>NC_090922.1:908222754-908847754 GCF_040938575.1 Ambystoma mexicanum
TCAGTCAATTTAAACATTTAGATTTTTAGTGTCTTTCAGTCCAAATTTACTTAAACTGCTGAAATCCACAGCTCAGCCAGTCTTGTTATAAACCTTCAAGTCACTTCAGAATATAACTTTACATTGGATCCACCTCTCAGTAAGTCTTTCTTTGGCTTGCTTTGGGTTAATTTATTCAGTTTTAAACAAAATCTGGTGGTTTTAAAACACCGACTTTCTGATAGTGGTGAGTACTGGTACTGCACCCCTTTTTGGGATTTAAGAAAATGAATTCCCAACAGTTATGGGTTTGCTTTTGGCAATCAGCATTGCCATTCCCAATGGTTTCAGACTACTGTGTGGGTAGTCCAATGGTGGTTTTAGGCAGTGTCCTTCTGTGCCTATAACATCGGCAAAAATGAGTGGCAGCCTATTCTTCATGCATTTCCCTGTGCATTTTCTGGGAAGCTCTGGCCATCATGATGTTTTCCATGTCAGTACTGCACAGTTTTGAGGTAGGGCTTGGATGCGTGGATAAAAACATCCCACAAGCCCCCCTCTTGCGATGGCCATTCTATTTCACTAATGGGACTCGCAAGACCTGGGATGTTTCCTCATCTTCTTCCAATAGATGGCACAGTTCAGCATCTTTTCCTCCATCCGGTACTGATCGATTGGTTCTCCTCGCCGGTCCTGATGGGAATATTGGGCGGTACACCGGGCCCCTTGCGTCTCTGCTCCCGGTCTCCGGATCGTCCTCCTTGGTCATTCTCCATGGTTTCATCTCTCCTAGGATGATAAAGCAAAAGCGGCAATACCTACTCATAGACGTTTTTCCACCACTGTTGAGATAGTGGGGCAGCATATGCATTTCATCATAACGAAACATTACATTCTTATTTTGAAAAAAAAAACAGTATAACTAAGAGACAGTTTCATGCAAATCACAATATTTTAGAGACTAGATGTGGTATGTTTTATGGTTGGAACTGAATTAGTCTGAGACAGTACCCGCTAGGATTCCAGAGGATTCCTCCAGTTGTTGCAGAGTGTGCCTGGGATGGCAACATTTCAACTGGTTTATGTGGACCCACTTGTCTTCCCCCGCTGCCAAAGGACCTTTGGGGATGTGGATTTTGTAGGCCACAGGGGAGATTTTGTCTATTATCTCAAAGGGTCCCTTCCACGTAGGCAAAAATTTTCGCTGTTTTGCCTGGTTTCTTTGGAAATTGTATAGATGGACCCGGTCCCCCACCTGATATTCCTTCCCGGAAGTCTTCAGGTCATAATGGGTCTTCATGCCATCAGCCGATCTTTCTAGATTCCGCTGAGCATAAGCAAAAGCATGTTGAAGGTGTTTCCTTAAATTCTCCACATACTCATGAGTTGTGGAGGCATTTATCAGTGTCTGCTCTTGGGTCCTGTAGAGCAAATGCTGCGGAAGCACCATCTTGCGTCCAGTCATCAACTCAAATGGTGACATTTTGGTTGCAGATGAAGGGGTAGATCTGATGGCCATTAGGACCAGAGGTAATCGGATATCCCAACTTGGGCCAGAATCTGCCACAAACTTTTTTAGTATGCTCACAATGGTTCGGTTATATCTCTCTACTGCTCCAGAAGAAGCTGGCCTGTAAGCAATATGTAACTTCCTTTTGACCCCCAGTATCTCCCACATCTTTGTCATTACTTCACTGGTGAAGTGGCTACCTCTGTCTGACTCAATCCTTTGAGGTAGACCAAAACGGGAAAAGATGTGGTTAATCATCAGGGCAGCTGCAGTTTCTGCCTTGCAGTTTGGGGCTGGGAGACATTCCACCCACTTGGTAAACAAGCATGTCACAGTCAACATGTACTTATTCCCCCTAGCCGAGCGAATCACGGGGCCTACGAAGTCGATTTGTAAATCTGACCATGGCAGGGTCATCCCCCTCTTTTGGAGAGGCGCACGGTGCGTGAGGGATGATGGCTGAAATTGTGCACACACAAGACACCCCTTCAAGTATTGGTCGAGGTCCTGCCCCATGTGTGGCCAGTATGCAACCTCTCTTAAGATTTCCAATGTTGTGTGAAACCCCCTATGACCGGCGGTGGCCGCATCATGGGCGTGACTTAAAATCAGGCTTCGGAATGAGGTAGGAACCACCCACTGATCGTGGCCAGCTTTGGATTTCCTTACCAGCAAACCGTCTTGGATCCGGAACATTTTTGGACATTTCATCAACACCCTTAGGTCCTCTTTCCCAATGTAATCGGTATCCGTCAGGGGAAAGTTCTCAGGGTCCTCAAGGTGTTGGTAAAACTTACCAATAATTGGATGCCCCTTCTGAGCTGTAATCAAATCAGCATCAGGGGTCTCCTTACTCCATTGTGCAATTGAAAGGTCGTTGTGAGCATTTGTCTGGGACCTAGTGATAGCAGTGACCTGGATTTCCCCCAATAGGGACTCAATCTCAATTAGATCCCCTTGGATGGCCCCGGTTTTGGCCAGCTGATCAGCTAAGTCATTTCCAGTTTTGTCTGGTCCCTCTACTTTGGAATGACCCTTGATCTTTTTCCAAAAGATGGTCATCTCATTCGAGGTGACCAGATCATCAATGTTTTGGATCAACTTCCCATGTTTCAAGGGTTTGTTGTTAGCACACAACATGCCTCCGGTTTTCCAATTAACCAGGTGCTCCACGAACCCGTTCCGTACATAATCCGAATCTGTGATTATGACCAGTTCGTGGAGTTGATGCTGGACAGCAGCGAGGATGGCCTGATGCACAGCCATCAATTCTGCCACCTGACTACTTCGGGGACCAATTTTGTATCCAGCGGAGGGTTCTGGGGACTCATTCACCCATGCATTCCCTACGCCGGCCACCAGTTCTTTCTCCCCATTGTTGTCAACATGGTACGAGCATCCATCCACATAGACGGTGGGCATTCCCTCACACTTGTCCTCTTCAAAGACTTTGTGGGGGGAATTAAGGTATGCCTCCATGTTGTCCTTTATTTTTAGACTTTCGTCCTCGAGACAGTTTTCTCTGGCACAATCATGCAAGTCAGCCAGACCTTGCGCGAGGGGACTCTTCTTGTTTTGGCCATATCTGACCTCCACAGGAAAGCCTTGCATTGACAGAATCCAGGAAGTAATTCGGGAATTACTCACATTTCCGGCCCGGATTCTATCACTTTGGAGATATTGCAGAGGCTGGTGTGGAGTCTCCACTATGATGTGTTCCCCCTGGATAAACGGGCGGTAATTCTTCAATGCCCACACCGTTGCCAGGAGTGCCTTCTCACAATCGTTGAATTTTCCCTCCACAGAGGATAAAGTTTTGCTCGCATAGGAGATTACTTTATTGACCTTGTCATGCTTTTGGTATAATACTGCTGTCAAGCACGTATTAGAGAACCCCGTCTCCAGGAAGAACTCCTTGTTTCTGACAGGGTAAGCTAGGCAAGGCGCTTGTGAGAGGCTTCTTTTGAGTTGTCTTACTGCCTCGGCTTGTTCTGGACCCCATTCCCACTTGACCCCCCCCTTCAGGAGATGAATCAGGGGTCTGGTGATCTCTGCGTAGCCCTCAATGAACTTTCTGCTGTAATTAGTCAGTCCAAGGAGGCTCCTTAGTTCCCGCAGAGTTGTGGGGTCTTTCAGTTTCTGAAGTGCTTCCACTTTCTTTTCCTGGGGACAGAGACCCTGAGGAGTAATCTCATGCCCCAAGAAATTAACACGGGTTCTACACCACTGTGCTTTCTGAAAGGAAAGTTTTGCTCCGGCGGCCCTCAACTGGGTCAGAACATAACGGATCTCCGCTATGTGTTCCTCCACAGATGAACTTTTGATGAGGACATCATCTACATAAGCCAGGTTACCCCTCGCACCCAGGTCGGGCATGGCCTTATGTAGGAAGATGTTGAATTCATTGCCGGAGTTAAGGTATCCGAAGGGAGTCCGGGTCCATGTGTACTGCTGGCCCCCAAAGGTAAAAGCCAGCTTGTATTGGTCCTCCCTACTGACCGGCACGGTCCAGTATCCATTGGTCAGGTCTATTGCAGTGAATACCTGTGACCCCTGGATCTGGGCCAGCCCTTGGTCAATGTAGGGCAGAGGCCATCGGGAAGTATGGACCCGTTTGTTGAGCTTCCTGAGGTCGGCGCAGAGTCTCCACTGGCCGTTTGGCTTCAATATTCCCAGCACCGGATTATTGAAGGTGCTGTGGACCGGACGAATTATTCCCCGGGACTCAAGGTTCTTAATTATTTCAGTAAGGGACTCCATTGATGCGAGAGGCAAGCGATATTGCTTCACAAACACAGGAGTTATGCCAGGGTCCGTGGGGATTGTTGTTGTGTGGATGTCAGTGCGGCCACAGTCATATGAGTCTACCGCAAAGAGATCTTGGAAATCCAAGAAAACTTGTTTCAACTTTTGCTTTTGTTCCAGAGTCACACAGGCATCAGCTAGGTTGACTCTCTCTTCCACCATCTGCCTGAAGCCTGGAAAGACTTCTGGTTTGGCTATCTCAGCGGCCTCCTCCAGCTGGGTGGAGAAGTCCCTGGTCAGAGTGCTGATTTGGACTGGAGGCTTCAGGTGGGAAAGGCAGCCCTCATGGACCTGGAAAATCACCTCATCCCTCCTGAAGTCACAAGTCACATCTTCCTTACCATAAGGGCAAGAAGTGTACACCAGGAAATTCCCCCCATGCCGGGTAAAAATCCTGTCTGGTGTCGTATTGTCATCACTGTCGCTGTCAAAGCAGTCCTTGGGGATTGGCCCTAACAGTTCATTACCTAAATCTATGGAAAAATGTCGGTCATCAACCGCCATTCCAATAATGGTGCCTGCGGCTAGAGTAATACTCTTTAAGTCGCTGTTATCCACCTCTATTAGAATGGTGTCATGTTCTATGTTGACTAATGGTGTTGGGTTTACCCCTAACCCTTGCTGTTGGAGAGAAGCATTTAGATGTATGTAAGCATCAGGGTTTTGCAAATATTGTCCTCTTTTAACTTTCACTTCCAGGGAGAATTGTCGGGTCCTTTCTGGGATGGTGACTTCCTCTTTGATCTGAATTTCAACTGCATAAGGTAGCAATTGAGCTGACCTAAATGCTTTTTCTGCATTATCAAAGCCCATGGGATTATCCGCTAATCGGGACCAAGCTTTGAAGTTTATTAGGTCCAAACTAATGGCAAAGCGATTGAGAATGTCACTGCCTAAGTAAAAGGCGGCAGGGACGTCTCGCACGACCCAACAATTATGGACTATGCTCTTGTTGCCAATGGAGATTTTGAGCATACACCTGCTTGGCAGGAGATGTTTAGAATTGGGTGCTTCCAGGTCCATTTCCCATTTGTCTATCAGTTTGAATGTGGGAATGGCTGGATCTTTTGGGAGTTGGCGGAACATGGCTTCGCTGATGAAGCTCTTACCGTTGTTCACACACACTCGAGCGAGAACAGAGTCCTTCCCATCATTTAATTGGACAGGGATGAACAACTGCTCTCCAATTTGCTGAATATCAGCCAGGCTCTGAGCTGATTTCACATCTTTCTGGACTATTGGAGTGGGAGTTTCTGATTGTGGATTAGTATAGAATCTCAGAGTGTTTCCTTCCAGCATGGAGTACCACTTTAGACTGGAAGGAAGGTTGATTTTCAGAAATAGAGAGGACCCTCCATCACCAGTCTGTTGTCCTACTGCTATTACTGTCACGTCTGGAATTTTGCTATTCTGGAAGTGAAATTCTACTTGGTCAGATTTTTGTTCAACCATGTGGCAGGTGCCGTTTAAACTAACATGGTTGACACTCTGTTTTAATTTTATTGGTCGGCTAGTCTGGGTCCAGAGGACCTTGTTTACGCAATCCATTAGGGGTGACAACCTTCTCAGGAGGTCATTCCCTAGTAAACAAGGGGTGCCCTCTGGAGTCACAACTATGACCGGGTGTTTCAACTTGTGTCGCCCAATTTTAATGTCCAAGTCTGCCGTCCCCTCGACGGGAATTTCCTTCCCGTCAAAGTTCTGCAGTTGTCCAGGAAGTGAGGTGAGAGGAATTTGGTAATTCTCTCCCCTTCCTACATTCAGTTCGTCAAAGGTCCTTCTGGACAGAAGGGTAGCTTGAGATCCAGTGTCCACCAGTGCCAAAATTGTACCCTGCCCCTGTACTTGTACCGGGGCATAATATCTTCCCTCCTTCTCCTCAAGGGGGCACAGATAATGTACATTTTTGGACAACTGGTGGGCTAATTTTCTGGTTTTGGACATTGCAAGAGAAGAAATTTGGGCAGAATTCTGTGGAGGGCCTTGGGAATCTGAAAGAAAAATTTGGCAACTGGAGATCAGAGCCATTGTGGGTTCCCCTGGCTCCGGTTCTGGGCCGCCCCCCCCTTTTTGGAGGCAGTCACCAGGATGGGTTTGAACCAGGGGATTTTCTTGCTGTTGGTTCTGGGATGAGATGGTGGGCGGCGGTAGCTCAGTCTCCACATCTCCCCAGTCTGGATTTGCATCCCTAGGGACCCATTTTTCTTTGGGAGGAGTTCCCCCCTCTCTGAAGGAGAAGATCCTTTTCCCAGGATCCTCTGAGGATCCCTCTCCCTCAAATTGGAAGATCTGTACCTCCTCCTCAAACTGTCTGTTTGGGTCTTTTGTTTCTCCTACCACCCCTCTGCTCCTTAGGAGGCAGACTTTCAGGGGCAGGAGATTTTGTTTCCGGTTCCTGGGTTTCCAGGGGCTGTTTACAAGTGAGGAAGGAAGCTTCCTCCAAGGCTTTACACCCCCCTTCCCTTTGTGCCTCCTCCCTGGGAACCGGTGAGTTATCGGGGTGCTGCCCCCGTCATTGTTCTGGAGCACCAGGTCCAGAGTTGGGTGCGTTCTGCACCGGCATGCCCATCTGAGGGTTCTGCTGAGCCCTCAGTATGTGACCCAGATCCCGCGCCATGTTTTGAACCTGGCGCTCTAACTGGGAAACCCGTTCAGGCTGATATGGGGCCCTGTTTTCTCCCCTGTGCGGATCCCAGGAAGGGTAGCTATCCCTTCTCTGGTAGTACCCCGGGTTGGGAAGATTTGGGTACCCCTCCACCCTTGGCCTCCCCTCTCCCGGATTCAGTGGTCTGGGCTCAGGGAATTGGGGAAAGAAGGATGGATGGTTTTGGGGCTGAAAGTTGGGTGGATACCTGGGGAAAAAGTTCTGCCCAGGATTTGGAGAATTTCTGCCCTCCTGTGGGAAGTTAGGAGGGAAGTTCCCTGGGTTAGGTGCTTGGCTGGATCCCCCCCCTTGGGCTGGAGGAGTCCACACATAACCCAGGATGGGTCGATTTCCCTTGTAACGGGGATTTACATAATCAGGAGAGCGAGGGACCCCATTTGTGGGGCTGGCTCCATGTCTGTGACTGGCCCGAGGACCTTCTGGGCCTAGCATTATTAGGTGCAGGTAGGTTTTTAGGCCCCCCAGCTCCAAATCTAAAACGGGGGTGACCTTTACCTCTGCCACCTTGGCAGCAGAAGGGGTGCTGCTGGCTTTGGGGTTTTTCTGGGCATTACTTTTGCTATTTACCGGTTTCTGCACCTCATAGATCTGGGTAGCCTGTTCAATGACCCAGTCTAAAGATCTTTTCTCGTGAAAATCCCTCACGAGCTGGGTCATTATGTATTTGGGCAAGGCATGAAAAAATGTATTAATGAATTCTCTACTGTCTGTGCGCACCCTTCTGGTGGTCTGTGCAAAAGCACGTTTCAGTTCTTGCACAAATTCTTGTGGGGCCTGATCCTCCCCACATTGCAAATTGTAGGCTGCCTTGCGAGCCTCTTGAGGATTTCTGTGAACAGAAAAATGTTTCAAGATGGCCGCCTTATAGGTGGACCATCTTAAATGATTTTGGTCCTCCAGCCCCGCAAAGAAACTGGAGTATTCCGGGGAGAAGGTCCACTTTACATATTGAATACAGCTTTGGCTGTCCTTCAAATGGAAAGTCTCCATCATTTGCTCATAGAGCTCCAAGTGTTCCCATACGGAATACTTGGCGTTCTTATGATAGGGCGTGATAACACTCCTTATTGCCTTTATTTGCTTCAATGGGTCCTTAAGAAAGTCCCTTTTTGCCTTATTGGCCTTTTTGGTTCGGGTAACCCTGGTCCATTCATCCTCTGACTCAGAGGCACTGCTCCCAGAGGTTCCTGTCTGATCTTCCAGGTTTTCCCGGATTCTACGAGCCTGGGAATGGCTGGCAGAATGTGGGGACCTGGTCTCCTGTGTCCTGCGGCGTTCAGAGGAGTCTTCAGATTCCTCTTTGCTGCCAGGATTTGATGGGTACCCCCCCCACTGACCTGACTGGGCAGAAGTTTTCAGGATGCTCTTAATGGGCCTACTCTCCTGGGGTTCCCCATCAAATTGCACTGTGCTTGGGTGCCCATACCCGGATGCCCGCCCCTCCATTCCTGGGTGGTACTGGCCTATGAGCCCCATGCTTCTGGCTGGATAGTAATCTGCCATCCCTGTGGCCCTGTGCTCATGTGCGCCAGGGGACATGGGGGTGGCAGAGTCCAGGGACTGAGAGAAATAAAGGCCTCTGGTACTAGGGCTCCTGGGGTTATGCTCAGGAGTTTCTCTTTCCCAGCGAACCTCATCTCTATCCGTCCCTGCTCCCTGTTGCAGTGCAAGAGCCTGCGCCTTCAGTTCCTCAGTTAAGGCCTTACTAGACTCTATCAGTCTCTCCTGCATCGCTACCTGTTGTTGGAGCCTATCATTGTGCTGGCAGAGAGCCTCATTCTCTCTCTGCGTTTCCTGATTGGTCCTGGAGCACTGGGCCAGTCTTTGCTGCAGGAGGGTTACCTCCTGAGCTGTGTCCCTATTGGCCTGCTCCTTTCTTGCCAGAGCATCCTCCACCCTCCTGGTGTGCTCTAGCAAGTCCTGGTGTTCTTTTTGGAGGTCACCCAGTCCCTGGTGGGCCAGGTGATTTTCTTCCATTTTTCTTAAGTGGCAGACTTCCTGGCCTAAGGTGTCCCTTTCCTGACCAAGAGCTTGAATTTGTGACGCCAGGTCGTCCCTTTGCCTTTGGAAGGCACCAGCTTTCTGGTGCTCCTGATCAAACTCTGCCTGGGTATCCAGGTCTTTCAGGATCAGTTTATTGCTCTCCTCTTTCTCTCTGTCTAGTTGGATTTGCAAGGTGGCTACCTGCTCTGTGCATGCCCTGTTGAAATTGATCTGTTGCTCCAGCTTTTTCTGGCTCTGCAGTAGGGAGTCCAAACTGTCTTGGCGTTCCTTCTGCAAAGCCAGAAATCTGGTATCCTGGTCAGCCTTTTCCTGTTGCAGGATGTCCATATCCCTCTTTATTTTAATGATGTGCTGTCTACTCTCATTTTCTGACTCCTGGCTCCCCTGCAGCCTCTGCTCAGAAGAGACCAGGTCAGATTGGACCTTCTCTAACGCCATCTGTCGCTTATTCGCCAGATCTTGGCTTTCAGTACATTTATCCTGCATGTCTCCCATATATAGGTACAGGTATGCCGCTATCCTAACCATCTTGTCTTGTTCATCCTTGGCTTTAGGAGCCATGTATAGTTCACTCAGGGCAACATGTAAGGGACCCTGATCTCTCCATATATCTGACCCTGTTTCCGTGACCTGTTGCGTGATGGCCTGCAACCAGACCGTCTGGTCCTGGTGAATCCACTCACCTCTCACAAATAACTTATGTAAGAAGTGCTCTCTGGCTATTTTCATGTCTACTAAGGTCGTCATTCTGGAATTTGAGTTCCTTCCTGACTTACAGAAGTTTGTATTTTATTTTTGCAAAACAGACCTTTTTCTTAGAGCGTTCCTTTGAGGAGTGCTTTACAGCGTAACACAGCGTGGTGATCCGACCGGATATGTGTATCTGGTCAGCTGGCACACTGTATTAATCTGCACAAGTGATAGATCTAATCCAAACGTCCGACACGAGCCCCCAATTTGTAAGAGGATTCAATTCAACACTACAGCTAAGTCAATGCCTAGTCTGGGATACTGAATGGAAACCCTTATTGATATATCTTTATGTCCAGTTCATGCGTTCTGGATGACTACCCCTATATAACACCCCTCTCTTGGAATCCTCCTGACCCCACTGAGCCAAGAAGTAGTTCTGTTTTGCAAGTTAAAGGTTTATTTGAGAATTTAAACAATGTATATATATATATCACGCTTTATCATAAATTAATAATTGAATATCACACTTAATCTGATCAGTAATCAATAATGGATAGTCTGGCAATAGCACACTTCTTTATAATCAATGATGAGTGGTTATAGGATGGATAAGATAGCAACAATACTTTATGGTTTCAAATGGATGCAAGGTGGAATGAAAATGCAGTACAGAAAATACTCAATATGATTTCAACAAAACAATGTAATCACTTTTCTCTGGCAATTCCCTCCCCCCTTTTATGCAATGCAAGGAAATGGAAGGAAAGCACACAGTTCTCAGAAATGCAATCAAATGTAATTCAATTCACCCCAGCAAGCTTAGACTACAGAAGTTAGAAACACAGGCCCAAAATGCTTTTATATGTGCTGGCAATGAAGTGAAAAATATGCTAAAATGCTTTTGATTCCCTCTAGAGATTCAGGGTGAGTGGTATCTAGTTAATATTAGTCCAGGCTCACACTAGCAATGATTCAGGGATGATTAGCAAGTTAAACGAACTTTTCTTTAACGGAAGGCAAGCAGCAGCAGATTTTTACACGTGGAGAAACTTGCAAATCGCGGCAAGATTTGCGAATGCGCCGGGCGCGATTACAGAGGAACTACAAGGGCTAGCAATATCGTTTTGGGGTCCTAGGAAAGCCTAGGATCTCAGCTTCCAGATGAAAGTTACTGCAAGTCTCGGAGATATGAGCAATTAAATAAAGGTCATTTTTCAGATTTTAAATTTTAAAGTTCAAAAAGACAAGTGCAGCTTGCAACTAGAAAATGACAGGTGACAGCTTTGCAAATGGCAGGTGACAGTTAGGAGACAGTTCTACTTGGATTGAATTATATTATTTTAACTAAGAGATTGGTTCTGCACAGTTCTGCTAGGTACTCACTCTATATTTTTGAATCAGGCCTCGCCACGGATCTGGTCAGGTTTTGGTCTGGACTTCGGTCTGTCTCGACACTTCACAGTGATCTGGGTCAGCTCTCTGGTTCTGCTAACAGTGGTCTGGGTCAGCTCTGCTCTCTCTCTAGCCTCTCTGGATTCTGGAGATTGATGGATTTGAAGTCTGGATCTCTGGATGTGGTATGGTCCGGCAGAGTGCGTTGCAGCAAATGGAATTGAAGGTCCCTATCTGTCCTCCCTGTCTGCTTTTATGTGTTTTGAAAATGGGTGTGTGTGCAGCATCACTAGGCTCTACCCCTCTACACTTGCCATTGGCCACTTCATCCGCTTCCACTTGATTGGGGGAATGAAATGAAGTGTCATCATGATGAGGTCTGTTTATGATACAGAGAACCCACCCCTGTCAAATTGCACACAATCTATATTTGATAAAAAAAAACATATTTCATAGCTACACAGTGGTTTGAAATTACATGCACCCATCATGCATTACAGGAGGTATACCCTGTCCAAATCTGCTCTTCCTGGGAGCTTGCATTCAGAAATGGCACATATTTCACTTTTTAACTGATTTTGCAATGTCGGACATTAACCCAAATTTACACACGTGCGCAAGGAGTATGGACATTAATTGATGAAGTGTCAGATTTTTCACATGCATACATTTTGAGTAATATCCTCTTTTCCGCTAAAACCCCCCTGAACATACCACCGGGTCCTAACACGTCTTAAAATGTGGGCAGAAAAATCACAAGAATTATGGTGTCATTTAAATAATTTTCACAAGTCCGTACTATGAGTTATTCATCTTTTTAGTGTTATGTTCTGGCCCCAAAGGGGTGTGGTTTCCCCCCAGCACAAGGTTGAATTTCTGGTTTTTCCAGTTCTGCCAAGCCAGCTTGCTCTCACAGGCAGTGCCCCTCCCCTGTCCTTCCAGGAGGAAGCTCTATTTACGACTCCCGCCAATAAAACATTTGCCTGAGTCAGGACAGGGCTTTGTTCGGAGCTCCTGTATTCTGTGGGGGCTCCCCTTAATTCAATTATCAGAGAGATGGCATATCCTTAGTGTGGCCAGCAAAAGGCAGATAGGCCTGGGAACACAGCTGTGACTCAAGTTTCACTCCTGATGGGGGGTAGTTGCCAGGCAAAATTGGAATCTAAGCCAGTTTTTAGCTACATGTCATTTCTGTTCCCCAGTTTTCTGCATTCAAATAAAACTAAACATTTTTACATATGCAGCTAGAATGCTGATTCTAAGTTTAAAACTATGACATTTAAACAATTAAAACCTATGTGACACTCAAAAGTAGGTCACTCAGTCAATTTAAACATTTAGATTTTTAGTGTCTTTCAGTCCAAATTTACTTAAACTGCTGAAATCCACAGCTCAGCCAGTCTTGTTATAAACCTTCAAGTCACTTCAGAATATAACTTTACATTGGATCCACCTCTCAGTAAGTCTTTCTTTGGCTTGCTTTGGGTTAATTTATTCAGTTTTAAACAAAATCTGGTGGTTTTAAAACGCCGGCTTTCTGATAGTGGTGAGTACTGGTACTGCACCCCTTTTTGGGATTTAAGAAAATGAATTCCCAACAGTTATGGATTTGCTTTTGGCAATCAGCATTGCCATTCCCAATGGTTTCAGACTACTGTGTGGGTAGTCCAATGGTGGTTTTAGGCAGTGTCCTTCTGTGCCCATAACATCGGCAAAAATGAGTGGCAGCCTATTCTTCATGCATTTCCCTGTGCATTTTCTGGGAAGCTCTGGCCATCATGATGTTTTCCATGTCAGTACTGCACAGTTTTGAGGTAGGGCTTGGATGCGTGGATAAAAACATCCCACAGAGCGCAATGCAACATCCGCACTGTCGCCCAATAGATGTCTGGCAAAGCTTCCGTGATTACATGGCCTCCTTGCCTTCTCCTTCATGCACAGCTGGTGTCTCTCCTAAAAATGTATAATGAAGTGTATAACATGGTCATCTGTACGTCTGATTGTCTCATATGCTGATATCTAGTTGTATCTATGAGTCCCTGCTCCACTGCCCCACAGTTGAACAGCCGTGTGGTGTTGTTGTTGTATATTTATGTATACTTACTTTTGGTGTCTTAGCTGCCATGTGGCCGTCCCTTGCCCTGTCTTCTCAAGTGTGTTGTCAAGTCAAACAATAAAAACAAGTTTAAAAAAAAAAAAAGAATTGTGATCCCTTCATTTCTTTTTCAGAGCCTTGTATGACTTCCTTTGGTTCTGTACTTCATGGGTGAGGTTTGGAAAAATAAGAATTCTCCAACCACCAACCTGGTAGGAAGAACTCTGTCTAGCATCTTGCAGCTTGGCATCCCTGTCGCAGAAGTTCTAAAACTTTCCAATCAAGATACGTGGGGGAATCCACATCCATGGTTTCTCCCCAGGTACCCTGTGGGATATAGTAAACCATTTTGACAGCCCTTTTATGCTCAAAATATTGGACCAAAGCCTTTCAAGATCCAGTTCCACAGTGTGCTCTTCTTTGCCCTCAGTCACCGATAAGATCCTCACATTGAGCCATGTGGCTCGGAACATGGCTACCAGGTCCTCTGTGTCGCTCATCATCCGTTCGTCCTCAGCAACTCTCACATTCACCTTTTTGAAATTGCCCCTCACCATTGAAACTTCAACACCCACTGATTGTACCTTACTTTTGAGTGAGGTCCTTGAGTCCTGTATAGTCTCCATAAGGCTCTGCAGTGTTGTCATGCCCAAACCCGTAATGGCTGTCACAGTCTCTGCATTAGGCTCTTGTTACTGTGGTGTCCCCCACTCCAAAGAGAATGATACCAATGTGTAGGTGAGCACTGGATTTATTATTTTAACAGAACCAGTGGTCTCAACTCTGTGCTCCTTCTCGCTCTCGCTCCCCCACAGCTCTGTGGCCAATCGTCTTCTACGCTCTTCATTCCACCTTCAAATTCCGACTCCCACATTTTCCATAGAAACAAAATATACATTCAAACCTCCCACCAAAGCTTATGGTAACAAAAAAACAAGATAATATATGTTTTTCTTTGAACACTAATAGAACATTTCTAACGAACCTATGAAATTTCAAAAATCTAAAACCACAAAATATCACAGATTAATATATTACAATCCACCCTAACTCAACTCATCACATAATACTTTGACCACACAGGAGGCATCCTCAACTCCCCCCCCCATTCCAACCATAGCTCTCCATTCACCATCAACATCCACACCAACTCTCACATGACTGCTCCGACCACCACTTCTTGTAACATCTGACCCATAGTCTGCCACACCCACATCATCAAACCAACACATATAACCACTCTCCTTTCTCTGTACCACCCCAATTCCATTTACTCAACCTGCCCATGTTCCAAATTGACCCATCTTCAACTCTTACAGCATTAGCTCACAAGATCTGAAAATCTGGAAACTCCTTTACACAGTGCCACTCCTTTCTTGATCCTCACCCAATTTCCTACCAGGAAATGTAACTTCCCACTTCTTACCTCTTCATGCTCTGTGACCTGTGGTAGGTCAGAAGGAGGACACAGGTTCTTCACTGGTATTCTACAAGGCGTCCCTACCTAACCAAACTAGCTAAGGTGCTCGTCAGTGAATGTTCATAAATGACATTGTCCATGGCCTGGCTGTAACCCATTTGACCATACCACTATTTATAACAACTGAAACTTAGAAGAATGTTTCCCTTCTCCTGAGGTTTGTGAACATCCTGTTCAGCCACTTCTTAATATATAATCTTCAGTCTCGGGGGAATATTTTTATCCGTTCATACAGTTCATTGATTGGTGACTCAAACTTTTGTTTCTTTTGTGGTCTTTTCCTATTCCTATAGGTATTGATCCTTTTCTCCTCCCTTGGAAAACTTATCCCAGGATTATCTTTTCCATCTGTGCTATTCCCTGTTTTCTTAAATATTTGGTGTTCTTTTGTTGGCTCTTTATCTGGATGTCTTTGTACAAGTTCCAGCCAGTTCTCAGGTTTTCACTTAATAACCAGTTCTTCCACATTATTGAGCTTTCCTGGTATGACCTTACTACCAATATATTTCTTTCACTACTCTTGGTATAGATTGTAAAGCACTTTATTTTATACTGCGATAAGGAGGAACATTCATATAATTATTCTCATTCACTTCTGTTAGGCTCCCTCGCGTTTGACTGTAATAAGGGGGTACCATTCCAATAATGATCCTTAGTTACTTTTGTTATCTTATCTTTCTCATAACTGTGACGAGTATCAACATTCCCAGAATGATCCCCATTTACTCTTGTTACACCCTCTCGTGACTTTGATGATTCAGAATGTTCCCATAATTCTCTGGTTATATTCCCTCTCATGACTGTCAGCAGTATGATTGTCCCAAGTATACAGATTGTCATTCACTTCCCCAGATCTCCCATTATCCTTATTACTCTCTGTTCTTCTTAGCGTTAAAGTCAACAGGGTTTGTGTTGGCTGATGATTCATTTCTCCTCTTCTTAATGTGGCGGCTCTTGCAATACAATGTCAATCCCTAACTGCTCCCACGCCGCATCAGGTCTACGCATTTCTACCACTTCTGATTTTCTTACCTTGCATCTCTTGTCTGAATTCTGATGTGGCCAAAAATTTCTCTCAAACCTCTCTACTCTTATGTCCATCCCTGGCTACCAATATTTCCCCCCCAACTTTTGCTTGGTACCCATAGATCCAGGATGGCCTTGGTGTGCCATCTCAATTAACTCCTCCCTCAATTTCTCAGGAGGCATTAACTTCCATCCTCTGATGATTGCCCCCCACTGAGCATTCTCCCCTGACTTCCCAAAAAGGTAGAATCTACTCTCTCAATTAACACTTCGTTGGCCACCCACCAACCGTGTATTCTATGATGCTCTGCAAAACCTCATCACACTTTAATTTTTCCTCCCACCTTTCTCATGTTATGGCATCCAAAACGGCCACTATCTCTTCTTCAACTTCCTCTGCTATTCCTCCTTTATTCATTGGCAATCTTGATAGGAAATCTGCAACCCTATTCAAACCTAGAACATATCTATCTTCAAACTTGTAGTCCTTCAACTTGATGCTTAACCTTTCTAACCTCGGGGTCACTATTACACATCCATCTTACTGTCAACCGCTTTACTAGTGGTTTGTGATCTGTGCAAACCACCAATCAATTACCCCACACACATGCTATTAATTCTCTCACAATCAGAGTACCTTGCTTCAAAATCTGTGACTGCGCTTGAGGCATGACATATTACCATCTCTTGTCCATCAACATGGAATATAGCTGCTCCTAAACCAACGCCACTAGCATCCACCGTAATCTTAGTTTCTTTTCCCACCTCGGATCCTCCTAGCTCGATTGCACTACAAATGCCTTCCTTGATAAGTTTCATTGCTCTCACACATTCTTCACTCCAACTGAACTTGCTCTCTTTTTTTTAACAACTTTCTTATAGTGCACTAAAACTCAAAATTGGCAAAGGACACAGGTCTACTTCTATCCTCTTGTTTGAAAATCTCAAGTCTACGCAAATTCTTAATTTGGCATTCTTTGTTATTAACACCATGATGAGGTGCACCCATTGGGATGATTCAATTATCTCGATCACTACTTCTCTTTCTAGCCTGTCCAATTCTTCTTCAACATTGTTCACCAATTGGGAATGGAATGGGCCTCGCCTTCTCATGGACAGCTGTTGCTGCATCTGATTTGAATATAATCTTGTGGGAAAACCCCTTAACGCAAACCTGAACCTGGTGGAAATACTTTGCTCTTTGTTTGTGTTGAATGGCAGTAGGGGATCTGTAAATTGTTGAAGGAAGAGGTACGTAGTGTAGAATCAGAGGGGGGGGAGTAAAATATGTTTTTTTCAGCTGGGGAAAGTGAGAATAGTGGGCTGGAGAGAGTCTACTTGCAACCGCTGTTTTCAAAGTCTAAAAGTAGCGCAGTATATTAAGGGAAAAATGTGACTGTGTGGCAATCCCCTCTCTTGAGCTGCAAGGAAAGCCTTGCTTGTGCTGGCTCACGTGCAGTGGAAGATGCACAACTATTAGGCCATTGGTAGTGCAGCTCAAAAGACATTCTTAAAATCATGCACTGATTGGGTGAACATTTCCGTGAAGGAGGCCACATGAATCAAAGGCATGCCTTTTTTAAGACTACATATTCCAGAATATAGAGTGTTTACCTAAATATATTTTTAAAAGTCTTGAATCCAGGTCTGCCAGAGTTCAAGGACCAGCATTCAACCACTACTCCACAATGGCTTAGTGCTTCATCGTGCATACATTTCATACTTGGCCTTTTACAATTTGACCTATTAAATTGTAGGCCAAGTATGAAACGTTTGAGAATCCAAACAATATCATTGTGCATAAAGGTTAAGTGCTGATTTTCAAACTCCTCCATGCCAGGGTTCTCGAAGGCAGCGTACAGCACAAAAGTGTTTTTATTTTATGTGTTCATTTTTATAATGTTGCCCAGAGATGGTGTAATAAATGTTCCATTCTGTTTTATAATTGTGCAGTAAATATGTTTCATGTTTAATCCATATTACAAAATGCAATTACTTGCCCTGTCATCATTTCCCCTCCTCACTGCCACGTCTGGCTTTCAACAATAATCTGCTTTATAAAGCTAACCTGAAAAGCACACATACCAAAGTGTGACTCAGATATATAAATCCTTATAGATCTATGTTAGGCAAAAAGTGTACAATTGTGGCATTATTCCTCCCTACTTGACTGTGAGACTACAACTACCAGAATGCAATTCAGCAAAAGACAACAAAAATGGTCTCCAAGTGCAAAACTTTCAAGGACTGACAGTAGCATGGTTTAAAATAATAATAATAATAATTCTGATGCCCATTCAGTCATCCACCCATGCAGTAACTGGGACTGACCCTGCTTAGCTTCAAACCGGGACTGACCCTGCTTAGCTTCAAAGCAAGGAAAGGGCCGCCGTTTCTCTAAGTGGCCTTGTAACTTTGGCTCATTTATCGGGCAACATGGCCTGAGGAGGCTGGCCCCTTCATCGCACTGAAGCTAGGCAGTGTCTGTCCTGGTTACTGCATGGGTGGGAGACCTGGATGCTAAATCTGGCCGTGACGTCACTATAGCTGTAAAAATATCTTTAAAAAAAAAAGAAATCTCTAACCATGGGTAATGAACTACACATACCCTCGGCTATCCGTAGTCCTTTGTAGCTGTGAATAACGGCAAAATGGCAAAACGTTTTCCTGCCCCCAGGCCCTCACCAAGTGCCCCACCTCATCTCTGCCAGCTCCCCCACTCACCATATGGCCTCCTCGCCTCGGCTGCCCTCTCCCTTACCCCCACAACACACGCTGTTTCTGTGATGTAGTGTGCTTTGAGATGTTGACTATTTGAGGCTACCGAAAGCTTTGTGCTGCAAACTCAGTCCCTAGACCCCCTACAACTCCCAAATTTCTCTTGGTGCCCTGTAGCCACCCCCACCTCGATCCTAATGGCATGTGCATGTTTTTTTTAACCTGCAAATAGCTTTTTTCCTACGTTTCATTTTCCAGTATCCACAGCAATAGCCGCGGCGCTCTCTCGCATTGAGAAAGAAAAAAGATGGCAGTCGTTTCTTTAAAAAAAAAAAACCTGGTTTGGGTATTTACATGAGATATAGCGGTCTATTTTTGAAAATGGTGAACACCCTTCTCCATCAAATATTTATTTAAAATCTACTGCATGGAAAAATCTCAAACAACTCCTCGATTGCGAGTCAGCGCTTTGTGCCCAAGTTGTTTAAGACCTGGTCCAAATCCGTCCAGCAGTTTGGGCTGTGCGCTTTGTCAAAAATGTACCTTGTTTGTGGGAAAATGAATGGGAAGTAGCGCACACTGGCAAAACATTTTTTTTGTCTTCTTAATAACTTTTTTATTTTTTAACAAATCTTCACAAAACTTTGCAGGCTGGGGGGGGGGGTCCGCAAGTCCTTAATCACTTTTGAAATTTCGGGCAAAGAATTTTGAAGGGTTCCTTTAGGAGTCCGACTGACCTTAACTATAGGGTGACTATATCGCCGATATATTGTAAGAAAATGTAAATGGGCCCCATCAGATTGATTCTGCAAAGTTTGGTGAGGTTTCATTAAGGGCCAAAGTTCTAGGGGGGTCCCAAAATGTGTGGTTTTCCCATAGATGCAATGAAAATAAATAATTCTCATCCCTACAGCCCAAACCGTTGGAGGGATTTTCATCAAATTTGCGGCAGGAGCAGTGACTTGGTTCTGAAAGCGTGCTTTTGTAAATTTGGTGTAAATCCGTCCAGTAGTTTTATTTTTTTTAAACTACCAAAAAGTAGGTAAAAATAGATTTTTGATATCTGGGTTCAGTCCGCGGACTCACTTCCCTGTTTGGTCCATGGATGGGCCTCCGATTGGCTCAGGTGTTGTGAGGTCCGCAGACATCTGGCGCACCCGTTGATTGGATGTTGAAAAGCATGAGGTGTGTCAGATTTTTCAAAACGCCCGCCATGTTGGATTTGCAGGCAGCGCTCCTTGCCTGGAAACATTGCGGTAAAAACATATTAAAAACCACAACATTGTACTTGTCAATTTAATGAAACCATCTCTAGGGAGGTGAGGGGTGATGAAGATGGGATGGGATATGGCCATAAAAAGCCAAAGCCAAAAAAACGTTTTTGTTCACTGATGTTTATTTTAATTTAATTTTAGTTTATTTGTATAGCGCTCCCAGCCCTGGGACATCTGGGCGCGTTTCTTACAGAGATAGTTGCAAAAGGCACAACAGTATTATTTAGGGCAAATGACATTAGGAGAATACACTGATATATATATATATCAGTAAAAAAAACTTTGTTAAAGGGACGTTATGGTTAAGTTGCGCTACTAAAAACCTATGAAATTCAATAAAAAAAAATTGCTAATGGGATGTTAGGGTTCCAAGTAAAGCCGAAAAATCCCTGAAATTCGCCAGTTATGGTAAGCTAAGCAACCATAACTCTCGCCACCACTGTGCACTGCTAAGACTAACACCCAGGACATCAAAGATGACATCACAAATGACATCACGTGCATTTACTTTTCATAAAAAGTCTGTGCAATGGATTCTTATTATAACGTTCACAAAAAGGTGTCAAGGATCATTTGAAAAAATATCATGAGCTACTTAGTGCATTAATCAATACATTGATATAAATACATTCTATTATACTAACATACTCATGTAGAAACATACGCATTGTGTGCAGCATACATGATGGAAGTGTAATATACATAATTTTGCCATATTCAATACTGAAATAACTACTTTCTTATTACAGTTTTGCATACTGTTACACATGTAATATGTAGCTAATAAAACCTACTTACTACAAACAAAACACAAATAACACATACAAATATGAGTGTATACATGGAAAGTGAAATAAGCAAAAAAACAATAGTAGTAGCAGAAAGTGTTCATAACCTAACTAATTATCTTTTTGCAGAGAAATTATTACTGTTTCAAAGGTGCAACTTATCCTATGTATATGTATCACCTGATGTGACTGCACCCTAAAGAAAGTAGTGTGAGTACAATGTACACAAATATGAATATATACAGGGAAAGTATAGTAATAAAAAAAAACTATCAGAAAGTGTGAATAAACCTACTGATTATTTTCATGCACAGAAACCATTGCTGTCTTTCAAATCTGTGTCTTCCCTTATGTATATGTTTCATATGATATGACTGGACCCTAAGAGAATAACTGTAAGAACATACTTGAGGGATAACTCTACAAATATAGTACCTTTTCAATTGTTATTTCCTGCCTGCTACTGAAGAAAACCATGTGCCCTAGATATGTCAGTAAAGGAATAAAGGGGGAGCCAGACATGTGATGTCATCAGTGATGTCATCAATGCCATTTGTGATGTCATCTTTGTCCTGGGCGTTAGTCTTAGCAGTGCACAGTGGTGGCGTGAGTTATGGTTGTTTAAGTTACCATAAGTGGTGAATTTCAGGGGTTTTTCGTTTTACTTGGAACCCTAACATCCCTTTAACAAAGTTTTTTTTACTGAATTTCATAGGTTTTTAGTAGCACAGCTTAACAATAATATCCCTGACTTTATGAACATGTAACATAGAACATACTGAACCCCCGCTACTGAATTTGATGTCCGCGAACTCTTCGTATGTCCGCGGACAACAGCAGCACTACCCGAAAAGTCTGGGGGGGTATCTTAAATTGTTATATCCTAATATATGAACACTGCACAAGTTCACAAACCAGCACACATACACATTATATGTAGTAATAAATAAGAAGTGTAACCCATATATGTAACACATCAACTATTCATTTAAATACAATATGTTCTAAAATGGAATATACCAAAAGAAGAAAGATAGGCTTCCAACATAATTACCTCACAGAAACTCCACAACTAGGAGCAGCAGCAGAGCTACAAACCAGTAAGAATACACCTTACCAGAAGCTAGTAAGTGTACTTCATTTTACTCATATATTTCTAAAATGTCTGTATTAGATGCAAAAAAAGTAATATCATTTTTTTTTCTCACAGAAATGTATAGTACTCTGGAGTGGCTAGAGGAGAATTTCCCACGTGAGGAAATGACTGAAGATGGTGAACCTAATGGTAGACACTTTTCTATATAAACCAATTAATAAGTATTATTTTATATACATTTAACATATACATTTTTTTTTTTTTACAGACCATACAAACATTGAAAATAGTACATGAAAAGAAATTTTAGATAAGACTCTTCAGCACATGGAAGAAAAATGGACATACTCATGGCAAATTTCAACAATTTGAAAAACTGTGTGGAGGATCCCTTGAAAGAAAAAACTAGATACCATTGTCCTACATGTACCTGTCCCCCCTCACCATATCCCAGTCAATTATCCCCAAGCCCTCTCCATGAACAAAAACGTTTTGATGAGACTTCCATCCCTTCTTCACCTCATACGAATCCTCTTGAAACCCCCATTCTCCTGTTTGTCTCAGTTTCTGCTTCACCTTATCTGTCATAAATTTTACATCCATATATAATAAAGTAAAATTATTATACTGTGTCCTAATTTATTTCTTGTTTTTTTTTATTTTTTAAAAGCAGTTGATGTGTCCGCGGACAGCGCGGGTGTCCGGAATGTCTGTAAACAACTGAAAATGGGGGTGTCCTAAGGACACTATACCTGTCCGTACTGTTCGCAGGCAAGTTGAAACAGTTCTAAGAAAAAACGAGGTGTCCGGAATGTCCGCAATTAACCAAAATGAATGTTCTAAGAACATTATGCCTGTCCATAATGTTCGTGAGCAAGTCCAAACTGTTCTAAGAACACATTTGGTGTCCGGGATGTCCGCAATCAAACTAAAATTGCGGTGTCCTAAGGACACTATACCTGTCCCTACTGTTCGCAGGCAAGTTGAAACTGTTCTTAGAACACACGAGATGTCCGGGATATCCACAATTAATCAAAATGGAGGTGTCCTAAGGACACTACACCTGTCCGTACTGTTCGCAGTCAAGTTGGAACTGTTAAAATGTAGGTGTTCTAAGGACACTATACCTGTCCGTACAGCCTAAAGAACATCTACCACATGCGCACCACACCCATAAATTCTCCAAACATTGCGCCTGTCCGTTAGTGTTTGCGTCGCTTCTGTCGCACTTTTAATTAATTTCAGGACCCAAACACTGTCTGTAGAACACCCGCACGCATGCACACAACCGTTCCCGTGCATTTGATGTCCTGCGAACTCCTCTTCCGTTTGCGGACATGTTTGCGTTGCCATCATGTGACCGCACCCACGCTGAGCGTGTGTCCTGAATTGCGGACACTGTCCGGGTCCCTGAACATTTTAAAAGTACCTTTTCGGGCAATCCACAGTATTATATACTAGAAATGCAGCATGGCACATGTCCCAGACAATAACCCTGACTTTCTACATATTTTTTAGAACTTTTTGAGCCCTTTTGGGGTGTTTGTTCTGTCCGCGGACAGCGCGGTTGTCCACGAAACGCGCACCAGCACCCCTATAAAAGGCCACACCCCAGAGCTCATCCTCATTGTGTTTCTGGCTACCTTACCGAACACGGTGTATGTTGCTGCCAACTTTCCAGATTTTCTTCTGAAACCTGATGGCATCCATGGCTCCTCTACTGCCACCTGGTGCTACATCTGCCTCAGCACCACCCCACCCCCTCCACCACCCCCTCCCCAAGGGCCTGAAGAGGGGAACAGGTGTGAGAATGTAGAGGAGGATGAAGAGGATGATGAGGATGAGGTAGTGGAAGTCCCTACTACCAGCACTCGCCGAGAGTCTTGGGTGTGGCGGTTATTTACCATTCATAGTGACGTACCCAAGGCATGCGTGAACAAAGTTACCTGCAACCAGTGCAAAATGGTGCAGAGTCACACAAGCTTGGTTCGTACAGCTTTGGTACGACTACTATGATGCGACACATAAGGTCGTTCCACGGTGGGGCCGTTCGCAAAGGTTGTACCTTGCGAGGAGAGTAGTAGGTTGAGTTCCTCTACTTCATCCTCTGTTTCCGCTCCTCTCACCACAAGAGACACTCCTGTGGGAGAGCGCATCCCTCCAGCTGACTCACAGGCCATACACAATGCTGATGACCCTTACCTTTCGAGGGTCACAGTTTTGTGTATGTACTGTGACGCAGTACTCTGCAGGGGGGAGAGACTTTGAAGTGCTTTTGAGACTCTGGTCTCAGAGCACGAGAAGACCTGCCCACTACCTAAATAAGGCCCACCCTACATCTTCCTTTCCCCACCCGCCCTTTCTTATCCCTGTTGTTGGTGTCCCCACCCCTTACCCTCCTTTTCCCCTCCTCTCCTAGTGTGTCGTGTTTAAAAAAACAAGAAAAGTATAAAACAAAAATCCCCAAAAAAAGGCTCTTTTCAGAGCCGCCCTTCATAGTCTAAAAATGGAAGTGACAAATAAATGGAGCAGGGCCCTGTGCATTTCTTTTTTTTTAGAAGTCTGCGGACAGCTCGCAAACATGTAAAATTCTGGGGTGCTAACCTATCAAAATCATTGCACTTTTCTCTGGAGGAAGTGGTGGCTCTGAAAAGAGCCTTTTGGTGATGTTTTTTTGTGTTTGAAAAACTTGAAATAGTAAACACCTACTGAAAAATGGATGGCTGTAATTCCACAAAAGGACGCAATCCATTTTGTACATTTCTCAAATTTCATTACCAACATAAGTAAGATGGACTCCATCTCTGCGAAAAATGTATGTGCTACGAAACATAATATTTTCATTGTGAAAAGAGGACATGCCAACATCTCTTAGAAAGGCACAAACAGCCTTATTGACATTACGTCTCGCTTTCTCCATTTGTGGACCAAATGAAGAAGAACGCAGCCACATTTGTCTTTGCGCAATACGAGAAAAAAATACTTGGGAATTTGGTAACATATCCATGACCTTCCCAAGTCCTTTTACCTCCACAATGAATTATAATTATGTCTGGATGATGCTCTGTCTGCAAACTAGCACAGAGAGGTAGCAAGTCTAGCCACTTCATTCCGCGTACTCCATGCCAGTGCACTTCCACATGAGGGAATCCAAGATCTACAGCTACTCCACATCGTTATGCATGCACCTCCAACCAATGTATCCATGAGTCTCCAAAAATCCAGACAATCTGTTTTCTGAAACACACAGCCATAGCTAACTGTTCTTCTCTCAGGAAAAAGACCTTCTGACAAACTGTCTTCTTACACAACACACCCACCAAACTTTCCTGCCAATCAATTCCACTGATCATTCTCATTTGCATGCGTCTCCACCCCAAAATCCCTGTATGTAATTTGCGGTGTCCGCTGACATATTGTAACCTAAACAGTCCTTCCACCATTTCTACTCACTCTCTGTGCCATTCCCTCATTGTATACTGGTAAACAGTGTCACAACCATCCACCAATCACATTAAAGACCTGTACATCTAACTGCATCATCAGAGTTCAGCACTTCAAATGTACTGTAGATTACTCTGAGTACAAGTCTCATATCATTGGAAAGCACCTACTACAAAAACTACTGTACAAGTCTTCAAGATTTCTACTTGCAGCCGTATGCATATCCACATGCATGAATACAAACAGGTATGCATTTTTTCTACACAGTACAAATACAAATCTTATGAATGCATATAAACAAAGTAACTGTGACTTAACCTGTATAACCTACAAAATAAATTTACTGTCATTTTTCCCATCTACTATTATCAACTGTCACTTCCAAACCTGTCTGCTATCTAAAAACATATTTACACACACAGCTATCTAAAAAATTACACACAGCAGGATAAGGCCATGCACCTTCAAACACTTAAACACTTAAACATGTAAACACTAACATTAAAATACTCCCAACTGCAATAACACCACTACCTGTACATCATATCCTTCTGATTTATTACCACACCTTGACAAAATGCATACATTCCATGCTTTTCTATAAACTATCTGCCATTTACCTTATAAAAATTGCAAAATAAGTATATAATTATTTCTTCTAGCTCCTAACATCCAATAACACAGCCTTAAGAAACCAAGCATGTTTCATACACTTTCTATTCTATTTATTTGCATATAATGTTCAACTAACATAATGTAAATAAAATATGAAGGCTGCATATAGTCAAAGGAAACTACATACTATATACACACAAAATTACTAACTTCATTCTTTTACAATTACAGTGAAGAGCACACTCCTAAAAAGCAGCAGAATCCGAAGTACATACAGCAACTCAGGAGAAACCTAATATTTCAACGCAAAAAAGTAAGTACAATATTACCATAAAATTGTTACTGTTACTCAAACACACTGTATGGTTGATTCATGGTATTTGTGCACCAAATAAAAAGAGAAGTGCACCATTCTGCCCACAAATACCCATTTGGTAAACAGGAATTTGCAGACAGAATGCTGCACAAATACCCTATATTCGGCGCACAAATGACATAACTCAGCCTCTAGAATGTTATTATTACAGAACAAAACTGTTTTAATCCTGTACCATTAGATTTAGTATTTGTGCTTCTCCTCACCACTAGCTTACTTTCTGTCACCTGAACCCCAGTATAGTAACACACAAATAGAATATCCTCCACACACCATCAGATACATCTCTACCATCATACTCAGACACTCAGCACACAAGCATTGCAGAACAACCCAACCCATACCTTTATTTTTTTTCAACAGACCCCAAAGAATGCCTACCAAAAAGCAAGTCCGTAGAAAACAACGTAGAAGTAGAGCAAATGAAAAAAGAAGTATCCAAAATAAGCATCCATCTCTAGCAGAATTTAAACAAAAAGTTCAAACAAAACAGCTAATAGTCATTTAGCAAAAATAAACCTGTTTCAAGTACAGAAACTTTGCCTCCTCTATCGAAATCTAAAACGAAACAGAAAACGATTATCAAGAATTCAGCTACCACTACTGCTAAAAATACTCCCTATAAATCTTGATATAATGGCAAGTAAAAATACCCAAAAAAATATTTTAGCAATAATGTTCCGCCCCAGAGTCCTTCAAAATCTTATAAAAACAGGAGAGAAATCATACACAACCCTTAACACCTACCGTAGAAAATTAATATTAGGAGCCTTGATAGTGCAATCCTACTCAAAAGAAAATTATTTATTTTAGTGTTAAAAAGAAGGAAACCACTAACAAAACTAATTAGTAAATTACAAAAAAGACTTCTCAATAAACGGAATATCACAAAAATAACTTCTTAAACATCTGTGGAGGTGAATGGAGTCACGCCACAAACACAGAACCATATTTTAATGAAGAAGCATACAAACAAAAGCAAATAAATATGATTGCTATACATAGCAGTGGACGAGGTTATGAAAACATTAATAATACCATAATGGAACAAGAAATACTGCTTACAAAAATATCCCCTGAAAACTCAGAATTACCTCTCCATTCGACTGGACGAAAACATCCAGTATACAAATAGTCATGCACGTCAATGTGTAACATTCCCAAAAAATCTTTCAAATCTTTACGCCAATTTCTCAATCAATACGTGAAAGGCAAAGACAAAATCAAAATGAAACTGCTGCAAAATATGGATACATGTCCAGTGCGTAAATACACAGGGCTACAAGGACATTCATTAGCCTGCATTTCAGGACCAATTTGCAAAAGCACCTTCCATCATATCAAAATGATATCAACACATCATCCAACTATAAGAAATCTAGTCTATAAACTGTACTATGCTAAAAGTCCTGCATTAGCACTAGCCAATTTAAATAACAATCTTCTACATGGTACAGCCAAAGAACTACTTGAAGAAATTGACCATATCCAGAAAAAATATTTTGGAAGTGAAAGCAACTTACAAACCGCAATACCTTTAAAACAAACTAGCAACAATTGTACACAAGGCAACCTTCTACTACACACATACAAAAAAGAAGTACTAAAATCTAAATGTACATCCGCTGAAATACCAAACCATGTGTGTGTGTTGCCGCAAAACTTTTTATAAACCTAACACAAAAACTATAGACATAACATACAAAATAGACGATAATGAAGATTCTAAATGGTTTGAATTAGCTCTCTACCTTATAGCAGGAAACACATATGAAATAACTGACCCTTTAATACTTTGCAGTTACTGCACTACAAAATTTGACAACAACCAAACTGCTTCACGTGCTATCACAAATAATTTGGAATTATTTCCACGACCAAAACCCCTGCAACTACTCAATTTATTGAGAGCATCATAATTCAAACAGTACACCCATTTCAAGCAATAATACGTCTTCAACCAAAAACAGCTAAATTACCTCCTTCAGAATTGGTGAAAGGTATTCATGGCAAAGTTGTTTATTTACCATTAAATCTGACAGAAAATGTACACACTCTAGGAGTGCAACGTCCAATAGAACAATCTTTAACTATCTTAGTAAATGGTGTACCAACAAAAGACAAAACAATTTGGCAACAACTCGTCGACTTACATAAAGTTGGACAAGCCTTGCAATATAAAAGACAATAATAAGTACTACAAAGAAATAAATATTGAAGAAAACTTAATTGGAACAAGTGAAATAATTCAAGAGTCATGAGAAACTGGTCAATTTGAACTTCTGGATACCGATGCAGTATCCAATATTTTAGTCCATTATACAATTCTTCTATTGCACTCTAAAGACAGCATAGATGATGCACTAGAAACGTACCAAATGCGACAAATGAGCATATGGGAAAAAAGTATAGAAGCACATGTTTTCCTCTACTATTTCCTACTGGCAAAGGAGGAAGATACGATGACAGACCCACTCAAATAACAGCATCAGAATACCGCTCATTATGAATGTATTCTGAAGATCCCAGATTTAGACAAAATGTGGCATACATATTCCACCTACTTTTTGAAAGTGAACTAGCAACTCTATTACGGAGTTGCACACATATTGAAATCGGGAACACAGTTTCAAAATATGTCGGCTGCACAATTAATACAAAAAGTGCAAGAAAAATATGAGGTTTTACAATCAAATATTACAAATTTGTTTGCAAACATGCATGGTACGAAAGAATACTGGTTCCAACTTCACGGAGATGTACGTTGTATGATCAGAAACCTTGGACCACCCACTTGGTTTGTTACATTAAGTTGTGCAGAATATGCATGGGAAGATTTACATGATTTCCTACGCATATCAAACAAAAACAAAACAAACATAGATATACTAACACCTGGAGAATTTTGCTCTCTTGATCCTGTTAATGTTTCAAGATATTTCCATCATAATTTCATTGCTATGCTTTACTTTATTTGTAATAAAACTGTTCCTCCA
This sequence comes from Ambystoma mexicanum, assembly GCF_040938575.1. Classification (NCBI taxonomy): domain Eukaryota; kingdom Metazoa; phylum Chordata; class Amphibia; order Caudata; family Ambystomatidae; genus Ambystoma; species Ambystoma mexicanum. Next base: position 908,251,711 of record NC_090922.1, read on the forward strand.
CTCGGAGAAATGTAACACTTCTTTTGGAGAAAAGAATATCAAGCCAGAGGAGCATCACATATCCACATGCTTTTATGGATTAAAGATGCCCCTAAATTTGGTCAGGGCGGTGATGCCACTGTTTTGCATTTCATCCAAAAATGTCACTTGTGAAATCCCTTCACAAACGACAAATAGTGACCTTCATGCACAAATTGTACAATTTCAAAGACACAAATGTGGCCAATATTGTCGTCGCAAATACAAAAAGAAAGGGAAATACTACACCAAATGCCAGTTTGGTTTCCCTAGACCAGTTACAGAAACAGGTAATGTAAACAACTTTATGTCTTCAGTTAGACATAATGTTTCCCTAGACCAGTAAATCACCTAAGAACACATATTACATAAAAAGAACAGAAGAATCAAAATATATCAATGGTTACAATGCAATCATTGCCCACTTATGGAATGCAAACATAGATGTGAAGTACATAGCAGACAATTACACTGCAGTTGCACGATATGTTACAGCATTCTTAACAAAAGCAGAAAAAACAGAGCTTCAAGATATCTGGAATGACCTATCATCAGACAAGACACTATCTCAGAAATTGTACAGTTTAGGCATAAAAATGCTCTCTCGTAGAGAATGTGGTGCCTACGAAGCTGCAGATCGTTTAACCGGTACTGCTTTGTATGGAAAATCTGAAAATATAGCATGGCTAAGTCTTGGTCCTGCTAAATCTAGAAAAAGAGTTCTCAAATCATATGACAACAGAAACAATAGCCATAAATGATGCAAACAGCCAATACATTTCAAAAAAACAATTTACTAGACACATACTACCTGAACTGGAGTACATCTTTGGAAAACATGTGTCTATACTGCATAGCCCAAAACTTTGCATACAAAAATAATATAAAACCCGATGAAAGCAAAGGTGACGGATTGTGAAGGAAGCTTAGTAAAACTTACCAAACCAAGTTTAATTAATCATATCAAATTGTCATTAAAAACTCCTCAACAGAAATAACCATATTACTTGTCCCTCCTACAACTTTTTAAACCATGGAGAAAAGAAGAAGAGTTACTATATAACTATGACTGCTATGAAGATGCTTTCAAAGCAAATGAAGGCACCATCACCAATGTGAACTTTATGCAGTACAAAACAATGATGCAAAATGAACAGCAACATGAAGAAGAATTCCAGGCCCAACTAGATAAGGACACTCCTGACAGTAGTCAACCTTCTATAACAGGAAGCCAAGAACCACTGGGACAGCCACTAATAGCAAATGAGGCAGAATTAGCTATGACAGAAGTAGAAAACACAATGTTTCCCTTTGAAGAAGATGCAGAAGACTTAACTGCACTACAATCCAAACTAAACAAAGAGCAGCGCACCATTTTTCAAGAAGTAACAAAAGAAATTGCACATGGTGTACAACATGAAAATAAAGAATGTACCTGCCAAAATTACAAACCTATACTACTATACGTCAGTGGTGAAGCTGGTTCAGGCAAAACATTCTTAATCAAAACCATCAGCAAGTTCCTTCAACAATTGACAAACAACAAACTGTCAGCTGTTGTAACTGCCCCCATAGGTTTAGCTGCCCGCAACATAGGTGGTGTCACTTTACACCGATTACTACTCCTTCCAATAGAACACCAAAACAAATTAGATTATTACAAACTTTCTACAGAAGCTGCAATGGAACTACGCAAAGTTTTGAAACAAATGAAAATGCTACTAATAGATGAAGTGAGCGTGGTCTCCAACCTAATGTTGGTTTTGATTCATCTCAGGTTGCAAGAAGTACTTAAAACAAACTATGAAGAACTCTTTTGAGGAAAACACATTATTGTTTTCGGAGATCTTCTTCAATTGACACCAGTGAAAGGTGAACCTATTTTTAAAACCTTAGGACACAAACTCTGCCCTAAAACTATTGGCAGCATAGGAAATGTCAACCTTTGGCAACATTTCCAATCCACAGAATTAACAGAGAACATGTGCCAATGTACAGACCTCACCTACGCCAACATTTTAAAAAGTATTAGAGTTGGTGTACTAGCTCAAGAATCACAAACAATATTAAAAACCAGGCACATCTTTGCACTTCATGGCAATAGCTCATGTGCTACTGATGTTATGGAACAATTAGCACAAAACAATGTCAATTGTTTGGCCTTAATGCCAACTCTTGCAAGCTGTTCAAACTAAATGAAACAATGTTAAAAAAAGAAATGCAACCAATAATTGAAATTTGCTCCACAGACAAACTGGACGTGCATGGTATTACACTACCTATGTGTCAACAAGCCACAACAAGACTAAATACCTTTAGAAAATTCAATCTCCAACACAGCTGGCTTGGAAAAAATATTAAAATTTATCCATAAACTGTAGAGTAATGTTTAAACGTAACCTGGACATGGAGCAAGGACTAGTCAATGGAGCACTGGGTACAGTTGTTGGCTTTCAAACATACCCACGTGACAAAAACATTCAGTTTGTCAATATACTCTTTGACAAACTTTCAGAAGTAAAAAGGATAGGGCGCTCAACAGCTCGATTCCTTCTCTTCAAAGACATGCATGTACGTAGAGAACAATTTTCTCTAACTCTTGCATATGCAGTCACCATTCATAAATCCCAAGGTCTTACCCTAGACAAAGCATTGATAGATATTGGTAACACAGTCTTTAAAGAAGACATGAGCTACGTAGCACTATCACGCTTACGTACACTTGAAGGTCTATTTCTAATCAACTTTGATACAAGTAAAGTCAACGCTGATATTCCTTGCATTCTAGAATACAACAGATTATGTTCACTATATGCCCCCAATCTAAAAGCATGTCCTGTTCCACAAAAAATAAAACGTAAAAGAAAACTAATTCAAACAGAAATGCAACAGAATATGACTGCAAATCCTCCAAAGAGAGCTAATACTTCATCATTCACAATACGTAAAGAAGAACCTATTAGTCAAAGTAACTTAGGTACTTCTTCAGAAAGGCAACATACACTCCAAAAAAATGACTTGGACGCAGAACTACCTGGTCCATTCAAATTTTCAAATGTAACTGGTGTAAGTTGTTACACAAATGTAGCAATTAATATTCTATTTCAATTGCCACCAATTGTTGACATTTACTTACACAGTACAGACCAACTGTGTTTGCAAATGTTAGTCCTTCATAGAAATGCAAAAAACAATCCTGACAACACGTATAGTGTTCACGGAATAAGACAAATATTGGACTACTGTGCTGGAATGGTAAAATTCACTATAAACTCACAAGAAGATCTACAATAATTTCTAATGTACTTACTACAAGTATTAGAAAACAAAAACATACCTATAAATTAAATCTTCCAGATTTCATACATGTGGAAACATACCTGCACTCTCTGCAACAATGTTACACAAGAAGAAATCCCTAACGAGCGGTTTGTGTATGTATCCATACCAAATTGTGAATCCATTCCATTTCAGCAACTTGTACAACATGCAAACTATGGCAGATTATGTACTAACTGCAATTCAGATAATCGCTCCTCCTTACTAATACAAACACATAGTAAATACTTAATACTAATGCTTCTACGTTACAATGAAGATGGTACCAAAAACAACTGCAAGCTTACTGGATTTACTGGATTTACACATGGTAAAGTATCACTTGGTAGAAAAACCTTTACAACAATAGGTTCGATATGTTCTCCAAGATCTCTTTCCCATCTACCTTTTAGTGGCACTGTGGTCCCTTTCCCTTCTTCTACCAATTCTCGGTAGATGGCGGATATTGGACATTTAATTTTTGTCTGGAGTTCAATATCATTTCGAAAGGGGTGAGGTCTCTATTAATCTTATCTCTCCGCTCTCATCAAAGTTCCCTTAATCTGCAGAGACCGAAAGAAGGTAGATAAAGTTCCTATGCCCATTGCCTCCTCGACCTCCTGGATTGTGATGAAGGAGTAATTTATTCATAATTGTCCCACCCTCTCTAGTCCCGCCTCATACCAAGATTGGAAATTCTCAACATTGGGGATGTATTCTCTGATACCGGGGGACCATAGGTAGCTCAATGGAGACGGCCACGAGGAGACCCTCTGCATCTCTGTTCCCTCCTTCCAAATCTCCCAAAGGGTCCCCAATATCGGTTGTTCCTTCAATCGATTTCGAAGTTTATTCCTCGGGACCCACAACCATCCTGAGACTGTTGCCGGGGATAGAAAGTGATTGTTCATTGCAATCCATTGGGGTTCTTTACGGTTACGTAAATGGGGAATTACAACTCATAGTTGGGCAGCTTCATAATGTTTCTTAAAGTCTGGTAGACCTACTCCCCCCTTATCCTTGGGTAACGTCAGGATGTCGTATGCTACTGTGGTTTTTTCCCCCTGCCAAAGGAATCTAACAATAGCCTTCTTGACTTCATTAAAAAAGCTTCCTGACATCTTGATGGGGAGCATCTGAAAGGGATAGAGAAATCGGGGAAGACAAACCATCTTAACAGCATTAAGTCTCCCTAACCATGGTATCGTCAATTTATCCCACTTGGTAAGATCTGGTGGAGAGGGGGGAAGTTGGCTTCATATAAATCTTTTAAGTCCCTTGTGACTTGTATGCCCAAATATTTCAATTTACTATGTTCTATGGTAATACAGAGTGGGGCAAATTTGACTTCATTCATCTGTGCGGTATTTTGTAAAGGGAACAAAATGGACTTGGCCTTATTTACCTTAAAGCCTGAGTGTTCACCATCGTTCTCAATTAGGTAAAGGGCCCTGGGGATGGATGTTGTCGGATTAGCTACATGAAGGAGTATGTCACCGGCATACAGTGCTACCTTATACTCCACCTCCCCTAACCATAATCCTTCTACCTTAGGATCTCCTTTTTGCGCCAAGGGTTCCAATGAAAGAGCAAAGAGGATAGCAGAGACAGGGCATCCCTGTCTAGTACCCCATCCTAGCACGAACCAACGAGAGTACTCGCCATTTACAAATACAGATGCTTTGGGAGATGTATATACCTCCTGTATTACCCTCTTAAACTTTGGGCTATTCCACCTTCCGTAGCACGGCTATGAGAAAGCCCCATTCAACCCTGTCGTACGCCTTCTCTGCGTCAATTGAGAGCAAGACAGGGCCGTTGGTCATGGTCCAGGATGCGTTAAAAAGATGCAAGGTCTTTCTCATTGTGTCGGCACCCTGTCTGCCTAAGATGAAGTCCACTTGGTCAGCGTGGATGAGTTGGGGCATGAGTATTTCTAATCTGGAGGCCAGAACCCGAGTGTAGATTTTGGTATCTATATTAAGTAGGGAAATAGGGCGATATGAACCACACTGTTTTGGATCCCTTCCCTCCCTGGGGATCACTGTGACAAGGGCTTGAACAAAGGAATCTGTGTTTTTTCCTGAGTCTAAGATTTCATTAAAGAGTTCAACCATGAAAGGTAGGAGGTGGGTACTGAAGGATTTATAGAACCCGGCCGTATAGCCGTCCTCCCAAAAGTCAACCTTTTGATTGCATTCCGGACTTCTTTTCCGTTATGGGACTCTCTAAAAGTTGCGAATCCACACTAGATATCTTCGGCATATTAACAGAGGACAGATAACTTTCTGTGCCCGGTAGGTCTGGGTCCCTCTCCGAGCTGTACAACTGCTCATAAAAAGTGGCAAAAGCTTCCGAAATGGTGGGTGCAGTCGTAAACGGGGAGTGCCCCTCACCCACTATTTCTAGTACCTTTCATTCAGCCCTCTGTTCCCCAAGTCTGATGGTTAAAGGTGAATCGGCTTTGTCTCCTTTTTCATAAAATGTCTGCTTCAGGCGTCGCAGCCTAAGCACCGTTTGATCATGTGCCAATAGGCGAAGTTAGCTTGTTTCTTTTTTGCCTCATTGATTTTACTGGGGTTTACGCTATCATGCCTCCTCACCTACTCACCCAAGTGGCAAATCTCCTTCCTAAGTCTATTTTCAATTAACCTCCTCTCTCTCCTTTTGCGGGACCCTTCTCTCATTAGGGCACCCCTCCATGTTGCCTTTCCCGCCTCCCCCACTACCTGCTTGGAAGTCTCCCCAGTGTTGATCACCTTAAAGTATTCACTAATCTCTGTCTCCATCTCTGCCTTAAAGACAGGGTCCCTTCAAAGAGCTTTGTGACACCTCCACCTACCTCCTTTCACAGGTAAGTTTTCCCACTGGGTTTCAGCAATGACCATATCATGGTCAGAAAACGTTATCGGGCCAATCTCAGATCTTGTTGTAATATCGTAAATTTCCTTGAAAAGATATAGGTAGTCAATCCGGGTAAAGGTGTTGTGTGGGGCGGAAAATAAAAAGTGTAACCTCGTTCATCTGGGTGCATCCGCCTCCACACATCCCTCATGCCATACACATCCATCATATCCACAAAACCTGCTCGCCCACCCTCAGGCCTTCCTCTCATCTCAGGGATCCCAGACTCTCGGTCTATGGTAGGGTTGGCCCACGAATTGAAATCATGATTTTAGGGATCGTTTTGGCAAGGAAGCGAGCCTGACCCGAGTTGGGGCAGTATATTGTGGCAACTGTTACATTCACTCGATAGAGCCCGTCACCAACAGGGCCCGACTATCTACGTCTAACCATACCTTGGAAACCGTAAACTCTATTCCCTTCCTCATGAGTATCCCAACTCCTCCTATCCTCATCAGTCCAGAACCCCAGAATTCCATTCCCATAAGCTTTCCGAGGATTGGACGTTCCTCCCCTTCAACATATTTGGTCTCCTACAAGGGGAGGATGTCTATCTTCACCCTACGAAATTCCCTACATAGCAGTGATCTTTTGGTTGGCGAGTTGAGACCTTTAACATGAAGTGTTCCGACCTTAAGGGAATATCCTGCCCTAGAATCAGTGATCAATGCCATTTTCTAGCGTTGTAGTGAAATGGCTCTCCGACGATAGCCCACATATCGTTCGCCCAATGTGCAGCACACTATATCCCACAATTTGAACCATTGAGGATATTGTTCTCACCATTTTGCCCTTCCCCTATTTCCCCTCCCCCCCATCCTCCATCCATTTTTCCGATTGATGGTGTCCGATTGAACCCAGTTGTGGACACCAGCCCATCATCGGACCACCAGTGGCAACCGTTACTTCACGGTCCCATTCTTAGGAAAACCACAATGTCAATTAAGCCCCTATTACTCCCCCCCCCTCCCCCACACACCCATCCATTTCATGATGAAACAATAACAGCTGAAGTAATCGGATGGTTAAACATCACATTTTGCCACCGAAGAAGCATTAATCTATGGAATCTTACCAGGGTCGATTGTCCCCCTCAGGAGAGACATTGCCTCTGCAGAACTTTCTCGAGCCCTTCAGCCACTTTCTTCTGGGGCCTTGGATGCGCCATTCCATTCCGTCTTGTCTCGGATCTCCCCTCTCCCCTTGCGATCCAGTGAGCTCGGAGGTGCATTCTCTAATTTCTTTTTCAGATCTCAACCTTATCTTTGCTCCACCATGTTCAAAAGAGCGAGAGAAAGGGTAACCCCACCTGTATCGAATGTCCTGTTCCTTCAGCCATTTTGTGAGAGGACCGCAGATCCGCCTCAGGACAGCGTCAATGACAATAAGTCCTGAAAAATAGTTATCTGCTTGCCCCCAAAAGTAATAACCCCACCCTTCTTGCCTTATCAAGGATCCTGGCCTTGTCCTGGTAGTTGTGGAATCAAGCAAGGACCGATCGTAGACCCCCAGGTGGTCCTCCCGCTCTATGGATCCGTTTGGTTTTGGATCATCAGCCACCAGGAGTTTAATGATATTGTGAAATGTTTTCCTGAGGTCACCCTCTGTTTCCCCTTCTTGTTCCTGGATACCAAAAAAGCGCAGGTTATTCCTCCTTTCCCGGTTTTCCAAATCATCAATTATGAGTTTGTCTTCCTCCCTCTGTTCCAGCTCAGTTATCCTGTGTTCAAACTGTGTCTCGAGGGTATCTATCGATGCCTGATTGTTCTCCACTCGGTCAAACCTCTCCTCTGTTATCTATGCACTGCATGATTTTGTCAATATTTCCGCTTATACTGGCTCCCATATTTTTGACCTCACTTAAGAGCCGCAATGTGCCCTTTCGTGGTGGCTGATTCAGTCCCTGCTGTTTCCATTGCTCCTATATAGGGGTTGTCACAACAGGAAGGTGCTGGTGAGTAAGCAAAGTTGGCCAGTTTTTGCTTTACACTCATATAGGGCTGGGTGGAGTCCACAGCTACTATTCAAACTTTAAGACAAAGCCGTGATGGCGGGGAGAGTCAGCAAGTGTCACCAGGTGGACACAACAGTAGTACTATAGGCACTTGAGCTTGCACTTCCTGCCTTCCTATTTTCACCAAGCCATCATTGGTTTCTGTGTCCAGGCGTCTCTCAGGATCCCTCAAATGATTCCGGCAGCCGTCAAGAGTTTTCGCCTCCACCTCTGCGGTAGCGAACTCCGGCCCTCATGTGTCATAGGTCCCTGCCATGGCCAGTTCATCCAGGGCATGTGATGTGCCGGGGGGGCTTGGGTACAGTCACAAGGCGAAGTAGACACTCCAGCTACAGCCTCTGGGGATTGGCTCCCTAAGTGACCAGGCCACAGATCATCAGTTTCCTTCCTTAATTTAGGACAATGGGGGCCATGAATGGAAAATTTTCCATGGTCATTTCTGGGCTAGCAATGGTACCGGATATCAATTAACCAATGTGTATCACCAGCTCACTTGCTTAGTATAACCCTTCTGCACTAACCGTGGAAAGGAGCGTCTCCTTGTCTAGGTGCACATCTTGGACAGAGTAGCTTTGGGGGAGAGGACTACAGTAGGATCGGCTAATCGTTCGATGTTTCCTCCCTGTAAACCACTGGGTTCTTCAATATTTTCAGCCTATCTAGGTCTCTCTAATTTCAGTCCCTCTCACCCCAAAAGGTACCCCGGACCAAGATGTCCCCAGAATGATTCCAGGAAGCGGGGGCCTATAGGATATATTGCACACTTTGTTCTGCAGACTTCCACCCTCTCAGAGTCAGCCTCCTTATCACACCTTCTTTCAAATAAATGCTCCCCACAGGCCTCTTTAAGTGTCGGGCACAGCTCTTACCTGGAAATCACGGGCCTCACTTGGAGCTCCTTAACAGAGGAGTGTGCTTGAAGTACACAGTGTTGTAGGCATGGAGTCCGCCATGGTTCAATTTCAGAACTTCAACCTTTACTTCTAACAATAATGTCCCTTTTAAATAAAGTTTTTTCATTTTATATATATATACACACACATCCACGGTAGTGGCTTTGTAGTTATGGTTAAGTTGCTGTTTCCATAGGAAGAGAACTTTTTTGAGTGGCCTATAACTCTGCTCCCCCTGGAAGAATCCTCACCAAACTTTGCAAAGTTTGGTGATGTTTGGTGCAGGGGGAGAAAAGTTATAGGGGGGGTCCCAAAACATCTTTTTTTTTCCCATAGACTGAATGGGGGAAAAACTTTGCGCACGCCTACAGGCCAAACCGCTGGACGGATTTTTACCAAATCTGTGGCAGGGGCAGGGGCTTGGTCCCGAAAGAGTGCTTTTGTAAATTTGGTGACAATCCGTGCAGTAGTTTCCTTTAAAACGACCAAAAAGTAGGTCTAAATAAATTAGTGATATCTATGTCCGTTCCGCAGTCACACTTCCCTGTTCGCTCTGCGGACAAGATACTGATTGGCTAAGGGGCTGGCGTCATGACCACGGACACGCGACATTTCTGCCGATTAGCTGCAGTGAGCCGTGTTCTGTGTCAGATTGTTTGGATGCGATGACATCTTTGATCCGCCGACAGCGCAGCGGCGACTAGTGGGAAAATGCTATTTCAGAAACTGTTTTGCTGTGTCAGAGTGCTTGGGGAGGTTCAGACAGTAAGAGATGGGTGAAAAACTGTATTTGTTCAGGCGGTAGTTGTTAATGATGTATTCCCTATGCCCACCTTGTTCAGGATGTTTGTAAGTACAGAAAATGAGGGGTCTCATAAGGGTTGTACTTCAATCCGTGCTGTGCGCAGGCAACTTGAAACTTGTTCTAAGGACACACGTGTTGTTAGCGAACATTGAAATTGAGTACATGCCGGAGTTAAATTATTTTTTTCTATGGGTGTGCTATTGATTTATACGCCACCATGGGTGTGACATGGGTGTGACATGCAGCGGTGGTTGTGGCCAGGGCCTAGAGTCTTGGATGCATGGTCGTAGGCCGTAGGCCATACTTCCAAGACTCTAGTCCCTGGCCACAACCACCGCAACATGTCACAGCAATGGATACACCAGTAGTATTGCTTATCGATCAGATGGTTGTGGGGAGTGTGTAAACCCAAGAACAAAGTTATAAGCACTGGAGTTATACGCCACACCACACCCATACATTGCAATATCTATGGACATACAGCTAAGAGTCTAGCCTCTTGCCACAACCACTGCAGCATATCACAGCTATAGATACACCCGTAGTATCGCACATCACTCACAGGGTTGTGGGGAGGGCCTGCAGTCTTGGGTGCATGGCCAAAGGCCATGCACCTAAGAACAAAGTTATAAGCTCTGAAGTTATAAGCCAACATGGGTTTTATATAGTGCAGTGGTTGTGGGCAGGACGCAGACCTTTGTTTGCATGGCTACAGGCTGTAGGCCATACACCCAAGAGTGTAGATCCTGCCTACAACCACTGCAGCATATCACATTCATACATCGCACACATACATTCGATTATGTATGTTTGTTTGTTTTATTCACTTTTTGTGCGCGCCAGACCCAGGGGTAGCAGGGCGCAGTGGCAAGAAAATGCGAAACTTACAAGGTTACATCATAGCAAAATGTACATTAGAAAATACAATAAGGTCACACAAATAATTACAAAATATACAGGTTCAAGTAGGTCAATCAGAATTACAGCTGTATAGAGTGAAGGTCTAGTGATTAATACCAGTAGGAGGTAGGTAACACCAGTCAACTGAGGTCAGTCGAGGTAAGGAGTTGAATGACTTTTTTCCTGAAACAAGGGTAGGGCAGGTCCGCTCTAAGGTCTTATGGTAGTGAGTTCCAAGTTTTAGCAGCCTTTACCTGGAAGCTATTTCCTCCAATAGTAGTGAGTCTAAAGTTCGGTATTGTCAAGCAATTAGAATTGACAACTCTGGTTGGTCTAAGAGATGTTCTCCTGTGGAATTTGTCAGTCAGGTAACTAGGGGCAGAGTTATTAAGGGCTTTGTGGGTCAGGGATAGTATCTTGAGTTTTATTTTGTTCTCTGTGGTCAGTCAGTTGTGATGGCGTCTGGCGGAAGAGATATGGGATCTTTTATTAATGCCTAGTGCTGCTCTCAGGGCATTATTTTGTAATGTTTGTAGTCTTTGGGCTATTTTTCTATTAGCTCCAGAGTATAGAGCATTACAATAATCAATTCTGGAGAGAATTAAGGCTCTGGCCAGGATTAGGCAACTCTTATTGGAAAGGAACGTTTTACCGGCTCTTATCAGTTTGCACGTGTAGGCCGTGGAGGAGGCAAGGGATTTTAGCTGTTTATCAATTGATAGGGTAGAATCAAGATAGAATCCCAGGGTTTTTACATCCTTGGATACTTGGATGATGTTCCCATCTATGTTGAATGAGAATTCCTGTCCTAGTTTTTTGATATTGGCTTGGGTACCCATGATAATCAACTCTGTCTTATCATCGTTAAGACAAAGGCCGTAAGTGGCCATCCATGCCTGGATGATAAGGTATACCTTGTTCACCAATTCCGTGTCTTTAGCATGATCCACAGAAAGCGGGAGGAGGATCTGTGTATCATCTGCATAGTTAGTGTAGGTGATACCAAGATGGTCCTTATCATCAAACCGGGGCTTGGTGAAGATATTGTATAGAGTTGGGGATACACAAGAGCCCTGGGGAACACCACATAAGATAGGGTTGGGATCTGCCGCTGCTGAGGGGGAGAAGACTCATCGTTCTCTCGCTCAAGAATTACTTGATCCATCCAATGGCTTCCTAGGAGAAATGGGCGGCGGAATCCAGGTGACTGCAGAGGACTTTGTGATCCACCAGATCAAAGGCAGCTGAGAGGTCCAGGAGTAGTAGGAGTACTGTTCTCCCTTTGTCTCTCAGCTCATCAATTTGAGATTTCAAGTCAATGAGGGCAGTTTCTGTTCCGTGTAGGGGACGGAAGCCTGATTGTCTTTCTCCTAATAGGTTATGTAATTCTAGTTGCTTTTGAATTTGGTTGTATGCGGCTTTGTCCAGAATCTTAAGAAGAAACGGTACCGTAGTAATAGGGCGGTAATTAGTAGGGATGAGGGGATCTAATGTCTGTTTTTTAAGGAGGAGGAGTACCCAAGACTGTTTAAGGTTGGCAGGGATGGTGCCCGAGGCGAAGGAGGCGTTAATCAATTTAGTGATAAAGGGAGATAATTCTCTGGCAGCGTCTTTTAACTGTGCCGGGCAAATGTCACCTTTACAATTTGATGGTTTAAGCGACAGGATAACTTTTTCTACTTCCAAGGTGGTCATTTTGGAGAAGTGGAAGGTATTGCTGTGCGCCTGTGGGTTATTGGTGTGAGGCATTTTAGGCAAATCCTGAATTTTGAGTACTTCTTTTTTTTTGCTGGATTTTATTTTGGAGTGTCATAATTTTATTTGCTAAGGCTTGCTGAATATCCGTGCACCAAGGTTTGTCCTTGGTGCAGGTGTCCTGAATGGCGATAGGAGACTCGAGTTCCTTTAGAATGGAAAAAAGCTCTTTCACACTGGAGTTAGATTTAGCTATACGGTCATCATATGAGTTACGTTTTGCCTGGCACACTTCTTTTTTGTAAAGTGAGGAGAGAGTGGATAGTTTAGCTTTATCGACTGATGGGCAGAGCCTCCAGGTGGTTTCGCTCTTTCTTTTCAGAATGCGTAAATCTCTTAGCTGTGGAGTAAACCATTTGTTTAGATGAGCTTTCGGTTTGCTTGGCCTAAGTTTTAAAGGAGCCACTTTATATAGGGTAGTGAGCATGATAGTATTACATTCTTGCACTAGGATGCTAGGGTTTTGATTAGCTGATAGAGCGTTAAGGGTCGGTAATATAGCTGGGATCACTTTCTCTACAGTGATACATTTTTTATTTCTGGTTAAGCAAGGTGGCGCTAGTGGGAGGGCCGTAGGGTTAGGTCTGGCAGTAGCTAGGTTAAAGGACACCAGGGAATGGTCTGTCCAAGGTAAGGGCATTATAGATGAGATAGTGGCTGTGCATTTGCAGTCAGCTATCCAATCAAGTGTTCTTCCCTTCAGGTGCGCAGGCTTGTCAACTCTTTGAGTTAGGCCAAGTGCGTGAATAGTGTTGGCTACCAATGTGGCGTTGGTATCTGTGGTGTCATGGAGACCTAAATTAAAGTCCCCAAGAAGGATTGATTGAGAACGAGGTTTGAGGTTATTTGTGAGTAAGTTATGGAGATCATCTTCAAAGGTGCCTAGAGGGCCAGGGGGTCTATATACAAGGTGAATGATAAGTGTTTGATTATTATTTAGTTGAAGTTTGGCAGATAGGGTCTCACAAGATTGAATCGATTGGGTGGGTACTAATCTGAGTGAAAGGCTCGTTTTAGAGATTATAGCGATGCCGCCACCTCTAGCAGCTTCTAGCTAGCATGAGCGAGGGTCCTGCTGCATTGTGTAGCCAGGTCTCTGTGATAGCGAGAAAGTCAAGGTTGCCTTCTGTAATTATGTCGGCAATGTCCAGGGCATGGGCGACAAGCGGTTTGTGGGCAGGGCCTAGAGTCCTGGGTACAAATTGAGTACATGCTACAGTTATGTTTCCTTCTATGGGTTTGCTAATGATTTATAAGCGACCATGGGTGTAATCTGCTGCGGTGGTTGTGGCCAGGGCCTAGAGTGTTAGGTGCATGGCCGTAGGCCATACTTCAAGACTCTAGGCCCTGGCCACAACCTCTGCAGCATGTCACAGCAAAGGATACACCTGTAGTATTGATTATCAATCAGATGGTTGTGGGGAGTGTGTAGAGTCTTGGGTGCATGGCTGAAGGCCATGCACCCAAGCACAAAGTTATAAGCATTGGAGTTGTAAGCCACTGCACACCCATACATTGAAATATGTATGGACATACACCTAAGACTCTAGGCCCTGGCCACAACCACTGCAGCATATCACAGCTATAGATACACCAGTAGTATCAAACATCACTCAGGTGGTTGTGGGGAGGGCCTGCAGTCCTGGGTTCATGGCCAAAGGCCAATCACCCAACAGCACATTTATACGTAGTGTAGTTACAAGCCACAATGGATGTGATATGGTGTGGTAGTTGTGGCCAGGACCTAGAGTCTTGCATGGCCAAAGGCCATGCACCCAAGAACAAAGTTATAAGCACTGGAGTTATAAGCCACTATGGGTTTCATATACTGCATGCCCATACATTGAAAAATCTATGGTCTTACACCCAAGACTGTAGCCTGTGGCCACAACTACTGCAGCATATTGCAGGTATAGGTACACCCGTAGTATCAAACATCATTTAGGTGGTTGTGGGGAGGGCCTAGCGTTTTCGGTGCATGGCCAAAGGCCATGCTCCCAAACCCAACTTTATACGTAGTGAAGTTAGAAGCCACAATGGGTGCGATATGCTGTGGTGGTTCTGACCAGGAACGAGAGTCTTGGGTGCATGGCCAAAGGCCATGCACCCAAGACTGAAGTAATAAGCAGTGAGGTTATAAGTGAACATGGGTGTGCTGTGGTGCGTTGGTTGTGTGCACGACGATGCACCCAAGAGTAAAATTATAAGTAATGAAATTACAAGCACCATGGTTTTGATATGCTGCGATGGTTGTGGGTAGGACCTATAGTCTTGGTTGCTTAGCTGCAGGGTGTAGGTGGTAGGTTATACATCCAAGACACTAGGCCCAGCCTACAGCCACTGCACCATATTACTGCCATAGATTAGACGTGTGGATTCAAATGTGTATCACATGAGTGTAATTATACTTACTGTTTACTTTGTTGAGAATCCACATATTTCTTACATGACTTTAGTACTTGGCGGAAATATCTTTTTTAAATTTCTGTGATAAAAGAAAAGAGCATGTTAGTGTTTGTATTTTATGAAGACTTATTACATTGTACAATAGACATTTAGCTTTTTTTTACCCTCATATTTAGTTTACAAACCAGTGTACTGTGCTTTTTGCTCAGTTTCTGTGTTTGTTTTTCAAATCCTTGGGTCTGGGGGAAAAACAATCCTTGTCGGATCAAAATAAAACCCTTTCTTTGCTATGCTACAAACTATTTCTTTGTTTTCTTTGAGTATTTCCTTGTTCTTTATGATTAATGTTATGTCTGTTGCCTTGTTGCAGATTTTTAAAAACAGTTCGATACCTGTTGGTGTATTCTAACTGTGCATTTGTTGTTACGGATCTGTGGTATTCATTTATCTGTGTGGTTGTTATACACTCTTGGGTAGTTAGATACCTGTTGGCATATTCTAACTGTTTATAGTATTTTACTTGACTTTTTGGTAATGTTAAAGTAAACATTAGTTAATAAATGTTGGCTTTAAGAAGATTAAATACGCATTTGTAAGATTATCTGGCAATCTCTGCTTTAGAGTAATGGTGCTATCATTACATTTGAACCATCCACATTTCTTTTTAATCTATGCGGTGTAGTGACCTGCATTGGTTGTAGATCCTGCATGGTAGATTATACCTATTGTTGTAAAGGTTTTCTTTCCAAGTGACACTTGACCGTGTGTGAATCCAGTCAGCTTGCAGTTGTTTTTGGTACCATCTGCATTATAACGTAGATGCATAAGTATTACGTAGGTACTATGTGTTTGTATCAGTAAGGTGGAGCGATTATCTGAATTTCACATAGTACATAATCTGCCATGGTTTGCATTCTGTACAAGTTGCTGAAATGGAATGGATTCACAATTAGGTATGGATACATACAGAAATTGCTCATTTGGGATTTCTTCCTGTATCACATTGTTGCAGAGAGTGCATGTATGTTTCCACATATATGAAATGTCAATATCATTAATAGGTATGTTTTTGATTTCCAGTACTTGTAGTAAGTACATTAGAAACTCTTGTGGATCTTCTTGTGAGTTTATAGTGAATCTCACCATTCCAGCACAGTAGTCCAATCCTTGTCTTATTCCAGAAACACTGTATGTGTAGTCAGGATTGTTTGTTGTCTTTCTACGAAGGACTAACATTTGCAAACACAAATGGTCTGTACTGTGTAAGTAAATATTGTTAACAATCGGTGGCAATTGAAATAGAATATTCATTGCTACATTTACATAGCAACTTACACCAGTTTCATTTGAACATTTGAATGGACCACCTAGTTCTGTCTCTGAGTCCTTTTTTCTGAGTTTCTGTTCCTTCTTTGAAGAAGTACCTGATTTACTTTCCCTAATAGGTTATTCTTTGCTTGTGGTAATTGATGAAGTTTTAACTTCTTCTTTTGTTTTCTTTGAAGGATTTGCCTTCAGATTCTGTTGCATTTCTGTTTACGACATTTAACTTTTTCTGGAACACGATATGGTTTCAGATGGGGGGGGTGTACAGGGAATGCAGTCTATTGTATTCTAAAATGCAAGGAATATCAGCATTCAGTTTACTTGCATCAATGTTGATTAGAAATAGACCGTCAAGTGTATGTAAGCGTGATAGTGCTACGTAGCTCATGCCTTCTTTAAAGACTGTTTCCTATATCTATCAATGCTTTGTCTAGGGTAAGACCTTGGGATTTATGAATGGTGACTGCATATGCAAGAGTTAGAGAAAATTGTTCTCTATGTACATACATGTCTTTGAAGAGAAGGAATCGAGCAGTTGAGCGCCCTAGCTTTTTCACTTCTGAAAGTTTGTCAAAGCGAATATTGACAAACTGAATGTTGTTGTTACGTGGGTATGGTTGAAAGCCAACAACTGTACCCAGTGTCCCATTTACTAGCCCTTGCTCCACGTCAAGTTTACGCTTAAGCATTATTCTACAATTTTTTTTTTTTTTTTTAACTTGTTTATTTTCGGTTGGCATATAGGAGAACTGTTTAACATGTCTAATCAACATTTTATCACAGCATAAATATCACATCGTCTATCCCCCGGCACCCAAGTCCACTTCCTAGACTCAAGAGTTCACAGTGGATTGTCTCTTCCCCCCCCCCCCCCCCCTCAGGTCCGATTCAGGGCTCATCCGCTCCTGTCTCCTCCTACCTCGGTTCGACATCTCCGCTCTTCTCCAGGCTTACGTCTCCAAGTCCTGTAACTGGCTATCCTCCGGGGCCTGCTCCTCGCTCGTCTGAGCCTGGTCTCTATCCGCAGCTCGTTGGGCCTGTTGCACTAGGCGCGGCTTGTATGTAAGCGCCGGGAAGCGAAGGTCATAGTCTATCACCGGCGACCAAATGTTCGTGAAACGATGTAGGTGGCCTCTGTTTGCTGCCATAACTTTCTCAGCAATGAAGATGTCCCAAATTTTTAGCCACCACAACACTGTTAGGGGACCCTCTGGGGCCTTCCATGCCCGGGCTATTGTGATTTTAGCGGCTAGGAGTAATTGAGCGATGAGAGCTGCGGATGTCCCCGACCTCGGGTAGGTGTCCGGTATCGGGGTCCCCAGCAGCAGCGGTTCTGGTTCCAGTGGTAGCGGGATCTGGGTTATGTCTGTGATGGCCGCTATACATTGGGTCCAAAAGGCCTTCACCACCGGGCATGACCACCACATATGTAAATAGGAGCCTGGCAGGCCACATCGACGCCAACACTGTGGGTCTAGCGACTGATTGAAGTGGTGTAGTTGCAGGGGCGGGTAGTACCATCTCATGAGTAGTTTATGTGCGCATTCTCGGTTGGTGATGCAGAAGGAGGATGAGTGCGTGCGGGACCAGATATCAGTCCAGTCTTGGTCCTGGATTGGATGCCCCAGGTCCTTTTCCCATCGGGCCATGTAAGTCGCTCTATTTGTCAGGAGGTCCTCCTGGAATAATCGATGTAGTGTCGAGATCCTCCCTCGGGCTGGAGGGTCCGTCACCGTCAATTCCAAGGCGTCCTGGGCCCGAGTGGCCGCCTCCCGTGTTTGGGGTTGTGTGCACCAGTGTCTGATTTGGCAGTATGAGAACCTGTCCGACTCCGCTAGATTAAACGCTCTTTTGCATTGGACGAATGTCAGCGGCTGTGTTCCCTCAAATAGTTGGCTTAGGGAGCTGAGGCCTCCCGCGATCCAATTTTTAAAATTCGAGGGGTGAGCTCCCGGCGAGAACGCTGGGTTGTGGAAGACTGGGGCCGAGGGGCCCAGGGCTCTCGGAATACCTCTGAGTTTGCGGGCCCAATCCCATGCCTTCAGCGTGTGCCTGGTTGAAGATAGGATGGCTGGCCATGTCCGGCGCAGCGCAGGTGGGAGGTGTAACAGGAAGCGCAATGGGAGGGGTAGTCTGGATTGCTCTATGTCCATCCATTTGGGGCGTCCCGACGTCATAGTCCACGCCCGGGTGTGGGCTATCTGCGCCGCCATTTGATATTTTTGAAGGTCCGGGACCCCTAGGCCCCCCCGGCCCGGAGCGCAGAGCATGGTCCTCCGTGGAATGCGGGCCTTTTTCCCCCTCCATATGAATTCCAATATCTTTCTCTGCAGTCTCTGTAGTTGTGGGCGGGGGACAATGACGGGGAGGGCTGAGCATGCGTATAGGAATCGTGGCAACAGATTCATCTTACAGGCCGTGATGCGGCCTATTAGGGATATTTCCTGCTTATGCCAGGTGTCTAGGTCTTTTTCCAACGTTTTCATCAGAGGCGGGAAGTTTGTCCGGTAGATGTCTCCCGGGTCAGCGGGGATCTGCACCCCGAGGTAGGGGATGGAGGTGTCATTCAGTGGGATTGCGCATTGGGCGCTGAAGGATGCCTTGTCCCTTTGGTCTAAGCCTATCCCCATTGCTGCCGATTTCATCAGATTAATGGCGAATCCGGCCACCCTTCCGAATCGGTGGATTTCCGCTAGGGCGGCTCTTAAGGAATGTGAGGTGTCCGTGATGGATAGCATCACGTCATCAGCGTAGAGCGCGATCTTGTGCTGGGTGGTGCCAACTTGGAGGCCTTTGATCCTGGGGTTGAGGCGGATCCGCTGGGCCAATGATTCCATAACCATAGCGAATAGCAAGGGAGAGAGGGGGCACCCCTGTCTGGTGCCGCAGGTTAGGGAGATCGGGTTAGACAGGAGGCCGTTCATTCGGAGGAGGGTGGTCGGGGATTGGTAATTCGCTAAGGTGAGCTTTAAGAAAGTGGGCCCAAGACCAAACGCTTCCAGGGTGAAGCGGAGGAACGACCAATCCACCTTGTCGAAAGCCTTGGTCGCATCCAAGGCTAGGAGGGTGAGTTTCTTCGAGCTCTGTTTGGCTATCTCGATTAAGTTGAGGACTCTGCGTGTATTATCTGTGGTGGCTCTGTTTAGGATAAATCCAGTCTGGTCTGGGTCTATGATGTCTGGAAGCAACTTCGCTAATCGGTTCGCCAAGACCTTCGAATAGATATTCGCATCCAGGTTTAACAAGGAGATGGGTCGGTAAGCTGCAACGTCGCTGGGGTCTTTTCCTGGTTTCAATGCTAATACCGTTATTGACTCTTTCATTGATGGAGTTGTTGATCCAGATGCGGCGAAGGAGTTGAAGAGTGTCATCATCGGAGCTAGTAGCTGTGGCCGGAAGAGTTTGTAGAATCGGGATGAGAAACCATCTGGGCCCGGGGCTCTAGTTCGTAGGCTTTTAATGGCCTCATCGATCTCTTCACTGGTGATCGAGGCCTCCAACTCTTCTCTACTCGAGTCCGAGAGCTTCGGTAAGGCGGCTTCCCGTAGGTAGGATTGCTGTTCTTCGCGGGGTCTTTGGGTAGCTGACATCGTTTCTGTTATGTGGGCTTCTGCGATTCTTAGCTTCTCCTGGTCAGCGACTTGGACTATACCGTGAGGGTCCCGGAGGCTTAATACAGTGTTCCTTCTCTTGGTTCTTGCCAGTTTTTCCACCAGGAATTTATTTGCTTTGTTTCCTCTGGCGTAGTAGCTCTGCTTCGTTTTGGTTAGCAGCTGGGCTGTGTCCTCTGCGTAGTGGGCCTCTAGCTTCTTCCTGGCCATCTGTAAGGCTCGGTAAGTTCTTGGGGACCAATTTTTAGCCTTGCACGCCGTCTCTGCCTCCAGGACCTTGTCCTCTAGAGTGCGTCGGGCCTGTTGTTTTTGCTTATGGTAGGCCGCTCCCCGGGAAATCAGAACTCCTCGCACCACGGCCTTCATTGCGTCCCATGTGGTCGCTGGGGAGGTGTCTTCGTTTTTGTTGTCCTCGAAGAACTGTTTGATTGTTTTGGCTATCACGTCTCTCGTGGCCATGTCATTTAGGATCGGGTCGTAAAGGGACCATCTGCGTCTTGGGGGTGGGTCCGGGTTGTAGGCTCTTAGCGTTAGCGTTACGGGTGCATGGTCTGAGTGAAATCTGGGGCCTATGAGGACGTCGTCTGTGTATGCTAGGATCTGTGGGGATGCTAGCAGGAGGTCAATGCGTGAATAAGTTCTATGCACGTAAGAGAAGCATGAGTAGTCTCGCTCTTCTGGGTGGAGGATCCTCCAGGTGTCCACCACTTCAAAGGTTCGGAACAATCTCAGCAGAGCGATCGCCAAGCCGAAGTCTCCGCGTGCGGGGGGGTGTGATCTGTCTACTAGTGGGTTGGGGACTCCGTTGAAGTCTCCCCCGATGATGGTCTGACCCTCAGCAAATGGTAGGAGGGAGCTTTCCAGAGCTGAGTAGAATGCTGCCTGTTCTTGATTCGGAGCATATATTGAGATCAGCGTATATAGTTGGCCGAGCATCCGGCATTTCACCGCCACGAAGCGGCCCTCGGGGTCCTGCTTAGAGTCTAGTATTTGCGGCCTCAAACCTTTGGCGATTAGGATAGCCGTGCCACCCTTCTTCGTTCCATTCGATGCTAGGAACTGTGTTGGGAATTGCCGATCTCTGAGTCTTGTGAAGTCCGCTGGGATCAGGTGTGTCTCCTGTAAGAAGACAACGGAGGCCTTGTCATTCTGGAGGCGTTGTAGGATCGCTTTCCGTTTCTGTGGGGCGTTTAGGCCTCTTACATTCAACGTTAGGAACTTTAGTTTCTGGATCGGTAGGGGGGCCACCTGGGTGACTTCCGGGGTGGGGTGCTGATCCTCGTGGAAGGGCTGGGGGTATTCAGTCTTCATTTTGTGATTCCGGGTTAGCCAGGTCCTCCTGCAGCCAAATTTTTTGCATCCTCCAACGGGAGGGTAGCTTTTTCTCTGAGTGGGCCAACCAACGGGCAGGCGAATTTAAACGGGTGGGAGAACTCCCAACTGTGTGGGGGGCCGAAGTTTTCAGCGCAGCCTCCACCACGGCCAACAGGGCCCAAACAGTTTTCCTCGCCAACGGGGCGGGGGTCGAACCATCGAGATCGGTTCGGCTCCAAGGGTGGGGAGATGACATACTCCTTGGAGAGGGGACTGGGCCGTTCGGGGCCCGCGGCACTGCCTTGCTTCATTTTGGCTCCAGGGTCGGTCCCTGCGCTATGGGAATCATTTTGCCTTACGGCGTCTCTGTGCCGTCGACCAGGGTTGCTGCCGTCTCTTGGGTGAATGATCCGGTTCCTCTGGCGGGAGGTGTGGGCTGGGGGTGGGTGAGGTCCCCGGGGAGCTCGGGGGTACGATTGACTTCGCGTCCTCCAGGTGGCTAATTTTACGTAGAGTGCCTTGGTACGAGAATTGTAGTGTGGCTGGGAAGAGCCAACGGTAGCGGATCTGCTGACTCTGGAGGAACTGGGTCAAAGGCTTGAGAGCTCTCCTTTTCTGTATGGTGATCGGGGAGAGATCTTGGAATATTTGCAGGGGGGTGCCCATGAATGACAGTTCATCTTTGGTGCGGCTTATCGCCGAGATGGCCTCCTTGGTAGCGTAGAAGTGTACTCTGGTAATGACGTCCGGGGGGCCGTCTGAGTCTGCTCCCCGTCTCGGGCGTAATCTATGAGTTCTGTCCAGAACAAGTTGGGGTTTGTCCATGAGCGGGAGGAGAGCTTGGAAAAAGTTGCCTATATATTCCGGGAGCTCTTTATCTTGGACCGTTGTCGGGACTCCACGGATGCGCAGGTTATTCCGTCGGGCTCTGTTTTCTAAGTCCTCTTGCTTATATGTGAGGATCTCATTGCTGGATTGAAGAGCTCGGATCTCGCGTTGCATTCCTATTATAGTTGCATCATGGTTCTGGGTTAAATCCTCAACCTCACCTATTCTCTGTTCCGCTTCTGTGAGTCGTTGTTCTGTCTTCTCTAGTCGAGTGGTGAGCTCTGTCATGCAGGACCGGATCTCAGTTTTAATGTCCCGCATGAAGGCCATCAAGTCATCTCTGGTAGCGAGATTACCCTGTTCTTCTGGGGGCTTTTGCGGGGTGAGTTTGGGCGTGGAGTCCGGTTTCCGTGTCTTGTCTGTTGTCATGAGCATGGTGGAGATGTCTGCAGTTTTGGCGGGTCTGGTGAGTCTCGACATTTTGCTCAAGCTGAGAGCCCTTGGAAGGGGGGGATGGTTAGGCTCCAAGGTAGCTGCGTGGCCCCCCTCCTCCGCCGGCTAGGTCTTTGGTGGGCAGGGGCGCCCCAGGAAGTCGGAAGGGGGTCTGTATCCGGAGCGGGGGACCTCCACTCCCGGGGCCCAAGGTGGAGTGTTGGGAGGCCGGTAGAAGACTCGCCGGTTCCCCCCAGCTGATCGCTGCCAGTGATGGAGGCGGGGGGGGGGGGACTAGGAGTTGGAGGGCTCCGGGGGCTCGGTAATCTCTCCGGGGAGTCGGCGGCCCTCCGAGGAAACAAGCAAGCTGGGAGCGACCCCGGCCTCCGCCCCAGCGAGCTCCGGCGGGGGAGGGGCGGGCCAATGGAGGGGCCCGTAGTCGAGCCCGGGGGGGTAGAATGGAGCCGTCGACTTCTCAGCAGTCCCCGGACGCGGGGCTCAGGATCAGGGCGGCGGGAGAGAGCCGGAGGTGTTATGGGCGTCTCATCGCTGGATGCCGGGGACGATGAAGCGGGATCTGGGTCGCGGCCGCCATCTTAGCCCGTTGTCGTGAAGATCCGCGCCAAGTTCCTCGACCTCGTTCTCGGCGCTCCTGGTACGATTCTCTTCAAACTTGGAGCGGAGGGTGCGGGAGAG
Source organism: Ambystoma mexicanum (assembly GCF_040938575.1). Classification (NCBI taxonomy): domain Eukaryota; kingdom Metazoa; phylum Chordata; class Amphibia; order Caudata; family Ambystomatidae; genus Ambystoma; species Ambystoma mexicanum. The sequence goes on from NC_090922.1 coordinate 908,274,931, forward strand.
ATTCCGCCAGCTTCTCCTGTCAGAGGGACGGCAGCAGTGTTGCTGGAGCCGGCTCAATCTTAGTTGAGGCCGCGGGTCCCTACGGAGGCCATCAGCGGAGCAGCCTCATCCGTGGCGCTCCAGGCCACGCCATTCTACAATTTTTAAGGATAATTTAATTTAAATATTTTTTCCAACCCAGCTGTGTTGTAGATTGAATTTTCTAAGGTATTTAGTCTTGTTGTGGCTTGCTCACACATGGGTAGTGTCATACCATGTATGCCTAGTTTGCCTGTGGCGCAAATTTCCATTATTGGTTGCATTTCTTTTTTTAACATGGTTTCATTAAATTTGAAACAGCTTGCTAGAGTTGGCATCAAGGCCATACAATTGACATTTTTGTGCTCTAATTATTCTATAACATCAGTAGCACATGCTTTAACGCCATAAAGTGCATGAATGTGCCGGTTTTTCAATATTTCTTGTGCTTCTTGAGATAGTACACCAACTCTAATACTTTTTAAAATGTTGCCGTAATCAGCAGATTGTCGCATGTTTTCTGTTAATTCTCTGTATTGGAAATGTTGCCAAAGGTTGACATTTCCTATGCTGCCAACAGTTTTACGGCAGAGTTTGTGTCCTGGGTTTTAAAAATAGGTTCACCTTTCACTGGTGTCAATTGTGGAAGATCTCTGAAAACGATAATGTGTTTCCTTGCAAAGAGTTCTTCGTAGTTTGTTTTAAGTACTTCTTGCAACCTGAGGTGAATCAAAGCCAACATTAGGTTGGAGACCATGTTCACTTCATCTATTAGTTTAATTTGTTTTAATACTCTGCGTAGTTCCATTGCAGCTTCTGCAGAAGGTTTGTAATAGTCTCATTTGTTTTGGTGTTCCACTGGAAGGAGTAGTAATCGGTGTAAAGTGATACCGCCTATGTTGTAGGCAGCTAAACCTGTGGGGGCAGTTACAACAGCTGTCAGTTTGTTGTTTGTCAATTGTTGAAGGAACTTTCTGATGATTTTGATTAAGAATGTTTTCCCTGAACCAGCTTCACCACTGACGTACAGCAGTATAGGTTTGTAATTTTGGCAGGTACATAATTATGTTCGTGTTGTACACCATGTGCAATTTGTTTTGTTACTACTTCAAAAATGGTGTTCTGATCTTTAAGTTTTGCTTGCTGTACAGTTAAGTCTTCTATATCTTCTTGATAGTGACACATGGGGGCCGATTCATGGAACAAGCGTGCGCCGAAAATCCATGCGCAAGCAGGCGCAAGGTAGCGCAAGCGCGAGAAACGCAGTGCACGCGCACGTGTGCGATTCAAGGAAGACGCTGCGCGTGTTCCCGCTGTCCGTGCGCCCAATCCAGCCATGGCGCACGCAGGCATACACGGCGTGCGCTACGCGCACAGCAAAAGCGCACATAGCGCGGCGCACACAACCAAAGTGGGCGGAACAGTGGGCGTAACACACGGAATGGGGAATAACGCGTGAAAAAGAAGGCGTAACTGGGGAAGTACTGCAGGGAACTACACGGAACGCCCACACGCACGCGAACAACCCGTATTCATGGATCCGAATACGGGAAACCCGCGCACGGCAAAAGACGCACACAGGCGTCAACGCGTCCGCCACACGAAGGCAGGCGGAAGCGTCCCCGCGCACAGTATAAAAGTGCGCACAAACAACAAACACGTATATATAGCTACGATGAATGCCCCATTTGTCGCAGCACTGATCGTGGGTCACCGCAGGAGGAGGAGAATAGCCAGGGCACGCCTTTTCGCACCACGGACAAGCCTTTTTGGGATGCCTGACGACCAGGTCTATGGCAGGTATAGGTTTCCACCCCACATCATCCTAGACCTGGTCAGGGAGTGGGAAGACGACCTTACATCCCCCACCCTTTGCTCCCAAGCATTGAGCCCCTTGGAGAAGCTGCTCAATGTCCTGCATTTTTTGGCCACTGGGTCATTTCAGCGGACTACTGCCATAGTGGGGGGGGGTCTCACAGGCCACGCAGTCACGCTGCCTACACCAGGTACTGGCAATCATGACAGCGCGCCCCTCAGTCCGCAGGCACATATACATGCCCAGAACACCCGCAGAAAGGCAGGCCGTTGTCCTGGACTTTTTCAGGGTGGCACACTTCCCCAAAGTGCTCGGTGCCATAGATTGCACCCATGTGGCCCTACGTCCACCTAGGGCCACTGAGCACATCTACCGAAACCGCAAGCACTGGCATTCCATCAATGTACAGGTGGTATGCGATGCAAAGGGAATCATCACCTCTGTCTATGCAAACTACCCTGGCTCCACCCATGACAGTTTCATATACAGAATGTCCGCCCTGAGCCGGGCCTTGGAAGCTGGGCAGCATGGCGACACATGGCTCCTAGGTGAGTACAAATGCCCTTGCACATGCATGCATGTCACACACACACACACACACACACACAAATCAACAAACCACAATAATCACAACCATTTACACCTCCCCAGGGGACAGTGACTACCCTCTGAGCAACCACATGATGACGCCAATCCGGAACCCCACCACACCACCCCAGGTAAGATACAACGCCGCCCATATTGCAACCAGGGCCATAGTGGAGCGCACATTCGGAGTGCTCAAGTCACGTTTCCGCTCCCTTGACCGCTCTGGCGGGCAGCTACTCTATGCACCACCAGTAGTGTGCAGGATCATTGTAGCAGCATGTGTCCTGCACAATGTTGCAACATGGCAGGGCGTCCCGGTGGACATGGTGGTGCCCCCACATCCCCAACCACAGGCACAGGCGCTGCCCATGGGAGGGGACAGGGCACGTGGCGAGGAAGCCCGGACCCAGCTTGTGGCCACATTTTTCACCTAAACTCCCACCCCTGCGGAGTGCACACAGGCCTGGCACATACCAGGTGACAATCGATGATGACAAAGTGACAGTCAACTGTCACAACCCTACCACCCTGAGATAGTTGCCATGGAAGTGCCACATCGTCTGCATCCCTAGCTACTTAAACACAAGCTATCCTGTGTGACCAAAAGGCACACATATGACATAACATGATATGGCCTATACACAAGTATTTCAAGGTGCGATGAGGCAGGGAGGGGGGGGGAACAAGGGAAGACAGACAGCCGTACTACTAGGCCAGGTGTCATTGAGATTGTGCAAGTGCAGGGGTAGGGGGAAGGGAAAAGTGCAAGGGGAAGGGGAGGGGGGAGTGCAGTACAGGGGAAGTAGACCAAAAAACAAATACATAGGCCAGCTGGTGGCAACTGCAAAGGTAAGTGCAGACAAGTGCTGGGAAGGGGGGGCTGTAGGGATAGAGAGACAGTACCCCAGTGCAGGGGTTGCCAGGGAGGCAGTGCAAGTGGAGAGTGGCTGGGCCAGGGACCGAGGTCGGTGAGAGTGGCCCAGTTGCAGATCCAGTGCAGTTCCAGTGAAGAATTTTGCAGGGGAGAGGCAGAGAGAAAGCAGAAGCAAAGAGGAAGGTCTTGAGGTGCTTCCCAGACCGGAGATGGTTCCCCTCAAGTTCCAGTGAGGCAGGAAGGCTGTTCCAGAGGGAGGGCCCTGCCGCGAAGAGAGATCTACCCCCAGCTAGTTGCTCTGAGAAGCGGATGACCCTGACATGCTAGGTGTGCATCACACACACCTGCAAAACAGGCCATGGCCATCACTGTTATGTCACTCAAACCCTCCCAAACCACAACATGACATGGCAAGCAATACCCATACCACCAACACAGTAACAATAAGGTACACATTGCCATGTCGAAAATGTACAGTGGCATCAGACAATGATGCCTGACCTGGAATCAGATGAAATGACTGACCAACAACCTCCCACCCAAAATAAGTCATTTCCAAATGCATTACAAGAGTTGTAGACGTAACATAACAATGAATGCCTGTCTACATGCACATTGTGCATTGCAAAATCAACACTGCAGCTTCTGTGTGCTGTGTCCTACTCCTGCAACACACTGCTCAGCGTACAGCAGAGTGAACAGCCATTGTGTGTGATGCACACCCTGAGCATCACATCTAAGCGACAGACCACATCAAAAAAGCAAATTAGGCATGTACAGGATCCATAATTGGTCACAGAACATGTGCTGCAGGGACACAGTGGGCACCAGAAGGCAAACAGTGTACACGTGGATATGCAAGGGTGGGAGTACATGTAGTGCATCAGAGTGCAAGTGTGTGGGTCAGCAAGGACATGCACTCAACATATGCATGTGCAATCAAGTGACCATCAGTGTTCTCTACACATCACATGTGAACATTCACCATGTGTACACCCCAGCATGTCAAACCATAACTATCCCCTCGCACCTGAAAGGTAAACACAACACATGAACAGGCATTGATCAGCAGAACACAACATGTACATAGGATACCACCATTACAATGTCAGGGTTCCCATCACACTGCAGGGCAAGGCAACTATCAACAACAACCCCCCCCCTCCCTCACAAATGACCATGACCCACCGAACAACTGCACCTGGGTCATGGAGCCTTCAACCCTCAATTCCACCTGGCCACAGGATCACCTTTACCCTTCGTTACCATCTCCCACCTTGTGTGTGAAAAGGTGCCTGCACCCTCAGAATCCACACTCATTTCCAAAATCACAAAATCCAAGCCATAAAAACGAAACAGAACACCCTCCAGTAGAAGACTTGACGTAGCAGTACCTCACAAAGGCCAAGTACTACCACAATGATGCAACAACTAAGGTAGCACAGTAAAACAATGTCACAACAGGATGTGAACCATGTGTGGTGCATAACATAGGATGATGCACCATGAACGGATGTGTACTGTCACAGGTCCCGTGTACAGGTGCGGGAGTGTAACGAAACAACCACCCCCACTGTGTCCCGGGTGCCTGCAAGGTCAAACTCACACAGGCCCCTGAGACCCTGGTGGGGAAGGAGGTTCAGGGATATGCAGTCGGGACAGGTGTTGGCACACTGGATAACTGGAATGAGTGGCAGGAGAGGGGAGGAGGAATGACACATGAAAGTAGGGAATGCACGAAAATGTACTACCTGCATGAACACATACACAATCCAAACAAACTTGGACATCATTGTCATGGCCTTCTGCAGTCCAGGCTTAGGAGTGGTACGAACCAACCACCCCCTCTAGGGTTTTGGCGCCTGCAAGTTCGGGGCTTACTCAGGCATCCGCAACCCCAGCGGGGAAAGAGGGTTAGGGAACGTTGCTTGGATAGGTACGGGAAGCAGGAACACGGGGTAGAGGGTACAGGGTTCAAAATTGCATAGGATTCCGGGTGATTAGGCGGAAAAAAACATACCAGATTGAATCACACATACATCCATGCATTAGTGCATCCCCCAGCAAGCCTATGCACAGCAGTTTGAAAGAAAAACAAGACACTTAGCTCTGGTTTTGAGTGCTGGCCTCCTGCCTGCGCACTCTCAGGTCCGGTTACAGGAGCACTGCAATGCTGCAAAGAGAGCCACAGTCAACAACCTGTACGTGCCAATTACACAAAAACACACCACCAAACATGCCCCATAGCAACACACTACTCTACAAACAGACAATCTGGTGTAGATGCTCCGTACCCATATATAACATTACCCCTGTGACGGGTCATACACAGTCAATGCAGTAAGTCAGCCGCCGGTGGGTGCGTGGCAAATGGAACACCAATGTGTCAAAATTCACACAGCATGCAATGTTCCCTGGGTAAGCAGACAGACCCATATAGCAAGCCATGACTTCAGAGCAAGTTGCGTACCACCATGACCGAAACAAAGTTGGCAGTGCATTCATCATAAAGTACATGGAAATGAAATGCACTGCACCCGAGTATGTCCCTTGCTGTATGTCCCTGTGAGCTGCCCCTTTCCATGTCTCTGAAGGCTACATGGTTGATACAAGTGCCTCGATGGACCTTGGTGTACCGGAGGGTATGTGCCACTGCCCCTGCAGGTGTCCCAGACAACCTCACAATCAACAGCCATCAGTCCACCAACACATCTGAGCTGCATTGTGTGCTTCAACACCAATATTCGTCCAAGCTCACCCTCAGTGCTGTGACTAAGCCTGCATGTGCAACTCGCCTGGTGCAAGCTTTGCTGTGTTGTGGCCCCCCTGTGCTGCTCACCTTGCCTGGAGTTCTTGGAACACGTCAGCAGTTCTAGGATGTAGGTCTGCAATCCCTGTGCCTCTGCTTGTGCACACATGTGCATGTGGGCACCAACAAACGTGTCTAGAATTCTGTCGTACAATGGCCCATGTCTGCTGGCAAAGGTGCTCTGGAGGCTCATCCCCCTGCAGAAAGGGCATGAAACACATGATTAATGCTTCAAAGTCATCTGTGTGTGTCTTTTCAGGCATCTCATTACTTGACCATGTCAGAGAGTCACATCAGAAATCACACCATCAGTCCGTCTTTCACATCCAAAGTGTGGAACACTATCTACAGCATGAATTGCAACAAGCAGGTGTACAGTAAAGATAAGAAACATACTACACAATGCATAGCAATTAATGTACACATTAATCATGAAACACCCCATCTAGAAAAAGCTGAACAGTGGACAATAACACCAAAATCATCCCCACTAGGGGTGTAAACACAAGTCACACAGCACCAGACATGCCACAGATATGACAGTCCAAAGCCCTTGTGTAAAAGTTTGTGACACCGAACCATCCTTGCGAGCCCATGGATAAGGGAGGCAGGAGTGGCATATGTGAGTCAAGGACCCCAAGCAGCAAACACATACACAAGACAAGCCTGAAGGGCCCAGCTGGAACAGACAGTGGATGCCTTCAAAAGCCACAAAGCACCGCACTGTCACATGAAAGCACAATAGACAAGCAATTTTAAACTATATTAACTAATTACAACTATGGAAAACCTACATTACCTAATTAAACTAACTATTAAACAGAAACTTAACTAACTAAACTAAAAGAAAAATCAAAAATGGCCACATACGACCTGGGGGGGAAGGGGAGGCACCCAGGAGGGGGGAGGTACAGGGTGCTGCTCAACATCCACATGCGATGATGCTGAGCCAAAAAAAAAACCTCCATGGGCTCACGCCTGCACAGCCCCACCTATGTGGGAGATAGATGGTCGTCCGAGTCTGGCTCATCCTGTAAAGGAGGACGTGGCACAGTAGCCTGGCCACGCCTAGCTGCAGCTTGCCCCTCGTCGGCAGCAAGTCTGCCGGACGGGTGAGCCTGGTTCTGTGTGGCGATGTGACGTAGGTCTGCATGCAGAACCTCACGTGTAACACAGAGTTCCTCCTGCAAGGCCTGGCTGGACAGCCACTGCACCTCCCGGCAAGCCTGTAGCTCAGCCGAGATGGTACGCTCAAGCTGTGCAAACCTCTCCTCTGCCTGCTGCCTCTGGGACATCATAAGGACACCCAGAGTGGATCTGAGAGAAGCAGACTCCTCCCTCAGGGCATCCATGTGCGCCTCTGCGTGAGCAGCAATTGCTTGACGCAGAGACGACATTTTAGCCTGGCGTTCCCTGTCTGAGGCCGCCATGCCCAGCCTGAGCGAGCGGGCCGTGGACCGTGGCGCCTGCTGCTAGAGAAGCACCTGCCTAGCAGGGGGGAGCACAGATCGGGCCACACGCTCCATGCTCTCAGCGATGTTCTCCATTGCTGCCCCCTGCCGTTCTGAATTGGCAGTCATGTCTTGCTCCCACTCAGTATACTGTGGTTGCGCGCGGCGACCACGTTGCTGGGCTTGACCCCTGCGGGACCCAAGGACCGGGGGTCCTCGCTGTGTTGGCACCGCCCGCGGCTGCACGACTACATGCCCCCGTCGACGTGATGGCCCAGGCACATCAGTGACTGGTGTGGAGGGTGACCCTGCGTCCCGATCCACCACGGGCGGAGGAACCAAGACTGTCTGATCCCTCAGTGCAGGGGTCGCAGACAGAGGAGTGTCCACATCAGAATCACTCACCCCTGACACATGTTGATGCTCATCCAACTCAACATGGACGTCAGAGTCGTCATCAAGGCTGGACTCCTAGGCAGCCAGAGACAAGATGGACTGTAGCACTTGGGGGTTTTCGTGGCCTACCACCCCACGACCCCCACTAGTGCCGGGTTGATGTAGTGGTAACAACCCTGTGTCTGGCATGACAACACCATCCTCCGCCTCCATTGCGTCATCACCTGAAAAATAGAGAGAAAAAAGGTCACTACACATGTCAGAAGCACACAACACACACACACACCGACAGCAAATGCATCAGGCAGACATGTGACACACAACATATAACCTGGCATGCATGCTGGTCAACTTTGAATTGCTTCTGTGATCAGACCTGTTGAAAGGTGGCAGTTTACATGGAAGTGGGTCTATGCAGTGCAGAAAATGTGTATGCCACTCACTACCTACATGTACAAGGACTCCATGGTGTGTGCCAGGAAATGTGAAGGCAGTGCAATGTCAAATTCAGACATCACGTGCATTGTGCATTCAATGTGTACCATATCTAGAAGCCAAGCACCCCTCCACCCCAGTACCAAAGCAGGGATGCCTAGCATGGTATCAAAAGGCTGACCATACACCTGTGTATTGACAGGCAGTGTTGACTGGCATCAACAGCTTAATGTGATTCAAGTGACAACACTTCAAATGATGCTGGGACAGTAAGCAGGACACATGATGAAAACTCTGGATTCCGCCCATGTGTGAAGAAGACACAACAACAGTCAGACTGAGTCATTGGCCCTTGAACAGGCTGAGGCCTGTGAGCCACACAGATTGTCAGACCCTAAACATGTGTGCAACGCAGGACTGAGCCACAGTTGACATGGGAAGGCTGATGAGATGGCAGGAAATGTATGTAACCAAGGACCTGTATTACAGTGATCATCCAGTCAAGGACACATAGGGGCATGCTTGCAATGCACATTGTGCATGAATGGGCACTCATGTCCCTGCGGGACATCTGACCTATGCACAGTACAAGTGAGATACCCTGCATCAAGTACTAAGGCTATAGCACACGGCATATGTTTTGCAGATTCTACGCTGGAAGTTAGCATCTACACAGGACGCATGAACAAGAAAGTACACATTGGCAAGATTGAAGAACACCAGTGCAAAGGTGGAACTGGGGTGCAGAGTGGCGGAGGAGGGGCAAGGGAGCATGCCTACATGGAGTCCCCGCATGCAGGCAGAGGAGACATGCATGACGGAAGCATTGCATTACTTACACATCAGAACCATGTACACGTCACATGTAGCGGCAATCATGCACAACACATCCCACAAGTGAAACACACACATCCTCAACAAACACGCATCAACACTCACTGGACTGGGCATCAAAGTCCAGCATCTCTCCCACTCCTTCGACCAATTCTGGTGGTATGAACTCCGCAACGAGTGCCTCATGCGGAGTGAGCTCTTCCTCCTCTGGTGCAGGCCCACCGGCAGTCACCAGAGTCAAGTTGTAATTAGAGGCACGCTTAGCCTTAGTGCTGCGTTTGATGTCATTCCAACGCTTTTTGCACTCTTGCGCCGTGCGCACCTCATGGCCGAATGAACTGACATGTTCCGCAACATGCTTCTAGTGGGTGTCACGTTGGGCAGCCGTAGTCTGACTATTGGCACCCACTAGCATGTCACGGCTGTGGCCCCGCACGTAGTCCATGAGGAAGTCCAGTTCCTGCTTACAGAAAGGCTTCTTCCTCGACGTGCAGGAGGTCGTGGCTGTGTGGGGGGTCCCAGCCTGTGCTGCAGGTGCAACCTTCCTCCTCTTGGACTGTGGCGCAGACCCTGGCTGGCTAATGCCGCCCTGACCAGTATGGCCAGTGGGTTCGGTGGATTGAGCCAAGGGAGTGGCAGGTGGAGGGATGACCAAAGGCCTGACTTGTGTCAGTGGCAGCTGGGTGCCCACTAATGGACCCTGCGCAGCAACATCAGCTGTGGCAGGGTCATTGACCGCAACGGTCCCGGTTGGCAGACTCACAACCGGGGTGCTGTTGGGTGCATCTGCCCCTGCACTTGCCAACACCCGGCTGTTCGGGGCAGCAGATGACATGACTGCCCCAGGGACACGTGTCTTGGCCTGAGCAGCCCAGCCTGCCCCTATGGTTTCCCTCCTGGCCTGTTGGAGATCTACCAAGGGCTCCTCAAGTGCCAACGCAGCCTGCGCTGGCAGACCCCGAGCCTGAGTGGCGGTGTCCACAGCTGCACCTGCAGCTACCACTACCCTTGGGCCCGTGGCAGTCGATGGAACGGACTGCCTGGTCACACGGGCGCCAGTGCCAGATGCAGAAGCTGCATCCCCCGGAACCACAGGGGGCGGTGGCATGACATTGTGCTCAAGTGGTGCACCCCTGCCTCTTCCCCCTCTGTGGCCGCCCTGGACACCCTGGAGTCCCCCTACTCCCTGGTCACCACGGCCACGTCCCCGACCACACCCACCACGAGGAGGACGCCCAGCTGAGGCGCCCCTCACCTTTGGTGGCCTCCCAACCATGGCACAGATGTAGTAGTGCTGGCACAGATGGAGTGGTGCCAATGGGAGGTGTACACCACAATTGACCTGGGCAATTGGGGTGAATGGGGTGGGAAGCAAGATGTTAACAGCCCCCCTGCACCTGCAAGGCTGTATGTGACCCCGGTGATGTAGTGACGGGTCACGCAACGCTCAGGCACCCCAAAACTGCAGTAAAACTGTGCATGCAACCCTGCAGCCTACGTGCGTGGATTCAACCTCCCGCAGTACGCGGTGGCACCCAGTAACACGAATAACGCGTACGCGTGGGACACACAGGCTACTATGACATCGAAAATGGGTGCGATACACAGGGGCACCCGCAGTGGGGAAAAAGAGCGTGTGCGACTCACCGTCTGACTAGCGCGATGCAGAAAACCACGCGTAGCCAATACCCCCATCAAAAGAAGAGATACGTCCTTGATAGCTGTGAAGTTGTGATGGCGCGCGAAACAACAGGAAGCAGCAACACATGTCGGTCTCCACGAAAGGCACGTACAGCGAACTGCTGGGCCCGCTCACCTTTAACCCGTGCTGAGGGAAACGCACGCGCGCGTCACGTCACTTACGCGCATGGGCCCTTTCCTCGTATTAAACGCGGACGTGCAGTTTTTCACGCGCGCTGAAATGCCCATGCACGCCTGTGCGCGTCACGTCACAGGGGCGCTTGCGCTTGAGGGGCCTTCTGTACAATGAAATTGCGTATGCGTGCAGACACGCTTACGCGCTAAGGGCCTTTCCTCGAATTACACACTGACGTGCAGAATTTACACGTGCCAAATCACTCCGTATCAAGCTGGCCACGCGTAAGCACACGGAAGACCACGCTCCTGCCCAGAAGGCCGAATTACTGCCCCCCAGAGCCCCGAGCACGCTCCCACCTGCATTCTGCTGCTGCCTGACTGCCTGCTGCCCACGTGCCCTGCCATTTGCTGCCTGCACATCAGCCAGGGGTGCTGTTGCTGTGACCACCCCTGCTGGAACCGAAGACTCCCGACTGGGATTCCATCGCTCCACAGCCCAGCCCCAGGACCCAGTTGCCCACCCACTCCTGCCTCTGGGGTTGTCATGTCGGGCACTGCAACATCTGGCACCACTGACAACCCCCGGCCAGAGAGGCAGAGGGGCACCAGCTTCAGTGCCAGGGAAGTTGGTGTCCTGGTGGAGCAAGTCCTGGGGCAGTATGATGCCCTCTTTGGAAGTTCCCGCGCCGACAAGGAAGGACGGACTCTGATCTGGACTGACATCGTGACTGCCATCAACGCGGAGGGGGTGGCAGTCCGCGACTTCCAACATGTCAAGAAGCGCTGGGAGGACTTCAGGTCCAGGACCCTGAACAAGGCCCGGTGCCTCTTGAAGGCAGCAGATGCTAAAGGGCGCCGGGGCCACTTGTCGGAAGATCAGATGAGGGTCCTGGAACGCATATCCCCAGCGCTCCACGTCCAGGTCCTTCAGAGGCAGACCCGTCTGGAGTCGAGCGGTAAGTGTACATGCATCATGATTGTGAGCTGTGCGTGTGGTGATGTTTCAGTAGTGTGCAGGTTGCACATCTGTTTGTATAGGGTCGAGTATGGGTAGGGGTGTACAGGGCCGTGAGGCTAACACATGCGAGGGCTGTAATGTGTGAGACATGGATGGTGCTTGTGTGTGTAGGCTTGCATGCCAAATGCAGTTGTGTGGGCACACATGTTTGGATGAATGTGTATGTAAGTAGACATGCTCGTGATGTCACGCATGTATGTTGTTTTCGGCTGCATGTGTCAGCACTGTGTGCATGTGCATTTGTGTGTATTTGACAAGGGTGCAACAGTGATGCAACATGGATGCATGTGACAGCGGGATGTGGAAGCCTGATTGGCAGATGTGACATGGATGCCCATCTCAACACTGCAGAGGCAGAGGTGTACACATGCATGCAAGTGTGGTGGTGTGTGTACATGTGTAGTGCACTTCCTGTGTTGCATGTGATGTCTGGCTCAGCTTTGCCTGCTCATGCTGTTGTATGTGTATGGATGGTGCTGACAGTTGCGATATGGCTGTGGTATGGCTCATGTGCGCGAGTTGAAATGACATGTGTGTTGGGGATTGTGATGGCATGTCTGAGGTTTGCCAATGCCACTCATGTACAACTGTCATGTGTGTATGTGTCCATTGTACAGTGCCCTGATGCCTGTGTTTTATTTCTCCCTGTCTGCAGCGTCAACTGATGAAGAGGGCGGAGAAGGTGCTGTGGAGCACAGCGACGGGGATCCCACCGCCAGCCGGAGACGCAAGGCCCGGCTCCCCTCCCATGTTGTCATCTCGTCGGGGAGTGAGGAGTCCGGTGCGGCGTCCCAGGCCGCAGCTGCCGGGGGGAGGTCCAAGAGGCGGAGGTTGGAGTTGGACTCCTCGGCAGCAGAAGGGGCAGCTGGGACCCCACAGGGCCCAACGGGGGAAGATGGCACGGAGTCATCCAGGTTGGTGGGGGGTTTGGTGGAGGAGGAGGCCGTGCAAGCAACAGAGACGGGGTCTGGAGGTGGGGATCCCACTGGTGCTAGTGGTGCAGTGCAGGACCAGGGACAGAAGGCAGCACAGGCCGCCGCGGAGGTGCCTGTGTGCAATCCTGTCCCTGATCCTGTCCCTGCATCATATTGCACCAGAAGGGATGCCTATGTCCAGACCCGTTTTCAGGCAGGGGATGAGCTTACGACAACTGGCCTTCCTCTGCCTGCAGACGTGGCTATCCGGGTCCGGGTTGAGGCTGTCCTGACTGGTGTGGCGTTGCGTCAACGGGCCATGCGAGGTGACCTTCAGTCTTTTCATGAGGAGACTGCACGTCATCTCGAATGGCTCGGCGACCGCGTCGGCCTACTGGGACAGGTCACCCAGGCCGGATTCCTCCGTTTGATGGGGCCTGCTACGACCCCCTCCTCAACTGAACCCCCTATGCGCCAGTCGTCCTCCGTGCCATCTTCCCACCCATCAGTCACCTGGGTGCCCTGATGGTGCGGCCGGGCTGGTGGAGGAGGCATCCCTGCCACAGTTGGGAGTCAGACGTCCAGCAGGGGTGGCCACATCAACGACTGCACCCCAGCCGGCGGAGGACGTGCAGGCAGCAGGAGGCAGTGCACGAGCAGAGGCACAGCAGCAGCAGCAACGTGGTGGGAGCCATGAAGGCTCGGGGCCTGTAACGCTCACCTGATTCCCACGGAGGCGCAGGTCTGGCTTCGAGTGCTGATGCATCTTCAATGGTGAAGCGCAGGACTCTGAAGATGGACAGGAAGGGCCCCTCTACTCTGGCTTCTCCGGCTCGCAGGAATATTCCCCTGTGCGTGAAAAGGGAGTATTACCTACTGACTGAGTTATGCTCAAGCCTCCCACTCTCTTCCAACCCTCCACAATACCCTTCCACGATTCCCCGTGAAGTCTCACCTTAGGGTCAGGAAGGATGAGCTCTCCATCCTGCTTCTGATGCAGGGGCGCGTTGAAACCCAGTTACTTCACTGGATTGAGGATTATGGGAGTTCAGGTAAGCTTGACTATTCAGGTAAGGCTCTGTAAAAGTTCTGTTGCAAGTTCAAAAGTCCAAGCTTAATAATAATGTTCATTATCTTTTTCCCCTTAGGGGCCGGGGTTCGGAATGCCGGAGATATGGCGCCGACCCGATGTGATACGTGCAGTTCCAGTAAATGACAGGTAAGTTCTGGATGAGCGCTCGGGTAATGTCTTTGCATTCGCTCATTCAATGTCTTTGTCTTTTTTCCCCATAGGGGCCGGGGTCCGGATGCCTGGAAGCGGCAAGACCCGAAATGAAATGGGAATGACCCAACAGGTAAGACTTGAAGGAAACTGAGCTTTTCCTATTCCCTTCCTTCTCTCACCTTGTTCTTGTCTTTCTCTCTAGGTTCTGGGAAGTGGCTGTGGATCCGGATGATCGCTGCTGAAGATGGTGGCGTCCAGGAAAGGTGAGTGAAATGCAGCGCTGCAGCGATCGTAGCGAAATGCTTTTAAAATGATGTCTTCCTTTTCAGGATCGTCGGTGTGATGCCTCTGTGGTGCTGATTTAGCAGGTAAGGTCTTTTGTCTCCCTTTGCAGGTGACCCAGGATACTGACAGGCATGGCTGAGGTCCAGATGCAGGAGCTGACACGGTGAGCGTCCAGCTGCGAGGAGCAGAACAACGCGAAGCGTGAGTTGCTGATCGGGTGTGGTTTAAATAGCTTTGGAAGAAGTTCCAAGTGTGTATCCTTCCTCCGATCAGGTATGTATCCTTCCCCGACCACACCCGGGTGGAAAGTAATCCCACAGGTAAAGTAGTTCCATTCAGGCCTCAAGAGGGCCTGGATGTGGCAGCATGGTCTGCATCAGGTAAGTGCACATTAAAACACTTGAACACATGTCTAACTTTATGAGCCTGGCGCCTAAGGCGCCAGGACAGGGGTCCAACATGAGCCTGGCGCCTAAGGCGCCAGGACTGTGTCCAAAGGGCCCCAGCTTGGGCCCGCTGGCACTTCCCTGGGGGAAATGATGCCTGCCTCTAGGGTTGCTGGGTCGGACCGGGCTCCTAGGAGGTAGGCATCATGACAGTACCCCCCCCCTCAAAGCCCCTCCCAAGGTTCTTCCCTCTGGGGGTTTGGCTTGTTCGGAAATCTCCGGTGAAACCTTTGTACTAATCGAGGTGCGTGGACATGGTTACTAGGCTCCCACGATCTCTCCTGAGGTCCATATCCCTTCCAGTCAACAAGATAGAAGAGTTTCAACTTTACCACCTTGGAGTCTAAAATGTCTTTAACTTTGAATTCTAATTCCCCTTCAATTTGAACTGGATCTGGAGGCTTGGACAATCGGGTTCCGGGTTGTACGGGCTTCAAAAGTGATGCATGAAAAACTGGATGTATACGCATGTTGGACGGTAGATTCAGTTTAAAGGCCACTGGGTTGATTATAGCCTTGATGGGATAAGGTCCTATGAATCTGGGATTGAAGGTTCGCGGGCCCTTGAGGGATAAGTGTTTAGTTGCTAGCCATACCTGGTCTCCTACTTGGTAAGGCGGAGTTTTACTCCGGTGCAAATCTGCGTTTTCTTTATACTTTTTCTTGGCTTGCTGTAAATGAGTTGCAGCTTCTTTGAAGGGTCGGGTTATTGTGGAATGCAGATGATTAACTGCGGGCATTTCCAGGGTCAGAGGTGGATCTAGGTCAGAGGTCCCAGGATGGTGACCATACAAAGTATAAAAGGGGGTTTGTCCGGTTCCAGAATGCACTGAATTGTTGTATGCATATTCTGCGATCCAAAGGATGTCTTTCCAATTTAACTCGGATTGGTGTAACATGCACCGAAGATATTGCTCGAGAGTCCGATTGGTTCTCTCGGTTTGTCCGTCGGTCTGGGGGTGGTGGCTGGTGGATAACGGCACATCTATTTGTGCTAGTTGGCAACACTTCTTCCAAAAATGGGAGATAAATTGACTTCCACGATCCGAGACTAATATGAAAGGGAAACCATGTATGCGAACTACATTCTCCAGGAATTCCTTGGCCAAGGTGGAAGCAGAAGGCAAACCCTTTAAAGGGATAAAGTGGGCCATTTTGGTGAATAGGTCCACAATTACAAGGATTGTGTTGTAACCAGCACAAGGAGGCAGGTCGGTTATAAAGTCCATTGACAGGGTGTGCTATGGTGCCGGTGGAATATCCAAGGGTTGAAGTAGGCCGGCTGGCCTTTTCTTTTGAGCCTTGTTTTGGGCGCAAATTCCACAAGACAGAACAAAAGACTATGTCTTTTCTCCAAGAAGGCCACCAGAAGTGACGTTTAATTTTTTCCTCCGTTTTAGCGATACCAGGATGTCCTTCTATTAAAGATTCATGATGATGGGCAATAGCAATTTCTTGCAATTCTTTACTTGGCAGAAACAACCGCTCCTGGAAGTAGGGTAAGTCATCCTTAACGGTGTAATGAGGGCCCTTCTGACTCCATTCCAGTAAGGTTGAAGAGTCTAGAAGTTGTTTTACTTGCGTTTGGATGTCCTCAATAGTGTGCAATGAAGTTAAGCCTAAGATTCTTTGCTCAGGTATGATGGGCACAGGTTCTAAGCTCGAATTAGGTTCTTCCATGCCAATCCGGGATAAGGCGTCCGCTTTTCCATTCTTGCAGCCAGGGCGATAGGTAATTACAAAATCAAATTCCGCAAAGAATAGAGCCCATCGGAGTTGTCGTGAAGATTGAGCTTTTGCTGTCTTTAAATACTGTAAGTTTCTGTGGTCCGTAATTACGGTAATGGTGTGTCTTGCCCCGAGAAGATAGTGACGCCAAGCCTTGAAAGCAGATTTGATGGCCAGTAACTCTTTATCGGTAATTGCGTAGTTGATTTCAGGAGGAGAAAATTTTCTGGACCAAAAGGCCACTGGGTGTAGTTGGTTAGTTTTTGGGTCTCTTTGCGACAGGACAGCTCCCATGGCCGAACTGGATGCATCGGTTTCCACTATGTACGGGAGATCTGGGTGCGGGTGTTTCAGTACAGGTCCTGGAAGGCTTGTTCGGCTTCTAGAGTCCATTCGAAGATTTTGTTTTTCTTTAGGAGAGCGGTGATGGGTTGGACTGTTCGGGAAAATTCCGGGATGAATCTTCGATAGAAATTGGCAAAGCCGAGCATGCTCTGAACTCCCTTCACCGAGCTAGGAGATGGCCATTTGAGCATGGCGTCCACCTTTCGCGAGTCCATTCGGACTCCTTGAGGTGTCGGATGAATCCGAGAAACTCAACTTCTGTGGTATGAAAAACGCATTTTTCGAGTTTTGCAAATAGTCTGTGCTGGCGCAATTACTCAAGAACTGCCCTAACATGTTTTCTGTGATCAGATTCTGAAGAAGAGTACACCAGGATGTCGTCAATGTAAACAGTGACACAGACATCGATAAGTTCCCGAAGAACATCATTCATAAAATACTGAAAGGCGGCAGGTGCATTGCACAACCCGAAGGGCATCACCTGATACTCGAAGAGCCCAAATTTGGTGCGGAATGCAGTCTTCCATTCGTCGGCTTCTTTTATGCGCACCAGGTGATAAGCTCCTCGGAGATCTAACTTGGTGTACACACAAGCGTCTTTCACCTGGTCGATAAGCTCAGGGATCAAGGGCAGAGGATAAGGATTATTAATCGTTATTTGATTAAGGGCGCGATAGTCTATACACGTTCTAAGGTCGCCTTCTTTTTTCGGCACGAAGAACAGAGCTGAAAAGACAGGAGACTTGGACGGGCGAATAAAACCATTGGCTAGGTACTGATCTAAATACTGACGCAAATGCAGGTTTTCAGGTTCCGTAAGAGCATAAATCCTACTACAAGGTAGTTGAGCATTGGGTACAAGATTGATTTGGCAATCATAAGACCGATGGGGAGGTAACGTGTTAGCCTGTTCTTTCTGAAAAACGTCTTGGAATTCTTGGTATTCTGACGGTAGCTGTACAGGGGTGGAAGTTGCTGAGGCTAGACCCATAGCTGGATTTCTTGAATAACAAGTTGGTTCACAATCAGGAAAACTTATCTTCTTTGCTCGCCAGTCAATTCTGGGATTATGTGTTTCTAACCAAGGAATTCCAAGAATTACTTGAAATTGTGGGGCCTTGATCACATCAAACACGATTGCTTCCCGATGTCCATCCTGACCCACCAGAGTCACTTCAACAGTGGAATGCGTTACTGGCCCTGAGGCTATTTCGGTTCCATCTACTGTAGTAATGACATCTTGGGTTACTTTCGGGCGGAGAGGAAGCTTGATCCTGGAAGCCAATTCACGGTCTATGTAATTTCCAATAGCTTCACTGTCGATGTATGCTTTTATAGCATGCAACTGCTGAGGCTGTTTTGGGTTCACGAGCACCATTGGCATGACAAAATGCGAGGTCAAAGAGTTAGTTTTCAAGCTCGGCAAGCGGACCCCTACGCTTGTCGGGCTAGGTCGTTTCCCGAACCAGGTGTCAATAATTCGTTATCAGTAGCTCCAACCACCTTCTTAAGTGGTTTAACTGGACAATTTCGAAGAAAGTGACCGGAAGTCCCGCAATACAGACAAAGTTGCATTTGCCGCCTTCTCTCTCGTTCTTTCTGCGTTAATGGTCCTTTAACGCCACCGATTTGCATAGGTTCAGATACGTCGGTACTCTTGGAGTTAGCGTGGGTTTTGATCGGTACTCGGTTTTCATACTTGAACCGATCTGCTTTTCTGTTTTGAAGTCTGTGATCAAGTTGAACCACCAAGTCTATGTAGTCTGCGCAGACCTGGGGTGGGTTTACTATCTGAGCTAGAACATCCTTTAGCTCTCCGCGCAGGCCTCGATGAAACAATGTGATCCTTTTGTTTTCTGGCCATCCAGTTTCCACAACCAGTCTGTTAAAGGTGGAAATGTAGGACAGAAGATCCTGATTACCTTGTCGTAAGGATAGCAGTTCGTTATCAAGGGCCTGTCCTTGGGAGTGTCGAGCGAACAATCTTTCCATGCTGGCCTGGAAGCCCTGAAAATCCTGGAGAATGGGATCATCCTGATTTACCAATGGAATAGACCAATCGGCAGCACTGCCACTGAGGTAAGATAGTATAAAGGCTACCTTGGTCTGATCGTTAGGGAAGGCTCCGGGTCTGCACAGAAAGTGTAAACGACATTGGTTCATAAAGACGGCATATTTCTTGGGATCCCCCGCAAAACGTTCAGGCGGGGCCAAAGGCATGTGTCCAGGTAGATTAATTTGTACCGGGTTACTCAAACCCATTGATGTGGAAATGTCTCCGGAATTAGGTAAAGGAGTGTGCCCTGCCTGGGCCTGTAATAACCTTTTGGCTAGGTCATCTGTTCTTTCCTTGGATAAGATCAGTTCTCTTTTGAGAGCGTTAGTCTCCTGGCGGGCTGAGTGCACCTCCGCCCGTAATTCCCCCAAAAGCTGGGCCAGCTGGTCAGTTTCGGAAGTCTCCGTAGCGCCCGGGTGGGAAATTGTGGGTAGGCTTCGCGTTCTGTAACGCTCACCTGATTCCCACGGAGGCGCAGGTCTGGCTTCGAGTGCTGATGCTTCTTCAATGGTGAAGCGCAGGACTCTGAAGATGGACAGGAAGGGCCCCTCTACTCTGGCTTCTCCGGCTCGCAGGAATATTCCCCTGTGCGTGAAAAGGGAGTATTACCTACTGACTGAGTTATGCTCAAGCCTCCCACTCTCTTCCAACCCTCCACGATACCCTTCCACGATTCCCCGTGAAGTCTCACCTTAGGGTCAGGAAGGATGAGCTCTCCATCCTGCTTCTTATGCAGGGGCGCGTTGAAACCCAGTTACTTCACTGGATTGAGGATTATGGGAGTTCAGGTAAGCTTGACTATTCAGGTAAGGCTCTGTAAAAGTTCTGTTGCAAGTTCAAAAGTCCAAGCTTAATAATAATGTTCATTATCTTTTTCCCCTTAGGGGCCGGGGTTCGGAATGCCGGAGATATGGCGCCGACCCGATGTGATACGTGCAGTTCCAGTAAATGACAGGTAAGTTCTGGATGAGCGCTCGGGTAATGTCTTTGCATTCGCTCATTCAATGTCTTTGTCTTTTTTCCCCATAGGGGCCGGGGTCCGGATGCCTGGAAGCGGCAAGACCCGAAATGAAATGGGAATGACCCAACAGGTAAGACTTGAAGGAAACTGAGCTTTTCCTATTCCCTTCCTTCTCTCACCTTGTTCTTGTCTTTCTCTCTAGGTTCTGGGAAGTGGCTGTGGATCCGGATGATCGCTGCTGAAGATGGTGGCGTCCAGGAAAGGTGAGTGAAATGCAGTGCTGCAGCGATCGTAGCGAAATGCTTTTAAAATGATGTCTTCCTTTTCAGGATCGTCGGTGTGATGCCTCTGTGGTGCTGATTTAGCAGGTAAGGTCTTTTGTCTCCCTTTGCAGGTGACCCAGGATACTGACAGGCGTGGCTGAGGTCCAGATGCAGGAGCTGACACGGTGAGCGTCCAGCTGCGAGGAGCAGAACAAAGCGAAGCGTGAGTTGCTGATCGGGTGTGGTTTAAATAGCTTTGGAAGAAGTTCCAAGTGTGTATCCTTCCTCCGATCAGGTATGTATCCTTCCCCGACCACACCCGGGTGGAAAGTAATCCCACAGGTAAAGTAGTTCCATTCAGGCCTCAAGGGGGCCTGGATGTGGCAGCATGGTCTGCATCAGGTAAGTGCACATTAAAACACTTGAACACATGTCTAGCTTTATGAGCCTGGCGCCTAAGGCGCCAGGACAGGGGTCCAACATGAGCCTGGGGCCTAAGGCGCCAGGACTGCGTCCAAAGGGCCCCAGCTTGGGCCCGCTGGCACTCCCCTGGGGGAAATGATGCCTGCCTCTGGGGTTGCTGGGTCGGAACTGGCTCCTTGGAGGTAGGCATCATGACATGGCCTTCAACATCGGAGGGGCAGGCATCTGCCGGAGGGCAGGAGGACCCAGGACAGAGAGTGTCTTCAGTGTGGCAGTGGTTGGGCCACGCCATAGATGCGGAGCGGCAGCGGGCGGAAGAGGCACGGCTCACAATGGTCAGGGCGGAGAACTCCATGCGGAGGGCCCTGAGGCGGGCCGAGTGCCTCGAGGCAATCCGCAGGGGGTTGGAGGTGGACACGTCGACGGCCCTGCGGACCCTCTGGGCCATGGAGGAGGACCGCCTCCGGGACATTGAGCAGGAGTTTGATGATGCCCTGGCCCGGGACATCCAAAAGTGAGCCGTCAGACTAGCCCGCTGCCCTTGTACATAGTTATGTAGTTAGTGTTAGGTTTCCTTTGTTTTTGAATTTATTTTGGACCTTTTGGACAATGGGCCACATTTTTGTATATAGTTTTTTTTTATTAGTTAGTGTTGTCAGATAGGTTTCATTTCTTTTGTTGGGATAATGGACCCTGGCTTGTTCGTCTGTACATAGTTCACTGTTGGATTTTCTTTTTCTTTCTCAATTTACCCATGGAGCAATGGCTTTCAATTATAATTTTCCATTGGATTTTCTTTTGTGGACTGTGACTGTGGACACCATTCCTTTGGATTATGATTTTTGGTTTTGCTTTTTTTCACGGACATGCTTCTTTTCATTTTTGTACATTCCCATTTCTGTTTCTTTATTTTTGATTCAATTTATGTTTCCTTTAATACATATTTTTTGATCGAACTTCAATGTGTAGTATCATCTCATTGGTTTAATGCATATCATGATATGGGTTTTGAGATTCACTGACAACCATTGGGTGTATGTGAGGGACATGTGTTTGTTTCCAAACTTGCGATTGGTGTTCTGTCATGTTATTGCCATTTCTGAGTGGGTGGATGCAATACTCGGTTGGGTGTTTTGCATTTGGAGGCTGACCATAGGGACCAGGGATCTAGATTGTAATGACATGTTGGCTGGGGAACATGAGTTGGACATGGGTGGGGGCCTGCTGGCACGTGCCCCACAGTGCTGGGGGGTGGGGGTGCAGGGGAACATGAGTTGGACATGGGTGGGGGCCTGCTGGCAGGTGCCCCACAGTGCTGGGGAGTGGGGGTGATAGGGGACAGGAGTGGGGGCCTGCTGGCAGGTGCCCCACAGTGCTGGGGGGTGGGGGTGATAGGGGAACATGAGTTGGACATGGGTGGGGGCCTGCTGGCAGGTGCCCCACAGTGCTGGGGGGTGGGGGTGATAGGGGACAGGAGTGGGGGCCTGCTGGCAGGTGCCCCACAGTGCTGGGGGGTGGGGGTGATAGGGGACAGGAGTGCCCCACAGTGCTGGGGGGGTGGGGGTTATAGGGGACAGGAGTGGGGGCCTGCTGGCAGGAGCCCCACAGTGCTCGGGGGGTGGGGGTGCAGGGGAACATGAGTTGGACATGGGTGGGGGCCTGCTGGCAGGTGCCCCATAGTGCTGGGGGGTGGGGGTGATAGGGGAACATGAGTTGGACATGGGTGGGGGCCTGCTGGCAGGTGCCCCACAGTGCTGGGGGGTGGGGGTGATAGGGGACAGGAGTGGGGGCCTGCTGGCAGGTGCCCCACAGTGCTGGGGGGTGGGGGGTGATAGGGGACAGGAGTGGGGGCCTGCTGGCAGGTGCCCTACAGTGCTGGGGGGTGGGGGTGATGGGGGACAGGAGTGGGGGCCTGCTGGCAGGTGCCCCACATTGCTGGGGGGTGGGGGTGATAGGGGAACATGAGTTGGACATGGGTGGGGGCCTGCTGGCAGGTGCCCCACAGTGCTGGGGGGTGGGGGTGCAGGGGAACATGAGTTGGACATGGGTGGGGGCCTGCTGGCAGGTGCCCCACAGTGCTGGGGGGTGGGGATGCAGGGGAACATGAGTTGGACATGGGTGGGGGCCTGCTGGCAGGTGCCCCACAGTGCTGGGGGGTGGGGGTGATAGGGGCCAGGAGTGGAGGCCTGCTGGCAGGTGCCCCACAGTGCTGGGGGTGGGGGTGATAGGGGACAGGAGTGGGGGCCTGCTGGCAGGTGCCCCACAGTGCTGGGGGGTGGGGGTGATAGGGGAACATGAGTCGGACATGGGTGGGGGCCTGCTGGCAGGTGCCCCACAGTGCTGGGGGGTGGGGGTGCAGGGGAACATGAGTTGGACATGGGTGGGGGCCTGCTGGCAGGTGCCCCACAGTGCTGGGGGGTGGGGGTGCAGGGGAACATGAGTTGGACATGGGTGGGGGCCTGCTGGCAGGTGCCCCACAGGCGTGGGGGTGATAGGGGCCAGGAGTGGGGGCCTGGTGGAGGCTGCCCCTGCACTGCTGGGGGTTGGGGGTGCAGGGGAACATGAGTTGGACATGGGTGGGGGCCTGGTGGAGGCTGCCCCTGGTGGCTGGGGGTGCAGGGGGACATGCGTTGGTGGGCAGTAGTGCAAGTTGACATGTGGGTTGGCTGGGGGGCATGGCCATGGTGGATGGGGTGCCTGCAGGACATGTGCAGGGTAGGCCCCTGTGGTGTGGGCCACCTGCATGGGCCGTGGAGGGTGAAGAGGGAACACCTGGGAGGACCCACACGTGCAATTCACGTGTGGTGCTCCCCGCGCACCCCTGTAATACACGTACCCTGCTGATTTCGCGTGTGAAACTTCCCGCGCACCCCAAGATACACGTACCCAGGACATTTGCGTGTGAAACTTCCCACGCACCCCGAAATACACGTAGCCAGGACATTCGCGTGTGGAACTTCCCGCGCACCCCTGATATACATGTACCCTGCTGATATCGTGTGTGGAACTTCCCGCGCACCCCGAAATACACGTAGCCAGGACATTCGCGTGTGGAACTTCAAGCGCACCCCTGAAATACACATACCCTGCTGAAATCGCATGTGGAACTTCCCGTGCACCACAGGATGCACGTACCCAGGACATTCGCGTGTGAAACTTCCCACGGACCCCGAAATACACATAGCCAGGACATTCGCGTGTGGAACTTCCCGCGCACCCCTGATATACATGTACCCTGCTGATATTGCGTGTGAAACTTCCCACGCACCCCAAGATACACATAGCCAGGACATTCGCGTGTGGAACTTCCAGCACACCCCTGGAATACACGTACCCTGCTGATATCGCGTGTGGAACTTCCCGCGCACCCCGAAATACACGTAGCCAGGACATTCGCGTGTGAAACTTCCCACGCACCCCGAAATACACGTAGCCAGGACATTCGCGTGTGGAACTTCCAGCACACCCCTGGAATACACGTACTCTGCTGATATCACGTGTGGAACTTCCCGCGCACCCCGAAATACACGTAGCCAGGACATTCGCGTGTGGAACTTCAAGCGCACCCCTGAAATACACGTACCCAGCTGAAATGACGTGAGGTACTTCCCGCGCACCCCAGTGATACACGTAGCCCGCTTGCCGTGCTGGTACAGGGTTAGCGCAGCCCTTTGCGCTGGATTGGGGATTTTGATGGCTTTTCCCTGCGCGAGAGGCGTTCTTGGGGGCGTAACTGGCGCTGCTGCAGGGTCGCTGCGCCACTGTGCGCCACGGCTGGTTTTGGTAGCTGGAATCCATGAATACGCTGTGCGCAGAAATGGGTTTTGGCACACGCGGCTGGCGCAGGGATTCGCACGCGCACACTGTGCGCCAGTCGCGTGCGCCACATGTGCGCTAAATTCTATGAATTACCCCCATGGTTTTTTCCACTTCTGTCATAGCTAATTCTGCCTCATTTGCTATTAGTGGCTGTCCTAGTGGTTCTTGGCTTCCTGTTACAGGAGGTTGACTACTGTCGGAAGTGTCCTTATCTAGTTGGGCCTGAAGTTCTTTTTCGTGTTGCTATTCATTGTGCAACATTTTTTTGTACTGCGTAAAGTTCACATCAGTGATGGCGCTTTCATTTGCTTTGAAAGCATCTTCATAGCAGTCATAGTTATCTAGTATCTCTTCCTCTTTTCTCCATGGTTTAAAAAGTTGTAGCAGAGACATGTAATGTAGTTATTTCTGTTGAGGAGTTTTTAATGACAATTTGACATGATTAAGCTTCGTTTGGTAAGTTTCACTAAGCTGCCTTCACAATCTGTCACTCTATATCTACCTGTGCTTTCATCGGGTTTTATATTATTTTTGTATGCAATGTTTTGAGCTATGTGGTATAGACACATGCTTTCCAAAGTGCTACTCCTATTCGAATAGTATGTGTCCAGTAAATTGTTTTTTAAAATGTCTTGGCTGTTGGGATTATTTCTAGCAATTGTTTCTATGTCCACTTCGAACTCTTTTTCTAGATTTAGCAGGACCAAGACTTAGCCATGCTATGTTGTCTGATTTTCCATACAAAGCAGTACTGGTTAAACGATCTACTGCTTCATAGGCGCCACATTCTCTGAGAGCATTTGTATGCCTAGGCTGTACAATTTCTGAGATAGTGTTTTGTCTGATAAGTCATTCCAGAGGTCTTGAAGCTCTGTTTTTCTGATTTTGTTAAGTAGGCTGTAACATATCGTGCAACTGCAGTGGAATTGTCTGCAATGTACTACACATCTGTTTTCATTCCATAAGAGGGCAATGATTGCATTGTAATCATTGATATATTTTGATTCTTCTGTTCTTTTTATGTAATACGTGGTCTTAGGTGATTTACCTTTAACACTATGTCGAACTGAAGAAATGAAGTTGTTCACTTCACCTGTTTCTGTAACTGGTCCAGGGAAACCAAAGCGGCATTTGGTGTAGTATTTCCCTTTGCTTTTGTATTTGTGACAATATTTGCCACATTTGTGTCTTTGAAATTGTAAAATCTGTCCATGCAGGTCACTATGTGTCCGTTGTGAAGGGATTTCACAAGAGACATATTTTTGGATGAACTGCAAAACAGTGGCATCACTGTTGTGACCAAATTTAGGTGCACCTTTGATCCATAAAAGCATGTGAATATGTGGTGCTCCTCTTGCTTGGTATTCTTTTCTCCAAAAGAAGTGTTGCACTTCTCCGAGGGGAGGAACAGTTTTATTGCAAATAAAGTGTAGCATAGCAATGAAACGATGATGGAAATATCTTGACACATTAACTGGATCTAGAGAGCACAGTTCTCTAGGTGTTAATATATCTATGTTGGGTTTGTTGTTGTTTGATATGCGTAGGAAGTGATGTAAATCTTCCCATGCATATTCTGCACAACTTAGTGTAACAAACTAAGTCGGTGGTCCAATGTTTCTGATCATACAACGTACATCTCAGTGCCGTCGGAACCGGTATTCTTTTGTACACTCATGTTTGCAAACAGATTTGTTATACTTGATTGTAAAACCTCATCTTTTTCTGGTACCTTTTGTATTAATTGTGTAGCTGACATATTTTGAAAGTGGGTTCCAGATTTCAAAATGTGTGCAACTCCGTAACATAGGGTTGCTAGTTCACTTTCAAAGAGTAGGTGGAATATGTATTCCCAGATTTAGACAAAATGTGGATCTTGTGAATACATTCGTAATCAGCGGTATTCTGATGCCGTAATCTGAGTGGGTTTATCATCGTATATTCCTCCTCTGCCAGTAGGAAATAGCAGTGGAAAAGCACGTGCTTCTATACTTTTTTCCCATATGCTCATTGGTGACCCTTTGGTTTGTCGCATTTGGTAAGTTTCTAGTGAATCATCTATCTATCTATCTATCTATCTATCTATCTATCTATCTATCTATCTATCTATCTATCTATCTATCTATCTATCTTTGTTCTTGTATTGCACCACTAACCCAAAGGCCTCAGGGTGCACACAGAAGAAAAAAGAGAAGGCAGACAACAGATAACAATGTCAAACAGGAAAACAAAAAAACAGAGAGCCATGAGAAACCGATCCTCACAGAGGCCAACAAGATGGAGAGATATGTCGAGAAACTGGATTCAGTACCAAAGTGCTGTACCAAGAGAGCAGATATGTCCTAACCTTTATCAAACAAGAAGGGCTTTAGTTGCTTCTTAAAGATGAGCAAAGAGTCACTATTAGCAAGATATTTGGGAAGTGAGTTTCATAGAGCCGGTGCCCAGGAGTCAAAGCTAGTGCCTCCAAATCTTTTCAAGGTAAATGGAGGTTGATCCAAGACAATATTACTGCTTGAATGCAGAGGACGGGTAATTAGTTTCTTTTTAATCCTAGCGGTAAGGTAGGATGGAGCTTGACCATATAGGCATTTAAACACAATGGCTAAACCTTTGACGTAGATGCTGTTTCACTGGCAGCCAATGTAGGCTGCGCCTAGCATCGGAAACGTGCATATTGCTCTTGAGGCCCATTACAGCATGTACTGTATTTGTACTGTATACTGTTTTTGTATTTCTTTTTTGTATGTGTGTAATAGAAGGTTGCTATGTGCAGAATTGTTGCTAGTCTGTTCTAAAATTATTGCATTTTGTAAGTGGCTTTCACTTCCAAAATATTTTCTCTGGATACGGTTGATTTCTTCTTGTAGGTATTTGGGTGTACCATGCAGAAGACTGTTATTTAAATTGGCTAATTCTAAAGCTGGACTTTTAGCATAGTATATTTTATACACTAGATTTCTTACATTTGAATGATGTATTGATATCCTTTTGATATCATGGAAGGTGCTTTTGCAAATAGGACCTGAAATGCAGGCTAATGAATGTCCTTGTAGTCCTATGTATTTGCGCACTGGACAGATATCCATATTTTGTAGTACTATAATTTTAATTTTGTCTTTACCTTTCACATACTGATTGACAAACTGACATAAAGATTTGAAAGATTTGTTAGGAATGTCACACATTGACGTGCACGTCCATTTGTATACTGGACCATCTGATTCGGTCGAATCGAGAGGTAATTCTGAGTTTTCAGGGGATACTTTTCTAAGCAGTGTTTCTTGTTCCATGATGGTGGTATTGATTTTTTTCATACCCTCGTCCACTGCTATGGATGGCAATTGTGTTTGTTTGATTTTGTTTGTATGCTTCTTCATTAAAATATGGTTCTGTGGTTGTTGTGTGACTCCATTCACCTCTACAAATATTTAAGAAGTTATTTTTGTTTACATACCCTTTATTGATAAGTTTCTTTTGTAGTTTAGTACTTAGTTTTGTTAGTGGTTTCATCCTATTTAACACTAATATGAACAACTTCCTTTTGAGAAGGATTTCACTGTCTACGAGAGCTAGTAGGATTACTTTTCTACGGTAGGTTTTAAGGGTTGTGGATGGTCTCGGTCCTCTTTTTATTAGATTTTGAAGGACTCTGTTGCAAAACATTTTTGCTAAAATAGTTTTTGAACTATAGGTTCTTGTTACTATATCAGGATTAATAGGAGCGTTGTTAGCAGTACTGGTAGCCATTTTTGTTTTTTTTTGTGAAGCGTTTTGTGCCACATTTTGATAGAGGAGATAGAGTTTCGGTAGTTGAAGCGCCCTTTGTTTCGCTAAACGACTGTATTAGCTGTTTTGTTCCAATGTTCTCTACAAACTCTGCTACAGAAGGATGCTTACTTTGGACACTTTTATTTTCATTTGCTCTATTTCTGTGTTCCTTTCTATGGACTTTTTGGAAGGCATTCTTTGGGGTCTGTTGAAATAAAAGAAGGCATGGTTTGGTCTGTTGTACAATGTATGTGTGCTTTGTGCATGCGTGCATGAGTTTGAAGGGGAAGCTCATTGTGGTGGTGTCTGAAAGTGCATTGGGCTGTTAAAATGAGTTGGGAAGGCTATTTTTCTGTTTGTATACTACTACACTCTGCTTCAGATGAGAGTACAAAGTGAGCTAGTGGTGAGGAGAAGCTCTATGGCTTCTGTATGTTATTTGAGTTCCAAAAACACAGGGATTTGATTTGTGAGCCATTCTGCCTGTTATTCTTTGTTTAATAAATGGGGATTTGTGGGTAGAATGGTTCAGAAATCAATGTTTGTTTTGGTGTGCAAATTAAATAAATAACCCACACAGTCTCTTTGAGGACCAGTAAGAATATAAAGGTAGTACTGTACTTACTTGTTTTTTGCGGAATGACCAGGTTTCTTCGGATATGTTGTTTGCAGTGTAGATGCTGTTGATTTTCAGGAGAGTGGCCTTCACTGCGATTGTAAAACAAAGAAGTTAATAATTTTGTGTGTTTAAAGCAATGATGTTACTGTAGACATTAATTTTCCATCTTTCGTCAGAGTAATCTCCTTTGATATCTCAACACAGTGCATGTGTGCATTTCACTTCACTATGTGCTGCCTTTGTATGTTATTTGCAGTATGTTAGTTGAACGTGTTTCGGAAATGAGTACAATTTATAGTTTATGAAAAAAAAAAATATATATTTTTTTTTAGCTGTGTTATCCATAGCAGAGAAGTTTGTAAGTGATAGGTCATTATAGAAGATGGGAAAAATCTCACTACTTTCATATTATAAGTACGAATCCGAAAAATCGTGAGACCCTCAGAGGGAGATGTCACCACAGCAATCGGGAGCATTTATTTTTCTCATACGATTGCATTGGAAGTAGTATTAATGTAGGCGGTACACAGTAAAAAAATGGTGACATTTTCTAAGGGAAAATGAGTTTCGTGCTAAATAGGGAGGGTTGTATGTATAAGTTATGTGGGAGACAGTAAGAAGTAGTGCAGTTTGTCAATGAAAAATCGGACGTCTTGCACTTAAAGGGGGTGCGTTGGTATGTATTGGCTATGCAGATTTAGTGGCATTAATTTGTTTAAATGAAATCATAAAGGTTGCACATGTTCTCTGAATAAGATATGCATACCTGTACTTTATACTCATGCATGTGCGCATGCATGGAGCTGTACGTAGAAATCCGCAACACTTGCACAGTAGTTTTTGAAGTAGGTGCTTTGCAATGATATGTGACTTGCATTCAGAGTGATCAATAGTACATTTGAAGTGCGAAATTTTGATGACGGAGTTAGATGTAGAGATGTTGAATGTGATTGGTGGATGGTTGTGTGACTGCTTAGCTGTGTCCAATGAGGGAATGGATTCGCGAGTGATGTGGAAAGGATAGAATGACTGGCTAAGAATTACGAGCCGCACAGAGACAGCGCTTGTCCGCAGGTAGGTCGTGTCACATACAGGGTTCTACAGCAAATCCAGCATGGAAAGGGGACTGTAGGCATCAGCCAATTAGATGTTCACATTGCTCTTTTGTGTCGAAAGACGCTGCGTATACTGAAGATGGCAAAGGTGGAGAGAGTCAGGGTTTTGGTGCTTGGAGATATTTTTGTCCATGGTTTACAGCACTATTCCGAAAGTAGGCATGTGGCACACAATTTCAATATGAGAGGAGTGGAGGTGGTGTGGAGTGCTGAGACTGATCACAATGTTGCAGTAATTCTCCAAGTTTGCAGAGACATGCGTAGGATGACCAGTTCCCATGTGGTACTTTTGCACTACGGTGCTTGCCATTTGGGCTATGTGATTTCACGTACTTTGCTGGAAGATTTAGAACAGTTGGTGCAAGCAGTCATTAACAACTTTCCAACTGCGAAAGTAATTTTCTAGGGGTTACTCCCTAGAGGAAAATGGTACAACAGTTCTGTTTTCTGTCCTGATCAAAGCATTGGGAGGTGTAACATCAATCGTGGCATGCATGCTTTCATGTTACAAGCTGGTATGTTTTTCTGCAGCCACGAGAACATTGTTCCCAGTAATGCGGCTTATTTTATAGCAGATGGTGTTGCGTGATCTTCTTTGGGAAATGCCATGTTCTTTTGGAATGTAAGGCTTGCTTTGGAAAAGGTTATGTAAAGGTTGTAGGAGTGAAGTAAGAAGAAAAAATATTTAAAAAAAAATAAAATAACAGGTGTCTGTAAGGCATCTGCCCAAAAAACAAAAAAAAACAGCTCTTTTCAGAGCCCACCTTGAAGGGGAAAAGGGGAATAATATTTAAATGTACAGTCGTCACGCTCTGATCCTCCACGTGTCCGCGGACATGGCGGTAGTTTGCAGGCAGCGCGTATTACCAACGGGGATTCTGGGGTGGAGACGCATGCAAATGAGAGTGTGCGAAGGTAGGGATTTGTCAGTAAAGTTCAGTGGGTGTGTTCTGAACGGAGAAATTTAGTGAGGAGGTCTTTTCCCTGATGGGAGACCAGACAGCCATGGCTCTGTGTGCTCGAAAACAGATTATCTGGATTTTGGGAGACTCATGGATACATTGGTTGAAGGTGCATGCAGAAAGTTGTGGTCTGCCTGCAGATATTGGATTTCCTCATGTGGACATGCACTGGCATGGCGTGCGGGGAATGTGGTGGCTGGACCTGGTACCTCTGTGTGCTACTTTACAGACAGAGCGTCATCCTGATATACTTATCATTCATTTGCGGAGGAAACAGTTTAGGCCATGTCTCTGGAATTTCTTTGCAATTTGCAATGAAGGAAGGTCTTGCGAAGGTCATGGACATGTTTCCAAATTGCCAAATAGTGTTTTCCCGTATTGCACAAAGACAAATATGGCTGCGTTCTTCTGCATTTGGTCCACAAATGGAGAAAGCGAGGCGCAATGGCAATAAGGCAGTTTGTGCCTTTCTAAGAGATGTTGGCATGTCCTCATTCCACAATGAAAACATTTTGTTTCGCAGCACTTTCATTTTTCGAAGAGATGGAGTCCATCTCACATATGCTGGCAATCAGATTTTTCTTCGCAATGTACAAAATGCATTACAACCTTTTTTGGATTCATAGTCACCTATTTGGCAATCTGTTTTTTCAAATCCACACTTTACTTTTTGAAACACACACACCACCCAAAGGCTCTTTTCAGAGCCACCACTTACTCCCAGCAAAAAGTGCATTGGTTTTGCCCTGCTTGCACCCTCCATTTTTGTGCATCCTACGACTGTCCGCTGACTTTTTGAAAAATGCACGGGGGCCTACAATGGTCACTTGATAGTTTTATTGCTAAACTGAGAAAGGCGGCTCTGAAAATAACCTTTTTTGTAATTTTTGTTGTTTTCAAGTTTATTGCTTTTCAGCACACGAAAACACTAGGAGAGGAGGGCAAAGGAGGGTAAGGAAGGGACACCAGCCACGGGGATACGAAAGGGCAGGTGGAGACAGAAAGATGTAGGGTGGCCTTTACTTAGGTAGGGAGCAGTTCTTCTGGTGCTCTGTGACCGTAGCTTCAAAAGCACTTCGAAGACTCTCCCCCCTGCAGAGTACTGCGTCGCAGTATATACAGAATATTGTGACCCTCGAAATGTAAGGGTCAACAGCATCGCGAATGGCTTGTGAGGCAGCTGGAGGGATGCGCTCCTCCACAGGAGTGTCTCTTGTGGTGAGAGGATCGGACACGGAGGATGTTGTGGAGGAACTCAATCTACTACGTTCTTCACATGGCACCACCTTGCGAATGCCCACACTGTGGAACGAAGTTAGGTGTCGCTTCATGGTTGCCGTACCAAAGCTGCACGCACCAGGTCTCCCGCGACTCAGCAGCAACTGGCACTGGTTACACCTGACCAGGTTCGCACATGCTTTTTGTACATTCCCAAAAACGGTAAACAACCGCCACACCCACGACTCCTGGCGAGTGCTTGTAGTTCGGAGTTCCTCCACTTCATTCTCTTCTTCCTCCAGCTCTGCATCGTCACCCATATTTCCCTCTGCAGGCCCTTGAGGAGGTGGTGGTGGTGGAGGGTTTGGGGGTGGTGCTGAGGCTAATGAAGCAACAGTAGCCATGGATGCCATAAGGAGGAGTCGGCTAATGTTCGCTACAGCAGTAAAGGCAGCACAACTCAATCTGCTATAGCCAGAAGGACAATGAAGATGAGCTCGGGGGTGTGCCCATTTATAGGAGTGGAGGGGTGCGGCTCGTGACCAAATTGATCACTGAAAAGCGTTGCAAAAATTCTAAACAATACGTTCAGAGGTGGACCAATTGTATGGGACATGTGAAATGGTGATTTTATACTGTAAAATAATTGCCCATGTTTGTATAAGTTCTTTTGAAATGTTGCGGAAGCAGACAAACTGCGCAAATTAGTCCACACGCTCAGCGTGGGTGTGGTCACATGATGACATTGTGAACACATCCACGAGGGAAATGGGTGCCCGCTGGACAGCAAATGCAGAGTAACGGACGTGCACATGCGCGCGGGTGTTCTACAGATAATGTTCGGCGCCTGAAACTAATTAAAAGTGCGACACAAGTGACACGGACAGTTACGGACAGGCGCGATGTTCGCAGTACTTATGGGTGTTGTGCGCATGTGCGTTCATGATCTGCTGACTGTACGGACAGGTACAGTGTCCTTAGGACACTTCCATTTTGTTAATTTACAGACATCCCAGAAACGTGGTGTGTTCTACGAACATGTTTTATCTTATTTGTGAGCGGTATGGAGAGGTATAATGTCCTTAGGACGCCCCATTGTGTTAATTTACGCACAACTTGAACATGTGGTCCGTTCTAAGATCATTTGCATCTTGGTTGCGATTGGTACGGGTAGGTGTATTGCCGTTAGAACATCAATAGTGTATTGTTTACGTCCAGCTCGAACAGGCGCGCTGTCCGTGGACATTTTAATTCTTTTTTAAAAAAACCTTTTTGCCTCACACCCTTCCACTACAACTAACATAAAAAGAATTGTCAAAACACACACACACACATCAATCAAGAGAAATACAGGGGGAAGCAGATACTGAAACGAATATAGGGGAATTAGGGTTTAACACGGGCTGGTTGTGAGGGGATGATTTGTGAGGGGATGACGGGATGGATGTTTCATCTAAACATTTATTTTCTTCTTGAAGGTTTGGGGATGGTTCACTAGGAAATGGAGAAGGGGGGCAGGTACAGGTGGGACAGTGATATCACATTTTTCCTCTCACATATTCCTCCACAAATTGCCTTAAAATGTTAAAGTTGTCATTCAGTATGTCCATTTTCAATTCTATCCTTTTCAGCCTGTCTTCCTCTGTGTACTTTGTTGGCGTTTCTTCTTTTTGTACCTGGTCTGTTAAAAATAAATATATATATATGTTAAATGCCCATAACATACTGACCATTCATTTCCTTATGCAGAGTACTGTGTACCATTATTATTGCTATCTTCCGACATTTCCCCAAGCGGAAAATTCTCCTCCAGCCACTCCAAAGTACTGCATATTTCTGTGTCAAAGCAAAAGAAATACATGATTTCTTCTGCCCCTCATACAAAAAAAGTACACACTCGTATCATAACAAAATTGAAGGTCACTTATTATTTTGCTGTAATTTTTCTTCCTTGTACTGTGTGTGTCTACTGCCGCTCCTGGCTGTACAGTTTCTGTGAAGCAATTGTGTTTGAGGCATACCTTTTTTTTTTATGGTACAATCCATTTTGTTCTACATGGCCATTAAATGCATGGTTAATGTTTCAGACGTTTAGGTTCACTTACTTATTTATTATTACTTATAATGTCTTTATATGTTCTTTTTCAAAGTTGTTCATTTTTTATGTAACACAATAATACAATTTCAGATACCCCCTGACTGTTTGGGTAGTGTTGACTTCGTTCGCGCCCGTCCGCAGACAGGTGCTCAGTCCGTGCCTTTCAAATATTAGCGAGGGGGTTCAGTATGTTCTATGTTACATGTATATAAAGTAAGGAAATTATCGTACACAACTCCCAAAATCACATGATGAAAGTGTATATTCAGTAGAAAAACTTTATTAACGCGATGTTATGATTAAGTTCCCCTTTTAAAAACCTGTGAAATTCAGTAAAACAAAATGTTGTTAAACGGACGTTATGCTTAAGTTGCCCTACTAAAAACCCATAAAATTCACTAAAAAAAACTTTGTTAAGGGGACGTTATGCTTAAGTTGCGCTGCTAAAAACCTGTGAAATTTACTAAAAAAACTTTACAAACGTGACATTATGGTTCAAAGTAAAACCGAAAAACCCCTGAAATTCGCCAGTTATGGTAGGCTAAGCAACCATACCTGCCCGCACCACTGTGCACTGGTAACACTTACACCCAGGACATGAAAGATGGCATCACAAATGTCATTGATGACATCACTGATGATATCACATGTGTAGCCCCTTTTGTTTTTGGTCACTTCCATATATATATATATATATATATATTTTCAGTAAAATAAACTTTGTTAAAGGGACGTTATGGTTCAAAGTAAAACCGAAAAAACCTTGACATTCGCTACTTATGGTAAGCTAAGCAACCATAACTCGCGCCACCTACGTGCATTGATAAGACTAACACCCAGGACATCAAAGATGATATCACAAATGTCATTGATGACACCACTGATGACATCACATGTGCATGTACTTTTCATGAAAAGTCTGCACAAGGGAGTCTTATTATAATGTTGATAACAAAACTGTCAAGGGTCATTGGAATAGATGACATGAGCTATGTTGTGCATTAAGCAATGCATTGTCATAAATAGCATTCTTTTATGAAGTAATGAGTACAATATCTGATCCATCTTTGTGTCATGGAGAGAATTGGCATATTATTTTCCTTGGTACAGCTAGTATGAGCATATTGGACAAGGAGGTGGTATGCATACCCAACATTCCTTTATTAAATAATGTGCATGCAAACTTTCTGTACAAGTGAGGTTTGTGTTTGATGCCACCATGCATATTTATCGACAATGTTCATTTTGGTGTCACCTGTATTTATTACTACATAGTGTCCTAGTGGAAAAATTGTCATCGTTTGATACTCTGCCCATCTGGCACATGGTTAAGGGGCAGATACGGTTAATGCAGGTCACATTTTTCATAATTAATATGCCCTGTATTCTATATTTGTCTCAGTTGTTTAAACTAACAAGCCAATTAATTGGTTCAAATCCCAGATGTGCTTTTAAAGAATAAGGAACATTCTTAACTGGCCTGACACTTTCAAATTGAACACCCCCAATTTAGCTCACAAGGCGCTAGCAGGTGTTTCTGCAAGGAGACCTGCTATTTGGTACAGGAATTTATTTTGCAACCCCTCCAGAAATTGACAGTTCTAACCACTCTAGATTTTGCGGCCTTAAAATCATGAAGACCTTTGTGTTATATATCTCCACTCGTCCAATCAGAATGCCGCAAACTTGAAATAATGTAAAAAGCCATTTAATCATTAATGATGCCTTTTCAGCTATCTTCTTAAAATGACTGACGCAAGCACTGCTCTTTCAGAAGAGTGGGCTCAAATAAAAATGAGACTGCCCCCTCATCTCTACATTCATTTAAAAACTAGCTACAAGGTTTCACCCGTTGCCTGAACACCATTATTTTTGTTTTTATTATATCTAATTTCAAACTGTAATTCCCAAAATAGGAACTTGTGTTTAGCAGGCCTTGTTGGAGACCTGCTTGGGGCAAGTCCAAAAAAGCTGTGTCTTCTGCATAAGGAAGCATGCTATACAATGAACCCTTCAGGTGGAGGGTGGACTAACTTTCCTAAGAGAAGTACTAGAATCAACATCCAAAAGGAATACATTGGGACCAACTGACATCCCTGCTTGTCACCTTTATTGGTGTTGGAAAACAATGTATAATTCCACAATCTTGTATATTGGACAGATGCTGAGATTTCAGCGTATCACGTTGGATAAGACTTAAAAAAACATTAGTGACCTGTAAGAATGTAGAAGTAGGACTCAGACACAGTGGGCTCATGTTGTTTGACATATACTTTTATTGAAAGTAAAAGGGTGGGGGACTGGGGAAACTCTTGTCTTTCCCTAAAGCTAAGAGGGGTTTCTTTTCCTCAACCAAAACTAAGGAATCTGTCAGGATGTCTTGTCTAAAGTAAATAGTCCACTGTCAAAAGTCCAAAGCCTATTTCCATCCCTCACACTATTGACCAACCTATAAAAAACAAAAGGTCTTCTTAATTCAGAAGAATAGGTTGTAGATCCAATCAAAGAGTTCCAAGTAACAAAGGTTCCAAACCCACAGTTCTTAAATGTAAAACAAAGTTCTTAGATATTTCTCTGTTGCACAAACTTCGCAACGACTCCCTTGTCCCATTTCCTTCTCTTGGCAACTCTCTATTTATTGGACCACAACCAGGGGCAATGACTGATTTGCCCTGGTTCCTTCTCTTGTAGGTCCCAGTTCTCTGCTTCTCTCTCTTTCCGCTTGGGCCAATTTGGTTCACTTCCCTGCCAAGTATGGTCCTTAGTAAATTACTCTGTGGTTTCCCTTCTTCTCATGGGATTGGGCCCCAGACCCCTCTTTATGTCCGGGAACTGGGAGCCCTCTTCTCCCATGTACCACCACAAGGAAGATGACTTGTGTGGTTCTTGTGTAGTGGGTCCCAGACACCTCTTCTTTGTGTGTGGGTACTTGGAGCCCTTTCCTCCCAAGTACCGCCACAAAGAGGAGGACTCATGTTGCCTTTGTTTGGTGGGTCCCAAACCCTTAAGTTTCTCTTGTTGGGGGACAGGCATGGTCCACATGCCTGCCTGGTACTGTGACTATTAAGATGCTGATTGCACCGTCTTATTTTCCCACCAGTCAGCCTGAGTGCTCCCCCCCCTAGTGGGATCTGGTCTGCCCGGGAACACTGCAGTGTCAATGTTTGCCAGGGCAGCGTGGTCTTCCTTTCACGTGCTTCCCTGTCTGCAGGAACACCAGGAGCTTGTCTCTGCTAGCTCGCCTTCTGGTCCTTCCACTGTGGACTGGCCCTTGTCCTTCCAGCTCCCTTCTTGGCATCCTGGTGTGCTTCCTTGCACCTTCCTGCACCGTGCTGGCTCCTGCATGGAGGACTAGACAACCTCTTCCTTTTCTACTCTGCATTGGCCAATGAGCAGCCAGCAACAACTAGACTGCTCATTGTGGTTCTTAGGAGAACTCTTCATGCTTCCGCTCCTCCTCTTCATCCCAGTACTTATTCCAAGTTGTCTAGAATGCTCATGTTGGTTATGCGGAACACTCTACATTCCTCCATGCATCTTCTTTGTCTTAGTGGTTGTCAATAGCATATCTTTCAACTCTTCCCCATTCTTCGTCTCAGTATTTCTACCCTTGATCTCCCTTGGGTTGGTTGTGCTCTTCATAGTCCCAGTACTTATCTAGGGAAATGGCAGGGCGACTATAGCTCATGAGCTTATTAGGGAAGGGGTTGTTCTTTGGGTTATAGGAAGGGGGGACTAGGGTCTGGTGATTGGTACGGATATTGCGTTCTCAGGGTAGGGTCGTTCCTAGTCACATGAGGGGTTTCCTCTCCCATGTGATGCTCTCCCTGTGCACCACCCTCAGGGGAACTATTGTACCGGGGACGTACCACCCTGGCCCCATGGGAATGGTCTCCCCAATAGGGTAGAAGGGACAGCATCCACAGATTTGTCACAGACGCCAATAAAATGTAAATTACGCCACATTAGGTTTCTAGCAATCAAATACCGACTAAATCCACCCTGGAGTGCTACAGACTCCATAATTGGGGACTAGCACTGCCAAACCACCGCTTGGAATCTGGCAGTGATACCACTGGACCAAATGGCAGTAACGGTACCGTTGAGATGCCCCAAACTCGTAATGAGCCCCAATGTCCAGTAAGGGAATTGGCCTATAATCGTGAGGGGCTGGTGGTCCAAGAAATACTTGTCTAAGGGGATGGCATAATGCCTGTCTTGACAACAGCAATCAACATAAAACGATTTGGTCTCCTTCAAAAAAGCTCCCATTGTTTCTCAAATTCTTTTTTTGTCTTAAGCCAATTTTTTATGCCATTTTGAAACTATAAATCTAACCAGCAGTGTACACACCCCTCATCAAATCATGGTTCAGTTTTCTTTTCGAGATTCTACATTCTGCATCGAACCATGGTACATCCCTTTCTATAACCTGGAACTCCTGAACTTGGGGGCACGGTTTGCCAATAGCTCTGTCCTCGATAGTTTCTCCTAAAGACTCAAACAAACTGACGCTTTCCTTTGTGGCCTCTGAACTGTTCAACAGTTTTAAGAGAATATCTTAATTTCTTGTGAATTAGTAATACTTTCCAATGCCTCCTTTTCGTGCATAGGCATCGCCAACCAGCCTCTCTTGCTGTCAGATATCTTCTTCGTGGTGCCTACCCTGGCCATTGGAAAATGTACTCAAGAGGATTGTGCTTACTCTTTGATCAATAAGAAATGTAACATTTCATAACATTCCTGAAGAAAAAACCATCCACAATACAGTCATCAATGACTGTGGAACAGTATTGCCGATTTTGCATGCTCAGGAATGCATCATTTGCCATTAAAGATCCCATAAAATCCTAGGCAGAATCTCAGTAGACCTGAAAAATCAGTGCTCCGTTTGTGGCCATTTTTACTGTCCATACATTTGCACTAATATTTTGCTTGGGAACCTGAAACCCCATGTAATGTTTATTTACTCCTACTCTATTTTTGAACTGCTGGACTGGTCCTATATGTATAAAAATTTACTACTGACCACTCAATTTCCTCAACATTTCTTGTAAACAACCACGTCAAATGAAGTTAAAGGCCTTGCACATTTCCTTGACTAGAATAACACGTAGTCTAGATAACTATTAAGTACTGCAAATTAAATGTTCCATACGCAGTTTTAACTTTGTTACATTTCTAATTTGTGTTGCAATCATTTGTCCGCCAACTGTGCACCGATATGTTCTGTTGAAAAATGGATGTTGCTCACCATTTTATTTGACATGCCAATGTTGCTCATTGCGCTCAAAAGGTTGGGGACCCCTGTTCTATACAGTGTAATAATGTACTCATGTATAGACATAAGCATTGTGTGCAGCATACATGATGGAGGTGCAATATTCATAATCTACACTTGTGAAATGGTAAAAGCTTTCTTATTAGAGTTTTGTGTACTGTGCAATATGTTATAAGTAGGTAATGAAACCCATTTCCTATATAATTTCATTATTACATACAAAACACAGACATAACAACAAATACAAATATATATACAGTATATACAGTGAAGGTGAAGTACGCAAAAAAGCAGCAGTAAAACCAGAAATTGTTCATAACCTACCTGATTATTTTTATGCACAGAAATGATTGTTCTGCTTCAAACCTACTACTTCCCTATGAATAACTATCACATGATGTGACTGCACCCTAAAGAGAGTAATGCGAATACAAATATGAACATATCCACAGAAAGTACAGTAATAAAAAAAAGCAGACCAATAAGAAATTGTTGATAACCTTACTGATTGTCTTCACACACAGAAAGTATTGGTATCTTTCAAGTATGTATTCTCCATATGTATATGTTTCATATGCTGTGAGTGAACCCCAAATGAATTACTGTAAGAACATATTTGAAGTGTAAGTCTACAAATGTAGTACTTTTCTATTTTTATGTTCCTAAGTATTACTGGCCAAGATATAACGCTAAAGGAAAAAAGAGGGAGCCAGACATGTGATGTCATCAGTGATATCATCAATGACATTTGTGATGTCATCTTTGATGTCCTGGGTGTTAGTCTTAGCAATGCACGTAGGTGACGCAAGTTATGGTTGCTTAGCTTACCATGAGTAGCGAATGTCAAGGGTTTTTCGGTTTTACTTTGAACCTTAACGTCCCTTTAACAAAGTTGTTTTACTGAAAATATATATATATGTATGGCCGTGACCAAAAACAAAGGGGCTACACATGTGATATCATCAGTGATGTCATCAATGACATCTTTCATGTCCTGGGTGTAAGTGTTACCAGTGCACAGTGGTGTGGGCAGGTATAGTTGCTTAGCCTACCATAACTGCAAATGTCAGGGGTTTTTCGGTTTCACAATTGTAAAGTTATTTTTTTTTAGTGAATGTCACAGGTTTTTAGTAGCGCAACTTAAGCATAACGTCCCCTTAACCAAGTTTTTTTTTGTTGTGAATTTTAGGGGTTTTTAGTAGGGCAAATTAACCATAACGTCCCCTTAACAATTTTTTTAATGAATATATATATATATATATATATATATATATATATATATATATATATATATATATATATATATATATATACATATAAAGTGAGAAAACCTCATTACAGGGCTGACTTGGAACGCCCCCTCCCCCGACAAATCCTCACCAAACTGTGTATATGGCCCCCTCGGAATGAATTCTGCAAAGTTTGGTGCAGTTTCATAAAGTGGGGGCAAAGTTATAGAGGGGGTCCCAAAACGTTGGGAAATTCTCAGACGCAATGGAAAAAATGTTTTGCTCATGCCTACAGCCCAAACTGCTGGATGGGTTGTCAGCAAATTTGAGCCAGGAGTGGCAGCTTGGTCCTGAAAGCGTGCTTTTGTTAATTTGGTGTAAATCTGTCTAGTCTTTTTTTTTTTAAATGGTCAAAAAGTAGGTAAACATTTTTTTTTTATACCAGGGTCTGGTCCACGGACTCACTTCCCAATTGGGGCTCTGCGGACACAACTGGAGCACAGGGGGTGGAGTTCTGTCCGTGTACATCGTACGCATCCGCTGATTGATGGTGAAAAATGTGAGGGGCGTAATTTCTTTTTTAAATGGTTGCCATGTTGGATCCGCCAGTGTCGTGTTTAGCGCAGTGTGTGAAAAAGTCTTGAAAACACATTTGGGGTTATTTTGCCGAAATAGGGCCTGTAAATGGTGGGGGAGTGGAATAAAGTTGATATGGAGACGTTTGCTAGGCGAGAAAAGGATTTGCAGATGCCGTCAAGTTTGTGGTCAATTTTGATGTCTGCAAACATCATTTGGATGGCAGGGGGTTCTTGGTGAATTGTTATTTGAAGGTGTATTGTATGTACTTGTTATATGGTTTAATTATATTGTGGTGGTAGTGGTCAGATTCTTGGGGGCATGGCCACTGGCCACACACTATAGTAATGTAATGTGTATAGTAATTATAGGTACTGTAGGGGAGCATACAGTATTTGTAATATGGTGGAATGATATAATTGTGGTGTATATGGTATTTATGATTGTAGTACAAATGAGGATAGTGCTTATAGAATGTTTGTTTCTTTGTGAAGATAAAACATAGGATAATACTTGGTATGGTTACTTAGTTGGATAAGTGCTGTGTTTTAGTTGAAATGTTTTTAAAGAATAGGGAATCTGTGGTCTACTGGTAATGCAATTTCAGATTGTATTGGAGCAGTGTTTGGTGTCATAGTAGTGGTTAGGAAAAGAACAGTAATTAATATGTAAGGTGAAGTGTTGTATGTAGATACTTAGAGGGGATTGGGTCCTCCGACGTATTCCATATCTATGACAGGTAATCACCACAGCTGTGCTG
Organism: Ambystoma mexicanum; assembly: GCF_040938575.1. Lineage (NCBI taxonomy): Eukaryota > Metazoa > Chordata > Amphibia > Caudata > Ambystomatidae > Ambystoma > Ambystoma mexicanum. Next base: position 908,317,082 of record NC_090922.1, read on the forward strand.
CTTTGGAAAATGTTCTGCGTCCTGCTTCGATGACGTCGATACACTGTCCTCGAGGGCCTCCGTCGAACCGACGTCACCGGATGTTATAAGTTGGACACACGATGCCCGTAGCCTCAGTTCTGTTTTTTCCGCAAACATGTTCGCTTCGGAGATCTCGACGCGCTTCGGTTCTTCTGAGTTCTATTCCTTCGGTTCTTCGGACCTGTTCGTTTGTGAAGATTTCCATGATGTCTTTGTTTTCTTCTACCCCGCGGCTGGGTTTCAAGAAGTGTCGGGACTGCGGTTCCAAGATGTCGCTGACGGACCCGCACGACACCTGCCTCTGGTGCCTCGGTGAGGACCATGCCACGGGCGATTGTGATGTTTGCCAGTCATTAACTTTGAGGGCCCTGCGGGAGCGTAGGAAGAAGCTTTCTGTCGGTAAGGTGGCCAAGCCCCGGAAGTCGAGATCGACTGGGCTTTTTACTGACTATTCGAGGGGCGACTCTCCGCATCGTCGGCATAAGTCTGGGGGGGTCTCGGTCCTGGAGCGGGTCCCGCCATTCTTCTGCCTCTTCGAGGCACTCACGGAAGAGCCATCACCGGTCGCCTTCTCCGTCCTCGTCTGAGGACTCCGCCCGTCGGCGGATTGCTTGTCCCAACAAGCATTCCACTCCTGCGGAATGGGATTCATTTCGGCAGGAGATGATGGCGATTTTTCAGTCGCAGGGCTCTTTTCCATCTGCGCCATCGAAAGACGCCAGCCATGACCGTGCTGGAGCCACCACTCGCACGCCTTCGGGCTCGGGTGGTCGGAGCGATCATTGAGCACCTTCGAGGTCTCGATCAGACAAGGTGGATCGCTCTAGAAATGCCCGCTCCAGGTCCTGGTCCTTGACGCCCTCGAGACCGTTGGAGCCTGTCAGGTCTTCGAAGAAGACATCGACCTTTGTTGCCGAGGTCGTCGAAGGACTCTCTCGAGGCTCCGCCTCTGAGGAAGCCATCGATGCCATTGGCGCCCAGGCTGTCAAAGGACACGCTCGGGGCTCCGCCCTCAAGGACTGTGTCGAACCCGTCGCGCCACGCTCTACGTCGACGCCGATTCCATCGACACCCTCGATTCCTTTCGAGGCTGCTTTGTCGCAGGTACCCCGTGGCACGGTGGAACCCCCTAGAAAAGCTCTGGCCAAGTCCAAAAATGTCTTTGTGCCTTTTTCTGTGCCCCATTCTAGTCTCTGGATTATATTTCTGAGGTGGAGGAAGAAGGTTTGATTACTGCTGAGGTACCTGACGAGATTTTGTCTGGTCATAGCCAGCTTGAAGACCTGCGTCAGTCGTTGAACGACGCCAGTGGGTTGGACACCTCTCCGGAGGTGGAATTCTGTAGGCCTGAGCCTAGTACCCACGCTGAGTCCTCGTACCGGCGCCTTATGTCGAGGGTAACGGAATACTTGGGGTGGTCTGCGCCACCAGTAGATTTTCTGCAGGATGACCTGACGGATATCCTTGACCAAGGTCTGCCAACTGACCCAGTTTTGCCATTCCATATGGCCTTGCAGAGAAGGGTGGCAGCGGCTTGGACTGCTCCTGGGAGTCTCCTGGCAGTGAGCAAGTCTTTGCCGAAAAAATATCATCCAGCCAGTAGCGACCCAGACTACGCACCCCACTCCAGAGAGTTTGGTGGTGCAGGCTGCTACGTCCCCGGCAAAACGGGCATCGTACCCTACCATCCCTCCTGATAGGGAAGACAAACGTTTGGATGGCTGGGCGAAGAAAGTGTTTTCTTCAGGGGGTATGGCTTTGCAGGCTGTCAACTCTGTGTGTGATTTAGCACGTTTCACTCATACTCTGTGGAATTGTGTCTATTTGGCGGCTGAACACATTCCCGAAGGGGAGGAATGGGATGGCTTTCTTGCTCTTATTCAGGATGGCAAGGATGCCATGTTTGAATCCGTTCGGTCGGGTCTGGACATGGCAGATTGCGTCAGCCGGTCCATGGTGGCAAGCACCGTAATGCGCAGATTTGCATGGTTGCGGAAGTCGGGTTTTGCTCCTGATGTACAAGCCCGGCTCCTCAACATGCCCTTTGATGGAGAACATCTTTTTGACAGCAAGGCTGACGAGAGCCTTGAGAGGTTGCAGACCTCCAAAGCTGCAGCGAAGTCGTTGAGTGCTGCAGTTCGCCAACCTCTGCCTTTCTGTCCTAAGGGACAACGATGGAAGGGAGGTTCCTTTCGATATTACTCATCTTTTGGTAGATCGAGGGGAGATGCAAGTCAAAGGGGCAACCATAGGAGTACCGGAGGTGGAAAACAAGGTACTTGAGGTGCCAAGGCCGCTCGGGCAGTTGCCTCTTTACCCTCAGGCAATGCCGCAGCCGCTTCAACTCAGTCATGATGCCATGTCCCATGGTTCGCCGGTTGGGGGAAGGCTGGCGCAGTGTCTTGTAGAATGGCATGCCATTACTTCAGATGTGTGGGTTTTGGAGATCATAACCCACGGCTACTGTCTTCCTTTCCGGCAGAGGCCTCGCAACAATCCACCAGGGAATCTCTCTTTGAAGAGTCCGGATCCGCTCCTTGCGCAGGAAATACAATCCCTGCTGGAGAAAGGCACCATAGAACTAGTGCCTGTAGTGGAGAGGAACAAGGGATGGTATTTCCCTTATTTTTTGGTTTCCGAGAAGGACGGGGGATTGAGACCCATCATGGGCTTGCGCGGTTTGAACAAGCTCCTCAGGAAGAACAAGTTCAAGATGGTTACTCTTTCTCAAGTCCTCCAGGCCCTTCAACTGCAGGACTGGTTGGTGTCTCTCGACCTCAAGGACGTTTACTTTCATGTGCCGATTCATCCCAAGCAAAAGAAGTACCTGAGGATTGGTTGATCAGGGCGCGCTCTCCCAAGCAAGTCCTGGATCATCTGTCGGTCACCTGCCACTCCCTTCACAGGCTGGGCTTCTACTTGACGCCAACACAACTGCACCAGTACATCGGAGCAGTGCTAGACACATCCCTGGGGCAGTGTTTCCTTCCCCAGGTGAGGGCTCATCACATTCAGCAGATGGTGCACAAGTTTCAACATGCCCAGAGTCACCCTGCATTCGAGTTCTTGAGGTTGCTCGGCCTCATGGCATCCTGCATTCTTCTGGTGCCAGAGGCCAAGTTGCGGATGAGATCTCTGCAATGGGCACTCAAAATGCAGTGGTCGCAGTCGTCCGGCAGGATGTCGGACCCCGTTCAGGTGCCGCCCTCAGTCGCCCCGGACCTTCTGTGGTGGGCCGTCGAAGGCAATCTGATGAAGGGGGCTTCATTTTGGCTACCCTGGCCAGAGGTAATGATCGTGACGGACGCATCCTTCACGGGATGGGGAGCTCATGCCAACGAGTTGACAGTCAGCGGTCGTTGGACTCCGTCGGAGTCCAGACTCCATATCAATCTTGAGCAGGCAGAGCGCGATCCCTCAAGAGTGGGAGCTGGCTCAGGAGATTCTCATGGAGATCTTCGGCCTTTGGGGGAACCCCACAAGTGGATCTCTTCTCCTCCAGTGTCAACCGGAAGTGCGAAAGGTTCTGCTTGTGGGAATTTCCTCCAAGAGGAGCCTTAGGGGACGCGTTTGTGGTGGAGTGGTCCTTCCCACTGCTGTACGCGTTTCCTCCAGTCCCCGTCATTCCGCAAGTGCTGCGGAGGCTACAGAGGTTTGGTTCCCGGATGATCCTCATTGCTCTGGCATGGGCCCAGAGAACGTGGTACCCGGACCTTCTCAACTTGTCCATCTGCCCTCCATGTCGTCTTCCCTACCGAGACGATCTGCTCTCACGGGAGGGGGTCAGGTTCTCCAGCCAGAGGTCAGATCCCAAAACCTTCACGCTTGGCTTCTGAAAAATTGAGGTATAAGGATTGGGACCTCCCTGAAGACGTGATGGAGGTGTTGCTGACGGCCATATGGCCTGCAACAAAGTCCCTGTACCGTTGCCGTTGGAGAAAGTTTTGCGACTGGTGCAGGGTTAAGAATGTGGATCCTTTTTCATGTGACATTCCTGTGGTTCTGTCCTTTTTGCTTTCTTTAGCCCACAAGGGCCTGCAAATGGGTACCATTAAAGGTTACCTGGCGGTGCTGTCCATATTTAAGTGCTCGTCTGAGGAGTGTTCTTATTTCAAAATTCCTTTAATTGTGGATGATCAGCTCTTTATTGGTTAAGCTTGAAGGCGTTTGCGACAAGCTGTTACTAAGCAGACTTTGTCTAGATGAATTATCTTGGCAATTTCTGAATGTTACCGCTTGGCGGGTAAGGACCCTCCGGTAGGCTTACGGGCCCATTCTACTAGGGGTATGGCTGCCTCTACTGCCCTGCAGAGAGGTGTTCCTATTTGTAACACCTGCGAAGCAGCCACTTGGGCTTTGGTCCACACTTTTGTTAGACTCTACTCCCTAGATTATCCATGGGCAGGATATGGCCTATGGCAAGGCGGTCCTTTACTCTGCAATTTGATTGGGCATTCTAAATTTCTGTATTCTAAATTCTTTTCCCTTCTCCATACGTTGCTACTGCTTTGGGAGTCTGTCATAGATATGGAATACGTCAGAGGACCCAATCCCCTCGAAGAACAAATTACTCTCTTAACTGGTAACGTTCTTTCGATGGGATGGTCCGACGACGTACCAGTACAGTTAGCAACTGTGCTGGGGATTAACAAATTTGTAATGAGCCAGTAGCACCGGAAGGTCAGGCGCCGGTACGTTTTTACGGTTCTGACACCGGCCGGACCCGTAATGAGGCCCAATGAAGAAAAAATTGTATTCTTACATCAGAAAATTGAATTAAAGGTGTACTTTAAGATCCAGATATTCCAGTCCTTCAATATTTAAGGATAGTGTAATTTCTGCAGACTTTTTCCTCATTGTGGTAGTGGCAATTGCATAATGCCCTGCTTCAGGGATGATATACACAAATACAGATTACTGTGCATCGATTGTCATTGATTGTTTATATGGGTGTTACATTTTCTGATGGGCATATTTATTTGTAGCATTGAAATGCCCTTGTGCACTGTGGGTACATATGGTACTCCGGCTTCTGTAGGACTGCAACGTTTCATCTGTTCCCCCTTAGAATTGGTGTTCAATCCTAGGCTTTTAGTACATTTGCTGTGGAAGTTTGTGCTGTAAAATCACCTTCACTCTTCACTTTGACTCTGTTTTGTTATAAAGAAAAATGCTGCCTACAAATTAAGCAACGCAGGCAGTGTTTTGTAACGGAATCCTATGGAATCCGCCTGCTCATTAACAGTTGCGCTTGCAAAGCTGATTTGTAGGAATCCATTGGTTTTACGCCTGCATGAAGTCTCATGCAGAGTTAAACATGGTCCTTTTCCAAGACGGAGGAGCAAAGGAAAGCTGCAATGCCAATTCCAGTTTGTTACACACCTGCGCCTTGGAAGAGCACGAAAATTCCCTGGTGTGTAAGAGAAAGGTACAAGTTAAAGCCTTGCATTTCCACCTTGCTGCACTTCAGAACATTTAAAATGTCCCATTAGTGGTTTTAGACAGACTCACTTCTCTTGCTCACTCACACCAGTGTTAAGGATTTCAATCAGGCAGGACACACCTTGGTCTCAGTCTAATATGCAGCCATCTTTTTGTCACTGCGAAAATGCAGTTTTGAGGTCCTGGTGTGCACAGGAGCCAGCGCAGCTAGGTTGCTGTTTCTCGCGCAATTGCAGCATGGTGATGTTGGGAAATGCTGCTGAGTGGGTCAATATATCCCACACCAGTCACTTTTACTGTTTACAAATTCCACCAGCTGCCACTGTGTATTATTAAACTTTTAATTGTCATCGATTCAGTGGCGCAGCCTCTGAGAGGTGCTTTTAAATTGATTGCAAATAATATAGGTATGTTAAACAAACTTTAGTTACCAAATTTAATCGGATTGAAAAACACCTGGTTCACACGCATTAATGGCCTCAGCATTGCTTTGCAAGGAGTATGATAAATTTGCTTCTTGTAGTCATGCGATCATTTGATTTTATGTCAAACAGAGCTTCAGTAATAAGACTAGCATATGAGCATGGATTCCTTGGGTAAGCTATCTGTTTTTTTGAATGCCAGATTTCACTAAAACAACGTTATCACAATTTTCGGATTATAAGTACCCGTTTCATTTTAACATTCATGAATGTAAACACAGTTTTACACGGTTCTAATATACACGAGACAACACATGTGAATACATTGGGTGAAGGAAGACATTACAGCAGCACCCATGTTTGTTTTGCACTTTTTAATGATGAGCCTTCTTCCTTTTAATAGGATGCTGTGAGTCACGTGAACAACCAAGCAAAGAATTCAATTAAAGTAAACTGGATGCCTCCAAAAGACAATATTAGCAATATCCAATTGAGGTAACTATTTTGGATGTTTTTTGTGTTTGTCTTTGCTCATAAATGTTACTGCATTTAGGCCCTGTGAACCTTTTGAACTGAACTGTTTTTTCTAGTCTTTCCATATTGTATTGTTGCTGCATTTTAGACCCTGCACACCTCTTGAATCTGTGTTTTCTGGCACTACACGTATTTGATTGTGGCCGCATATCTAGGCCTTGTGCATCTTTTGAATCTAAATGTGGTGGTAGACTTTCAATATTAGATTTTTGCTGCATTTAGGACCATTTCATGGCTTAAATCCAACTGCTGTTTTAGGAACTGCACATTGTGTATAGGCTCGTTATAAATACCCAATAAATACATATTTGATTGTGGCTGCATGTCTAGGCCCTGTGCACCTTTTGAATCTGTGTTCCTACTCTTTCCATGTTAGATTGTTGCTGCATTTGAGGCCCTGTGCTCCCTTTGAAACTAACAGTGTTCCTAGGCTTTCAATATTAGATTTTTGCTGCATATTAGACCCTGTGCACGTCTAGAATCCAACTGTGTTCTCGGCACCGCTCACATTTGATTGTTGTGTCATCTATAGTCCCTGTGAACCTTTTAAATCCAACTGTGTTTTCGGATACTGCTCACATTTGATTGTTGCAGCATTTTTAGGCCCTGGAAAATAACGTCAGGCTCCGCCACCTGCCCATCCCTAATCTCAGTAGTCAAAGTCCCTCCACTGCATCTGCTCCTAGACTACTCCTCCACCATGCACAATGGCTCCAACGCTTGAGGAACCCTCTGGTGTATCGGAATCCCCCACCGTCCCACCTCCTGTTCTCCCTCCACTGCCCCCGTCCCCTAAAATGAACCACAGTCAACACCTCCCACCCTCCCCACCTTGCCACAAACCCATTCACACCATGTACAACCCCCTTCCAACAAAAGTTCCACATCCAACAACCCACCCTGTGGCACTCCCCCCTTCGCCTCCTTTCTTTCCACCTCTCATCCTTCTCATTCCTAAGCACAGCCTGTTCAGCACTGGCTAAGATGCCCCCCTCAGCAGCCTCTCCCACCCTAACTCATACTCCTCTAGCATCCTCATTTTGCCCTAGACATAGAAGCCCCTCTACCCACAGACACACTTCCCACAATCGTATGTGTCCCACTCATTTGCACAGCCACTCCCTCCCTCCCTCCCTCCCTCCTCTCAGCCCTACCATCCTCTCTTTAACTCTCCTGGTAACTTCACTAGCCCCTCACCCCTCCACCCTCCGAGGTGCCAGCCCCCTTACTCTTCTATCTCCCCCCCTCATCGCCCTCCTTTGCCTCTGCCTTCCTTACTGCTTTCAATCCCTCTTCTTTCAGACCCACCACTCGCTCCGCCTATCCCCCCCCGGAACCCCTCTCAGAATCAAATACCCCTCTCAGACTACACTCTTCTCTGGCCAGCACCCCCCAACCCCCACTCTTGAATACTCAAAACCAGATCGGTCTCCAGAAACAAACACATGATATATGACTTTCTCTCAGACGAAAACCCAGACATCCTCTTCATTACCGAAACCTGGTTCTCGGACGGCTTCCTTCCTACTGCGCACAAGGCCTTCTCCCTTGGTTACTCCCGGATGGTGCACAACCGATCCAGTAGAGCAGGGGCAATAGCCATCCTCAAACCTCACCTCACACCCCTACACTCCAAGAAACAACCCTGCAGCGATGATTGTGAATCCCTGCTTGTCAAATTCCAACTCTGACCTTTTTTTATCCACTCCTTCATCATACTTTACAGACCCCCAGGTGATAACAGCACTTTTGGCAGATTCTCTTAGTGACTCCATAGCCGCTATCATGATCTCACACACCTCACTCATCCTACTAGATGATCTGAACATCTGGTTTGACAACCCCTCCAACCACATGACCCGTCATCTCATTATTTGGAAGCCCACAACTTGTCACAACTTATCTTGGAGTCCACCCACATGGCACGTCGCACTCTGAATGCTGTGTTCAGCGCCTCCAATCTAATCTCCTCACTCCACCCCCTAATCTGGACTGATCACTCTGCCATCCTTTTCTCTCTCCTAAAATCCTCCCCACCTCCCACTGCCTCCTCCACCCAGATTCTGCTTATTTTCTCCCTGCATTTGTCCAACTCCTTATTCTCCTACCTTTCCTCACTCCCCCTCCAAGGCAGGACCCCCTCCCCTGGCCAATGGATCTGCAATGCCCTTTCTCCCCTCACTCTGACCAGAGGTGCCTCTCACCATGCAGGCCTTTACGCCAGATAGTTCAACACCCCCTCCCTCAAATCCCAAAAGACCATCACCCACCACCTGGAACGCCAATGGCGCACCACCCTACCCTCAGAACAAAGCCACCCTTGCTAGACACAACAGGGTTTACAGGATGGAAAACAGGAAAGCCCAAAAATATTTCTATAGCACCCACATCTCTAACACCAACGACCCCTGTAAGGTACCCCACAAGATTATCTCAAAGTTCAAGACTCCTCTCTGTGCAACACCCCCTCGCCGTCTCCCAAGCACTCTGTGATGTCCTGTCAGACCTCTACTGCAGCACAGCCATTGAAAGAAACCTCCATCTATAATAAGCTAGCAACCTACCCCCCACTCTCGCTCCATTCCCCCTCTACTTTCACTCCACTGCATCCTACACGCTCCCTGTTCTGCTCGTTCTCAGCCATCTCCCACCCCAAATTCCTAAGGCTTCTCTCAAATAGCTGTCCCTCAAGGTCCCCTGGAGAACCTTGCCCCCCAACCCCGGTTCTCCTCGAGAACATTCCCTCTGCCACATGTACAGGCAGCCTACATCAGGCATTTTCCCAGAAACATACAAAACTGCTCACATTAAACCTTTACAAAAAAAAAGACCTCTCCAGACCCCGTCACTCCCTCCAATTACAGCCCAATCACCAACAATTGGTTGATTGCCAAATTCCAGGATCACACAGCTCAGCCTCTTCGTAGAATCCCACGGCCTTCTAGACCCAGCCCAGTCAGGTTTCACATCGCTCCATATAACCAAATCCTCCCGTATCTCAATCTGTGACAACCTGAAAGAACAGAGTACGAAGGCTGCACCGCACTCCCCCTCCTTAATTTCTCAACAGTTTTTGATATGATCAAACACACCACTCTCATAAAGAGACTCTTCTCCCTAGGCATCAGGCACTGTGCCCTTAGATGGACCACTCCCAAATCACCATTCTCTACCCTTTCTCATCTGCCGCCCGGCCTGTCCTTCATGGAGTCCCTCAGGGATCTTCCCTCTCACCTCTCCCTTTCCACCTTTACTTATCCTCAGTCCCCTGACTCATCTGTTCCCACAACCTCACCTGCTACAACTACGTTGAGGACATACAGATCATTTTCAAGATCCCAACTCCCTGTCTTCACCATACCCAGATCTTGCCTCACACTACTGGATGATGAACAACCACCTCCCCCTAAATCCGGTCAAAACTGAAATCCTAAACTGCAGCAAACCTGATCTCTCCCAACCCACCCATTGGATGGATTTGAGGATGGACTACGTCTTGCATTTGGATTTTTAAGGGATGGGCAATTTATTACCATTTAATGCATTTTGAGGGGGGCCATTGCCTCCGCACTTGAACTGTTTGATGCGAGCAATTTATTGCAGTTGGACAAACTTGAAAGTGGGCAGTGGATCACATTTAGTAGAATATATCGCACTTTATTGCACTTAGATAGATTCTAGAGGGCAGGAAATGCGTTGCACCAGGATGGATTTGGGGGTGGAATATGAGCTGCATTTGGATCGTTTAGGGGTGGCAATGTTTTACTTTTCAGTGCATTCTAATAGTGGGCTTTCTCTCTGTATCTGAACTGTCTGATGGGGCTAATGTATTGCAGTTGGACAGAGTTGAGAGTGGGCGGCGTATCCGATAAACACTGAGGGTGGGCAATATATTGCACCTAGATGAAGTCTTTGGAGACAGACCTTGTATAGCACTCGGAAGGCTTGTGCAGTTGACCAGGGTGCTAAACTTAGTCGAGTCCATGAGGGCAAACAAGTTATGATTTCTATGCATTTGCTGATTTTGTTCACTACATGTAATGCAGATGTTGGCAGAATGCTGTCTATACGGTTAAGTGAGGTCTTCAATGTAGCCACCTAATGATTGCTGGATGCATGCAGAATGCACCCACCGTACGTTGCCGAATGTGCCAATTCTGGGTCTTTTACTTTTACCCAAAGGTGCGGCCTCACTCCCGCCCGCATCTGCTTTCACATACAACTCGAATGAAAATCTTTCTTGCCAAAAATGTGAACTGTAATTACACACATACTTGACTATCCTCTCCCACATCCCCCTCCAGCCTGTTTTCCTAGTGTACCTCGCTCCACCCATGCACATGCCAATTAGACTAGAGTGTCTTGCAGGGACTCACCCAAACCCTCATAACGTTTAATGGCCATTATGTACACACGCATACTATCGCCTTCTGACTTCTCCATACTTCAGACCTCGGTCCCCCCAAGGGCGTTCAAACTACAGCGCACTGGGACCATACACATGGTGAAAGCATACTTGCCAACCCTACAGATTTAGGCAGTAGGCTACTGCTTTTGAAGCAGCCCTACTGCATACAGATTTCATTGACAGATCCTACTGCTTTTTACAGTGGCAAGTAATTTATGTGATTCTAATGCAGACTGCTTGAGACCAGTCCAGGACAAAGCATGCAATGCATGAATTAGTCTGACTGTACAGTGGGCTAGTAGGTGATTACTTTGATTGGGCACAGACCAATCCACTGACCTGTCAGCTACGTGACTCTCTCCTGCACTCTTGCCAGTACAACCCTTAGGTGAACCAGCAGTGAAAGCAAGTGGCAGAGTGTAACACCATCACACAGCATCTGCTGACAGTTTGGTGTTAGCATTCAGAATTATACATTTTTAACATTTCAACATCTTTCCATGTTGTGCTGTTTGTATGTTTTGTATGTTCCTGTGATTTCATTGTTATGGGAATTGTTATTTTTCAAACTTGAAAAATCCTACATCTTTTTGGTCACAGAATGTTGGCAAGTATGTGAAAGAGCTATACAAATGACGAGATGAAATGAACCGGTAAAAAATGAAATTCGAATTTTCAATGGTGCTCACTCAACACATAAAGACTCATGTTCTCCATCATTATCTATTAACTATAGGACCACATGACCGTACTTATGCAAATAGTTCAAACTATTCAAAACAATGTATAAGGTGCTCTGGAACCCTTCAGACTGTGCTTTTGTTTTGGAAAAAATGAGTGAAATGAGTAGTGAACCACCCCCAGGACAACTAGGTGCTACAGCTTCCCCAAACATCTGGTAACGAGCATAGAGGAAGTCCATTTTAAAGACCTGAAAGCTGAATGAGAAAAGACTTCTGCCCAATGCAAGATGGCAGTGAGGTAATGAAGTGCACAGTACCAGGTGGAGCATACTCATCCAAATGCCCAGACCTCAACCAAGTGAAAATTGACTGCAAGTGACTCCACATGACCGGTCCAACCACCTTTCCGTCCTGGCTTATGTAAGCATGTGGAACTTTTTCTGCTGTAACTTCAAAATTACTAGTGCATCAATTCCAAAATGTATCCAACAAAATGTTTGTCAGCAAAGCAGATCATCTATGATGTAATTTAGCTCATTTTTTGGATAAACTCCAATTTTGATTTTACCTGGCTACAAAATATTTGTTTTTCCCCGCAAACATGTTTTGGGGCCAAGACCCTTCATTGAGGAAAACCATCTCCGGTTCCGGAAGCATCTCAAGTCCTTCCTCTTTGCCTCTGCCTTTGCCCCCCTTATCCCCGTTGATCTGTTTTTTCTCTTGGCATTGTGCACCTGGCCACCCTCTGTCATTCGGGCCCAGCTACCTGCTAACCCTGCCACCCTCCTGCACTGCCTCCAGGCCATCCTCTGCACTAGGGTTCTGTATCTGTACCCATACAGTCCCCCCTCCCACTTCTTCTGCACTTATCAGATATACCTTATCTGACAGTCACCTGCCACTTGCTGGCTGCACTACCATGGTTTATCGCCCTTATTTATTGATTTATTTAATTTAATGTTTATTTCTGTTTTCTCTCCTCTGTTCCACACTGTCCACACCTCCCCCTTCCATTCACTTTCCCCTTTTCCCTTTTCCATGCACTTGCGCCTTCTTAGATGTCACTGGGCATGGTAAGATCGCTGTTTTCATTTTTTGTTCTCCCTTGTTACCCTCCCTTTTTGCCTGGTCGTGCTCTGAAACACTTGTGTACAAGCGATATAAATAAAATATTTAATTTCATTGGCTGTAAACTATGTATATATGTTTTGCAGTGGAGTCTCACATTGGTCGACACTGCAATTTACCGGGCACATGGAGGAGATGCCTCGAAGTCTGATGTTTTGTGTGCGCATGGCAAGAAAGAACCAGAAACTCTGCAATGGTGGGGAGGCCACATTGGCTACAGTTTGGAGCCATTGCAGGAAGGTGGTGTGGTCCAACGTATTATAGGGGGGGGGGAATAGTTCCAGGAGAATATGAATGTTGTGGGATCCCATGACTGCTTTTCTGGCACCTGATACCAGACCAATATCAATGTTCTCTGATTTATCTTGAAGGTCAACACCTGGACGGGCAAGTATTTAAAATGTGTTGGAACCCATGGGGCTTTTTGGAGCTAGGCATAGACCACCATTATATTTGAGTTCCAGGAAATACTTGTAATAGGGCGGTAGGTATTGTAGGCTTAAGTTCCAAGTGAACTTCTTTATGGAGGACACTGATCATAGTGTGTCAATGCTTTTGGGACCATACGTGGGCTCAATGCACTACTGATGAGTGCTGAAACTGGTTTTTATAGGGTACAGTTGCAATGGCTCCAGGGCAGAAAACTACAGAGTCTTTCAGGATGGTCGGTTTCATGGAGTTGAGGGGTGTGTGCTTTCAGCTGTGTTTTCTACGTATGTCCGGAAAGTGGCGAGTTTGTTAAGTTCTTGTTTCTGGGAAACTGCACATAGCTTCTGATGTCTGTTAAAGACTACCTGTATTTTGGTTGGTAATTGTCCTCAATGTGCAATAAATAGCTTTCGTTTTTAGAGGCGAGTGCTCCTCTGTGTTATTTGCTAACATGGATTTTAATGTTTTGCAGTGGGCTTAAAATGGTTCTGTTTTAATTGTATGAACACGTTGTTCTGAGTTTTCTTTTTTTGTTGTCTTTTTGGAATGGGGTGCATGTTTCAAGTGTCTGAGATGTTTGGGTGGTCCGTGTACTTAACAGTCCTTTAGGGTTGGTTGGTTAAAGTTAAAATGTCAGTTAGCTCTTCAGTAAATTTTTTGGATAGGTGTTTAATATTTCACGTGAGCCGAACTAGTTTGGCAGGATTTCTTTCCGTTGTTACTTATTGATCTACAACATCTCCATCAATCATACTGAGATAACTAAAACATGCCATACAGCCTTTTCCCCTATCATCGTGATGTGGTCCTATATATTTGATGACATGTCATGCATTATTGTAACACTGATTTGAAAAGGTGATCTATAAATAAAACTAGTGGAAAAGCCTGTCTACTTGGGCCAAAGTTGTGTTGCATGGAGGTTTCTCATTGTTTTTTGTTAAATTTCTGTTGAGCAGTGTTTTCTTGACCCATGATGCTGGCGCAAACATTTTTGTTGCATTCACAATTGTTTTCCCCTTCAAGGGCTCTTTTTGCGTCCGTCATATTTATTCTACGGGCTGCTGAACGTGACAGTCAGTTGAATGTCCCGTTGGAGAGCCGTTTCCTGAGCTGTCGTATTGACCCTATTTGTTCGTTCGCTTGCAGTATTCTTTTCACGCTGACTTTCCCTTTGTTGCAGAGCCTTGTTTGTCCGACTGATACGTTGAGCCTAATTTCTTCAGCACTTAACTTTTTCTGAATCTTCATGTGGTAGAATTCTCTTAGGAGGCCTCGTGGAGGAGTGACATGCTGAAAATATTTGTATTTACAGAAAGACATCTGTATGGGGGGGGAAAAGTCATTTTTTTATATTAGAGAAATATTGCTTAATCAAATGAATATTTAAATGTATATTTTTTATTAGTGCTATCTTTCCATTGTCATAGAACATTATCCTTGGGATACAGAAGATACAGTATGTTTTCATTAACACAAGATTACTATATATCCTAAAGCAACAGCTCCCGCTAGTGGGGACAACAGGCGAAGTGGACAGTCTCTACTACACATGACTTGCTTCGGACAAACATACACCTGGCCTTTTATTATATTGTATGATAGTCTGTATTAATGTGAAGTTTTTATGACACTCTAATACCCGATTCCTCCTGCTAAGAAGTGCTACACAGTAACTATAGATCACTTAATGTCAGATACCTCACACTTCTGAAATATATTTTAATAGGTGTTCTTACACTTCTACATTTGACTTCATCTCTTGTCTTTAATAGGAAGAAGGGTTGAGTAGACCCTCCGTGATTATGAACGTGCACACTTGAAAGGCTGGGTGCACATATTCAGCCATAAACCAAATACCTTGAATTTTAGCTGTTTCACGTGAAACAGATTTTTCAAAATGTTGTAGATTGTTTGAACAAATCAGTCTGGTGTAGGCCGAGACAGGAGGATGCACATCAGTTGAGGGAAAAGGCTGTTGTTGGGGGATAGGTACAATATTGAAATTTGAATTATTTCCGGGCACGTAGGAAATGAAAGTAGGACTCAGTTTAGTGATAGGAAGAGCATTAAATAGGAATTAGTTTAAGGAGGAGTAGAAAACTGAAAAGGAGAGGCAATTTTTAGTGAATATTTTCCTGGCAGGAAAAATGTATGCAGCAGTGCCTTCCAGATTGAGAAAACGAGCATCCCAGAATTGAACGCAAAGGGACCGAGATTACATTTAGTGGCTGTAACTCAATGTGGCATCTTTCGGTGACCAGGCCAAATACGTGTTGCTTTGTAATGTGTGAACTAGAGGTCTTAGAATTCTTTTAATTAAAGTTAAATCATGGAAATATGTTTGCAAAAATAAGGTTTTATAAATGTTTTCATGCAAGATGGCACATTCAGTGGCTGCAACTTCTCTGCCCAGTCCACATAGTTGTTGCATGCTTAGAAAAGCCTTAGAACTATTTGGGAACCGGAAGAGATTATCATCAGTGGCTATAACTGTGTGTGTTTCTCACATTCTCTAGTAGAGAAGAGAGAATCCATGTGCCTACTTGTGTGACACAAACACAGGTGGCCATTGCATGTCAGATTAAGGAGAACAGCAAGATCATTTGTTTGGAGACCACAGCATTGAGGAGATTAGATTGTCTTCAACTGTGCCATATTTTTTATCATCGGACCAAATATGTTTTTCTTGTGTAGAAAAGCTTTAGAATTATGTTTGCAAATTAAAAATCTTAGAAACCTTATTGATAATGCAAAATCTTAGAATTTCGTTTGCAAATCAAACCTCTTAGAAATGTGTGTATGCAAGAGAGTGCATGTAAGTACTGTGAGTGCTTCACCTTTGCATGGCCAGTCAACACACGTGTCTGCAGAGAAAAGCATTAGATATTATTTGCAGGCAGAGGGAGATTATATTCTGTGGTGATACGAGTGCACCATCCTTGTGTAGCTGATCCACATACATGCTACCTGAATAGAAAGGTATTCAAGTTTGTTTTGTGAATGGACACGTCTTGGAAACGTGTTTTTGCAACAGAGAACATCCAGCGAGTGTAACAGAGTTTTTTTTCTTTTTTAGCAGGTCCACATACCTGTTCTGGCATAGAAAAGTTACACCATTCTTTGTAGGCATGAGTCGAGTTTAGTCGGAGGCTGTAACTTGGTGTAACATTTCTTCTAGCAGGGAGGAAAGAATCAATGTGACCGCTCACATGACCTAAACATACCATTGCTTGTCAGATAGAATGTGACTATCAACACTGGTTTGTTTTGAGGCAGCATCATTCAGGAGATTCCTTAGAGTGTCTGTAACGGAGTGTAATAAAAAAATGGGAGCGGTTAAAAGTAATGAATACATCTCAATTACTCTGGGCAACCTTTCACACCCTTGTGCTTATCCTGTCTCTGCATTGCGGAAGGGGAGCGAGTCAGTCATGACCCTGCTACCAATGGGAGCAGTCCTGCCCGAACTGCTAGGCTACATTCCCTCCACAAAGAAACACTTGCATCCCCAAACATAGTTCCTTTATGCGAAAGAAAAGTCTTAGACATCTTTTAGAGTTATTTGTATGCAAACAAGCGCATTCAGTGGGTGCACATGAGTGTCATTTTTATGTGGTCAGTTTCCATACTTCTTGCATATCAAAGTCTTAGAATGTTTTTTTCAAATGAAAAGCTGTACTGGAGAGACCCCCGGCCGGCCCGTAGAGTTGGGGATTGCTCTGCATTACTTTAAGACAAGATTGCTGCACCTTGAGATGGATGGGGGTGCAGGTTTTCTTACTCCAACACCAATCAATAAGGACAACTCAATAGTTTGGCAAAGAGGAGTCCATTTAATGACAAATACAAAAAAAGGGGAAACATGGAAATCAACAGTCTTGCAATAGCCCATCTCGCTTCAACTCCCAAAAACTTCATACAGACAATAACATTTATACCCAAAACTCATCATCATTGAAGTGTAATACTCAAAAGTTAACATGCAATTCTATTTGGTTGGCAAAAGGTAACTTTAATATAGGTGCTATATCTATATATGGTAACAGAGTGTGGGGATTGGATAAACACTTTCAGGTGGGCGTCTAAGCCCTTCCTTCAAAAATGACTATGGTAAACGTCACTAAAAGTACGACGTCCCATTGGTTCTACTATCTATAGGACCTAGATTATTTGGTCCATTGTGATTGGGTTGGCATCAACCCCATGCATACATCTCCACTTTACTTAGCAGTACACAGAATGGTCAACCAGGTGCAGGATGCCCCAAGATTCACCCGGCCTCCCTTCCATCAAACATTACTTTAGTGGCTGTGTCAATTAGTTGGCTGTGGTCAGCCTCGAAGCTGTATCTTCTTGTCAGGAAAAATTATGTTATCTCTGTCTGGGCGACAGCCAGGCGTAGGTGTGAAACTGTGCCTCTTCTCGCTCGGCTGCTCACGGACTAGCACACCGTGAATCTGCCTAGTTTTCATTCTATTTGCGCATTTAATTCTTATTCGGCTTGCCACCTACCTGGGCCTCCTTATCTCGGCCTTCCTGAGTTAATTCTGCTTTTGTGTAAAGTGGACTCGGACTTGTATAATGTGCTTCGTTGAGGTAGATATGTAAAAGTGGCGCTTGCCGCAGTCCATCTTCTACTAAGCATAGCAAGCCACACTGTTTTCTTAGCTTCTTGCAGTTTCAAGCATATGTGCAGGCGTTAGCTGGTTGAATATCTTCATCCTGCTTACGGCTTAAGTTTCTTTATATGTCAACATTGTCTCTCCTTCTAAGTTCCCAATATCCTTACTCGTGGCATTTCGTCTCTGTATGTCATCTTTGGGTTGTCTTATCTTCTATCTGCAAGTCTGTCTGGGTCTTCGTGACGTCACCATTCGTCTTCAATTAAGTCCCTTTGAGTTTCTTCTGGGACAGTGTTTAAGCAATCTTCATTTTGTGTCATTTGCTGGCAGGGTTTTCTCAATGGATACCTTACTGTCCAGGGTTGTCTGGTTATCGGTGCTTCAATAGGTATTCTTCTTTTGATAGGCACTGGGCAGAGCCCTACTGCGGCTCTCTGCTGGTTTATTTGTTCATATGTCACAAATCTCGGTGTGAACGTTCCTGGTACTTCAAAATGGGCGACTGGATTGCAGGCCTCGCTCGGGACCTGCTCTAGAAAGCCCTACGACCATACTCCACCAGTATGTCAATCAGTTATCATTGGCTCCACCCCCTGGTGCTCAATGAAAAGCATGACTTCAGTGGGATTGCAAGTGCCTGTGTACCTCTTTCAGATCTTGATTGAGGGTTAATTTGTTAGTGTGATGACCATGATGTTCTTCTTTCAAGCTTGAACAAGGGCTTCTTTCTCAAATTCTCCTTTGCTCTGTGAGACAATGCCAGTGCTCGTCGGGTTGATAAAGGTTGGGCACAGAACCACAATGCCTTTTGTGTACCCTGAACTTAGTAGATATGTACCTCTGGACCTGGATCTTCCCAGAGTATCCTGGTCTTTCTGTTCCTGCGCCACTGCTCGGATACCTCAACACCCTTCAATGCAAAGGCCCTCTGAACCTCCTCTCCTGTTTTCCAACCATCTTTTGCTGTTTCTTTTTATTTCTCCAAAAACAAAGAGGTGGTGGCTGTTAGGATTTGAATTGGTCTTAAACCTCTGGCAATTGCTCTGGGCAACCCACCAGACCATTGTTCTTTGCCTGCCTACCCATTACAGAAACGGGAAATACCATATGGAAATCAGACTTGGGGCAGTCCAACCAACACTGCTAGGTCACATCCCTTCTCTATGAGACCACAAGCATCCCCATACATTAATCAGCATCATCAGTGAGGAGTAGCTTGGGTCTCTCGACCTAGCAGTTACGGGACTCACATCTGGCAAAAGAGTCCCACTCGGGGTGACAAAGCAAAAACAAAGAGGTGATGGCTGGAAGGTTTAGATTTAATCTTAAAACTCTGACAATTGCTCTGGTCAACCATTCAAACCATAGTTCACCTGCCAAGCCATTATAGAAAGGGGAAAGACCATATGCAAATCATGCTTGGTACATGCAGAGGGGACATGGCTTAGCAGTTCAGACTGGGCTGCTCCCATTGGTGGCAGTACCTGACTGATTTGCATATGGCTCGACCCCTTTTGCAATGGTACAGACAGGCTAAAAACTGTGGTGTAGGTTACCCAGAGCAGTACCAGTGGTTCCGATTTATTGAAAACCTTTTAACCATCACTTTTTGGAAATCTTATTATTTCTCCTTCTGTATCTGTCTCTAACACTTCAGCTGTTTCTGTACAAGAGTTGATGCATTATTCTGGTCTCCTACACCCCTCCTTTAGTCCTTAACTCCTTGTTTTTCCCCTTACCTCTGTTCTGTCCTTTTATTTTTCCTCTCTTCTCCTCTATAGGGGTTCCTCCTGTTCCAACCTCCTCTTTAGCTTTTCTTCTACCCTCCGCACAAGCTTCTGCATTACCTTCCTTCATTTACTCTTTCACACTTAATCTCTTTCAGTCCTTGACCAGTCTGCTGGCCTTTCTCTCACTCTCCTCCTCTCACTTGCGTTCTTCCCCTCATTATTTACTATTCCTTGCTGCACTAGAATTGCACTGCCTTTTTTTCTGCATTCACCCACACTCACAATTGAAGGTGATTGGCTTTTATGACAGGGAAAACCTATCTCTTTGCATGCAAATGCCAAATAGCTGCTTAGATATAATAGTTCATGTACTCCACGCAGTGATTGGCTTTCTACATTGAATAGTGCTCCATAGTCGTTCCAGGTTGCTATGCTCTTCCTGACATAGAACAGCAGACTGAACCTTTAATAGTGTTGTCTGACTTTTTTGTTTCTTCAACAATGCAGCATTGGCTAAAGCCGGTCTCTATGCAAGAAGCTTCTGGATGGTCGCACCAGTTCTCAATTTCTCACAGTAGTTCTCTTCCCAGGCTTGTGGGCCTGTCTATGTAGGTACTTAAGTCTTTTGATTTCTCTTGAAGTGAACTATTGTTGTGCTTGCTACCCTAGGTCTGTGGGTTTATTTGTTCCTCCATACTCTTGCTGATCCAGCTGCTTTTTCTTGGACCTCTGATGCAATGAAAATAACAAGTAGATTCTTGCAGGAAATACCATGGGTCTTTTTGACTATTACAAGTCTGTTTCCTCTGGTGATTGTCAGGGTCCCACTTGAGCCTGGCGGGGATATATTTTTTTCAGGCACAACAGGATTGGCACAGGCAGGGTGTGGGAAAAGTGACATCCTGGGAGAATTAAGGTAATGCGGTGAAAACCTGACTAAGGAACTAGGAAATCCCTTGAACCGTGGAGGTTTAGGGCAATCATTGCAGGGGGAGAGCTACTAAGGACCTTTGTCTTCTTCCCTTTCCATGACAAGGTCCAAATCACTTCTATGACTAACAGATGTTATATTTCAGAACAGGCCTACCATTCCTGGCCTGCTCTTCTCCATCCCAGTGAGGGACTCTATCCCGCACAGTGTTCCCTCAGTCTCATTCTTGGGCCTCCTAGGTCTTGATGGTAGAGTGTCGCCTCTAAGGCTGGTGATGGGCTAAGGAGCTTGGGTGAATCATTGGTTTCCACCAGTGCCCATGGCCGCCTCTGCTCCATCACTCCTAAAACATGAAACTTCATCACATACCCCCTTGCTTTCAAAGTAGCCCTGCCTGTGACATGATCTCATGAATGGGGATCTTTCTGATGACTTCTCTGCTAAATATTAAAGCCAAACACAGGTGTCCATTACTTCTCCCAGAAAGCCACCAAGATGACTCTTCCTCAGATAAGTGGTGGTCATCTGAGGTGCCTGGTGTTTCTCTTGGGTAGTGCTAAGCACCTTCAGAAAGTGGCTAAATTCTGTTTCTAAGATTATCTCCTCTAGTAAACAGGGCATGATGGCAGCTACCACAGAAACATCGACCAAAGCTATTTGGACCTGGATACAAGCTTTAGCTTAAATGTCTTGATCACAATGGACACCCGTGATGGTGGAAAGATCATCATTCAAAGGTTGGACTGGATCTGCCCTCATGGCAAACTGTTGACTCCTGAAACTCAGTGATACAATTACTGGCTGCCCATCAACTTTGGTGGGAAGATAATCCTTCCGTTCCAAGGAGCCTTAAGCGAGCAGCTTAACCTAGGATGCAGGGTTGTCATACCCATGCTCCTCTGCTTAGCACCACCCTTCTGATGTATCTGTTTCACCTTGGGACTCTGCTAGTTGACATTAACTGGAGTCCACATTTTATAAGTTGTTTTCTGGACAGGCTCATGCTTTGTGGCCCCACTTAAGAGAATCCTACCACTTAATACATTTTATTTCTGTAGCTGCAGGGATAGGTCTTTGGCTTGCTTTCCCTTCATGCTCAAACCAATGGATTATGGTGCATTTCTTTTCAGGGTCTGGTGCCTTTGAAGAATCTGGGTGGCACAGCCTCTCCAGTTTGGGGCATTGCTTCATTAGGTCACAGTCTCAGGCTTGCTGGATTTTGCTTGATAGGATCAGTTGCAGCCCAGGACAGGTTGCACTGCTTGGTGATCCGCTATCTGGAGCTGAAGATATTGGAAGTGGTGTTCATCATGGTATTTAGGGTCCGAGTCCAGGTCGAGTCTTTACAGAATGCACCTTTTTTAGATAATTTTATTTAGCTCACATTCAGTGCTAAGGACTTCATATTCAGTAAATAGATCCCCTGTCGACAGTGAGCTAAAAAAGGTTCTGACTCACAGTTGGTTGTCTCTGCTATCTGCTCAACATTGATAAAGTAATGATGTACTTGAGCTCTTCAATGATATGAGCTGGTTGGACACCAGTTACTTTAGAATATACTCTAGGCTCATTGTCTTCATACTCACAAGATAAGGTTGATCAGTTTCAGTAGCTGTGGCCTCGGCAGGTAAAGGTGCAGCCTCTGCACTGGGCTCTTCACATTTCTTTTGCCTGTCTGTGGACGTAGCTGGTAAAGGAACCCCCTTACCTTTAACAGCCATTACTCTGCCGACATAAATCACATAGGTGGCTGGTTTGAATTGAATGTACTTGCATCAATCACAAACAATGATTACCTGCAAACTTACGAAAGGCCTGCTTAATAGTTAAAGGAAAATTCACCCATGAAATTATACCTCCAGTGTTCATTCGGTTTGGTATTGGTATGGTATTGTTTATTTATAAAGCGCCTAGACACAGGCAGTGTTTCAAAGTGCTCAAGGAGGGTGGGAACATGGGGGAAAAAACAGCCTCTCAGAGCCCTTGAAATTCTGAGATGATTACGGTCTGCACAGGCAGAGTAAGGGAGAATGATACATTTAACAGTTGAGATACAGCAAATAGGCCCGACAGCGATTCTGTGCACACTAAGGGGTGAAAACAAGAGAGAACAGACAGACGATCTTCAGGCAGAGATGCATTCAGATCCTGCAAGTGCAAGACAGTCATGGGAGTGGGGTCCAAGTGCACCCGGTCTGTAGAGACTGGATTGAGTGCGTAGAGAGAAGCTCTCTTGGATTTATTCAGAAGTGCTGTGAGGGGATGGGGTGCAGGGCCCTGAGGCAAGTGCAAAGAGGACTGGCGGGGGTGCCAGGGACCTGTGATACTCTGAGGTACAACAGGCGTCAGTCAGTAAAGCTGTATGGAAGAAAATGGAAAGTTGTAAAGAGCAGAGAGCTAGGTTTTGCATTGAAGGGGGGGGACAGAGAAGGAGGAGAAGAGGAAGGAATTGAGGAATTTCTGGAACTTAAGAAGATCTAGCTCAAGACGGAGGGTGGCTGGGAGGCTATTCCAGAGGGAGGTGCCTGCTGAGGATAAGGATCTCCCTCCAAATCTCTGCTTTGAGAACTGGCACTTGCAGAAGGTTGTACGTAACTGAGTGGATGGGAATCTATGTGATCACTGCGCCCCCGTAACTGCGACGGCCGAAAATGCTGACACCAGTTACGGCACAGCTCAGTGATCACATGGATCCCCCGCTTTCTGAAATGGTAAGCGGTGGACACCCCAGCACCCCTTGACCCCGTTACTGTGCCCAGGTAGAGCGGGGGACACCAGCACAACCCCTGCTCTGCTTTGGCACAGTAAATGTCACCCTCAATTTGTGCACATTCAAAGTTGCAGTGACTGCGGGGGCGCACAAATGAGGGTGACATTTTGTACAATACCAGTGGAGGGCTTGAGAGGGACAGTATTTAGGTAGGCACCATCGCAGGTAAGTAGGTCCCAGGCCCCAGAGAGCCTTGTGGGCAATGCAGAGGGTCTTGAATTTGATCCTTGCAGCCACAGGTAGCCAGTGAATGGATTTTAGCGCCAGAGAGATGCGGTCCCTGGGTGAGGCAAAGGATAACTCTTGCGGTTCTGCTCTGGATGAGTTGCAGAGGGCATAAGGCAGAAGCAGGGAGGTTGAGGAAGAGGCTGTTGCAGTAGTCCAGCCTAGAGAAAACCAGGACTCTGGAAGACAGTGAGGCACTGGGGGAAATTGAGAAAAGCTAGAGTGCCTCTGAGGATGTGTAGTTGATAGTTACTTTTTTGAGAAGTCGGAAATGTGAGAGGAGTAGCCAAAGATGACCCCAAGCAAAATAGTCTGACTATGCCAATGAGTGATTATTTCACAAGAATAACACTAAGATTTTTATAGAAAATGTTACATAATTGTACCTTTTAAAACAATAAAGTGCAAAAAGACGTGTTTTCAGTAACCTAAATTTACAGAACACTGTCACTGAGCATGGACAATAAAATCCAACAAATAAGAGGTTCCATATGTGAACCAAATTTCACCCAAGACCACTTTGTTTCATCAGGAACTAATTCTCCAAACCCTCTTCTCCTCAGGTTACATAGGCCTTTAATAATATTTCTTAAAAAATAACTATTCCCCTAATTTGTTAAACGTACTCCATCAATTCTGAAATTGGCTCAATTGTTACTTTTTATGCTGTGGTGAAATATGCAATCTAGTCCATGTTGAACCAAACATTTAGATCTATGTCTATTTACACTTATTCTAGTACAATTCATTTTACGATGATTAGCAGCTCCACGCATCGAAATTTTACATGCTGCCAAGCACAAAAACACAATTTCAGTTCTTAGAAACAAAAGTAATAGATGTAGTAAGTCATTTTTTATTTGTTGACATAATTATGTTCCTCTCCTGTATCCTAAATCATTTCTGTCATCATGTAACAAAATGACTGATATTTCACCACTGTCATGATAATGTATTTTTTTCACTATTTCTTCCCATGTGGCCCGCAAAATCCATTCCATTGAACATTTACATTTTCTAATGGTAGTACAGTCAGACTCATGTTACATAATGTTGAAGCCAACAAATCCAGGAATTGCCAATATTCAACACATTCTTTCCCTACATTTAAAAAAATATATACCTTTTAATGTATTTCACACACAAGTACATACATGTATACATACAACCTCTTAACATCTACCTGTGGGTCCATTTTACATAAGCTTCAATGTTAACTTCTTTAACTTGAGCACTTATTACAGCACATACACATGTGGAAACAATTACTAACAGTGCATGCGTAATATAAGATACAGCTATGTGGCTCTAGTACCCACCAATGAACACACAAACACTCTGCCAAACTTGTTTCACAACAAATGCACATGCATTATATTCTTTAAACCACACCCAAACGTGGTACTATTCCAAACACACATATTACAATATTAAACACTTTGTATGAAGACCGTGACCAGTGCGGGTGTGACGGAAGTACCATTTCCAAGCTTTTGTATCTGAAAAAATAACTGTATGCTTATTTTATTTGAGAATATTTAACAATGTCAACCTCTTCTTTGGACGCTTCTACAGAGCCAGGTTAGTAAACTAGTCATACAATCTACATTTACAACTGAATGGAACAATTACATATGTGTTAACATTGTTCAACAATAAAAACATACCCTTTCGGGGAATTATTTTATAATGATATATCATTATAAATGTTAACTGCAATACGAATGTATGCATGAGCAAACTATTTATGGGTTCAATGAGTTTGTATGCTTCATACACCTTGTCGCTTTACCAGGTGTATACACTCATTAACTATCCATTAGGAAGTCTTCCTATTTAACAGGTGTACTGGTAATTATAGTGTGCATTTGTTGCATGAATAACATTATAAAATGTACTATTATCTAAAATGTTTTTACCAGCATACTAATAACAGTACGTCAGTACGATCTCAAGGTACACTTCTTTTCTGTGTACATTTAGTTATCACAACTTACATTAGTGGTGCACAATTTACAAAACATTTCATACTTTGCGTACTAACTACAAATGTGTCTTTGTAGGATTTTATTGAATCATAATGCACACTTCTATATTTATTTAAATATGTATGCATAATACTGAACTTAATGTTAAGCTGTCACAACTATACACTTCAAATTATAAGCGTAACCATGCCAACACTGGGAAAATTGGAAATATGTCCATATGGGTCACTTCATCTTTTTGAAAGTGTCCCCCTTTTTATGATAATATACATCTGATAATTCCTTATATACGCTTAATTTAATGTTCATAGTACCACATACTTTACTTACTGTCACCTATAAGATTTGTTATAATGTGTGCATTTCATAAATTAAGAACATGTGAGCATATGCTTTTTAAAAGTTTCTGCTTTACATTGAATGCATTTTTATTTTTCATAAGGAACATTTTATTGTGTGTGCACAATTCATTAAATATGTTTTATTGCATACTTTACGTAGTCTTGATAAAACATCTAAATGATCACATTATACTTTAATAGATTTTATTAATACTACACAAGTAATATACATCCCAAGTTACAATACTTCTTAATATCTTTTCCCTATCACTGCAAGGAACTGTCTGTATAGTTAACAAAATGTCCACAAAAATACAACTATATAAGTTTTAATAAAAGCTTTTATATAAAGAAAAAGTTAATTAAAATGTATATATATCTTTTTGTCAAATGTAGCATATTGCATTCTTTACAATAATGTACCAGTGCTATCATTAAAATACACATTTTTTACTATTATAAAATGTACTTTATAGGTGAAACAGCAACATTAATACAGTATGAAAATCCAATTGAGCCAACCATTGAGGAAAAGGCAAACATATAAACCTAAATCTAAAGTAATAACAAATTAAAACCTTTCCAACACAAATTTGCGAAGTGAAGACAAGTGAAACAGAATTGTCTTTTTTCAAGAAAATTGAAATAAAATTGCCTTTTGTAAAACTAATTTAATAATACAATAAAAGTAAAAAAGTATTGTCCTTTCATAAAAACAAAATTGTCCTTTGTTATTTTGTAACATGCGATTCAAACAAAAGTTAAACAAAATTGTCCCTTGTCCCAAAAACACGATTGTAGTTCACTGCTGAGTTACTGCAGTCTTGTGGAGCAGGCGGGCACAAGAAGACCCAAAGCGTCGAGAGCCGGTGAGAGCTGAGAGGTGCATAAAGTTAATGTCTCAGTAACATAAGTATACCCTGCAGCGTGACCAAAGTGGTAGTGAATGTGATCCTCACACCCGGTGCAGGGCAGAGCCCCTGTGGACTAAGTGCTTGCAGCTTGAGTGACTGTACTGGCTTGCCAGGAAGTGGGGAACCATATAAACACAAAGTTCGCTATCTAAGGCTTGTATTTTATACCCCCTGGCAGGAAGTTTGGTAAGCTTGCCACGCGCGCTGTGGAGATTATCCTCACAAAGCTTGCTTTTACTTGCTGAGTCTCTTCAGATAAAGAGAAACACTAATTCAAGATAAGTGCTGTGCTGCTCCACTGCCTGCTCAAGGAAACATATCCGGAGCCCCTCTCGAGGTCCTTTGCGGTTCAACACAAAATGAAAAAGGATACAAGGAGCAGCATGATCGCAGCACCCCGCCGGTAAGCCCCACAAGCCCGTTGAGCCCTTAATTGCAAATAGAATTGCATAAAATAAACTATCGAAATTGCATTTTTTATCTGCCAATGTTGCCCTAGTGCATAATCTGGTAGACCGCTACTTATTCCAAGCCACTGACGTAAGAATACGGCAAAGCTTTGAGGTTCATTCTACTGGCCAGTTAGTATTTCAATTACCCACACCACCTACTACAGCATTCCAAAATGGCGGATTCATTCATCTTTGAAGAGCTGACCCTCTGCCCTACCTGCTTCCACACTGCAACATGCTGATTGGCCCATCCACTGCATTTGAGACCAATGACAGCACCGGCAGGTATAAGCCGGCCCATTCCCTCTGAAGGCCCCACTTTCAAAGGCCCCTGTCTGTGCCTGTCCGGAGACTCATGAGGCGCTACTCTGTGCAATACGCCGATGTCACCTAATCGTGGGATCACCCTCTCCGCAACAAGTTACCTACTTTGCCACAGCTGTGCCTAACGATGCCCTACCTGGTCAACTAAGCGCTGTCCCTTCAGGTCCACCCCGCCGACCATGGTAAGCCTGGCCACTCTGTCACATTACCATCCTTGCTAAGCCCTACAGGCTGTCTGTAATCACAGGGCCCTTAGCCCAACCATACCATCTGAACCTATGTTGGGTGGCAAAACGTTTCCATGAACGAACCTATGCTGCCTCGTATGCAAGCACATGACACTCACTGAAGTGCTTAGATAACCTTTCGCAGTGCCCTGCTCGAACTACCACAGCCCATCCCCAACTCCATTGTACCTCGTTATTAATATGCTCCTGCTATCTTTGGATTTTGCCTCACCTGTAATGACGCTGATTCACATCCAAAATGTATTGTGACATATCTTGCTATCACCACCTGCCTTATTATATACAGTAATTTGTGTTAGCATTGTTAGACTTAGTCGACTTCTTTAGCTGGGTACTTTTAGGTTTGGTTCCATTTTAGCCTTACCGCTTAGCGCTTACGAGCACTTGCATCCTACCTTAATTTTGCCCCCTATGTGAACTAGCACTATAGCCATACTGGCCTGCCTTACTGTACACTCTCAGCTGTCTTAAACCCTGTCACTCATTGTTAACTCTGTTTGACGGGCTATCTTAAACTGGCTGTTTCCATCCTCCCCATGGGTCTGTTATAATTTTTGTAATTTACCTACACCAGCCTTCTAGTTCCCACACCGCCCAGTTAGATTTAACTGTTACTATACTTTGCTTATAGTACAGACCTTTGTACAAATCCTGTATTGACACACCATACTGTCTTGCCCTTCCGAGTCACCACCTTACCTGATTGCACCCATACACTTGATTACCTAGCACGCCTCACCTCACTGCACATCTACACCTAGAATGAGCACCATCACCCACTAACATGACATAAACTCTTGCAGCTGACCCACATGTACCCTCACACGCTCTTACCGCTAAGCAGCATGTGCTGCACCATGCTGCACCTCCACCTTGCACCCACACTCATGTGCATCATCCTGATACCACTCTACTGACCATGTCCCTTAAACTCCCCGCCTCCACGGCTATTTCACTGACTTGTTTCTCAACTCCTATCAACGCACATCACATAATTCCTCACCCACAGCAAGCCGACTCAGATGAGCACCTTAAGGAGACTACTGGGATGAATCAACTCCTACCTATATTGATTGTCCTTGCCTTGCAGACCAGCCAACAGAAACCACGGACGGTCCACCCGGACTGACAAGCACCCGAACTTCAGGGCCTCAACTGCCATTCCATCGATTCCTTGGAGGAACTTGCACCTGCACTCGAGAATCCTTTCCCACTCACGTGCCATACTTAACAGGCACCCCAGCTGATCCAAAGCTAGGAGTTTAAAATCGAGCTGTACCAAAGCCATACATTCTCATCTACCTTCTCAACATCCTGTACACCTCCTGTCAAAGCAAACTCCAGCCAACCTCTAACTCTGCCGCAAGCACATAATACTGACAATTCGCACTCCCCAACCACAAACATCAATCATGAGGCTTCCACTATCTAGCATGCCCTCATCAACACTACATCACTTCTAGCTCATGCTCATGCCTTAGATATTGCAGACTTACAGCTAATGATATTGACCGTGCTCTTGTGCTTGCTGTCCCTATAAACTACACCATTTACAGGACAGACAGAACTACAAGTAAAGGCAGTGGAGTAGCTATCATCACCAAGAACACCCTTAATATTTGGGAAAAACCTACGCTCACATTTCAGGTAGGCGAACTATCGATCAAAATGACCATCTAACCCACAACCACGCTAAACGTTCATCTCGTTTATAGGCCTCCCGGCCCCATATCATTCGAGGATGAAATAGCACAACTCCTCTCCACCAATACTAAGACCAGCACCCATACCTTATTTCTCTGTGACTTCAATCTGGGCTTCATCGACTCTAAAGACAACCACGCACTGGCCCTTGCCAACACCACCTCAGCACTAGGCTACTCCCAACACATACACAACCCTACCCACACCAAGGGCTGCACCCTGGACCTTAACTGCAACACTAACATTACCTCTAACTCTCAATGCCCCTAATCGGACCACCACATAATCATCTTCAACATAGACAAGAATTCAGGAGTTGCCCCCACCCCACTGCAGGCACCCGCTGCTCTGTCCAGAAACTCACGCAGTATCACAGTGGACAACATCCTACCCTTACTCCACCCCATCACAGAACCCCTTGACCTGCAAACCAAAGACCCTACAGACCTAGTGGACCTTTATGATCTAACTCTCCAAACTGCTAATGACAAAGAAGCGCCTCTTGCCTTACGCAAAGCTAAACCACTAGCCAACCTCAACACGTGATACACTCTCAATCTCAAAGCCCTGCGCAATTCAAAAAGAGCATCAGAATCTAAGTGGAAAAACATTCCCAACATTACGGAACAAAGAAGCCTTTTAAGTAGCCCCCAAAAACTACAAACTGACAATCCTTCAGACATAACGTATAACGAGAGAATCTCTAATGCTAAATCAGAATAGAAGAAACTCTTTGCCATCCTGAGAGAACATGAGTCCCCAGTTACACCTCAAGAAAGTTGCATCAAAGATGAGAGCTGGTGCTCTGGTATTCGAAAAGCCCTAATGGACAAAATCTCCATCTTGCAATCTAAAATTGAAAAAAGAAATCAGCCTACAACCTGCTCAACCGACACCTAGCCCTACCACTTAGAAATCAGACACGCTATTTGAATTTTCACGTATCTCGAACAATGATGCTGAAAAAATCATCTCCAGCCTCAAACCGTCAAGATGCCAGTAAGACATCTGTCCAGCCTCATTGATCAAAGACTGCATCTAAACTGACCCCATACATCACCAGATTAATCAATGCATCCTTCAAAAGCATCTCTGTTCCATTAAATCTCAAAGATGCATGGGTCTGCTCACTCTTAAAAAAAAAATAAACCTACCCTAGACCCCAACACTCATATAACCACATTACCATTTCTCTTCAAGATTCTGGATAGAGCTGCTCATCTCCAAATTCAAAACTATTTTGAAACTATCTCCTTGGCATCCGACAATCTGGCTTCCGCCCAAGATATGGGACAGAGACGGCTCTACTTGACCTGAAAATACAAAAGGATGAACTAAAAGACAATCGTAACCTAGCTCTCCTCCTCCTGTTAGAACTCTCTTCAGCGTTTTGACCTAGTCAATCACAATATACTTTTCAATCGCCTAACTTCAGCAGCCCACTCCTCACCTAAAGCAATCCAATGGATAAAATCCTTCCTTACGGATAGATCCATTCATTTTCTCACCACTTGCAGCAGTGGCACCAGCTCTAGTCACTTGCAGAGTACCATAAGGTACCTGCATCTTCCCGACTCTGTTCCACATATTCACGAAGCCCCTGTATGATCGACTCGATGACTCGGGTGTCACCTACACAAATTATATAGATGACATCCGAATTCTCATACCCATCACCGGCTCCCATGACATTGACTGCGAATCACTGAACAAAATATATCAAACCATCCAGGCCTGGTTGGCCATACACGAGTTATGCCTAAAGGACAATAAGAAGGAACTCCTTCTTATAGGGTCCCAACACTGTCTCAAACTATCGAACTTTGAATCCTTCAATATAGATGGCAACATTATCAAGGTATCGGAAGAAGTTAAAAACCTCGGCTTTTACCTAGATTCATCCTTAACCTTAACTCGAAAAGTCAACCCTACCGCATCTGCTGCAGCCTACACCTCCAAGCTCATCACTGCCTGTGGACCATTCTCATCATCTGACAACTGCATTACCTTAGCTAGAGCCCTTATATTAACTAGACTAGACTATTGCAATGCGTTGTATGCAGGCACTAAGGTCCAGAATATCAACAAACTCCAAGTGATTCAAAATAACGCCCTTAGAACAGCTTTGAACATACATAAAACAAAAATATCACATTTCAGCGACCAGAAGGAACATTTATTGGCTACCCATTCTTGGGCACGTACAATTTAAAACACTAGCCTTGACGCAAAAATGGATTCACAAGCTGGCACCCAAATGTCTCACAGACAAATGCACACCTACTCACTCCACTAGACCAACTTGTTCAGCTTGCGTGCATCACCTCGCCACACCTCGATTCAAGCATCCGAACACTGGTGGCAGTAGCTTCCTGGTGGTGGCTGCTAAACAGTGGAACAACCTACCAGCAACACTGAGATCTGAAAGCTCCTACTGGGCCTTCCGTAAGCACCCCAAAACATGGCTCTTCACTCAGGATCTAGTAAAATAACCTCTATGTTCTCCCCACTCACTCTCACTGCATCTTGTACCACCATGTATACTGTTATTGTTTTTTATTGTACTGTCAATGACTAGAATCCTCCTATTTCATTGTAATATCCTGCCACTTGTAACTGAATACAAGTGAATGCTATCACCAAGCATTGTGTCCATGATCACCCAGAATTGTACTGTACTGTAATAACAACCAAAACACTCTTGTAACTTTGTAACCATAGCTACTCGCACAGCTTGTTGTCTATCAAGTAAAAGCGCCAAGATGCCTTCAGGCTTGGAGCGCTATATAAATTGCTAAATAAATGAAACAAGGGACTGGTGGATGAATCACAACCCATAATTATTGGTTATTTTGCTAATTGGACAGTACTTGCGGTGGAGGGCGGCAAGATAGATGACAATTTGATTACGAATGACAAGGCACCTGAGGGAAATAACAGAAACCCAGAGAACAGTTATGGCTCGCCCATGATTGATAACAATGGATCCCTGCTCATTCTCTGCCTACAACTATAGCATAACTCTCTCTGCCCCACAAATACCAGCTACAATAACATTTGTGGTTCTAACCTGTCTGCTAGTCCTGACCTAGAGAAATTAGTGTCCTTCTCAGAGCTCTCTATCAACAATGTTGCAAGTGAAGACGAAACTTCAGAGCAGTTCAACGGTTCTGTATTGTCCCAGTCAGTAGAAACGTGGGCTGTTGCTTCCTCTTTGTATATGATCATTACAAAAAGTGATGCTTTGCTCCTTTTCAGCACAAAACTTGCTGAAGATCAACTTGAGACAAAAATCCTAGCTTTGGTGTGGACATTGTTATTGCGTTTAGCCCAGTACAAAGCATAGTTTACATAAAGGCGGTGCTTTGGATTTTTTCTCCCACAAGCCCTAACTTGCTTGGGGTGACAACACTGCCTCAAATAAAGGTGAATACAAGACAACCTATGTTACGAGCATGTACAATTAAGCCACCAGCTGGTTTGACAGCTGATTTAAAAATTCCACAGCAAGAGTCCCTTAAAATTACAGCCAACTCGGAGCAACATGCTTTGGAGGCACTCTGTATTGAACAATCACTGCTCGCTAGTACGGTACATGGTACAGAAGAAGAAGCGAAGGAATGTCCAGCAAGTCAACCAGCTGAACAAGCAAAGTAAATCTGCAGAAACCTTAAAATCTCCGCTTCTCAAAAAGTCACAAATATGCTGGCATTGCAACGTGACTTACAAGACCTGGCCATTGTATGGTAACAAACAAACTAATTGACGGAACCACTTGGCAGGTGGTATTCCAGGGTCCCCTTGACAAATGGATGTGTACTTCATAAAGGTCTCCACCAAAAACCATATCTGTTAACGCAGACCGAGCCAAAATATATATTTCTGAGGTGCTAAAACTACTTTTTACGGGGGCACACTGGTACCAGAAAAGATATAATGGGTGCCTCCTTTACACATTTTAAATCATTTGAATAGAAGGACTCGGCTCTGCTGCCTTTAGTGGCTAATAATCACAGTAACATATAGAGACTTAATCGGGTCATGTCTCCGGAGAATTTATTAAATCCAAACGTGGTGACCTAGCTTTCACGTGTTCAATCGGTAAAAGTACCAATGACTAGTAAGACAAACTATCCTTGGATTCCGATGGGCTGGTTCATTTGAAAAATGTTAAAATAGTAGAGTATAATCCTACGGCTGCCAGTCCTTTCTTAATTCAGACGTGGCTGGTCGAACTTTTACATCTTGTCCCAGACCAGGCCATTATCTCTTCTGAGGAAATTGAAAGACTGGAATTGCCTTTTGGTCCATTGCTGTTCCAACTGGGTTCTGGTCACCTTTATGTCACCCATGGTGGCTGAACAAATTTGTAAAAATGTTAAATCCCTGGCCGAGATGTGATTTCAGGTGAATGTGTTTCAGCCCTCAATGTTGCCTGCTAGAGTGGCTAGACCTCAGTACACATTTCAGAGTAACTGGGGAGTACAGTCCAGCAGTGGGCAAAATAATTCAAATTACTGCTATTTTCTGGGTGTGCAGCAGGATTGTACTTTAGAGCAACCCACAGTGCTGGGTATTTGGTTAAATGTGGGTAATCAATCAGATTGACATATTAGCGTGATTAAGGATATATCTATCCACGCTATTTGATGGAACCAGAGGGACCATCAGTCTTCTCTTGTTAATCCCAGGGGTTGTGGGAAATGAAGACAGGCACAGTTCTTCCTACTTCAGGAGACTTGGCTTTACGGCGCCATTTGTTATGGATGGATACTCTGTGATTATTCCATGTATCTCCTATACCAAATGCGTGGCATCCTAAGGGTGGGCTATGTATCTGAGCAAGAAGTCAGTCCCATCGCAGGCTTTAATATACATAATTATTTCTTTTCAGCTGTGATACCGGGATTTCCACAAGGTTCGGGGGGCATTTTGTTGGCCACCAAATATAATCCCCCCCCTGGGTGCTCTTCTACACATGAGCTTAAAGAAGTGGTTGTGGACACACTAAGAGCCTGGCTTGCTCAATCCAAAAAAAGGCTTAATTCTCACATGTGATTTCAATGTTGACTGCTCACCAGTATGCAGGGAGACTAACATGAGAGAGAAAAATAAAATGGCTGAAAATAAGTGTTTAGAATGGGCAGTGTTACTGGCTGAATTTGATCTTCACCCTCTTGCTCTCAAATCCAGCGAATCAATGCCGACCTGGTCCAATGCCATATATAAAAGCTGAATTGATTTCATTTTTGTCAATTCGATAATTCTGGGCTTGCTACCTGAGCTTCAGGTGGCCAGCATTGACATGAGTGATCACTGGTGCTTCATATGAGGTGCAGTGTGGGAAGGGAGAGGCCATGTGACACTTTGTTTCATAATCCTTCAGTTAACCTTCAAGGAAAAAGGGTAATATGGACAACGGTTAACATTGATAGCCTTAATTTGGCCTTGATTCAGAGTTGTCACACTGGGGGTGAAATAATTTGGGAATGTCAATGGGATTTAAAGAGAATGCTGAATTTATACTGGCCACATGAGCATAGAAATTTGATCGCTAGCAAGTATTCACGGAAAACCTGTGATCACTTTTGACCTGGGTATTGCTAAAAAGAAAAAATAACTAAATGCAATCCTACGGAGAATTAGAAGTCAGGTCCTTGGTGACATGGATAAAAAGAATTGTACAGACAAAGCTAAAAAGCAATATAAGCATTTGCTGCACGAACACCAATCTCATGACTCTGCATCTAGGTGGAAATGTATCAATGTCTTAATAAGAACTCCTGATTCAAAAAAAAATGGCAGATGCAGCGGTATCGTAGAGTTAATGTGGGAAGGCTTCCTCAAGGAGTGTTATTGGGTCGCAAAGGAAAATTGCCCTCCTCTCGCGTGGCAGGCACTTGTAGATTCTGCAGTGTGGAGTTATGTTAGGGAGGCTGACCTAGTGGGTATCATTAATTGATTAGCCCAGATGGCTTGTGCACTGCTCTTATTAAGAAAGACCCAATCTTTTGGGTAGATTTACTGAAAGAATTGTACCTTCACATATGTGAAAAGGGTAAGGTTCTACGGCAATGCTAGATTGTAGCGCAAACGTTTTTGCTAATTTACTCCTAGAAATGCTAACGGAGAGGTCTACATCCCAACAGTTGCTACAGTCACCAAACGGGTTTCCGAAAGGGTCATGGTGCATCCAATTTGGGTCCTTTTTACTTCATATCTGACACTGATCGCTACACAGAGTCCTCTTCATGAATGTGTTTTGTGGACTACTGTGCAGCATTCGATAGTGTCAATAGGATGAAATTGTGCAAGAAACTGGAGATCTGGGGGATTGACCTGTCCCTGCTGTTAGAAAAGATTTCTGTTTACTATACCTTTCCTTCCATCTTTATGGAACCCCCAAACTTTCTGCTTTTATTTTTGATGCTGAGCTGCTCTTTTTGTAGTACAGTGGAGCCTTAAGCTTCACTGCACTGACTTTGGCTCATATGTTATGGGGAAACTGACATGTCCTTCAGGTTGTCAGTACTGGGAATCATTGTTTCCCTTCGTTGTGTTTCTGTGTTACTACTTTTTGTTACTTTCATATCACTTGTGGTAACTTTTATCATTGTACAAAGCAGTTTACACTGCAGTACAATGGTGTACAATTTTTGTTTTACCCTAGAATAACACTCAGAGGATTTTTGGTTACTCTGTGTGCTAAAAGGACAAGCTGGTGGCAGCAGTGACTTTTCCCACTTTTTGGGACTTTTTGTTTTAGCTTTACCGCGTTTGGCTACTAACTGTGGCTAGTGTCCAAACATGGCTGTGCCACATGGTTTTTTGCTTGTCCTTTGGCCATATTGTTCTTTAGCCTTCTTCCTGGGCTGGGAGGCCAGGAAAATCCTTATGACTTCCAGTGCCCGGGAAAGTAGAAGCTTTTGGTGGGCTACTGGAGGGCTCTGTGTGTTTGCTGGCAGGATGTGGGCTGAGACTTTCTGGTCCCAATTCACAATTCATAAACTGGTTTCAGTGTATGCATGAGTGTGCCCACCAGTGGTCCTGATTGGACCACTGGAAGGGTGTGTGTGTGTGTGTGTGTGTGTGGGCTACTTCTGTCATTGACTAGTGAGGGCAGCTGCTCTTACCTGGTTCGGAGAACTTTGGGGGTCCTCAGCTGGCCCTACAAGACTCACCACATCCTCGCATCAAGGGGCCCCGAGATAGGGAAAGTCTGACTGTGACAGTTAGAGTCCCTTCGCGTTGCTGTGCTGCAGTGACCACCGTCCGCAATCACTTAACTGACACAAGTCCAGTCCTGAGTGAGTTCCTGTATCGAGTTTTGCTGCATTCTTCATTCGAGTCCTTGCACCAGTGAAAGACACCAACCAGAGATTAGCTAGAACTTGCAACCCCTGCGAATCGAGGACTGTGACTACCAGTGAGAAAAGCAACCTCAGACCTGCGTCTTTTGTCCTGTTAAGTCTTGGGAAGAATCGGAGTATAGGGGTAAGTTACAGTGATTCTTACCTACCTCTAAACTCCCATTATAAGTCTATGGGCTTATAATAAACTTTAGTCTAACAATATTGACTTTGCCATTGCTTGCTTGTGCGAGACTTCTGAAAGTTGGGGCTACTTCTGTTAGCTAGTTTAACTTGTACTATGACAATTAAAACCCTTTGCTGGACCCCAGGGACCCTACCTGCATTTTTTCCTGCCTTAAAGAATCTGTGGAACTTAACCTGAACTATTGTGCAAAAGGCCCCAGACAATTTAGGGTTGGACATCTTAGGTTAGTGAACATTCTCTGCAGACCCTAATTGCATAATATAACCTTACCTTTCCTTTGCAGGAGTTTGTGATGTATATTATGCCCTATGATAAGTGAATGTATATATGTAATCTATTTTGCTAGTGTTGTGTGATAACCCTACTTGCCAGTAGTCATTTTTCTATAGTTTGTTTTGGCCAATAAATGATAATTGTATTTTTTATACATCCTGTCTAAGTGTAATCTGTGATTCCCATTGTGTGAACTCATTATGGGCCCTTTACAAGCTCACCACCTCTGAAGAACTTAGCCTAGACTGCCTGTCACTGCTACCTGAACTGGTTTGGCTACAGCTCCCCAGACATGTCCCTATCACAATATAGGTTGGCCTTCTATACATCTGTCCACCAGGCCAGAGCATAGAAAATCAGTCCTAACACCTGCTATAACGTAAAAAACCTCTTATATATAAATGTGTGAAAGTCAGAATGTCACAGGAGGGTGCATTATCCCAGCCATTCCCAACTAATGTAGGGTTAAAGCAGGGTCTGTGTGTTTGCACCACTGTTTTTTAACTCGTACATTTTGGATTTTGCACAGACTTTGAGTAAGGCACATAATCATCCACCCCACTTTGGTAGCGAGGACATTTTATATTTAACCTATGCAGATGATACAGTAATCCTAGATAGGATGGCAGTAGGTTTACAGCATTCCCTCAATGCCCTTTGTCAATATGTGGAAATGAATGGATTATGCACTGACACTGTGAACAAATAATGAGTCCTATGGTGGTCCTACATTTAGCTGGTGTTTGGGGGGAACATTAGAGTGGAACAGACCGTAAGTTACAGATATTTGGGAATTCTTATTAAGACCACTTCTTCTTTCACTTATTTTGCCGATGTTACACCTCCCAAAGCTTGGAATAAATGGCTGACAATCAAGAAAGTTATAGATAACAGTTGTGGCCGCTCTATAAGAGGCCAAACTCATGGTTTATAAAACCTCAATTATTCTTGGCAACGCCTTACAAACTTTACCTGAGAGGGCACTAATTGGCTGCCAAATATTGAAACCAGAATCTTTCAATCTCTATTGGGACTTTCAGTGTCTGTACCGGTAGAGGCCGTTAGACTTGAGCTGGGCCTGCAGTCTCTGAGGTCACTTTGGCTGGTGTTGGCTTGTAAATTATGGGTCAAAATTAAATACAGAGGCCTTGCAGGGAGTATGTGGTTGAGCCAAACACAGACTCATGCAAGGCAATAGTCCCACAGCATTTGGTTTAAGGAACTGGAGAGAGCGGCTAATACACAATGTGAAGATATTGACTTGCATTGCTCGTCTGAGCATGAGGTGCCTCTGTTTTTAAATAAATTGAGTAGAAAAAGCAGAAATCAGGATCGAGCAAAGTCCCTTGCGCATTTGGCACATTTAAGCAAGTATGCAGTTTATGTACAGCAGAGTATGTTTCAAGAATCTCCAAGGAGCTATTTAATTAAATGGCGTGTTCCTCTGTTGATCCACTTCATTTTATACTTGTGTACTCCGAGACCCCCGGGCCGGCCCATAGAGCCGAGGTTTGCTCAGAAGTACTTTAAGACAAGATAGCTGCACCCTTGAGATGGATGGGGGTGCAGATTCATTACTCCAACACCAATCAATAAGGACAACTCAATGGTTTGGCAAAGGGAGTCTGTTTAATGACAAGTACAGAAAACGGGAAGCCATGGATATCAGCAGTGATGCAATCGTCCTTCTCGCTTTAAACTCCAACAAAATTCATACAAGTTGTAACATTTATACTCAAAACTGGTCATCACTGACGTCTAACACTCAAAAGTTAACATGCAATTGTATTGATTAGGAAAATGTAACTTTACTATAGGTACTATATCTGTATATGGTAACGGAGTGAGGGGATTGGGTAAACACTGTCAGGTGGGCATCTAAGCCCTTCCTTCAAAAATGTCTACTGTAGACGTCACTAAAAGTACAACGTCCCATTGTTTCTACTAACCATAGGACCCTAGATTATTTGGTCCATTGTGATTGGGTTGGCACCAACCCCATGCATACTTTTCCACTTCGCTTAGCAGCACACAGAATGGTCGGTCAGGTGAGGGGTGCCCCTTAGTTACCCGGCCTTCCTCCGATTATGGTTACAATCACTCATCACTTTAGTATCCATGTGACAATTAGTTCACTGTGGTTGGCCTTGAGACTGCATCTTCTGTCTGGAAAAGTTCTGATATCTCTGCCTGGTCAGGTGCCAAGCGTGGGTGTGAACCCTCGCTTCTTCTTGCTCGGCTGGTCACGTGATTCCTACACCGTGAATTTGTCTCCTTTCTCTCAATTTGTGTATTTGATTCTCATTTAGCCCGTCACCTGCCTATGTCTTCTTATCTCGACCTTTCAGAGGCAGGATATTCTGTTCTTAGTTTCAATTAAATGTAGCTACTGTTCGCTTCTTCTATTGGTATGACCTTGGCTTTCCTGGCACGAGTTGCCTGTGCCGAGTTTCGTTTCTTCTCGTTTTTCTAAATATGAATCTTTTCTCGTTTGGCCTTTAGTAACCTGGGTTGATTCTGCTTCTTGTGTAAAGTAGAAATATACTTATAATACTGTGCTTCGTTTGAGGTAGATTATGTATAGTGGCACTAGCGCACTATTCTTCTACTAAGCATAGCAAGCCGCAATGTTTTCTTAGCTTTCTTGCGATTCCAAGCATATTTACAGGTGTAAACTGGTCGAATGTCTTCATCTTGCTTACAGCTTTAAACTTCTTTGCATTTCGACATCGTCCTTTCACTTTAGGTCCACGACATCCTTATTCATGGCGTTTCGTCTCTTTGCATCATTCTCTGGTTGGCATTTCTTCTATCTGCAAGTCAGTCCGGGTCCTTGTGACGTCACCATTCGTCTTCCATTAAGACCTTTTTGGTTTCTTCCGGGACTGTACTTAGGCAATCTTCATTTCGTTTCATTTGTTGGTAGGGTTTTCTTAATGGATACCTTACTGTCCATTGTTTTCTTGGTATTGGTACTTCAATAGGTGCTGTTTTTCTGATAGGCACTGGGCAGAGCCCTACTGCGGCTCTCTGCTGGTTTATTTGCTCATCATACATCACATATTTTGGAGTGCAGGTTTTATTTGGGAACTCCTCTACACTTGTGCTTCGACGTTTTGCCAATGTTGGCTAATACTGGAGCATGGGCAGGCATTCCCAGGGAACCAAGGGTTTGTTGCCATTGTGGGTCTCAGGTGGAATCTAATCGCCACATACTCACTGTATTGCATTGAGTAAGAATTATGAGAAAGGCTACTCCAAGTTTAGGTCATGTATGTCTGACTAGATTTGGAGTGTGCTTTTTGGAGCAGAGTCACTGGTTGTTGCAGCAGCAGCTGTCCGTATATGGCAGAGGGCCAAAATTAGGTTGGAGGCTTTTACGGTGTGAATGGATCTTTCTGGATTTAAAACATTATGTAATAACTATCTTAGATTTTAAATGCATAACTTTTTCAAAATGGATTGCTCCTACTTTAGATGTGTATGTTTTAGCTGATAATTGCGTAAAAGGTTGAAAGGTGCAACCATAAGCACTTTAAAAAAAAAATGGCCAATAAAAGTAATTTCAGCTGGAAAACGCAAGCAAGAATAAAAGCTGTTAAAGAAAAAGCATAAGGAAAAACACCACAGACATTCCTCCAAAAAGAAAGGAAAAGCAAAGACATGATTAGCAAAGAGCACCTTGAGGAAAAATTTTCTTGGGACTACACAGATATTATTGCCACTGTTCGAACTATTAGTAATGTTACTGGACAACTGGGAAACAGCAATGTTTATTGAACCCGTTAAACTTACCACAGACCCTATTAATGTCCAACGTATTGACAGGAAGTTTCCTCTTGAAAAAGAACTGCAGCATTGGAAATGTATGCTAAATGGATAGTAAAATGGGATAGTACTTAAGATTTGAAACGTGTTTGTTCTGAACAATAAAAAAAATGTAAAAGTATGCAAAATAGTAATAAACTTCTTAATACTTCCCATGTTAATACTGAGGCTATGTGTACCACACCTAATCAATTCAATTCACCATGCCAAACACCACAAATTAACAAATTAAAATGAAATAAATCAGTCATTCAAAATTACACTTTTTTTCAACAGCACAAACTTCTATTGAAATTGAAAAATTAATTAATTGGCTAGTATCAATTTTAGCACAGTTTCAATAACTGAAAGTGCAATTACACAACAAAATAAAAAAATATATAAATCTCCTAATACTGAAGTTAGTACCATTAAAATGGTCTAAACTAAACACATCCTAAAATATAAGACAAATACATTCCCTAGTACTGTTCCAAGGTGTCAGGCTGAGATTCTGGTCTTGCGTCTGCGGAAGCTGCCGAACCCCCGACAATCCCCCTGAAAGGTAACACTCGGAGCTATGAATAGTTTTACAGCTCAGTTTACCACACTCCCAAGGGAAAGGGGGAATTGGATAAAATAACAAACACCAGGCCGGAAGCTATTGACTAGCTGGCTCAAAACCTGTAGGTGAAACCTAAGACAATACAAACACCTTGATTACTCACTGGGTCACTGACCTTGGAAACTATATCCATAACTAAATAGTTTTAAAGACCATACCTGATACTTCTCTTGAATATGCCCTGAGAAGTTTTATTTGTAGTTTTCCTTACTAAATGATCGGAATCTTAATGATCATTCAACCTTCTCTGATAGGTCCTAGAATGCATTTGCAATCTTTTCCTGCAAGTCCTTAACCTTCTGTTAAGTGAATGTCGATGTCTCAATGTAGGTTCTGTTCCCAACTAAAACTAGAACACAAGACTTCAAAAGATAATCTTGGAGCAAGGAAAGTTCCAAAGAAATCCATTAGAAGTATTCATGCATTGAATAGTCTCATAGACATGAAGAACTGGAACACGCGCTGTAGCCAGATGAATGCGAACTTGCACTAAATCCGCGTAGCAAAAGAACACACACACGCGCTGTAAATCCACGTAACCAGAAACACGCACACACGCTGTAAATCCACGTAGCAAAAGTTCACACAAACGCACTGTTGAATTGATGTAGCAATGTAGCTCACGCGCTCGCGCTTTAGATTCACGTTATGAGAAGTTTGCGCACACACGCTTAGGTTTTCACATAGCAATATATTCATGCGCTTGTGCTGTAGATTCACGTAGCTCTTAGGAACATGCGCACGCGTTACAGTTTATACATAGGTAAGATGAACACACCCGCGCTGGCACAGTTGAATCACGTAACCAGATGAACACGCGCTCGCACTCTTGAACATTTCAACATTTCAATACGAATAAGTTTGTACACTAACTTTTCAGAATAACTTAAATTTGACAGTTCAGAATTAATATTTACACCAACGTTGAGTTGAGTATAAACAAGTCACTTACCTTCTGAATGAGTCTCATAAAAGTTCTCCTTTGCTGTAAATTGAATTTTCTTTCTCCTATCCTGTATCCCAATGAACTCCAGAATCTATTCCAGTTAATTCTCTGATGTAGCCGCTCGACTGCTTGAAACTTGAAGCCCCTGATCAAGTTAAGCAGGAGCAGCTTTTACATACGTCCTCTCAACTGGCAACAACGATGAAAGGCAGTTTAGAATGTTCACTGTCGCTAATAAACAAACGCCAGCCAATCAGAACTTAGGCTGGACACTTCCATCTTGGCTTGGGGCACTTTCCAAAGGCTGCAATTAAGGTTAAGGCCAAACTTTTGTATCTAGGTAAAAAAAACAATCACATCCTCACCAAAACCCTTCATTTCTATATATGTGCCACACCTGACTCCATGTATATGTAATGCTAACATGACCCAATGTGAGGGCTTTGCCCCTGAGCTTTCCTCCAGAGACAAAATAAACTGATAGCAGTGTGCTATGTCACTTGAATGTTATTATGCAATTGTAGGTTAAGCATATAGGTTCCAAATATGTCTTTAATGTTGCCTGAATTTACTTCGTTCAGAGTTGAGGTGCTTCAGATTTTGTCCTTAGTGTCAATTCTGATAAATGTCCACAAAATAATGTATCCTTGTTAACTTTAGGTTTTCCTTTTTGCGGTTATCCTTATTAGAAACGTCTTGTCCTCGAATTAATTCAGACTTGAGGTTCTCAAAATATGTCCTTAATATTCTCTAAATTGTGATAGTTGTCCACGTAGTAATTGTCTTTAGTAACAGTAGGTTTTCCTTGTTTAGGTTATCCTTTTTAGTAACTTTGTGTCCTAATAATAACATTGAAAGTGACATAGCACACTATCAGAAGTTTTTTTTTCAGCACATTAGCCACACATCCATGTGGACATTTGTGTTACCTCCCGCTAGCTTTGAGCCCAGCATTGGGCAGACACAATTTAAGGGTCCAATTAGCGACAGCTCAATTGATTTTATCAACCAATACATTAGAAAATGGATGGTTCTCCATATGTTTGTCATGTCTGCAACTTTTTGTTAATGTTTTCACATATGTGAAATAGACGTGAGCAGACACATATTTAGAAATTGTTTATAGAAATAAAACAAATGAACGATCTAAGATTGAAAAAACAGTTCTACTGTAGTTAGCCAAGGAACAAACAGTACCAAAAGAAAATGTTTTGAAATTTTACAGTTCAAAAAGTACAAGGACTTTTATCTTGTGTAATATGTGAATATTTGCATTTTTAGTAATCGTGTATTACATTCTAACATTTGTACATGAACAAAATAAAAAATATATTGTTTCAAAATGACTAAACTCAAGTATGTTTTCTACGTACTCGCATTTACTTTATACAAAACATTCAATCTTAGTAAAGCTAAAAATACACCCAGACATAAATCATGCTTAAGTAAATCCAACATATACATGTCTAATATAATTATTTATACTACATAATTACTAGTATGTTCATAGAATTAAAATGACATACATAATGTATGTTTAAACATGAATAAATCAATGCATATTATATTTCAAACATATGTTGGATGCTGTTTAAAACAAACACAAGGTTTTTACTAATTTAAAACATTCAATGTTGTAACATTAAACATAAGTACAACACATAGAATAATTTAAATGTTTGGTTTATGCTGTACAAAACATACAAACACGAAATAGGTTGACTAATTAACAAATTGTAAAACCAGTAAAATCACAAATGCCTACAATAGATACTATAATTGAAACGTATTGTTCTTTCTGGATAAAACATACAAACACAAGCAAAGTTCTTACTAATTGTAATAATTTAAACCCAGCAATATTAAACATCTGAACATTTAAAAAATGATTAATATAAAACACCTAATTATATTAAAATGTTGAAAAGTTTAACAATTCCATATAATATTAACACATGTACAATGTATAATCAATAAAAATGACCTCATTAAAAGTACTACATGTTATGCAACGTGTATAAAATGTGGTTACAATGAAAATGTGCACTTTTAATATACAAAACATTTAAACCAATTCTAAATTTCTGAGTATTATAAATAAACATAAAATTACACAAATGTTACATACCGTCAAACGCGGTGTAACACAACCAACATCTTAAAAGTTGAAATGCATTTAAAATGCAGCCACTAAAACTC
This sequence comes from Ambystoma mexicanum, assembly GCF_040938575.1. NCBI lineage: Eukaryota > Metazoa > Chordata > Amphibia > Caudata > Ambystomatidae > Ambystoma > Ambystoma mexicanum. The sequence goes on from NC_090922.1 coordinate 908,361,808, forward strand.
ACTGAATAAAAACACATTTTATTTTTAATAAAGCCACACCTTCAAACCAATAAAATTGGCTCGTACAAAGTATTTATTTAACATGGAACTTTGTAAAACCATTCAAATTGCATGAATCTTAAAATATTTCCGGTTTCATTAAAAACAAACAAAACAAAACATGTTTGGAAACCATTGCAAACTATTTGTACAATCGTGGAAAATTGTATTACAAGCCTCCTTTTTGGTCAAATATAACCATGCTTTTTAAAATGACACATTACATGTTTTCCCTCCTTTCTATGAAACTTTTGATGCAGTAAAGAACTCCATACTTTTTAAAGAAACATTTTACACAAAACCTATTAATCAACATAATCAACAGTTATCATACGTGTAGGTTTTTGGTGCATTTACAAAATGTGAACAAACCTAGTCATATAAATAATATAATAAATTAAAAGTTACAAATATATATTATTTTATTGATAACATGTAAGTTTACTTTTACATCCTCAATTTCTGGCAATTTTTCCTAATGTTCGGAAAAAGTTTGAACAAGTACATAAAATTATTCATTTTAGAACTTATTTAATAATAACTTTTTTTTGTTAAAATATTCTGCTTAACATTGAAAGTAAGGGACGGCTGCAAGGGGGGGGGTGGAAGCCATCATACAAATTAAATTAACATTTTTGAAATATTGTTTTGTATATTACACAACTAAATAAATATAACACAATTACATCCAACATTAATATATTTCAATTCAATAATGTATTGCTCCTAATAATTTACTAAATTGCTTTAAAGCACTTCGTAAACAAATATGTAACCATACAAAAGGTGACATTATTTGAGAAATGATTTTTACAAAAGTTAAAGGCATGGTCTAGTAAATATTTTTATTGTCCCTACGGGTCGGCCATGTTTTTTTAAGCCTAAGTGGCTCGATTTTAGAAAACCTTCCTATGGACCTTACCCGAGTTTTCGTCCATTAAACGCATGCGAAAACAAGCACCATGGGGGCCGCCATTTTCTGATAATCCTATCTTTTCCCCGATCGCCCTGGCTGACCTGCTTTTGCGGCACTAAATCAATTCCCCCGCCCCCGAGCCTGACATTATCAAAACATTCATATTCCCCGCCTCTTCCCGTGACGTTACTTTGCTGCGTAGGTAAACGCGCCCAGTCGTCTTCTTCGCGACTCCACACAGAACCCGGAAACCAACACAGAACAACTCACAACACAGCGCACCACAATTCGGAATATGAAACTGTACTTTAAAATGAAAAAGCAACACGGTACATTTGGTAAAGTACATTTATTTGACATTAAATGTTTAGAGAATATTCAGCAATTGCCATATGAACTCCGGAAGCCATTTATTTTCTTTTATCTGTATCCGCAGTAACTGTTCCGTTTCATCTTGAGTCACGCGCTGTTCCTTTATCGTACACAGGGCGTTCGTTTTCGTACAAAGAATCACTTTGGAAGCACGGTGAACTGCAAGGCTGTTCCATCAACTAGGCACTAGTTCAGCCTAAAGGTTGATATGTTGCTTCTAGCCACTAGTACAGCGTAAGGGCATGTGGGCCCTTGGCGATCGTCCCATAATATGGTGATTGTGCTCCAGTTGTTGACATGAAGCTGCAGGTGTCTGCTGAAGAATCCATCCGCCGGTGTCTCAAACAGATGGCAGTGGCAGAATGGGATCAAATACCTGTTATGAAAACAAAAAAATGATAATTAGTCTCGCTAGCTGAACTTCATTAATATTACTAATTTTATTTATTACGGCCGATCAGAAACTATTTGCTTGCAAGGATAGTTCAATGGAGTATGTTCGTCTCTAAAATCAATGCGAAAAGTAACGAGATAAATCGGGGCAAACACACAATCATAAACGACAGTTAGTCTACATGCGTGAGGAATGATATGATATATGATATGGCATTTGTAACGCGCCTATACTCAAGTGTTTCTAGGCATGACGAGGCAGGTGGGAAACAAAGGCAGACAGACAACGATCCTACTAGGCCAGGTGTCTTTCTGATCGCGCATGGGGAAGGGCTGTACATGGTTAGTTGAATACAAATGAAATAATAGGGCCAGCTGGTGGCAAGTGTAAGGTAAATGCCGGGAGAAGGGGCTGAAGGATACAGAGACAGTCCCGTAGTGCAGGTAGGCAGTGCAGGGAAAAGTGGCTGGGCCAAGGACCGAGATCGGTGAGACCAGTGGACCTGCATGCCCATGTGCCCACTACGAACAGTTTTACTTGCTTTTCCTAGCTCTTCATTCATTTATTCATGCATTCATTCATTAAATCTTCATTCCGGTATAAAAGCATGTAAAGATTTACTTACATTATATTTGAAATTTCCATTGTGTCTCTTCGTAATGCAGTCTGTAAAAAGGACCGTGCTCTTGACAACGATTTTTCGTATACTGACCTAAAATGAAACTCGGTCTAGTTTCTGAATTTTCTGCCTTATCGTCTCTTACGTTATTGCGCACTCCCTTCAAATGTAGTTCTTTCGGCATGGTCCCTGTCTCAAGGTCAAAAAACAATAGACCCTTATACTTCCAGTGCGACTTGTGGGCCTCATCTGGGCGCTGTCCTTCGCATTCTTTATTTGCAATATCACGTAGTATAGGCATCTGTGACAACTTGAAGTTTAGAATCCGTCTATGTAGTGCGCCTCAATGTGCAACTGCGAACTGGCTTCTCTCCCAAATGCCACGGCCCGCTTGGCTGGCGCGTTCTAAGTGCCCCGATTTTGTCCCGGTTGTCTGCGAGTTTTGCAGCCCAAATTGAGACATTTAATTTTTGGCGGAAGGTCAGGGAAAGTATAAAGTACCACAGGAGTTGAGTTAAAAGTGAGATTTATTGTTTGTTTGTTTTTATTATTTGCAATACGCAAGCCTCCCCTCCGTTAACAGTGCGCAGCATTTACATTTACATGAGATGAGACATAAGAAAAATATATACATACACATATGTGAGGTGAATAGAGAGAATTCAAAGATGACACCCAGCTTGTTCGCCACCCATGATGGTGAAGGTAGGGGTTAGGTTTACAGGTACACTGTACAATAACATTTATTTACAAAAAGACAATCGTATTGCAATTATTTAAACCGGGATTTGTACTTCACAATCAGCTGTGCTTCGGGTGGGCATGGCACAGTCGCAATGTTCGGTGGCAATGGATCACTGCTCTGCACAGAAACGTCCAAAATTCCATATCTGTGCTTCTCTAACACAGCAACAATAAGGCCTTTCACAAAGTCGAACTGCATTTCATCATAGACTGGTTTGATCACCCATTGCTTACTTCGTTTTGAAAACACCTTAGTGTAGCGAGGCATCCTTACTTTACCCCTACCCCTAGTCCTAGATTGTTCACGTCCGACATTGCTGTTATGGGCCAAGACCGCTAGTAGAGTAAGATGTTTCATGCCCCGAAAGATAAAATGCAAGCGCTTTGGCCTGTACTTTAGGCACATATTGTGGAACACCACCAAATCTCCTGTGTGACAGAATTCTGTCAGTCCTCTCAAATCTCTTGATAGAGTTTTGTCGAAAACAATCTTCTCAATGGCTTTGTGTGTCGGTGAAGATGGAATCAACCACTTATTCTTCCGTGCCTCCTCTGGGGACAAAGGGCCATGTTCACATTGATGGAAATGTTCATTTGCTGTCCAGCGGTGAACGTTGGTACAGTGGTGCATCAGTGACCGCCATTTTTCAAGTAGTATTTCCACTGACCCCTCACAAGTTTTTGAGCTCCACCAAAGATGGTTGGTGATAGTATGTGACCACTGCAAAATACTTTCAAAACCTTTTTTTTTCCCTGCAGCCGAGATTTTCTTATTGATTGATTTAGCAAGATGCCATAGGTCAAATTGATGTTTAATATGTGGGAACTGCTCTCTCACTGTCTTGGCAATTCAAACGTGTCTATCCGTGGCTATGAGGTCGATGTGCATTCCCCTCGATTGTAGATATTCCACTGATTTTATAAAACCTAGTTTCTCCATGGCCACTGAGGATGTACATTGTGTTACCTGCACGACCACCGAACTCACAATTTTTTTACTATCCATGTCCTGAAAGTGGTAGGTGCAGTACTTGGCAGAAAATCCAGGGCTGTCGCACTGTCCATCGCCGGCTAGCCTGAATCGTTTGCCTTCAAATGTACTTGCTAGAGACAATTGTTCAATTTTCCAAGCATCCCTAATGGCCGGAAACAGATAATCACGTTGGTATATGTAGTACAGCGCTTTAGAAATGAAATGGAGTCCCACAAACTGAAAGAAAGCCTCTAACTTTCTAAAACTGGAGCCACTAAAAAGTGATGCAGCTGCACACATTGGATTGCCTGCTGGCAGTTTCCCCAGCATCGGTTGTGCAGACCATGAGAACCTATGATTTAATCTACAGGCGGCATTTATTTTGACGTTACTGCCTTTTATTTGACGAGTCACATTAATCAATGGCTTCCACATACTTTCCCTCTAATGCAATGCACACATTTCAGCATACTTATAATTTCCATCAAACAACTGTCGAATACAATGTATTTGCTCTCTTTCATTAGACTATCATCCTGCGTCAACGTTGTTTCGGCCTTTGACGTTGTGGAGATTTCAACACATTGGAAAGTAATATAGCTGATATCAAGTTCTGATGCGTCTATGGATGCTGCGGCTGGTTCATTCTCTGTCATTTCAACATCTATTACTTCAACATTGATGGGAGAACACAACAATGTCGACAGGTTTTTTGGTGGCAAATTTTTGGCGGGTGTAGATTGTGTAAATTGATCTGCAACTACTTCAGAGCTATCTTCAATACATTCAATAACATCTTATTGTGGTGGTGCGGCCGCACTGTAGCTATGGTCCAATGCAACTTTGCTGTAGTCTCCAAACACAGTTAATTCATGTTCTGGCCATTGGACATGAGCATCTCAAGCCTGAACACGCCTCGCCTCAATTAATAGTTCCTCCATAGTGTACACGGTCTGGCAAGCCACATCTCTCATTCGCTTCACTGTCTGTGTGTGTATAGTTCTGACACCCACGTGTAACTGGAGGAGAGATTGGAAAAGGGATGTTCAGTTTAAACACAAGATGGAGTGTAGTAGAATTGACTGGAAAAAAACATAAAATAGTCCCCAGCACAAACATTTTTTAAAAGTTATGAACTGTTTGTAACTAACCTTTTTTTGTTTTTTTTTCTTTGCAACTTTTTTGACTAGACCTTCAACATCTGCACGCTGTAGCTCCGATTCGTTTCCGCATGTCCTCCCTTCCTCTTGCGCTGCAACGACTATATTTTCTGTATCCGCATAGACAGCACGGAATGAGGCTCCATCGTCTCCCTGAAACATAGTACTTTCATTACTATGTATCAAAATATTGTTAGCATAAAACACACGTGAGGACGAACACACAGGTACATCTCAATAGCCAAACACGATCTAAACATTGTGTGCAACAATCAAACGACAAGGATTCGACCTGTGATGATCTATTTCGATGGAACTGTCATTATCCATACCTCTGGCTCTGCATGGACTGCCATGAATGGTTGTATTGGAGAGGAGGCATCCACATCTCCCTGAAACACAGTACTTCCATTAGTATGCTTTTCAATATTGGAAACACAACACACACTTGGGGTCGACAGCACAGGTACATATAAAGAGATAACCACAAATGATGCATTGTCCAAAAGAATCAAGGAAAATCCAAATATGAACACATTTCATCGACTTATTTCAACGATTCCTTTACATCTGCATCATCTAAATGAGATGTTGTGATTGTGGTGGAAGCTCTGTCGTCTCCCTGAAACACAGTACTTGGATTAGTATGGTTTTCAATATTGGAAACATAACACACACTTGGGGTCGAACGCACAGGTACATATAAAGAGATAACCGCAAATGATGCATTGTCCAAAAGAATCAAGGAAAATCTAAATATGATCACATTTCATCGACTTTTGTCAACAAATTATTTACATCTGCATCATCTAAATGAGATTTTGTGATTGTGGTGGAAGCTTCGTCGTCTCCCTGAAACACAGCACTTGCGTTAATAGGGAAGAAAGTATAGCAAATGGAATCACGTTATATGATCACGCATGATGGAGCTGTCATTATCCATACCTCGTGCTGCTGAAGAATATCTATGGATGTTGCAAATGTAGTGCGCACTTCCGAAAGCTGTTGTGCCGATTCGTATACGCATGGTCCCGCTTCCACTTCCCCTGGAATTACTTGAATGTCAGGCTCTGCATCAAGTACAGGGGTTGACGCTCCATCAACTGCCTGAAACATAGTACTTGCATTAGTGAGGATTACAATAGTGAAAACATAACACACACCTGGGGTCGACAGCACAGGTACATATCAACGGCTAACCACGAATGAAACATTGTGTAGAACAATCAAACGACAAGAATTCCAGCTCTGATGATGACGCTCGATGGAGCTGTCAGTATCCATATCTCCTGCTGTTGAAGAACATCTAGAAATGTTGTAGATGTGGCGGACGCTTCAGCATCTCCCTGAAAGACAGTTCTTGCATTAGTATGGATAACACTAATTATAACCGAAAACAAACACCAGTGGACGATAACTAAGGTGTATATCAATTTGAAAGCACTAACCAAACATTCAGTAAAATGATTACACGATAAAATAAAAATATTACTTGACATGCATAAAACAGGTCTGTAGCGGATTAGCCTAGTAAGATTACTTGATACGCGCTAGAAGTGGTTGATAACTGCGACCACGTCAACGATGTAGAATGTTCTTCCTTCAGATTCAAGGGTGTAAAGACTGGTAGGGGGTGGTCTGTACTTCTGCTCTCTATATGGTAGAGGGGAGGCACAGAGGACCCCAGCCTAGATTCTCTATTCGGTAGCTATGGTCGAGCAATCAAGGCCTAGCTTCTCAGGAGGTGATGCAGGCTGGTTCTTAGGTACAGTGTAGTCCCCAAGCCCCCACAAAGGATTGTCCACACACTGTATTGGTTAGAACACAGTCTTTATATAATCAATATTCCAGGTTATATACACTTATCATAATAACTCACTTTGTACTTAGGAAAATCAACAATGGCAAATATATACAATTCTAAAGTGGTACCACCCTTTGTATTAGATCTCATTAAAGTGCATCAACAATACTGTAACAATGTCACACAGATCAATAGAGTGAAACCAGCAATAGAGAGAGGAGAGAAAATAAGATGGTTGAGCAATGGGCAGAATACTTGCCCCTACCACTAGACACAGTTCTGTGTGGAGATCCCCCCACCTGGGCAACCTGTTAAATAAAGATATAGCACAAGCCCAGTCCATATATTGTTCTGCAAGTCTTATTCCCTCCTATAATGTTTTTACCCCCCCCCAATGTACCTGGTGGGGTCGAGTTCTTCGAAGAGGCGTCGACAGATCCTTCTTGAGCGACCCCCTTTCAAGCGGGAGTCACGGATCGTCGAGAGGCGTCGAGAAGCGTCGAGGAACTCGGCGTTCAGCGGCGGGGAATCGACGGCCCTTCTTGAATGCCTTCCCTTTCAAGCGGGAGACATGGGGCGTCGAACGTCCGTCGAGGAACTCGGCGTTCGGCATCGGGGAGTCGACGGACCTTCTTGAATGCCTTCCCTTTCAAGCGGGAGACACGGGCGTCGAACGTCCGACAACAAACAGGGTAGAACGGCGTCGATGAGGCGGCAGCTTCGATCCAAGCGGTGCTCGTCGACGACGGAGCGTTGCCGTCCTGCAAGGCAGAGGCGTGCGGGGCACCTCGACGACAATTGTTCTGGACCGCAAAGATTCGTGAAGACGGGGGCCCAGCAAGGGCGTCGAGTCGTTCGAGTCTTTGTAGTCTTCGGGTGGCGGGAAACCCACCGGCAGGTTTCTCCTCGGCGCGTTGGTCGTCCTCGACTTTCTCCGGCAGGATAAAGCGGTCGACGGTGCGGATGAGGGAGTCCTTCGATTCAAATGTTCTTAGGCAAGGAGCGGCCGGCTCCGGTCGTCGGCGGCACGGCGTCAAGTGGTTCCTACGGCTGGGCAACACAACTTCGACGGGCCTCCAGCGGTTACACAGACCTGCGAACCCTGGTCGACGGCAATGGACTTCGACGGCGGCGATGTCCGGGTGCTTCACTTCGATCTCCTTGGCGGTCCCGTCTCGGGTTGGCAGCCTTTCGAGGGTCTGACTTCCAGGGCACTTCGGCGAAGATGTAGCGGTGCTCGATGATCCCTCGGAGCACGGGAAGAGGGCGCCTTACCAGGTCCTCTCTCGGGTCAGTCCTCGACGAATTCGGCAGCTTTCAGATCGGTCGAAGCAAGTGCAACAGCAAGTCTTCTTCTTCCGGCTGGGCGTCGAGGATCAGCAGTTCCAGTTACTCTTAGAGTGGAGACTCAGCTTCTGAACGCTTCTGAACAATTACCAGTGGTGAGAGGTCCCCAGATATACTATTCTGTCTCTCATCCACACTGCTGGCACACACTCAGCAGCCAATCATACAGAAGGGCATTTATGCAGTCAGTCAGCCAATCAGGCACACAGTGCATTCAGGCCACACTCCTCCCATTCAGACACTCACAACAAGGAATGTGGATTGGGACAAGTACCCAGCCATTCAACACTACACACTGCATTCAGGCCAGTTTCGGGCAGGGCTGTCTCAGTCTTTGTCTCTCATGCCAGAAACCAGACAACCACAACAAGGAGTGTATATTGGTCACATACTCCATTCACCCAGGTCCCACCCACAGGAGGTACCCACAACATACAGTCACTGGGAAGGCTCCAGTCAGTCTAGCTGGGCCTGTCATGATCTCTGCTTCCAAAAGGTCAGGGTTTTCCTAACTCCCTTGGAAGCAGATCCATAACCCAGGTTCCGAGTGCCAACCAGTCCCAATTGGGACCTTTTGGACCCAGTCCTGGCGCCAGTGGCACCAGGCTCATAAATATGCCCAGTCCCAGCGCTGGAAGCGCCGGGCTCATAATGCTTGGGTGGACTTACCTGCAGCAGACCATGCTGCTTACTTGCCTGCCAGTTGAGCCTCTGATCCTCTTCTGTTTGGAACTACTTTTCCTGTTGGGTGGGGCTGGAGCCACTCCCTAGATTCAGAACACTGGAACTCTTCTGGAAGGCAGGAACTCTTTTCTTACCAGGAACTCTTTTCTTACTTAGGCGTGGCTGTGGAAGGAGACACCTAAGCACTACAGGAGGCTATTTAAACCACACCCGGTGGATGAATCTTGCTTTGCGTTATTCTGCAACCTCTGCAGCAGAACGCTCATCGTGTCTTCTGCATCCAGTCCTGGGCCTAAGGAAAAAGGCTTACCATCCTGAATCCAGTCTTCAGCAACACCTATAAAGACAAGAAAGAACAGGTTAGCATTCCGGCATCTGAAAGGCAAAGGCTCACCTACTCTTCGTGCGCTCCGGAGGTCTTCACACTGCATTCCGGCATCTGAAAGACAAAAGCTTACCATCTCTTCGCACGCTCTGGAGGCCTTCGGCGCTGCATCCCGCATCTGAAAGACAAAACAAGGTGCGTTTAAAGACATTGGGGAACTTTAATACTCACGTGCCATTACTCCTTTCCACATCTAATCCAGTGGGTATTCCGGCACCCTGCAGCCGCTCCGAACTCGTACCTGCAAAATAAAAGGACAGTTAGAGCGCATCGTGAAGCAGGCAACAAGCGCTTACTTACGTGCTTCCAGGCGCTTCTATTCATCACACGGGCTCCATCTTCAACTCACTTCAGCCTGTCATCCGCCATCGCCGGAACCCTGCAAAACAAGAGACATCATTACTAAAGACTTTAAAGACATTTGAATGACTCGAAACTTACCGTTCGTGCAGTAAACGACGGACAGCAGTCCTCTGAAGTCAAGAGGCCTGCGCTACCTATCCAGTGAAGAAACTGGTTACAGCACCCTGCCCCGAGGCAGATGGAGAGCTCGGGATTCACTTACCGAAGGTGAGAGCGTTAACCTTTGGGGGTCTACAGGAGAGGAGAAGAGGAAAGAGATAGGGACACCCCAATAACCCCAGTTCATTAACCCCATATTTTCTATCTGCAGACATCTTACTCTACACGTCAGGCATACAGTGCACAGAGGTCCAGCCCAAAGAGACAACCGGGTGCTACACATCACCTTTGAAGATACGGTAGTCGCCCAGTCAAGACCGGCGCCTCTGCGAGAATCAGGTGAGCGTTACAGAACGCAAAGCCTACCGCAAAACTCTCGCCCAGGCGCTATGGAAACCTCGGATACTGACCCCCTAGCCCGGTTACTTGGGGAACTAAGGGCAGAAGTGCATGCAGCTCGTCAGGAAACGAATGCTCTAAGAAGGGAACTAATTATTTCCAAGGAGAGAACAGACAATCTTGCTAGACAAGTGCTACAGTCACAAGCCTGACAGACCCCGTTACCCGCATCAGGGGCAAATCTTCCTTCAACAGCCTCTATGAATCCAGTGCAGATCAACCTACCTGGGAATGTACCTCTGGCTCCGCCCGAATGATTTTCTGGTGACCCAAAGAGGTTTGCAGTATTTATCAATCAGTGCCGGTTGCACTTCTTATGCCGGCCAGCAGCCTTTCCAACTGATCAAGCTAAAGTAGCTTTTGTACTTTCGTACCTTAGTGGCAATGCGGCAGACTGGTCGATCCCTCTAGTTAATCAAGATGATCCGGTTCTCCATGATTTTCAAGCCTTTCAGCTTAGTATGGAAAAACTGTTCGCAAGACATTCACAGGGGCAGGCCTTGGACAATGAGCTTCTTTCGTTGCGACAGGGTAATCAAGACCTTTTGGCTTATATTGCATCTTTCAATAGACTAATAGTGGAAACTCAATGGCCTGAGGACAAAAGGATTACGCTGTTTTATAGAGGTCTACGTGGAGAGCTCAAAGACGTTTTAGCCCAAGTAGTGAATCCCCCACAAGACTGTTCGGATTATATAGACTTGGTCGTTCAAATAGATCACAGGCTGCAGAACAGGAAGGCCGATCGTTCCAAGTTTGATGCTCGAGTACTTTCCAAACCGCCAACTCCTTCCAAAGGAGTAGACTCCGGGGAACCCATGCAAATAGGGGGTCTGAAAGGTCCTCTAACACAAAGGGAGCGGGAAAGGAGGAAACAGTTGCAATTATGCCTATATTGCAGAAACTCAGGGCACTTTCTTCGAGACTGTCCGGTGAAACCTGCCAAGAAGGCAGTAGGAGCTGCAGTTACCAAAGTTACAAACTCTGAGCAGGGAAACGACCTCGCCCGACAAGAATAGAGGTCCTCTTGCCGAGCGTGAAAACCAGTTCCGTGACCTCGCATTTCGTGATACCTATGGTCCTCATTAGCCCTGATAGTCCGGATCGATTACATGCAATTGAAGCTTACGCCGACAGCGGTGCCATCGGCAATTATGTGGATCATGAAATGGTTTTGAGGATGAATCTAACTCTTTGTCCCAAGGCTGTAAAGGACGTCATTACTACGGTGGATGGTACGGAGATAGCCTCCGGGCCAGTAACGCATACCACTCAAGAGGTGACGCTAGTAAGTCAAGATGGACACCATGAGAAGATCGTGTTCGATGTGATCAAGGCCCCTCAGTTCCAGATTATTCTAGGAATACCTTGGTTAGAGAAACACAATCCTCTGATCGATTGGCGAGCAAGAACGGTCCAGTTTCCAGAATGTGTCTCTACTTGTCACCCTCCACCTGGTGTTGCACTGGCAGCAATTTCTTCAGAGACTCCCCAGTTACCTCCCGAATACCTAGAATACCAAGATGTTTTCCGGAAGGAGCAGGCTAACTCTCTACCTCCTCATAGGTCTTATGACTGCCAGATAGACCTGATACCTGGATCTACTCCTCCTTGTAGTAGAATTTATGCCCTCACCGAGCCTGAGAACCTTCACCTTCGACAATACCTGGATCAATACCTGGCAAATGGGTTTATTCGTCCTTCCAAGTCCCCTGCCTCTTCAGCTTTGTTCTTCGTTCCAAAAAAGGAAGGAGACCTTGTATCGATTATCGCTCCCTGAACCAGATCACCTTTAAGAATAGATATCCGTTACCTTTGATCCCTGAACTCCTGGACCAAGTCAGAAAAGCATGCATATATACAAAGCTGGATCTTAGAGGAGCTTACCACTTGGTACGAGTAAAAGAGGGCGATGAATGGAAGACGGCCTTCCGCACCAAGTATGGGCTATTTGAATATCGGGTCATGCCCTTCGGACTTTGCAATGCCCCGGCCGCCTTTCAATATTTTATGAACGATGTCCTCAGAGAGCTCATAGATGTGTGTATTGTTGTTTACATCGACGACATTCTCGTTTATTCTTCATCGGAATCTGAACATCGGAAACACGTGAAAATGGTCCTCGAAAGATTGCGTCAACACAAACTTTTCGCTAAGTTGGAAAAATGTGTTTTCAACGTGACTGAAGTTGAATTCTTGGGATTCATATTATCACCTGGCGGAGTGCGTATGGATTCAAAGAAGGTCGATGCAGTTCTCAAATGGCCATCACCGTCCTCCGTAAAAGGTGTGCAAAGCATGTTAGGCTTCGCTAACTTTTACCGCAGGTTTATCCCCGAGTTCTCTCGAATAGTCCAGCCCATCACTGCCTTGTTAAAGAAAAACAAACGTTTTGAATGGTCTACCGAGGCGGAACAAGCTTTCCAGGATTTGAAGACTAAATTTATCTCTGCACCAATCTTAAAACACCCTCGCCCCGAACTCCCCTACATCGTGGAAACTGATGCTTCAAGCCTTGCCATGGGGGCAGTTCTATCACAAAAGGACCCGGTAACCAATCAGTTGCATCCCGTGGCATTTTGGTCCCGCAAATTCTCGCCTCCTGAAGTCAATTACACGATTACTGACAAGGAACGTCTGGCTATCAAGTCTGCCTTTAAGGCTTGGCGGCATTATCTGCTGGGGGCCCGACATACCGTTACTGTGATTACGGATCACCGAAACCTGCAATATTTGAAAACCGCAAAAGCCCAATCCTCTAGACAACTCCGTTGGGCATTATTCTTTGCCGAGTTTGACTTCATAATTACCTATCGACCTGGTACAAAGAACGGTAAAGCCGATGCCCTTTCTCGGATGGGAGTGGAAGAACACTTGATCAACCCTAAACCTGTACCAATCATTCCCGAACAAAGAATTCTGGGTGTAATCGCCACAGAATCCATAGAGGAAGTTAAGGATAAAGCCAGGCAACTTGTAACTCCAGCAGACATACAGAATTGGCACCTGCAGGGAAAGGACTTTGCAGTAAAGGACAACTTATTGTATTTCCAAGAACGATTATACCTACCCAGCACAGATTTACAGAAAAAAGTAATCTCTTGTTATCACGACTCTTTAATGGAAGGTCATCCCGGTATAGCCAAGACCTCAGAAAAGATCAAGCGCTACTTCTGGTGGCCGTCTTGGAAAAAAGATATCAGAGACTTTATAATGTCCTGTGGAGTATGCGCCCAAAACAAGAGTCAAAAGGAAAGACCAGCAGGCCTCTTACGCCCTATTGACATCCCACCTCGCCCTTGGCATACGCTTTCTATGGACTTCATCACCGATCTACCTCCATGCTCCGGATACAATACGATTCTAGTAATCGTGGACTTATTCTCCAAGATGGCGCATTTCATTCCGCTCAAAGGCTTGCCAACAGCAGCAACTCTGCCCCGAGAATTTCTCGAAAACATCGTCCGACTGCACGGTTTTCCTTCGGTTCTAATTTCGGATCGAGGTAGTCAATTTATTTCTCATTTTTGGCGAAGTTGCTGTCGGTCGGCTCAAATTGATGTGAGACTATCGACCAGTCACCACCCTCAGACCGACGGACAAACCGAGAGGACCAATTAAACTCTGGAACAGTATTTACGCTGCATGCTGCAACAAACTGAAAAAACTTGGAAAGATATCCTTTGGATAGCCGAGTATGCCTACAATAACTCTGTCCATTCGGGAACTGGGAAAACCCCGTTTTTTCTTTTGTACGGCAGTCACCCTCGAACCTCGGAGTTGGATCCCCTCCAAGATCTTGAAACACCAGCAGTAGACTACCTGCATTCTACAATCACCCAAGCCTTTAAGGAAGCTGTTTCTCACCTTCAAACGGCTAAAGAACAATACAAGAAAGGAGCAGATCAACATCGGAAGGAAGCCCCTCACTATCAAGTAGGGGATCAAGTCTGGTTATCCACCAAATATCTATCTCTAAAAGGGCCACGCACATTCATCCCAAGATACCTTGGTCCCTATTCCATCACTACCATAGTAAACCCAGTAGCGGTCAAGTTGGACTTGCCCCCGCACATGAAGATACATCCGGTCTTCCACGTCTCTCTATTAAAACCCGTGCAACCTCAAACCCGACTAACCAAATCTCCAAAACCTATCCTAGTTGATGGAGAACTCGAGTTTGAAGTCAAAAGCATTCTGGACTCCAAGATCTCCAAATCTAAACTATTCTACCTAATTGACTGAAAAGGCTACGGCCCCCAAGAGAGATCCTGGGAACCTGCTGAATATGTCCACGCTCCTCGCCTAATCAAAAGATTTCACCGAACATTTCCTGACAAGCCAAAACCCCCGGAGAAGCCCGGTTTGGGAGGGGCCTTGAGGGGGGGTACTGTCATGATCTCTGCTTCCAAAAGGTCAGGGTTTTCCCAACTCCCTTGGAAGCAGATCCATAACCCAGGTTCCGAGTGCCAACCAGTCCCAATTGGGACCTTTTGGACCCAGTCCTGGCGCCAGTGGCACCAGGCTCATAAATATGCCCAGTCCCAGCGCTGGAAGCGCCGGGCTCATAATGCTTGGGTGGACTTACCTGCAGCAGACCATGCTGCTTACTTGCCTGCCAGTTGAGTCTCTGATCCTCTTCTGTTTGGAACTACTTTTCCTGTTGGGTGGGGCTGGAGCCACTCCCTAGATTCAGAACACTGGAACTCTTCTGGAAGGCAGGAACTCTTTTCTTACCAGGAACTCTTTTCTTACTTAGGCGTGGCTGTGGAAGGAGACATCTAAGCACTACAGGATGCTATTTAAACCACACCCGGTGGATGAATCTTGCTTTGCGTTATTCTGCAACCTCTGCAGCAGAACGCTCATCGTGTCTTCTGCATCCGGTCCTGGGCCTAAGGAAAAAGGCTTACCATCCTGAATCCATTCTTCAGCAACACCTATAAAGACAAGAAAGAACAGGTTAGCATTCCGGCATCTGAAAGGCAAAGGCTTACCTACTCTTCGTGCGCTCCGGAGGTCTTCACACTGCATTTCCGGCATCTGAAAGACAAAAGCTTACCATCTCTTCGCACGCTCCGGAGGCCTTCGGCGCTGCATCCCGCATCTGAAAGACAAAACAAGGTGCGTTTAAAGACATTGGGGAACTTTAATACTCACGTGCCATTACTCCTTTCCACATCTAATCCAGTGGGTATTCCGGCACCCTGCAGCCGCTCCAAACTCGTACCTGCAAAATAAAAGGACAGTTAGAGCGCATCGTGAAGCAGGCAACAAGCGCTTACTTACGTGCTTCCAGGCGCTTCTATTCATCACACGGGCTCCATCTTCAACTCACTTCAGCCCGTCATCCGCCATCGCCGGAACCCTGCAAAACAAGAGACATCATTACTAAAGACTTTAAAGACATTTGAATGACTCGAAACTTACCGTTCGTGCAGTAAACGACGGACAGCAGTCCTCTGAAGTCAAGAGGCCTGCGCTACCTATCCAGTGAAGAAACTGGTTACAGCACCCTGCCCCGAGGCAGATGGAGAGCTCGGGATTCACTTACCGAAGGTGAGAGCGTTAACCTTTGGGGGTCTACAGGAGAGGAGAAGAGGAAAGAGATAGGGACACCCCAATAACCCCATTTCATTAACCCCATATTTTCTATCTGCAGACATCTTACTCTACACGTCAGGCATACAGTGCACAGAGGTCCAGCCCAAAGAGCCAACCGGGTGCTACACATCACCTTTGAAGATACGGTAGTCGCCCAGTCAAGACCGGCGCCTCTGCGAGAATCAGGTGAGCGTTACAGGGCCTTCACAACAACACCATATATGGAACTTCCACCCAATAGCCAGTCAGGGGGAAGGGACAGAGTCAGGGCTTCCCAGGACTTTGGGAAAACAAGGTAACAGGCAATAGAAAGCAAGAGGCCACAGGGGCCATCTTGTTTCCTATCAGGAATCAACTGATCCCAATGGCAGGGCCTGGGTATCCCAAAATGGAGGACACCCAGAGCACCTGTCAAATTCAGCATGGAGCTGCCACCAGCCCATACCCTGCTCTGTGGGCCACCCACAGGTGCCCAAAAACATACACTAGGGGCACAGGGTTGTACCCCTACCCATGGGTGCCATAAGGGTATCCCATGGGTCTGTTCACCAAACCAAAAGAGAGCTGCACTGCCAGGAGTCCCACATGGACTCCTGGGCAGAAAACACGACAGAAAACACGATAAAAAACAGTAAAGGACAAGGATTCAGAGGCCCTGTCCCTCTGATGCATTTCCAGCATCACAGTCGCCCCCCCCCCCCAGACTGAGGTGGAGGGTGTCTAATCTCCCACGGGATAGACACCCTCATCCAGATGGTCAACATACCTTCTGGAAAGGCCATCTGCATTATCGTGACTCTTCCCTGGTCTGTGCTCTATGGTGAAGTCTAGCCCTTGCAGGCTAATGGACCACCTGAGCAATTTCGGATTCTCACCCTTCATTTGCATAAGCCACTTCAACAGTAGCCCACCTAAGATCTCTACCCTTGAGTTGTCTACTGATGAATATGATAGGATGTTCTCTCCCTTTGTCATCTAACAGCTCCAATTCCGGTGTCGCAGGCATCCGTCTGGACGATAAAGGGCCGGCTGTAGTCAGGCGCACACAACACAGGTGCCCTACACAGACTTTCTTTCAAGCCATCATAGGCCCTCTGACAGTCTTCGGTCCAATTAACCTTCCTAGGCTGTTTGGGTGAAGTTAGAGCTGTCAGGGGTGCAGCTATGGTTCCATAGTCTGCCATGAAATTGCGATAGTACCCAGTGAGGCCCAAAAAGGCTCTCACCTGGGTTTGAGTAGTGGGAGTCTCCCAGTTCTGTACATCCTGTACATTACTGGAGAGAGGTTGGATTTGACCCCCTCCTACCTCATGACCAAGATAGGTAACTTTCCCCTGAGCTATCTGGCACTTGGTGGCCTTGATAGTGAGGTTAGCCCTTTTCAAGGCCTGCAACACCTTATCCAGATGTGTCAAATGCTCTTCCCAGGTGGAACTGTAGATGGCAATGTCGTCTAAATAAGCCACACAAAAGGCTTTCAGCCCACTGAGCGCATGGTTGACCAATCTCTGGAAGGTGGCAGGGGCATTCTTCAACCCAAAAGGCATGACCCTAAACTGGTAGAGTCCCTCAGGTGTTGAGAAGGCCGTCTTTTCCTTGGCATGGTCCGTCAGAGCTATTTGCCAATAGCCTGAGGTAAGGTCAAAGGTGCTCACAAATTTGGCAGCACCTATGGTGTCCACGAGCTCATCAGCCCTGGGCAATGGGTGCGCGTCGGTTTTGGTGACGGCATTGACTCCTCGGTAGTCCACACAGAACCTCCAATCCTTGGTACCCGCCTGGGAACTTGCCTTGGGGACAAGGACCACTGGACTGGACCAGGAACTGGTTGAGGGTTCAATAACACCCAGATCCAACATCTTGGCGACCTCAGCCTGGATGTGGTTCTTGACGGTATCTGACATACGGTAGCACCTGCTTTTGACAGGCACACTGTCACCAGTGTCAATTTCATGCCTACACCACGGTTTAAGGCCTGGCGTGAGTGAAAACAGAGAGGCATACTGTTGGAGCAAAGCCCCGCAGGCCCTCTGTTGCTCTGTTGTCAAATCCGGAGAGAGATGTGCTCCCTCCACTGAGCCATCCTGAGGGTTGCTATGCAGCAAATCAGGAAGGGGCTCACTCTCATCCTCTTCTTGCCCTGAAGCTAGCAAGAGACATGAGACTTCTGCTTGCCGGTGGAAAGGCTTGAGCCGGTTGACATGGAATACCTGTGGGGCTACCCCAGAGGCTCCCATGTCAACCAGATAATTGACTTCGCCCATCTTGGAGATGATCCTGAAGGGTCCAGTCCACTTGTCTGCCAAAGCTCTAGGCTTGGTAGGCTCCATCACAAGGATTTCCTGTCCCGGAGTCCAATCCACTTGCAAGGCTTCAAGGTCATGCCAGTACTTATTCAATTCCTGGCTGGCCTTGAGATTTGCGGTTGCCTGACCCATCATCTGTGTCATCCTCCGTCTGAGGCCTAACACATAGTCCCCCACTTGCTTGGCGGGACCTGGAGAGGTGGCTTCCAAGCCTTCTCTGATCAAGGCGAGGGGCCCCCTCACGGGATGTCCAAAGAGTAACTCAAAGGGGCTGAAACCAACACCCTATTGAGGTACCTCTCTGTAAGCAAACAGCAGGCATGGCAGGAGGGGATCCCATTTCCTCCTTAGGGGTTCTTCCAAAGCCCCTAGCGTGCCCTTGAGAGTTTTATTAAATGTCTCAACCAGACCATTGGTCTGGGGGTGGTAAGAGGTGGAGAACTTGTAGGTTACCCCGCACTCTTTCCACATGGTTTTCATGTGGTTTTCACATGAAGTTGGATCCTCTGTCAGAGACAACCTCCTTGGGGAATCCAACACGGGTGAAAATGCCCAGGAGAGCCCTGGCAACCACCTTGGCAGTAACAGTCCGAAGGGGTATTGCCTCAGGGTACCTGGTGGCATGATCTACCAAGACCAGGATGAACCGATGTCCACCTGAAGTGGGAGGGTCAAGGGGACCGACGATGTCGATGCCCACCCTCTCAAATGGTGTGCCAACCACTGGCAATGGCTGCAGTGGGGCAATGACACTGCCTCCAGTCTTGCCAGACAACTGACAAGTTGGGCAGGTCCTGCAGTGGGACTCCACCTCTACTCCCATCCGTGGCCAGTAGAAATGGGCAGAGAGCCTCTGCTTAGTCTTCTTGGTCCCAAGATGACCAGCCAAGGGCACCTCATGTGCCAACTGCAGTAGGAAGGGCCTGTAAACCTGGGGTACCACCAACCTCTTGAGGGCACCAGGTTCAGGCTTAGTGAGCTCACTAACAAGGAGCTCACCCTCCCAATAAATCCGGAATGTCCTAGGCACTTCTCCTTGTGCCTGGGACAGGGCCTGTTTCCTCAGTCCCTCGAGAGAGTGGCACTCTCTCTGTCCCTTACAGATGTCTGCCCGGGAGGGTCCCCCTTCAGCTAACAAGCATTGAAGGTCGGGATGATCCTCCGGGTTGAGAACCTCTCCCACAGGAGAGTCTTCTGTCTCTTCTCCCACACGAGTTGAGTTTGGGTTTTCCACTGGACCCAGCCCGTCCGGAGCATGGATCCCCATGGGTGCTGTCGGAACAGCAGGAAGAGAAGGTGTTCCCTCCACAGAGGTGGCCTTCTTGGTCTTCGTTCTTCTTGCCTTAGGCCTCGCCTTTGGCTCAGGTACATGACTCACAGCCAGACCCGGTGTCACCTGTGACCTAGTGACTGCAGCAGCAGTCATGGGAAGACCATCCGCGATCAACCCCAACTCTACTAGATCATTTCCTAACAGAATGTTAGCAGGGACATTGTCCTGAACCAGGACAGGAAGCTTTGCCGTCTTGTCTCCAATCATGAGTGTGACTAAGGCTACAGGCGATAATTTGGGAGGCCCACCAGCTAACCTGGTGGTTCTCAGAGGAGCACCTACATAGTCCTCTGGCTTGAGAAGGGTCCTGTCCACCACTGTCATGCTTGCCCCAGTGTCTCTCAAACCAGTAGAAGGCTGGCCATTCAAGAGGACACTTCTCAAAAACCTACGGGTGTTCTGTGGGATAGTCGCCAGTACTTCTGCATACTGTTCCCAGGCCCCAAGGGACACTAAGGAATTTCTACCGGAGCACCAAATGTGATCCCGGTAGAGGAGGGGAGGACAGTGGCCTCCACCTCAGACACGGGGTAAGGGTAGGTCAGGCTGACAGCCTGTACTCCAAGTGCCTTACCTTTACACTTGGAGTCACCCCTTCTGTGATCCAGAGCCCCACAGTCCCAACAAGTGCCAGGAGTGTGGGGTACGGTACTGGAACCACTGGGAGCCTGCTTTGCAGCAGGTGGACCACTACTCTTATTTCCACCCACAGATGACTTATCCCCACTAGATTTTTGGGTCTTGGGAGAGGAAGGTTTAGGTTTACCCGACTGTGACTGCTTGTGGGACTCCTCAGCTTTCTGAGAGTCCCCCTTTTCTTTGTCCTTGTCCTTCCCACTGGAGTCCTTAGGGGACACCCGGTGGGAGACCCACTTGTCAGCCAACCTAGCCAGCTTAAAGGGGTCCAAAATGTTCTGGTCAGCCACATACTGACGCAGCTCTGGTGAACAGGCTTCAGAAAAATGCTCAAAAAACAAGAGGTGGGACAATTCAACAAAAGTCTTAACCTTGTATCCATCAACCCACCCCATCATGTTCATGTGCGCAGCACTCCCCCAGTCAACCCAAGACACATTCTCTCTTTTCTTAAAATCCCTGAACCTTTTAAGGTATTGGGTAGGTGTCTTGCCAAACTTGGCAATCAAAGCAGACTTCATACACTCATACTGACCCCTTTCTTCCACACTCAGCTTCAAAAGACAGTCATATCCAGTTTGAGGCACTCTGCTTAACAAACACTTAGCCCAATCTCTTTTATCAACATCATGAATCGCACAAGCCATTTCAAACGCTTCAATCCATTGGAGGATATCTGAGCCCTCTACAAATACACCAACCAAATCTTTCATAAACTTGGTGGCTGTGGACCTGACACTCTCACTGGTTTTAGCTGAAGTCTCCACTCTAGCTTTCTCTAGCTGGATTCTCTGACATTGTGTCCTGGCTCTTGAGTTCAAGGTCCTTATTTCTGAGTTCAAGATCCCTATTCTTGAGCTCCACTTGTTGAGCCAACTCCTCTTTCTTAAGTTCAGCATCTATTTCCAACTTGCGGTATTCAAAGGCCAATTTCATCCTTAATAACTCAAGCTCCAAGGAATTGCTGGGGTTTGGAACAGAGGCAGCAGGAATGGCGGCATTCCCAGAAACAGATTCAGCAGAAACCCCAGGGGCAGAGTCCTCATTGGTTGCATTCCCCCCCTCATCAAGACTTTCACCATCAGTCTGGTAGTCCACCAGGGCAGCTATCAGCGCAGCCCTAGACTTATCCACAAAGTCTAACTCCCTGGCTTCACAAGCACTCTGGAGAGCCTCCAAGCTCATCCGAGTCAATTTGCCATTTGCAATAGACTCCATTGTTTGTAATGCAGTTATCTTGTACACAACTAAACCTTAATTTAATAAAGTGCAGATATTTTGTAAGTGGCACGGTTATACACTGATTCTTAAAACCATAAGCATCCCACCGCTGCCACCAGTGTAAAGACTGGTAGGGGGTGGTCTGTACTTCTGCTCTCTATATGGTAGAGGGGAGGCACAGAGGACCACAGCCTAGATTCTCTATTCGGTAGCTATGGTCGAGCAATCAAGGCCTAGCTTCTCAGGAGGTGATGCAGGCTGGTTCTTGAGTACAGTGTAGTCCCCAAGCCCCCACAAAGGAATGTCCACACACTGTATTGGTTAGAACACAGTCTTTATATAATCAATATTCCAGGTTATATACACTTATCATAATAACTCACTTTGTACTTAGGAAAATCAACAATGGCAAATATATACAATTCTAAAGTGGTACCACCCTTTGTATTAAATCTCATTAAAGTGCATCAACAATACTGTAACAATGTCACACAGATCAATAGAGTGAAACCAGCAATAGAGAGAGGAGAGAAAATAAGATGGTTGAGCAATGAGCAGAATACTGGCCCCTACCACTAGACCCAGTTCTGTGTGGAGATCCTCCCACCTGGGCAACCTGTAAAATAAAGATATAGCACAAGCCCAGTCCATATATTGTTCTGCAAGTCTTATTCCCTCCTATAATGTTTTTACCCCCCCAATGTATCTGGTGGGGTCGAGTTCTTCGAAGAGGCGTCGACAGATCCTTCTTGAGCGACCCCCTTTCAAGCAGGAGTCACGGATCGTCGAGAGGCGTCGAGAAGCGTCGAGGAACTCGGCGTTCGGCGGCGGGGAATCGACGGCCCTTCTTGAATGCCTTCCCTTTCAAGCGGGAGACACGGGGCGTCGAACGTCCGTCGAGGAACTCGGCGTTCGGCGTCGGGGAATCGACGGCCCTTCTTGAATGCCTTCCTTTTCAAGCTGGAGACACAGGGTGTTGAACGTCTGACAACAAACAGGGTAGAACGGCATCGATGAGGCGGCAGCTTCGATCCAAGCGGTGCTCGTCGACGACGGAGCGTTGGTGTCCTGCAAGGCAGAGGCGTGCGGGACACCTCGACGACAATTGTTCTGGACCGCAAAGATTCTTCGAGTCTTTGTAGTCTTCGGGTGGCGGGAAACCCACCGGCAGGTTTCTCCTCGGCGCGTTGGTCATCCTCGACTTTCTCCGGCAGGATAAAGCGGTGATGGTGCGGACGAGGGAGTCCTTCGATTCAAATGTTCTTAGGCAAGGAGCGGACGGCTCCGGTCGTGGGCGGCACAGCGTCAAGTGGTTCCCACGGCTAGGCAACACAACTTCGACGGGCCTCCAGCGGTTACACAGACCTGCGAACCCTGGTCGACGGCAATGGACTTAGACGGCGGCGATGTCCGGGTGCTTCACTTCGATCTCCTCGGCGGTCCCGTCTCGGGTCGGCAGCCTTTCGAGGGTCTGACTTCCAGGGCGCTTCGGAGAAGATGTAGCGGTGCTCGATGATCCCTCGGAGCACGGGAAGAGGGCGCCTTACCAGGTCCTCTCGGGTCAGTCCTCGACGAATTCGGCAGCTTTCAGATCGGTCGAAGCAAGTGCAACAGCAAGTCTTCTTCTTCCAGCTGGGCGTCGAGGATCAGCAGTTCCAGTTACTCTTAGAGTGGAGACTCAGCTTCTGAACGCTTCTGAACAATTACCAGTGGTGAGGGGTCCCCAGAAATACTATTCTGTCTCTCATCCACACTGCTGGCACACACTCAGCAGCCAATCATACAGAAGGGCATTCATGCAGTCGGTCAGCCAATCAGGCACACAGTGCATTCAGGCCACACTCCTCCCTTTCAGACACTCACAACAAGGAATGTGGATTGGGACAGGTACCCAGCCATTCAACACTACACAATGCATTCAGGCCAGTTTCGGGCAGGGCTGTCTCAGTCTTTGTCTCTCATGCCAGAAACCAGACAACCACAACAAGGAGTGTATATTGGTCACATACTCCATTCACCCAGGTCCCACCCACAGGAGGTACCCACAACATACAGTCACTGGGAAGGCTCCAGTCAGTCTAGCTGGGCCTTCACAACAACACCATATATGGAACTTCCACCCAACAGCCAGTCAGGGGGAAGGGACAGAGTCGGGGCTTCCCAGGACTTTGGGAAAACAAGGTAACAGGCAATAGAAAGCAAGAGGCCACAGGGGCCATCTTGTTTCCTATCAGGAATCAACTGATCCCAATGGCAGGGCCTGGGTATCCCAAAATGGAGGACACCCAGAGCACCTGTCAAATTCAGTATGGAGCTGCCACCAGCCCATACCCTGCTCTGTGGGCCACCCACAGGTGCCCAAAAACATACACTAGGGGCACAGGGTTGTACCCCTACCCCTGGGTGCCATAAGGGTATCCCATGGGTCTGTTCACCAAACCAAAAGAGAGAGCTGCACCCACATGGACTCCTGGGCAGAAAACACGACAGAAAACACGATAAAAAACAGTAAAGGACAAGGATTCAGAGGCCCTGTCCCTCTGATGCATTTCCAGCATCACAAAGGGATAGTCGAGAAGTTGTAAAGGTAAATTAATGATTGATAATGAAATGCCAATATTAAAAATAGCCATGTAAGGCGAAAGAATACTTGTAAAATGCTCAATACAGCACAGTTCCCTGTTCCCATATATATACATTGCGTTTGTGGGTTATGAAATCGAAAAAGAATATATTGGTAAATGTCATTATTCAAAAAACTATACAATCATTTGAATATCGAAATTATTATAAGGGATAGAACACCTACAATATCAATTAATCCGTTCGGATACCTACACACTACCGCAAGGCCTAAAGCTAAATCCGGACACTTGACTCACCGGTGGCGGAATGTGGACGAATAGAGTGGGAATAGCGTTTTCGAGCAATTTCCGTGTCGTTCGCCGTTTATTCTTCTTTGTTACCCAAGATGTTGTGTACATGTCCAAGGAAAAGTGCCGCTGCAGATGCAGTATCAATCACCCCTCTTGTCCTGTAAGACTTGTTGGACTCTACTTTCCAGCTCATCCAGTGGATATCCGCAATGTCTGACCCATTCTCTTATTCGATCAACAGTTTTCGGGAATACATGCATTGTAGTGCCTTCAGATTTCACATGGGTCTTCGAAGGGCAACCGCTAATTGAACAGGCAGGCATTGTTGATAAATCTGAAAAGTAAATATCGACATTATTATACAATCTTCAAGAATAAAGATTTGATACAAAAGTAAATGAATCATACAATGATCAATGCAAGGTTTGTTTTGGTCGCAGGAACTATACCAGTTCATTATGTGCGGCTTAGTATTTGCATAAGTTGCAGAAATGTATTAAAGATGTGACTAAAAACTGAACATGTGACTCATCCCTTGGATGTTCTGTATTGCACGAGAAGGAAACATGCTTACATCATAGACTGGACCCCCGAAGGATGCAATTCGATGACAATTGACGCAGATGAAAATAAATAGATCTATTGTTAGCATAGCAATGGAAATTCAAGTCAATAGCAATGAGACCAATGAACATAGCACTATTGGGTACTCTACTCGCAAATAGATAGAAATTTAAAAATCTGCAAAATATGACAAAGATACATGGCCTTACCTTGACCAACAAACATTTGGATTCAGCAAGCAGAGCAGTATGTTGCGGGAGAAAAGGTGGATGGCCACAGGTAGCGCACTGATGGGTATGCTCGAAGCGGTCACAGAAGTTCACGGATAGCACGACGACGAGCAGATTAGCATAGATCTCAGTGGTTCCCAGGTAGCACGTTCAGGAGTTGACTTGCAAAGCACAAAGATGTTCTCATGAGATATATCGAGTGGTTTTTAAAGTATTAGAAACTGGGGTGTGTTTGTGAATGAATGACGTATGTATGTCGTGGTATTAGGGGGGGCGGCCTGCTTCAAGGGGAGGCCTGGCTGGAGACACGGGGTCTGAGGAGGCCATGTGACCGATGGCCCCTTGGCGTGGGACACCTTTTGAAGTGTACATGTAGTTTGGCACCTTGGCCTTTCGCGCCCCTGACAGCCCCCCATGCCAGCGCGCATCCACCGGCGCGAACCGCCTTTATATCAATATATAGTATATCGCCTTTATATCAATGATAGTATATCGTTGCTTATCAATAACAAATGCCACATACCAGAGATTCTTGTGAGCACAGACCCACACTTCAACCGGTGTATTATAGTGGTCAAGACCCTAAGGCCTGTATAATCCAATGGTAATTGTTAGTATAGATATATGTGTGACTTTTATAGAGACATAAACTACTGAAAGACTTTGAACAAGTGTTATTAAGTGCATGCATTATCGAGAATATGTTAGGTTAGCTTAGATAGATAGTGACCACCCTGCTTCACAGCGACCAGACCTTCACCCATTCGGAGCACAGATGTCTGACGTCCATCCTTGAATGGAGACACACTTGATTCATTTAAAAAATCGAAACAAACGTTGTTAAAATATATGTGGTGTTTTATTTTGTATCTTATTTTCATGAC
The DNA here is from genome assembly GCF_040938575.1 of Ambystoma mexicanum. Taxonomy (NCBI): domain Eukaryota; kingdom Metazoa; phylum Chordata; class Amphibia; order Caudata; family Ambystomatidae; genus Ambystoma; species Ambystoma mexicanum. The sequence continues at coordinate 908,387,760 of NC_090922.1, forward strand.
ACAAAAATACAAGACTTTAAAGATTATACAGGTCAGGTTGCAGCACAGCAAGAGAAAATCCCCTGTACTGACCGCTGTCACTCGGGAACGTTTCTCTAATGGCACGAACGGCACAGGCGGGTATCACTCTTCGAACGCGGTGTCCGAGCCTCCCGTGGAGCCACCATGTAAAGGTACGATAGGCCACCAGCCTGTACCACCTGTGAAAAGGAATGAAACAAACTGTTTTTAAATGACCAAGATAATAAGTTTAATAAACTTTTGTTGTCAATGACAATTCTTGTAATTAATGCCATTCTGCACGGACAAATGCTATCTAGACAATGCACACTATTGAACGACTTACATGCGTTACAATGATATGTAGATGTAATTTTGGATATAGTAGAGTGGCATGACAAGCAGAGTATACTTACTCGTTACTCGGATTACGAGGACGAACAGTTGCGCGAAGTTCGTGCATAAGCACCATCATTATTCTCAACACGGCCCGTGTGAGGCAGGCAGCCCTGAAGTCTGGCAGCTCGGTGATGCATTGCAGTCGTGGCTCACCTTCCGAAATGTAGGCCAGGCATCCCGAGTTTTCTCGGCAGCAGCAGTTCTCGTCCTCAGTTGGCATTAGCTCGCACTGATTGCATGTGCACCAGGTGGAGACGCCGTCCATTCGACTAGGCCCAGGCTCTTCATCTGTTGATTCGTCCTGCCAACTGCCGTCCGAATCATCATCGTTTTCGCGTGCTTCCCTTTCCAGTAGTTCCTCCTCGGTATACTCAAGCTCGTACATGTAGGGCATTATTGTAGCCATTGTGTGTTAAACAAACTAAAATAATTTATAGCGGTGATACTGGTATCTGTTCACACGGGCTACAAGCGGCGAAGGTAGCTGACCAGAGCACTGAAACGAGACACAGAATACTCAAAGTAACACAGAGAGAGGAATGGAATCGAAAATCTGCTGCTGTGTGTTGTGAAACAGTCTGTTTATACTTATTGAGGAAAGAGGCGTCCTGCCATTTCCATGGCGACACGTCATTAGCTGAAGCGCAGCGAATGTTGACACGAGACGTGCTTTGGCGTTGGGAAATGGGCGGTACGAGTCTGCTGATGACAGGCTCAGGGGCGGGGGAATTAATTTAGTGCCGCAAAAGCAGGTCAGCCAGGGCGATCGGGGAAAAGATAGGATTATCAGAAAATGGCGGGTCCCTGGTGCTTGTTTTCGCGTGCGTTTAATGCACGAAAACTCGGGTAAGGTCCATAGGAAAGTTTTCTAAAATCAAGCCACTTAGGCTTAAAAAAACATGGCTGACCCGTAGGGACAATAAAAATGTTTACTAGACCATGCCTTTAACGTTTCAACAACAAAAACGTATTCTCCGAAACATTAGAAATATATAGGGGTCGATTCATGGAGCAAACGTGCGCCGAAAATCCCAGCGCAAGCAGGCGCAAGGTGGCGCAAGCATGAGAAACGCAGCGCACATGCATGCGTGCGATTCAAGGAAGATGCTGCGCGTGTTTCCCGCTGTCCATGCGCCCAATCCTGCCATGGCGCACGCGGGCACACACGGCGTGTGCTACGCGCACAGCAAAAGCGCACATAGCGCGGCGCACACAACCAAAGTGCGGAACAGTGGGCATAACATGCGGAATGGGGAATAACGCGTGAAAAAGAAGGCGTAACTGGGGAAGTACTGCAGGGTACTACACGGAACGCCCACACGCACGCTAACAACCCGTATTCATGGATTTGAATACGGGAAACCCGCGCACGGCAAAAGACGCACACAGGCGTCAACGCGTCCGCCACACGAAGGCAGGCGGAAGCGTCCCCGCGCACAGTATAAAAGTGCGCGCAAACAACAAACATGTATATACAGCTACGATGAATGCCCCATTTGTCGCAGCACTGATCGTGGGACACCGCAGGAGGAGGAGAATAGCCGGGGCACGCATTTTCGCACCACGGACAAGCCTTTTTGCGATGCCTGACGACCAGGTCTACGGCAGGTATAGGTTTCCACCCCATATCATCCTAGACCTGGTCAGGGAGTGGGAAGATGACCTTACATCCCCCACCCTTTGCTCCCAAGCATTGAGCCCCTTGGAGAAGGGGCTCAATGTCCTTCATTTTTTGGCCACTGGGTCATTTCAGCGGACTACTGCCATAGTGGGGGGGGGTCTCACGGGCCACGCAGTCACGCTGCCTACACCAGGTACTGGCAATCATGACAGCGCGCCCCTCAGTCCGCAGGCACATATACATGCCCAGAACACCCGCAGAAAGGCAGGCCGTTGTCCTGGATTTTTTCAGGGTGGCACACTTCCCCAAAGTGCTTGGTGCCATAGATTGCACCCATGTGGCCCTACGTCCACCTAGGGCCACTGAGCACATCTACCGAAACCGCAAGCACTGGCATTCCATCAATATACAGGTGGTATGCGATGCAAAGGGAATCATCACCTCTGTCTATGCAAACTACCCTGGCTCCACCCATGACAGTTTCATATACAGAATGTCCGCCCTGAGCCGGGCACTGGAAGCTGGGCAGCATGGCGTCACCTGGCTCCTAGGTGAGTACAAATGCCCTTGCACATGCATGCATGTCACACACACACACACACACACACAAATACACAAATACCAATAATCACAACCATTTACACCTCCCCAGGGGACAGTGCCTACCCTCTGAGCAACCACATTATGACGCCAATCCGGAACCCCACCACACCACCCCAGGTAAGATACAACGCCGCCCATATTGCAACCAGGGCCATAGTGGAGCGCACATTTGGAGTGCTCAAGTCACGTTTCCGCTCCCTTGACCGCTCTGGCGGGCAGCTACTCTATGCACCCCCAGTAGTGTGCAGGATCATTGTGGCAGCATGTTTCCTGCACAATGTTGCAACACGGCAGGACATGGTGGTGCCCCCACATCCCCAACCACAGGCACAGGCGCTGCCCATGGGAGTTGACAGGGCACGTGGCGAGGAAGCCCAGACCCAGCTTGTGGCCACATTTTTCACCTAAACTCCCACCCCTGCGGAGTGCACACATGCCTAGCACATACCAGGTGACAATTGATGATGACAAAGAGACAGTCAACTGTCACAACCGTACCACCCTGAGATGGTTGCCATGAAAGTGCCACATTGTCTGCATCCCTAGCTACTTAAACACAAGCTATCCTGTGAGACCAAAAGGCACACATATGACATGACATGATATGGCCTATACACAAGTATTTCAAGGTGCGATGAGGCAGGGAGGGGGGAACAAGGGAAGACGGACAACAATACTACTAGGCCAGGTGTCATTTAGATTGTCCAAGTGCAGGGGTAGGGGGAAGGGAAAAGTGCAAGGGGAAGGGGAGGGGGGAGTGCAGTACAGGGTAAGTAGACTAAAAAACAAATAAATAGGCCAGCTGGTGGCAACTGCAAAGGTAAGTGCAGACAAGTGCTGGGAAGGGGGGGCTGTAGGGATAGAGAGACAGTCCCGCAGTGCAGGGGTTGCCAGGGAGGCAGTGCAAGTGGAGAGTGGCTGGGCCAGGGACCGAGGTCGGTGAGAGTGGCCCAGTTGCAGATCCAGTGCAGTTCCAGTGAATAATTTTGCAAGGGAGAGGCAGAGAGAAAGCAGAAGCAAAGAGGAAGGTCTTGAGGTGCTTCCCGAACCGGAGATGGTTCTCCTCAAGTTCCAGTGAGGCAGAAAGGCTGTTCCAGAGGGAGGCCCCTGCCGCGGAGAGAGATCTACCCCCAGCTAGTTGCTTTGAGAAGCGGATGACCCTGACATGCAAGGTGTGAATCACACACACCTGCAAAACAGGCCATGGCCATCACTGTTATGTCACTCAAACCCTCCCAAACCACAACATGACATGGCAAGCAATACCCATACACCAACACAGTAACAATAAGGTACACATTGCCATGTCAAAAATGTACAGTGGCATCAGACAATGATGCCTGACATGGAATCAGATGAAATGACTGACCAACAACCTCCCACCCACAATAAGTCATTTCCAAATGCATTACAAGAGTTGTAGACGTAACATAACAATGAATGCCTGTCTACATGCACATTGTGCATAGCAAAATCAACATTGCAGCTTCTGTGTGCTGTGTCCAACTCTTGCAACACACTGCTCAGCGCACAGCACAGTGAACAGCCATTGTGTGTGATGCACACCCTGAGCATCACATCTAAGCGACAGACCACATCAAAAAGCAAATTAGGCATGTACAGGATCCATAATTGTTCACAGAACATGTGCTGCAGGGACACAGTGGGCACCAGGAGGCAAACAGTGTACACGTGGATATGCAAGGGTGGTTGTACATGTAGTGCACCAGAGTGCAAGTGTGTGGGTCAGTAAGGACATGCACTCAACATATGCATGTGCAATCAAGTGACCATCAGTGTCCTCTACACATCACATGTGAACATTCACCATGTGTACACCCCAGCATGTCAAACCACAACTATCCCCTCACACCTGAAAGGTAAACACAACACATGAACAGGCATTGATCAGCAGAACACAACATGTACATAGGATACCACCATTACAATGTCAGGGTTCCCATCACACTGCAGGGCAAGGCAACTATCAACAACAACCCCCCCCTCCCTCCCAAATGACCATGACCCACTGAACAACTGCACCTGGGTCATGGAGCCTTCAACCCTCAATTTCACCTGGCCACAGGATCACCTTTCCCCTTCGTCACCATCTCCCACTCTGAGACCCTGGTGGGGAAGGAGGGTCAGGGATAGGCAGTCAGGACAGGTGTTGGCACACTGGATAACTGGAATGAGTGGCAGGAGGGGGAGGAGGAATGACACATAAAAGTAGGGAATGCACGAAAATGTATTACCTGCATGAACACATAAACAATCCAAACAAACTTGGACATCATTGTCATGGCCTTCTGTAGTCTAGGCTTAGGAGTGGCATGAACCAACCACCCCTTTTAGGTTTTTGGCGCCTGCAAGTTTGGGGCTTACACAGGCATCCGCAACCCCAGCGGGCAAAGAGGGTTAGGGAACGTTGCTTGGATAGGTACGGGAAGCAGGAGCACCGGGTAGAGGGTACAGGGTTTAAAATTGGATAGGACTCCGGGTGATTAGGGGAAAAAAAAAATACCAAATTGAATTACACATTCATCCATGCATTAGTGCACCCCCCAGCAAGCCTATGCAGAGCAGTTTGAAAGAAAAACAACAAGACACGTAGCTCTCGTTTTGAGTGCTGGACTCCTGCCTGCGCACTCTCAGGTCCGGTTACAGGAGCACTGCAATGCTGCAAAGAGAGCCACAGTCAATAACCTGTACGTGCCCATTACACAAAAACACACCACCAAACATGCCCCATAGCAACAAACTACTTTACAAACAGACAATCTGGTGTAGATGCTTCGTACCCATATATAACATTACCCCTGTGATGGGTCATACACAGTCAATGCAGTAAGTCAGCTGCCGGTGGGTGCGTGGCAAATGGAACACCAATGTGTCACAATTCACACAACATGCAATGTCCCCTGGGTAAGCAGACATACCCATATAGCAAGGCATGACTTCAGAACAAGTTGTGTTCCACCATGACCGAAACAAAGTTGGCAGTGCATGTATCAAAATGTACATGGAAATGAAATGAAATGCACTGCACCCGAGTATGTCCCTTGCTGTATGTCCCTGTGAGCTGCCCCTTTCCATGTCTCTGAAGGCTACATGGTTGCTACAAGTGCCTCAATGGACCTTGGTGTACCGGAGGGTATGTGCCACTGCACCTGCAGGTGTCCCAGACAACCTTGCAATCAACAGCCATCAGTCCACCAACACATCTGAGCTGCATTGTGTGCTTCAACACCAATATTCGTCCAAGCTCACCCTCAGTGCTGTGACTAAGCCTGCATGTGCAACTCGCCTGGTGTGTTTGTTGTGTTGTGGCCCCCCTGTGCTGCTCACCTTGCCTGGAGTTCCTTGGAACACGTCAGCAGTTCTAGGATGTAGGTCTGCAATCCCTGTGCCTCTGCTTGTGCACACATGTGCATGTGGGCACCAACAAACGTGTCCAGAATTCAGACGTCCAATGGGCCATGTCTGCTGGCAAAGGTGCTCTGGAGGCTCACCCCCCTGCAGAAAGGGCATGAAACACATGATTAATGCTGATTAATGCTTTAAAGTCATCTGTGTGTGTCTCTTCAGGCATCTCATTACTTGACCATGTCAGAGACTTACATCAGAAATCACACCATCAGTCCGTCTTTCACATCCAAAGTGTGGAACACACTATCTACGGCATGAATTGCAACAAGCACGTGTACAGTAAAGCTAAGAAACATACTACACAATGCATAGCAATGAATGTACACATTAATCATGAAACACCCCATCTAGCAAAAGCTGAACAGTGGACAATAACTCCGCAATCATCCCCACTAGGGGTGTCAACACAAGTCACACAGCACCAGATATGCCACAGATATGACAGTCCAAAGCCCTTGTGTAATAGGTTGTCACACCGAACCATCCTTGCGAGCCCATGGATAAGGGAGGCAGGAGTGGCATATGTGAGTCAAGGACCCCAAGCAGCAAACACATACACAAGACAAGCCTGAAGGGCCCAGCTGGAACAGACAGTGGATGCCTTCAAAAGCCACAAAGCACTGCACCGTCACATGAAAGCACAATAGACAAGCAATTTTAAACTATATTAACTAATTACACTAACTATGGAAAACCTACATTACCTAATTAAACTAACTATCAAACAGAGACTTAACTAACTAAACTAAAAGAAAAATCAAAAATGGCCACATACGACCTGGGGGGGAGGGGAGGCACCCAGGAGGGGGGAGGTACAGGGTGCTGCTCAACACCCACATGCGATGATGATGAGCCAAAAAAAAAAACTCCATGGGCTCAACGCCTGCACAGCTCGACCTATGTGGGAGATAGATGGTCGTCCGAGTCTGGCTCATCCTGGAAAGGAGGACATGGCACTGTAGCCTGGCCACACCTAGACGCAGCTTGCCCCTCGTCGGCAGCAAGTCTGCCGGACGGGTGAGCCTGGTTCTGTGTGGCGATGTGACGTAGGTCTGCAGGCAGAACCTCACGTGATACACGTGCTTCCTCTTGCAAGGTAGCACGTGTAACACAGAGTTCCTCCTGCAAGGCCTGGCTGGACAACCGCTGCACCTCCCGGCAAGCCTGTAGCCCAGCCAAGATGGTACGCTCAAGCTGTGCAAACCTCTCCTCTGCCCGCTGCCTCTGGAACATCATAAGGACACCCAGAGTGGATTTGAGGGAAGCATACTCCTCCCTCAGGGCATCCATGTGCACCTCTGCGTGAGCAGCAATTGCTTGACGCAGAGACGACATTTCAGCCTGGCGTGCCCTGTCTGAGGCCGCCATGACCAGCCTGAGCGAGCGGGCCGTGGACCGTGCCGCCTGCTGCTGGAGAAGCACCTGCCTAGCAGGGGGGAGCACAGATCGGGCCACACGCTCCATGCTCTCAGCGATGTTCTCCATTGCTGCCCCCTGCCGTTCTGAATTGGCAGTCATGTCTTGCTCCCACTCAGTATACTGCGGTTGCGCGCGGCGACCGGGTTGCCGGGCTTGACCCCTACGGGACCCAAGGACCGGGGGTCCTTGCTGTGTTGGCACCGCCTGCGGCTGCACGACTACATGCCCCCGTCGCTGTGATGTCCCAGGCACATCAGTGACTGGTGTGGAGGGTGACCCTGTGTCCCGATCCACCACGGGCAGAGGAACCAAGACTGTCTGATCCCTCAGTGCAGGTGTCGCAGACAGAGGAGTGTCCACATCAGAATCACTCACCCCTGACACATGGACTTGATGCTCATCCAACTCAACATGGACGTCAGAGTCGTCATCAAGGCTGGACTCATAGGCAGCCAGAGACGAGATGGACTGTAGCACTTGGGGGTTTTCGTGGCCTACCACCCCACGACCCCCACTTGTGCCGGGTTGATGTAGTGGTAACAACCCTGTGTCTGGCATGACAACACCATCCTCCGCCTCCATTGCGTCATCACCTGAAAAATAGAGAGAAAAAAGGTCACTACACATGACAGAAGCACACAACACACACACACACACCGACAACAAACGCATCAGGCAGACATGTGACACACAACATATAACCTGGCATGCATGCTGGGTCAACTTTGAATTGCTTCTGTGATCAGACCTGTTGAAAGGTGGCAGTTTCCATGGAAGTGGGTCTATGCAGTGCAGAAAATGTGTACGCCACTCACTACCTACATGTACAAGCACTCCATGGTGTGTGCCAGGAAATGTGAAGGCAGTGCAATGTCAAATTCACACATCACATGCATTGTGCATTCAATGTGTACCATATCTAGAAGCCAAGCACCCCTCCACCCCAGTACCAAAGCAGGGATGCCTAGCATGGTATCAAAAGGCTGACCATACACCTGTGTATTGACAGGCAGTGTTGACTGGCATCAACAGCTTAATGTGATTCAAGTGACAACACTGCAAATGATGATGGGACAGTAAGCAGGACACATGATGAAAACTCTGGAGGCCGCCCACGTGTGAAGAATACACAACAACAGTTGGACAGAGTCATTGGTCATTGAACAGGCTGAGGCCTGTGAGCCACACAGATTGTCAGACCCTAAACATGTGTGCAACGCAGTACTGAGCCACAGTTGACATGGGAAGGCTGATGAGATGCCATGCAATGTATGTAACCAAGGACTTGTATTACAGTGATCATCCAGTCAAGGACACATAGGGGCATATTTCTGGCAGATTCTACGCTGGAAATTAGCATCTACACAGGACGCATGAACAAGAAAGTACACATTGGGAAGATTGAAGCAGACCAGTGCAAAGGTGGAACTGGGGTGCAGAGTGGCAGAGGAGGGGCAAGGGAGCATGCCTACATGGAGTCCCCGCATGCAGGCAGAGGAGACATGCATCACGGAAGCATTGCATTACTTACACATTCGAACCATGTACACGTCACATGTAGTGGCAATCATGCACAACACATCCCACAAGTGAAACACACACGTCCTCAACAAACACGCATCAACACTCACTGGACTGGGCATCATAGTCCAGCATCTCTCCCACTCCTTCGACCAATTCAGGTGGTATGAACTCCGCAACGAGTGCCTCATGCGGAGTGATCTCTTCCTCCTCTGGTGCAGGCCCACCGCCAGTCACCAGAGTCAAGTTGTAATTAGAGGCACGCTTAGCCTTAGTGTTGCGTTTGATGTCATTCCAAAGCTTTTTGCACTCTTGCGCCGTGCGCACCTCATGGCCAAATGAACTGACATGTTCCCCAACATGCTTCCAGTGGGTGTCACGTTGGGCAGCCGTAGTCTGACTATTGGCACCCACTAGCTTGTCACGGCTGTGGCCCTGCACGTAGCCCACGAGGAAGTCCAGTTCCTGCTTGCAGAAAGGCCTCTTCCTCGACGTGCAGGAGGTCGTGGCTGTGTGTGGGGTCCCAGCCTGTGCTGCAGGTGCAACCTTCGTTCTCTTGGACTGTGGCGCAGACCCTGGCTGGCTAATGCCGCCCTGCCCAGTATGGCCAGTGGGTTTGGTGGATTGAGCCAAGGGAGTGGCAGGTGGAGGGACGACCAAAGGCCTGACTTGTGTCAGTGGCAGCTGGGTGCCCTCTAATGGACCCTGCGCAGCAACATCAGCTGTGGCAGGGACATTGACCGCAACGGTCCTGGTTGGCAGACTCACAACTGGGGTGTTGTTGGGTGCATCTGCCCCTGGCCTTGCCAACACCCGGCTGTTCGGGGCAGCGGATGACATAACTGCCCCAGGGACACGTGTCTTGGTCTGAGCAGCCCGGCCTGCCACTATGGTTTCCTTCCTGGCCTGTTGGAAATCTACCAAGGGCTCCTCAAGTGCCAACGCAGCCTGCGCTGGCAGACCCTGAGCCTGGGTGGCGGTGTCCACAGCTGCACCTGCAGCTACCACTACCTTTGGGCCTGTGGCAGTCGATGGAACGGACTGCTGGGTCACACGGGCGCCAGTGCCAGATGCAGAAGCTGCATCCCCCGGAACCACAGGGGGTGGTGGCATGACTGCACCGACACATGGCACAACATTGTGCTCAAGTGGCGCACCCCTGCCTCTTCCCCCTCTGTGGCCGCCCTGGACACCCTGGAGACCCCCTACTCCCTGGTCACCACGGCCACGTCCCTGACCACGCCCGCCATGAGGAGTATGCCCAGCTGAGGCGCCCCTCACCTTTGGTGTCCTCCCAACCATGGCACAGATGTAGTAGTGCCGGCACAGATGGAGTAGTGCCAATGGGAGGTGTACACCACAATTGACCTGGGCAATTGGGGTGAAGGGGGTGGGAAGCAAGATGTTAACAGCCCCCCTGCACCTGCAAGGCTGTATGTGACCCCGGTGATGTAGTGACGGCTCACGCAATGCTCAGGCACCCCAAAACTGCAGTAAAACCGTGCACGCAACCCTGCAGCCTATGTGCGTGGATTCAACCTCCCGCAGTATGCGGTGGCACCCAGTAACACGAATAACGCGTACGCGTGGGACACGCAGGCTACTATGACATCTAAAATGGGTGCGATACACAGGGGCACCCGCAGTGGGAAAAAGAGCGTGTGCGACTCACCGTCTGACTAGCGCGATGCAGAAAAAACACGTATAGCCAATACCCTCGCCAAAAGATCCGTCCTTGATAGCTGTGAAGTTGTGATGGCGCGCGAAACAGGAAGCAGCAACACACGTCGGTCTCCACGAAAGGCACGTACAGCGAACTGCTGGCCCCGCTCACCTTTAACCCGTGCTGAGGGAAACGCCCACGCGCGTCACGTCACTTACGCGCATGGGCCCTTTCCTCGGATTACACGCAGACGTGCAGTTTTTCACGTGCGCTGAAACGCCCATGCACGCCTGCGCGCGTCACGTCACGTCACAGGGGCGCTTGCGCTTGAAGGGCCTTCTGTCCAATGAAATTGCGTATGCGTGCAGACGCGCTTACGCGCTAAGGGCCTTTTCTCGAATTACACGCTGACGTGGAGAATTTTCACGTGCCAAAACACTCCGTATCAAGCTGGCCACGCGTAAGCACACGGAAGACCACGCTCCTGCCCAGAAGGCTGAATTACTGCCCCCAGAGCCCCGAGCACGCTCCCACCTGCCATCTGCTGCTGCCTGACTGCCTGCTGCCCACGTGCCCTGCCTTTTGCTGCCTGCACATCAGCCAGGGGTGCTGTTGCTGTGACCACCCCTGCTGGAACCGAAGACTCCCGACTGGGATTCCATCGCTCCACTGCCCAGCCCCAGGACCCAGGATGCAAATCGATCACATAAAACACGTGGGATTTGTCCATCACCTAATCTTCCCCTTTGAGGATTTCATCATGTAGGTGGTTAGTATTTGGAGGCCTTGTGGTTTCTTCATGTGGTATTTGGCAATCCAACTTTGTCTAAGGTATTCATACTCTGGTTCTTATGCAGGAAGAAGGCCTACTTGTGTACACTCATACACTTGGTTTGCTAACCCGTCCCTAAATGGGTGCAGTAGATGATCAGGTAACAATCAGTATGAAATCACTGTTTTTTCAACGTTTCAACGAATACATGTTTTTTAAGGTCTTTTCTAAAGCCTGCAAAATCATGAGTAGAACTGTGTTTTTTTTATTTACAGACGGATATGAAGTTATAATTACAATTGTTCCTTTATAACTGGCTTAATATCATCAAGTGGTTTCTAAGCACGGGATTGGAATTCAAACCTGTGTTGCGCTGCATTGTTTGCTTCTAACACAAACACGTTGCCCCTGAGCTGTCCTTCCTCCCCGATCGCCACTTCAATATGGGACATAGATTGTTATACACGATTTAAGAACTGAATGATTTAAATATCAGCCCTTGAAGAATGTTCCAAAGTTTTTTTGTGAACAGAAACATGCTCGGCATATGACCTGCAATCAACTAATATTTGCAGTTTTTAGTTGGTCGCTTGTTTATTTATTTTTTTTTTATTAAAAAACATTGTGGTGGCGGTCCTTTTTTTATTCACTATTTATCACTGGGTTAGGTGTAAGGTTTTTAATTATTTGAATTCTTTTTTTATTTTTCCAATTAACAAACATTTTTGAGCTTTATATATTTTTGCTGTGACATTTCTTGCATATATTGCATTTTTGTGTTTATGGTAAAATATCTGATTGTAAAGGGGGTCTTTTGTGTTTCACGTTGTCTTATCATCCAGTGTATCCCCTTCGTTGTTTCTGGTCCCTCTAATATGTACAGGTAGCCACAGTTGAACCATGAGTACTTAAAATGTACAATCTAGGAGATCAGCAATTTTCACTGGCCCGATTTAGGGGGATTCTCTCATGCTTGTTCTGAAGCCATAACATTGCCTTTTGAAATGGATTTCCCTGACTTTATTCATTGTGTTTAATAAGATTGCACTGCTCAGTGTCACCTTGGCAATCGTATGCGACTCTGAAACTTTTTCATATTAGCTACAAGTGGTAATTATGAAGAAACGCCATGTGTTGACTTAATACCATATTTTGGCCACTGAAATGTTTGTATGCTTAGACATTTTGTGCTAATTTCTTTGGCAAAGTAACAGCCATGACGAGGCACAAAATGTCTACTTATTAACTGTTTCAGGGACAATTAGGACAGCATTGTTTTTGGAAATCATCATGTATCCCTACCTGCAACAAAGGAGAGTCTGCATCTGGCACATGTTTCATTCTTAGTGTACATAAGAGGAAAAGGCAGTTTATAAAGTTGATCATCACAATGTACACATTACCTTGTGACCTACAGCATCAAATCAATGGGAAAGAAATCCTAAGCCCCCAGACGCATTCAATGCATGAAAAGCCAAAGGGCGTAATAAACAAAATGTTTTGAATGGATTAAAGACATTTTGCGAAGAAAGAATGCACTTTCCACTGCGCAGAAATAAAGAAGCAGATTCCCAGATCGTACTTTGCGCTGCCCCTTCCCACTTTGTGCTTTGCTCGATGTGACAGAGCTGGGAAATCCGTCCCTTCTTCCTAGAGGGGAAGCACAATTCAGCATAACCCTCCCTAGGGTTTTGGGAAAGCGGGACCTCACTGGGAGTGACTCTCAGAACCCCCTACCATTAAGTAACTGTAAGAGGGAAGTGACTTCAAAAGTCCATGTCCTTGTTCTTTCCGTTTACGATGTTCCACAAAGAAACAAAATGGCTGTATATCTAGATCTGTAGATCTAGAAACCACCTAATGACACAGGGATTAGTCCTTCCTAAAACTCATCCAGGTCAGGGGTCTGATAGCTAATGCTTCTAGTTTGACTGTAGCATATGCCTGTTCTGGGGTGGAACAACTTCCTGCTGGTATACAATATGAAGTGTTCCATACCATCATGTTCTTGAGACAATAGTGCCCCCAAGAAGAATTTAGAGGCATCGGTCTGGAGGATAAATTATTGGCTAAAGTTTGGCATTTTCAAGGTGGGTTCTTGACACAAAACCTATTTCAGACCTTCAAAGCTTCTTTGAACGTCTTTTCCCCAGACAAGTCTTTGAGGTTGCGCATTCTTTTGTTTGTCCATGAGATTTGGCGGCCTAGGTGGAATAGTTGGGAATGACGCGTCAGTGATAGCCTGTCGATACCAAGAATGCTCCGAGGTCTCTCTTGGTCGAAGGTGCAAGGGTTTGTTATACAGCCTTGACTTTTGTGTTAGCAGCCCAAATCCCGCGAAATACCCCAGATATTTTACTGTTGACTGGGCCAGGTGGCATTTCTTCAGGTTTGCCCTTAGTCCCGCATTTCTGAAGGCTTGTGAGATTACTTAGAGGTGGTTCATGTGCTTGGACCAGGTTTTACTAATGATGAAAATATCCTCCAAATATGCCCCCTAAAAGTCAATGTAAGGTCTTGACACTCTGTTCATTAACCTCTGGAAAGTAGCAGTTGCTATGTGTAAGACAAAATGAGGTGCTTTAAATTGGAAAAGTCTCTGAGGTGTAGAGAAGGCTGTCTTTTCCCTATCGGCTGGATTTAGTGGTACCTGTCAATGTCCCTTGGTCAAATCGAGGGTGGAGATGTACTTGGATGACCGTGACTTTTCAATGAGTTCATCAATTTGTGCCATAGCGTAGCTGTCGAATGAAGAAATGGAGTTCACTTTTTGGAAATCTATGCAGAACCTTCTAGTCTTGTCCAGTTTTGCCTCTAAAATGATGGGAGAAGACCAGGGGCTCTCTGACGGCTCAATGATGTCAGCCTTGAGCATTTCTTTGAGCTCCGTCCCCATGATTTTCCTTCTTGCCTTTCGGGTTCCAATAAGGTTCCAGTTTACCTTCTGCCCAGCTCGTTTTATAAATATAACGGAAACATTTTTTTACTGTAACCGGCTGTTCAGAGAAGATCTCTTGGAAATGTTTCAACAAGTCATAGAGGTCTTCTTGTTGGGAGGGTGGTAGATTGCTTGGGATTAACTGGGTTTCTAGGCCTTGATCTGTAAGGAGAGTAGCAATGGTCCACTGCTTTAACAGATTAACATGGTATATCTGCATTTTTTAACATCCAACAGGTTGGGCAACTATATAGTTCAATGGACCGTTTTTGTTCAGAATTTAATAGGGACCGTACCATTTTGAAACCATCTTATTTTCTGATGTGGGAAGGAAAACTTAAAGAGAAGGATTGAGATACAGCATGCCTGTCGTGTAGAGCCTTCTGATGTTCTTGGGCTCTTCCTAACTGCGATTTCCCTAACAGCGGTCATATGAGTTTTAAGTTTCTGGGCTGCTTAGGCTATGGGTAGGGTAGCCTCTTCTCTTTCTTACCAGGTCTCTTAAAGCATGCCAAGTACGGCCCGGGGTTCCCTTCCATAAAACAACTCAAATGGAGAATATCCCACAGATGCCCAAGGTGTTTTCCTAACAAAGAGGACTTGGGGAATCATGACGTCCTAATTATGGTCATCAGCCTCTACCAGCTTGTGGAGTATGCTTTTCAAGGTTTGATTGAACCTTTGAACCTTTCCACAAGGTCATCTTTCTGAGGGTTGTACACCGAGGTACACAAGGATTTGATGTGTAAAATGTCCTTGACCTCCTGCATAATTTTGGCCATAAAGGTGGTAGCTTGGTCCGTGAGGATTTGTTTTGGAAATCTGACTCGGGAAAGAGAGGGAAGTAGATGTTTCAAGGTTTGTTGACTTGTGCTGTTCCTGAAAGGCAACACTTTGGGATACCGAGAAGCCTAGTCAACATGGGGTTAGGCTCCTTGAATATGCCCATCTGGATTGACTTTACTGCATCTTTGTTTCGCAGCCGCCTTGCAACATGGGGTTAGGCTCCATGATTGTGTCCACTTGAACTCTTGCACTTCTGCCTGTGATGTAACTACCTCTGTATCGCTCTCTATGATGTAATTACTTCCTGCGCTTTCTATCCTGTAACCATAAGCACTGTAACCAATCTCTTAAGCACCTAGGTACCTCTGGGTTTGGTGCACCATATAAATAAATAAAATTACATGTCTAAAATTGATGACCAATCTAGATGTTTCTAACGGGCCTACCGTGTCCGTGGTGATGCAGGAAAATGGCCTTGGGTACCGGGGTGGCTGCAGTCTTTTGGCAAATTTCACAGGTCATGATAAAGCTCCTTATGTCTGCAAATACTCCCGGCCAATAAAACCAGCTTTGGGTTTTCTCTATTCCCTGGTGGGTTGTGGTTAGATGGTAATGCGCCTGCTCCAGTACGATCACCAATTGAGTTCGGGGTAAGGCCGTCTCTCCTGCTGTCTCCGCTATATAGTAGCCCATTCTTAACAATGAAGGGCCCGGCTTCACTTCGACTTGTTCTCTTCTGATGTTATTCTCCCAAAGGCCTCAGTAAGGGCCGGATAATTCCATTAGGCAAAGGCAAGGTCGGGTAACTGGCGATGTCCTTCGCCTCTACTAGGGGTTTGTCTGTACTTGGGAGGGCAGCCTACCCAAAGCCTAACAACCACTGTCTGTTTGTATTAGTGCCTCTATCACTTGCAGAACTGGAGTACGGGCCTGTTCAAGTATTCCTGTGCTACGTCCTCTCCATCCTTGACCAGTTAGTGGTCTGGGCTGTGGTCATGGAGGATTACCTTGTCCTTCACTCGATAGTCGGGATCTACCATCCCTGCGGCAAACTCCAGGGCATACCACCTCACCGGTCCTGACTTCGAGGCCAGTCGTACATAAGTCCCAGGTGGAGGGGAAATACTTAGACCCATAGGGATTAAGTGCATTTCTTTAGGTGGTTTGGGGATCTCCTCTATACTATATAGGTCAAACCTGATAGATTGTGGAATTGGTAGTTTGGTTGATTGGCCTTTACGGACAATTTGAAAGTAGTATGGGTCCTAAACATGTATCAGCTGATCTAAATCACACTACTGATACCATATGTGGTGTACCAGAAGAAGTTGGAGAAGAGCTTAACATTTCAAGGTTGTATATTTAAACTAAAGAGAAAATGCCTATCTGTCTCTATTGCTATGAGAAATTTTCCCTGCTTAAAACCTAAAGTAAGGGTGCTTACCAATTGTCGAAAATAGTACTCAGTCCAGAACCAACTCCTATCTGGCCCTACCACTTTGAGAAAAAACGACATAAATGTTAGCCAGAGCAGTAACCTTTCCACTCTGGCTTCTCCTGGCCAAAGCTGATTGGGGTGCTCCAGTACTGTTCATCAGTTGAACTTGGGTTTTTGTGGACAGAATTATGCTTTTTTCATCACGGCATCGCAACAGATTGGCAAGGATCCAATGGGGAACATCCCAGGGATCTGATGGGGCTGTGTTTATTTTGAAGAATGTGCAAATCTTTCACCCTGCCACGGATGCACTCGTCG
Organism: Ambystoma mexicanum; assembly: GCF_040938575.1. Lineage (NCBI taxonomy): Eukaryota > Metazoa > Chordata > Amphibia > Caudata > Ambystomatidae > Ambystoma > Ambystoma mexicanum. The sequence goes on from NC_090922.1 coordinate 908,404,667, forward strand.
AGACGTGCTGATGCCCTGACTTTGCCGCACTGTGAGAACAGCAAGGAGGAAAGGAAACTCGATCAGGGCACACTCTTTGTAGTTTCGTGGAGTGGGCCCAACTAGCAACAGTTCCAGGATCTGCAGAAGTGGGGAACACTCACTGAGTTCTAAACTGGTGCTGCTTGCGTGGGCATGGCGAGTGCAAATATGGATGGTTGGGAGTGGAGCAGGAACCAGTAAAGCAGCTGAGCTGTACTCAGTCAAGTGGATCAACTGCAGGCTTTGACACTGGGAAGCTTTTGAATTAATCGGAGGGGCCACGCAGGAGGGGTGATCTGTTCGCCAGCTGCCAAAGTGGAAACTAAACAGAGGATTGAACAGTTTAGTAGAAGGTGCAGCCTCACAGTCACTATCCTTGGATAATGATACGTCTCTCGCTGCGGCCTCATGGCCTATTATTGAACTGTGCCCTTTCCCACTTGTCGGTGCGTGAAGAAAACATTGTTGTGGGGCACATAATACTTGGTTTTTAACACTGCAAATCTCTGTTGCAATATCTGCATACTGCGCTGCAACTTGATAATTCCACTGGGTGAGGATACATGACATCTGCCATATCTCTGTAGCAGATCATCAGCAAGAAACTCCTTCCCGCTGGTGCGGTGCTAGAGCTTCGCATTTGTCCCCCTAAGCACCATGGATCTTCATGTACATCACCAGTCTGACTGACAGCTACGGCTCGCTTAATGCTGTACTATGAACTAGGAAACCAATAACTTGTGACTTTCAACTCTTCTTTTTCATGGTGTGCACCTAACTGTGCTTCCACAACCTTTTTGTACTGTGTCTAGTGCTTTGGGCAAAAATCGAAGTTAGTTGTGCTACTAATTTGTTAACATCTGCATTGCCAACCTGCCCAATGATCTCTGTATGCCTGACTGCCTGGTGTGATTCTACTGTTGCACAGTGCTTGGCCCTCTCCCCTGGTATCTTCTGGCTCTCTCCACCTCCTCCGCCTCCTCTTCTCTCCCCCCATGAATCTCCATCTCCCCTATCTATTCTAACTGTTTCTCCATCTCATATCCTCCATATATCTCACTAAGTCTAGTAAGATGAAACTAAAAAAGGTATTCCTGATTTCTAAGCCTGGTCTGCCCATTGTAGACCTCTACATCAATGTCTCCTCTAGACAGACTATCACTGACGTTCACTTTGTTATTCCTTCGTCTAACCTGTGGAACCACCATAGGGTCTCTGTCCTCCTCCCTTTCTCCTTTTCTCCCATTGCTGGCGGCATCAGATGGGAAGCGCTCTTGGTGCACTTCACATCTTCCAAATACACCATTAATGTCTATCATAATGGCGCTATTATGGCCCAGGGCACTCAGCCCAATCTCTGCCTTTTTCACAGGCGTCTTCCTTCCCTCTTCAACTTCCCTCCTTCTCCTTGCACCTAGCTTTCCCACATTCCCCTTCCACCCAGTGGTGACCCCCCTCACCTGCGCCCCACCTTGCAAATCTTTTAAAGGGAGCAACCAACTGCACTTAGCCACCCTCAATTCTCGCTCTGTAAAACACTCCTCTGACATATGTCACCTCTTTGAAGACCTTGGCGTCCTTGCTCTCACTGAGATGTGGCTTAAGGCCAGCTCAGTCACAGCTTTTGACACTATTCTCCCTGAAGGCTACAAGATCCTGTCCAATCCCAGGCCTGCACGGGCTGGTGGCTGAGTGGCTCTGATCTTCCTAAGCGGCTTCCTGCCTCTATCATCCCCACCCAAACCTACTCATCCTTTGAAAGCCTAGTCTGCAGGCTGTCTGTCTCACTTACCTTTTCTTACTCTCGCTACCATCTATAGATCCCCCGGACCATCCTCCCTCTTCTAAGAATGGGCCGACCTGTTCTCCTCTCTTCTTGCCTCCTCCCCCAACATATCTTTCTTGGGGATTTCAACATCCATCTTGACTCTCTCGATGGGGCCACTGTTCTCTTCTGCATTCTTTGTGATACTCTTTTCCATCTCTATCCTTCCTTCTGGCCCAACCCACTCCTCGACCGGACACACCTTTGAGGCTCTCATCTCAACAGACATCCCTCTCTCTAACCCTCTCACTACCCCTCTCTCCTGGTCTGACCACTCTTCCCTCTCTTCTCACCTTGACCTTCCCTACCCTCTGACCCCTCCGCCCTCACTAACAGTCTCCTTCTCTGTCATTCGACCGATGAAGCGTGTCAGTTGCAGCATTTTCCTCCTTATTCATCCCTCCTCCACTCCCTTCATTGGACTCTGTCTGACTCAGTTCTAGCTAACCTCAATCTCTCTATCTCCAACACCCTGGACATCCTTGCCCCTGTCATGAGGCTCTTGATGAAGCCTGCCTCCAAATGCAACTCTAGGTATGACTCTGACTTGGCTGCTTTGAAACGCAAGTGAAAAGCTGCAGAGCGGAAGTTGCTGTCTTCTAGCTCATCTTCTGCCAAAATGGCCCACCACCTACTGCAAAGGAAAACTGCCTCTCCATCTGCTCCAAGAAGGGGCTCATCTCCAAGCCCATATATCTGGAGCAACCAATAAGGCAGTTGAACTCTTTAAAATGTGCAAAGGAACTTGCCAATCCCACAGCAGTGTTCCCCTCCCCTCCCAGGCACTCTGCCCTGCACTGGCCACCCACTTCTCCTCCAAAATTTTGGAAATCCTATCCCTTGTCTTCTGCTACCCCACTGTCCCCTCTCTTGGCCCCACCCATCCTTGCTCTCTTCTTTCTCTCCCATTGCGTCAGATGAGATCTCTAGAGTTGTCCGCTCTATGAAAGTCTCCTCTAAACAGGTGCTCCCCTGCTTCTCCAGAACCATCAAGGACAACATTGTCTCTCTCCCTCCAGCCTTGGACAACCTCTCAAACCACTCATTTTCCACTGGCTCCTTTCGCCTACCCCTCAAGCTCTCTCTTGTGCACCCTCTCCTAAAAATGGCATCTGCTGATCCTTCCTGCCCGGCTAACTATCACCCTCCCTCCATCACCCCTTTCTTGGGCAAACTCATGGAGAAACTGGTCATTCCCCAACCAACCCTCCACACTGAAATTGTTTACTGCCTCCACGATAACCAATCCGGTTGTAGGGGTTCCAGAGGCACGGAAACTGCTCTCCTGAACACCTGTGAAAACCTACTCTCCAGCTTGGATTCCAACTACCCCTCTATTCTAATTCTCCTCGATCTCTCTTCTGCCTTTGACACTGTCAACCACTCCATCCTCATAAGCCGTCTCCATGATACCCTAGGGATAGCAGACAGGGAACTGACATGGCTTATGTCCTTCCTTTCAAACATACCCTCCCAAGTGAAAATAGGTTCTTTTCTTCTGCTCCACCACACTCTCTACCTGTGGGGTCCCTCAGGGTTCCATTTGATTGTCAGGGCTCTTCAACATCTATCTGGCCGACCTGGCCTACCTGATCTCCACTTTCTCACCTCATTTCCAGTGTTATGCAGACAACACACAGCTCTCCTTCAAGCTACCACCCCCTACCTCCTCCTCCCTCATACCTGACTGCTATTCAGGCATGGTGCTCTACCAATGATCTCTGCCTTAATGCCAGTAAGACAGAGATCCTATTCATTGGGATGCCTGCTCCTCCCCCCGCACCCAGAGATCCTATTCATTGGGATGCCTGCTCCTCCCCCCGCACCCCTCTCCCCAGCCTGATTCCTTGGGTCTCATCCCCTCACCCACCTCTGAGGCAAAAAACCATGGTATCATCTTTGACCCCTCTCTCTCCTCTCCATACATCACAGACCTTGCCAAAAAAGCCCCACCTTCTCAGTGGCGTTCTACATTTCCTCACATTCCACCAGAAGCTTAATGTCTCCAGAGCCCTGGTTCTCTCTAGGCTTGACTACTACAACAGCCTTTTACTCAATCTACCTCTTTCCTCACTTCGTCCTGCCCAAGTAATCCAGAATAGGACTGCAAGACTTATCCTTGGCCTCAAGCCCAGGGACCACATCTCTCCTGCCCTAAAATCTCTCCACTGGCTCCGGGTGACTACAAGGATCAAATTCAGGACCCTGCATCATCCACAAGGCCGTCTGGGGCCTGGCACCTCTTTGCATCCAGTTGTCCCTCCCTAAATATCTCCTGACCAGAGTCCTTCGGTCTGCTGCCTCCAACTCTCTGCAGGTCACACGTTTCTCCAAGTAGATAGTGGGAGGTGGATCCCTTTCTGTGGATGGCTCCTCCCTCTGGAATTGCCTCCCTTCCCCCTTCGACTTGAGCCGGATCTTCTAAAGTTCTGGACAATTCTCAAGACTTTCCTTTTCTCCTCTTCCTTCCCTCTCCTCCTCCCATGTTAACTCTCCATCTGCGGCTATGACTGGGGACTGGTCCCTTCAGAGTCTTACAGAGGCATGAACAATCCATACTTTGCCAGCAATTGCCCTTGGGCTCCCATTCCCACACTAGCCCAACTTGGTCTACCTTGCCCACTGCACTCACCCTCCTTTCCCTCCCCTTTTTCCCCTGACACTTGCCATCTTGGCACCCCCCAGTACTTCCATTATGATTCCCTTGTCCCCCCAACCCCCATCCTGTCTTGTGGCACCTGGAAACACTTGGTTATAGGCACCATACACATGTCCAATAAATACAAATAAATAGTTTAATTATTCCACCAACTTGGACATTATCTTTCAAATTCTTCTTGTTTTAGAGTTCAGTAATTGGACACTCCAGATTCCCTTGTGGCTTCTCCAGCTCATTTTAGGAGCCATCCAGGTTCCCTTTTTTGCAAGTGAGGTCCCACTTTCCCATAAACCTTGGGAAGCTATAGCTTAGCGTGCTCACCTCCATAGCCTCAAAGGGAGTGGCTCCCCCCTGGGAAGATGGGATGGATTGGCCGGATCTGTCACATAATGCATATGGCTGCCAATGCATACATCATGTGTGTCCCATGTTTTGTTTACCATCACCCTATCTGTAGCAGCAGGCCAGACAGGACATCTGCACACTTTTTGATACTTTATGCTATCAGACCCCATCATGGATATGTCATTAGGGGTAAACCACTTGCATCACAATTGAACATGTTTCTGGTCCACCAGCAGTGACCTACAAAACATTCATGCAGAGTTGTCCACATTGCTTACACTTCAGTATGTTGTGTCCGTCTATGGGAGATTTGGACAGCTATCCCCCCTCATTCACTATAGTTAATATAAATCTACCCCCATGTTTATGCACACCACACAGTTGGTAGTGTTGGGCAGCTTCCCATTTCAAGTACTGACACCACATGCTTGATTTTGTCAGAGACGCAGATGGTCCATCAGTGTTGGTGTGGAATTGTGTAAGTTGCTTAGCACACAGACTAGCTTCACCACCTTCTTCCTCAGTCTCTTCCATGTTGTCTTTCCAGTACTCGTTGCTTTACGGAAGGTGTTTAGGACATTTTACATTTTCTGAACACTCACACTACACTGTTTCTTTGACAAAGTATGTTTCCCATTCATCCTCATGAGCATCCTTGAGGCACTGTGACTTGGAATTATAATTGCACTGTAAGTGCAGTAGTACGAGTATTTCCCTCAACATGACATGCACCACGCAGGTCATCCACATATGCGTGAAAGAAGTAGCATTCACTTGATTTAGTGACTTCCAAATGTTGGATGTGAGGGTTCTCCTAAAATGCGTCCTCTCATAGATCAGTGTTTCTGCTTATAACATGACTAAGTTGTACATCCTTTCAATGCCTCAGTGTTGCTGTTAATGTAGACCTACATGCCCCTGTATCTATATGCAACCTGTGGCCAAGCACTTCCACAGCATCATAAAAAGATTGCCCAATCATCTGCTACGGAGGCAAATGTGGAGGAGGAATTACCATACATGTGCACTTCAGGAATGCATCTGGTACACACACGGAAGTGATGTCCACTGGAAGGTGATAATTTAGAAAAGCCAGCTTTGTGAAACAGTGTACACATTGTGGCCATAGCAGCACACAGTGGTAGATAGTGTATAGCCATGGCATGTTTCATGCTGTGGCAGTTGTCTTTGCTGGGTAAGCCAGAATCAGGAGACCAACAAGGTGGCATTTTGGGTGAAGTAGATTTGTATTTGAATACCAAAAACCAAAACTGTCTTTAAATTCCTTGGCCCTACTCTTCGAGAAATGATACTAAAAGAGTGCTTGTCAGGATGCTGTACAGAATATTCATTCTGCTGTCCAGGAACCTGTTGCTTCCTGATCCTTGTCCCTACCACTGTAAACAAAACAGATACATTTAAAAAAAAAAGGCACAGTTAGGCCTTGCCCCTGACAACTAAGTGGTGGTTAGTTTCTGACCCCAACCTAATTAGACTTTCCCAATAGGGGCATCCCGGGTTCCTGTGCAGTCTAAGCATGAAGGCTGAATGACTCTCCCAAATACACTTGTCTATATTGTTCACATTACTCCCAACAATTTATCTTGTCTTCCATGTCATGAGTGTCATGAGGGAATGGATAGCCAGTGTTTCCCCGACCATTTTCCTGGTGGTTTCTCTCTCCATAAATGATCCCAGCATTCTCACACAATACATAGTTTGTGGTCCTAATTCCAGCATTGGGGCCCGAGTGCTCTCACCCCACTTTACAGTCTGGTTTCTCTCACCCTGCCTTGGGGGTCTACTTTGGTTTTTACACCATGATTGAAGCTCACTGGAGTGATTCTGTACCTTCTGTCTTTGTTCGTGGTCCTCTGGGCCAGTCGCAGTTTCTACCTTACAGCTTCCTCCAAGTGGCCTACATCTGATCGAGCCGGCACTCCCTTCCAGCAGTCTTCCTCTGGGGTTTTGGCATTAATTCCATGTTGTGCTGCTCATTTGCTGCCCTGGCATTCTCTACTGAGGGAGGCTTGCGTGGGCCATGCTACTCCAGTCCTGGCCCCGTTAGATTTGCTAAGTGTTCCATAGACTTTGCCGCCCGATGATCTGACACACCTGGCATATGATCCCTTCTCACTACCACACCTTACAGGAGGGGATCTCCTCTGTAGTTCTTGGGGCTTCTCTCTTCCATAGACCCAACACTATTTTAGTGTTTATCCTCTATGGAAGGAGGGGGTGGATGTATTACCCATTCTCTGTTCCAAGTTGAGGACAGGGCTAAAAAGGGTCAGAAAAAATAAGTCCTCACATAATTTCTGTCTCATATAGCCAACAAATACATTGCAATCTTTGGAATCAGGAGCCTTTTGGGTATTTTCCTATCCCAAGGGGGAGGTCACCCCCAGTGGTTTTCCACTTGACCTGTCCCTTTGGGGGGTGTTAAGCTTGCCGGTGTCACCTCTCTAGTCCTAAAGAGGGGGGTTTCACTTCTTTGGAGAAGGGAAAAATACTCTGGATTGTTCAGTGCACATTCACATGACCCATCAACTGCACAAGTGATCATCTCTGTTCAGTGATGGCCACATGCTCCATGCTGTGCATCCTCCCTGCTACCATGCTCCTGGGATTCCCATTTGTAGCAGTTGTCAATTCGCTGATGTTCATCCAATGCTCTTTCCCTCACAGCACCATAGCCTACGCTCTGATGCCTAGATAGTGGTTTACTTGTTAAGTGACCACTAGTGGATCATTCAGTAGTGGGCCAATGTGGCATTGTGGGTTCATCTGTGATGATTCTGTGAACATTCTAATGCATTGATAGAAGGGCCCTTCTGGCATATCCAAGTTGAGGACAGGAACTCACTTGTTATGGTGTCTGGCCGATGTTCTCCACCGCTGAGATATAGGATGATTCCAGAGACCGCAGAATCACATTGTTACATTTCATTCTCAGTAATGTGAAATGTTATACAGAATGTGATTGGTGCAGTTTAGGTGTATTTTACCCACTTGCTTGTCAATGTGGATGAGCTCATGCTTCTACAGCAGATGAAGCTTAAACCTAATTGGATTCATCCAAATGGCAGTTCATTCCCTCTGATTCAATGGCCTCTCGTCTTCGCATGAGGGTAAGTTCACCTGATGGCCAAAGCTCCCCAGTGTAGCACCCCAAACCATTAGTCTGCCATTTCTTGGGAGGATGAGTGGCTAAGGGTGATCCAAGGAGTACACCCGAACCAAGTGTTTGTCCTTGAACCACCAGTACAGCTTCCTCCTGATAATGTTACAGATTGATATGTGCCTAGTGTGGTTCATGAAGGACGCAACCCAGATGCACTTCTTTCCATTGTAGGGCTGACACCTTGTTAGGCAGAATCACCTGCAGTACCCTTTGGGAACACTACAGGCAATTAGGACTACAAGTGTAAGCACAATTTCACCTCTGGTACAAGCCTGTACTACGCAGTAAAGTGGTAGCGATGGCTGAGCAGCCAGGCTTATCTCAAGAGTTTAAGTGAGCAGTAGAAAAAGTTACACAAAGGACCAACTAATACAGTGATTCAAACAAACACTTACTCAAGGTTTCTTGGTAAAAGAATATAGACTTATTAACTCAGTCAGTTCGAAAACATTACACTAGCATAAGCAGCTCAATATCACACACTAATAAACCACAAAAATACAACCGGTAAGTAAATAAACAAGTTCTATCTCCTGTGAAGTGGGAGCAAAATGGCACTTCAGATGCTTCTTAAAGGGGTAAAAAGACAAGGTTATAAGAATAGACAGCCCAAATACATTCATAGGCAGGGCAAAGGGTTTCAGTTAAATACAACCAGCAATTCTTCTCATAGGCCTGGGCCAAGTCAATGGTTCAGAGTCTTTGTATAGGATAGCACAGTTCTGGTAGATAACGGTTAAGTCTTTGCCACAGAGTTTAGAAGAATTTGGCTAGGCGAAAAGTTTGACAAATGTTTAGGGAAGGGCAAGCCTTCGAAGTTGAGGAAAGTTTCATGCACTTTCTCGATGGCCGAAAATAGTTCTGGACCGCGTTTGCACAGTACCTTGTTAATGAAGAAAGCTGTAGCTGAGGCAGTGGTTCGTGGTAGTTTGAGCAGATCGCGATGTCGTGGGGACAAGGAGGAGGATGTCGGGAGGTTCCTGCACTGCCCAGGGATGAGGCCAAAAGCTGTAGCAAGACGTTGGTTTAAGGTGTGATTGTCTTAAAGTCCATGAGCTGGTTTCCTTCCCTCTGGCTATCCAGTATTCAACAGCACTCTGATGACAATTCAACCAGATGGGGACGGTGTCCAGATGGCTTGCGAGTTGGTTATTCCCACCAAACTCAAGGGTAGAAGTTAACCTTGAAGGGCTTCTCGGTCGATTGGAGTTTCAGGCAATTCGGACCTGCAGCAGGGCTTCACTGGTCGTCCAGGAGTTGCAGCAGTTTTCTTCCTTCAGATCCTCTTCTGTTCTTTCGTTCCAGTGGTCGACTCTACGTTCCAAGTCCGAGAGACCTGCTTTTAAACAGTTTTCCCCCATTCATTCCAGCCTGGCTGTCACTCACACAGCCGGGTGGCTGTCCTTGCCGGACAGTCAGCCAGCCAATCATGCCAGAGTACATTCAGGTTTCCTTGGAGACTAAGCACAGGGAGTTCCGGGCACCTCCCACACATCCTGTCCACCCCAGACACTCAGGCGCCAGGGGAGGGCTTCAGCACTGAAGCCTGCCAAAGGCCAACGAACAAAGGGACCAAACCTGGTTTGGCACACAGAGACAAACACAAGAAGGACTTTTCCTAAACGAAATGGCAAAGAAAGATGACCAGAGTCTGTTTTTTACAGATAGGTCTGCGGTGTCATATTGAAAAACATGGCTCACTTGATTTTTAGCTACCGTTGTTAGTGGTTGTGAAAAATCACGGTAGTTGATCTAAACCACTACCACCAGCCATTTAAAGTAGGAAAAGGTAACCATTTACTGTTACATGAGTGTTTTGACTCAGTGGAAGCTAAGCAACCCCTCCAGCACTCTATAGGAAGATGGTGTTTGCTGGGTCAGTAAGTTTAAAGAGAGTAGTAAAGCCAATTTAACTTTACTTGCTCTGGGAGATAGTAGTCAGTCCCAGAGAAGCCATTTAAACCTTGGGAAGTCTGAAAGACACGCCTCTGCCACTGCACTGAAGGTGCTGTGTGACACACAGGAATAGATGATGCCTATGGAGTTGTTTTAAAACTCCATAACCAAAGAGCACAAAAGTAAAACAAACACAAAATGCATAGCAGTGGGGGAAAAAAGGCTCACACTCTTCCCAGGTTAAAAAATCAAATCCTAGAAATCCAGCAAAGTTGCTGGGGTCTCAAAAGTTAAGAGAAATTAGCACATTTTGAGAATACTCCCTAACAGATCTCCGTTCTGGTCTGCAGCTTGTAAGGTTTGTGAGGGGGTATAGATGTCTTTAACTATTGTTTTGTGAAATCGCCCCTATTAGGTACATTTCTTGCATTCTGTGTAATGACCAGCAAACAGCAATTGTATATGATTGGCCAGACACTTGTGTTTGTGAGTGCAATGGATAACAAGGGAGCATGCAGTAACCATTTTTCCAGATAGCGGTGTAGAAAAATTGATGTATTTTCTATATATATATAGGAAGTACCATTTTAGATTAACCAACAGATATAGAAAACAATAGCAACACTTTTTGCAGGTGACTGCTTCAATTGTAGTGGATTGCACCAGCAATTGTTAAAGTTAAATGACCGTTTCATTCATTTGTAAAGTCACTTGGCCCAAGGTCTGCTGCAAGGAAACATTTTTATTCAGTACTAGCAACAGCAATCTACATCTTGGTAACACTTTTCAATGATCCTAATTCTTTAGCAGTCCAGTCCCTAACTAGACAAGAGTTCATCAGTCAGTTGAGGAGTGAAAAGTCTTATGCAGCAGCAGAAAAGGTACTTTAGTTACTTTAAATAGAATGCTTTAGTGTAATACAAAAGTTAGTAGGGACCCTGTAAAGGACTCTCTATAGGAGCACAAGCTGTAAAGCCTGAGCAATGGGTATGGGCGACCACCCAAGCACCTGGTATGGTACTCCAGTCACACTCTATTGACTATTCGGCTTGAGGTAAGTACTACCTTGAGCCCCACAGTAGCTTAGGATGTTTGAATAAAATGCAGCTGGATTCTTTCTGGTGCAGCAGCGTTGGACCTGGTCACCTCCTTCCTCAGTCTGGTGTCGAAAGGAGGGACTCCGGAAGGAATGTTGCAGCAACATGTGTGAAAAAGGACCCTCAACAAGGAGTTCTTTGATCTCCCTTTTTTACAAGCTCCAAAAGTGATCAGTTACCAACCGGTCATTCTGGTTTGATTCTGAAGTCCTGCACTCTGGTGAAGGGACTTTGTGGAATGGGATTGTCTCTCTCTAGGTCCAACTGGAGCTCACCAAATTTCTGGAAGGATTTGTGCACTGGAAGATGATGCATTGCAATTAGGTGGGGGGTCCACTGGTATTTGCAGTTTGCAGCCCTGGACGATCACAGCACATCAGGGGATGGCTCGTTCTGCAGCTTGGCTAGTTCATCTAACCATCCATAGGGAGGGAGTTGTCCTCTTCAGAGCTCTTCTGCCGATAGGAACACAGGGCCAGGACAGCAGTGGTCTCTTTGCAGTTACTGGAAGGGTCTGCCGGCGGCTCTGGTCGTCGAATGCTTTGGATCACCTTTTTATTTGGATTTCCCATTTACTCCTTTGCAAAATCTCTGTGCAGTTTACAGAACGGTATGGGTGTCTGTCCAATCAGGACAGCTAGCTCCCCAGTGAGAATTTCCATTCAGGCACATCAGCCGACAAAATAAAGGGGAGGACCAAACTGCTCCCCAGCTTCCTGTCCTCATAGACACACTGGAGCCTAGGCGGACATACAAAGGGTGCCCGCCAAACCTAAAACTCCCATTCAGACCTCCTTCTCCTGGAATGGTAGATGAAGGGCGAACAAAAAGGTCCAGCGGTCCAGCAAAAAGTGCTGGGGGTTTCACTAGGAGAGGGGATTAAGCATAATACTGATACATCTCCCTAACAAGAGGTTTTGGGGTGCATGACTGTGAGTGAATGTCTTTATTGTGGAAGTACGATGAAGAGGAAGAGTGGGTTTGTTTATATTATATATATAGCGCGCCTGACCCAGGGGTATCTAGGCGCTTAAGGTGAAGATAATGGTTACAATATACAATTTATACAGCTAGATTGAAGATGATACATTCCAATAACAGCGATACAAGAAGATTCATTCAAATAACAGGATCGGCAGGGGTGAGTGGGGAGCATAAAACGGTATGCGGTACAAAGCAGAGAGGCAGATGTATATATAAGGGAATGGGAGTGCAGAAAGATGTCAAGTGGAAGGTGAGTAAGGTTAGTTTTTGTTAAGTAACCATGTGATGACGTGGTTTATGAATTTTTCAAAGGTTTGAATGGATTTGATCTCTTGTGGAAGTGTGTTCCATAATTGGGCGACTAGGACCGGGAAACTGGTTCGGACCAGCTCTTTTTAAATTGTACCTGGGCACCACCAGGCAAGATGTGTTGGTAGATCTTGTGATTCTGGCTGTTGATTTCATAGTGAATTTGTCTGTGAGATATGGTGGGGCTTGATTGTTCAGAGCTTTGTGTGTGAGGCAGATGGTTTTTAAGTCAATGTTTTTTCTTGTATAGAAAGCCATTTGCAAAGCTTTCTGGTAGCTGAGATGTGATCCCTTCCAGGTATGTTTAATGCAGCCCTAAGCACATTATTTTGGACAACCTGTAGTTTGTTAATTATGGATTTGATGGCGCCCAGGTATAGGCCATTGCAGTAATCTAGTTTGGACTGTATAAGTGCTCTGGCCAATGTGAGGCAACAATTGGAAGACAGTAGGGGTCTGCATGCCCCGATTAGCTTGCCAGTGTAGGCAGTGGCTGAGGCAGTCACATTTACCTGTTTTGTTAGATTGGTATTAGCTTCAAGGTAGAATCCAAGGGTTTTTACATTTTTGGCAATGGGTATGTTGTTCCCATCAATGATGATGCTACTGTAGTTGGGGCTAAGTTTCAGAAGATTGTTGGGTGAACCAACTAAGAGTAGCTCAGTCTTGTCATCATTCAGGCAGAGGTCGTGTGTGGCCATCCATGCCTGAATAATGGTGTAGACTTTGTTAATCCGGCAGACATCCGAGTCCTAGTTACCTGATAATGTTAGGAGTATCTGGGTGTCATCTGAATAATTAGTGTAGGTGACACCCAGATGGTCCAGTATGTCAAATAGGGGCTTTGTAAAGATATTGTACAAAGTAGGTGATGTGCAGGAGCCTTGTGCGACACTGCAGGTGATGGGGATCGGATCGGCTGCGGCTGTGGGTGAGAAGACACGCATAGTTGTATTGGCAAGGAAGGATTGAATCCACGTGACAGCAGAGTTGTAGAAGTGTGCTGCCGATGACAGGTAGTCACATAAGATTTTATGGTCAACCAGGTCAAAGGCTGCTGATAAGTCTAAAAGAAGTAGGATGGTGACTTTACCTTTGTCTTTAAGTTCGTCGATCTAGCTTTTAAGATGTAGGGTGGATTTGGGGGTGCCTAACGACTATGTGGGCTCCTTCATTGTGTAAGTACAGTGAGTGAGTGTAGGGGTAATATGGATTGGGGGTGTATGATTGAGGGAGTGCATTGCTGGTGTAAAGATTGTGACGAGGAAGGGCAGGACTGGCAGTAATGGAGATTACCTGTAAACTGATCATTCTTTCTTTATTATTGCCCTGCGCAATGTCGGATTTAATGCTCACCATCGTGGCACAACGCACTTCCACAGCGCAATCTTGTTCTGCGCTTGGGGCATTTTGGGGCGATCCAGGTGGTCAAGATCTTTCTTTACACTGTTGATTTCAGCATTGTATTACTTTTATGACTCGGCTCCGCACGCAATGCATTTGCGCAGCACGATTTTAGCGCTGCCGCAAAGGCTTTGTGCAGAGTTGGTGCTTTTTATGTGAATTAGGCCCAAAGAGTTTGAGACTTCAAAGTGCCCCCAGCAACCAAATCCAGAAATAATGGCACTTTTTATTTCCAAACGTGTAGAAGCCGAACACCAGAACAATATGCATGCTGATTAGTTTTGATTCCAGGGAACTATCTCTCCATTTATTAATTAAGCCAATGTGTTTTCTTTCCAGGGCTACCATCGTACAAACCAAATTAGTTTTTTGGGCCAAGGTTCCTGGGCCAAAGATGATTTACAATGGCACTGGCACTTCAGACGGAGTGAGGATCAAGGTTAGTATTGCACACCTTTCGTGTAACCTTCTGGCTGCATGCCCTGCGTACAGCGCGCTGTTGCTTCCCAAGCAGATGTGTGCATTGTAAATCCCACACATTCATACATAGAGACATGCATACATAGACTCTCACACTTTCTTTGACATAAAGCCAGTGCTTTAAGTGGGATTAGAAATCAAGGGGTTTCCTTAAGGAGCGTGGACTAAGTACACCTGTACCTAGGCCACACCCCCTAAGGAGAGCCCTTAAGGGCGCACTGGCATTATTACATTTGATGCGCTCAGCCCATCCTTTCGAAGAAAAGGGGATGGGCGCACCAAAGGTGTGACACCAGTGTGGCCCAGCTTGCAAGCAGCAGGCAACCCTTTCATTCAAGAAGCCATGTGGTGCAACGCTTTAGCCACAGGCTCCTTTAATGAAGGGTCTGCCTGCTGTTGATGGCTCTGTACTCGGAAGCAGGAGGAGGGCTGGACTGCCCAGCTCTCCTTTTGTTTTCAAGTAAAGTCATCACGCAGGATGAAGCCAAGGTGCTTTATGCTGCGTGATGACTATTTACTTGGAAACAAAAAGAGAGCTGGTCAGTGTAGCCCTCCTCCTGTTTCTGAGTACAGAGACATCAAGCATCCGTGTAGCCGAAGTGCTGCATGGTTACACAGGCTGCTTGCAGGTTCTAACACTTCGGTTTAGAAAAAAGAAAAGGCAGTAATGCCTTTTCCTTTTTCTAATACGAAGTGCTGACACCTGCAGGCAGCCTGTGTAACCGAAGCGCTTTGGCTACATAGGCTGCCTCAGGTGTTAGCATGGCTAGCCCCGGCCCACTTAAAGCCCCGACTAAAGCTGACAAATAGAATAAGCTACACAGCGACAGATGTGGCGAGGTCTGAGACAACATTTCTCTTCTATACAGGCTTTGTATTCCCCAGTGATTCAAGATGACTAAGAGTCTTAAATACAGAATATCCTACAATGAATCTGAGGTGACATTTTTAATTTTCGCGCTACATCCCTGACAATCAAAACACATTTATTTCTCATAAGGCCAATTCGACACCTCCTGATATGTCACTTCTGGTGTCATCCGAGGTGTCTGCCAAGTATTGGCTTTCACGAAATAACAAGGGTCTGTCTATATACAAAACAGAGAATGCTGGGATGTTCAATAGGAGCCATTTGGGTCTGTCTATATACAAAACAGAGAATACTGGGATGTTCAGTAGGAGCCATTTTACATCTGGAGCTGGAAAGAATTATATGGTACACCGATTTCGGAAATGTGACAGAGGACTCAAAAAAAAAGTAATTACATTCATTAAGACCTAAATTCGATATGGCTGGTTTCACTTTGCTCTTCGGATATCATGATGCCTAGAATCCTGCAATCAACAAGTTTTACGCTATTGAATTGGTATTCCTTCCATAGTTGAATACATACATGCAACCCTATGGAAAACCGATGGGCTCACACAGTTTTTAAGGTGCGGGCATTTTATTTTCAGGTACTCTATTTTCTATGTACTGCCATAACATTCCCATTGACATGCACAACTTGCCGGGCATTGGCATCTTATTCCAAGGCACATTCTAGCTATAACCATTATACATGCCCACGCAGACTCTTTGCCATCTATTACCCTTATATGCCATGGCACTCACACCAATTGCCTGTTATTGCCATCATAGGTACAAGCACAAGGTACTCTTGTTTTTTGACAGGTAGAGAAATAAAGAAACATGTGCGTTTGAATATTATTTCATTTTATATGAATGTTTGCCCTGCACTGATCCTACCCAGGGTGTCTTGGAGCACCTACCAATGTCGATAAGAAAGGAGGTGAAAAAGAAGTAGAACATTTTCAGGACAGCATAGGAAGATCAGAATAGACTTGATCCCAAAAATAGCTGAGGTTATGGTATATAGTATAGTATAGGATAACATTGTAGAATACTGATTTGTGCAATTCTCAGATTGCGGAATAATTCTGGATGTGGTTGATCTGAATGTTTAACTGGAAAAACAGTAATTTGCTTTTGATGTCAACAATACGAATAGCAGCATCTTGTGCAGTAATACTTATCTTAAATTCAAAATGCAGAGCCAGGCTTTGTTTTTATTCTGGTCTTGGAATCAAAGGGCTGAGCTGCTACTAACACGATGCACCCTTTTAAACAAATTATTTGCACATGGCTTGGAATGGAGACAACGGTCAGTGATTGTTGGTTATTGAAAGACAAGAGTGTCTTCATATAATGAGGGGAACTGCAGACAAAACATTGTTCAACTACAAAGTATACGCTTAATTAGATTGAGAACAGAGATGAGTCACTATCTGGTAACAGTGATTGATGTGTCTGGCTAATCCGACCAATTCAGCAGATCAGATGACAACTGCCCACTTAGGGCAAGCACTCTTGCTCGAAGGTGGAATATTGATTTAAGTGTGGAAACATTAAAAAAGGACTGGTGTTTAATCTCCATTCCGGGCTTTCAATAGGACAGCATTTACCTTCATGCATTGCTTGGCAGGATGAATGGCTGTTCGTGCTATTATTGCTCTTCAAATTTTAAAAATGTATAACAGCAGGTTCACGCCATCTCATCAGGTTGGATATTTATTTCTATACCGTATGTCTGTTGGGAGATTGGTCAATGTCTAACGCTAACAAATAAGTCTTCGGAGTAGTCATGAATGGTTATTTGTTTCTTTTTCTTTTCTGGTAGGATGTTTGGTATAGCCTGGACCTTGTTGATCTAAGGTTTTATTAATCAATTCCCAACATGGGTATTTTAGTGATGATGTAGTGAGAGTACTGGTGGCTGCGAGCCCAACATCTCTGAGTGTGCAAGTCTCCAGGGCTTTAGATGTTACTCCCACTTTGGACAGTGGATTATAATATCATCAAAGTAGGTGTGGGCAGTGGACTCCAATATACCATTAACTTGATGTCCTTTTTCTCTAAAAAGGTTATCTGTTGCCGCACACCAGTATCCACACTTGCACTATGCAGTTAATATTTAGCAAGAATTGAACCGACTAGAACAAAACCTTCTTGGAACTGGGTGCATCCCATTAGTGGCTAGTACGGAAAGACTTTTGATATGTTTATAATTGTTTTTCAAAACCACCCCAACATTTATTTCAAATTATATGCAAATTTAATAAAAAACATACATTTCAAGAAATGTTTGAGACAAACAATGAAGTCCATAGCTTTTCGAATTGGAAAGATCCTTCATCTGGGAACTGCTTGAAAATAATACAGAAAGGTATAGGAAATGCATGTAAAATCATATGTCTCCACAACAATCAATCTGGATTCCAAGCATCCAGAGGCATGGAAACTGCTCTTCTGAACACCTGTGAAGTACTGCTTGCATATCTCGATTCCAACTCCCCTACTGTCCTCAACCTACTTGATCTTGCCTCTGCCTTTGACACAGTCCAACCACTCCATCATCATACAAAGGCCCCTCGATATCCTTGGTATCTCGTAATGGGCACTGGACTGGCTGACCTCTTTCCTATCTGACCCCTCTTCCCAAGTCATCTTGGGCACCTTCTCATCTCCTACCTTCTCCACCTGTGGCGTTCCACAGGGTTCTGTCCTCTCCCATTTGCTCTTTAACATCTACCTCACGCAGCGGAACTCCTCATCTCCACCTTCTCCCCCAACTTGCAGTGTTACGCAGATGACACACAACTCTTTTTCAAACTTCCTGCTGAACCTCCTGCACCACCCACCACCCCTGACTGCCTATCTGCCAACCAGTCCCGGTGCACATTCAACGATCTCTGCCTCAATGCCAGCGAAACTGAGATACTTTCCATTGGGACTCCTGCTCCTGCCTTCTTCCCTTTACTATGGCCTTCCTCCATGGGCTCTCCTCCTGCTACTTCTTCTGAAGCCAGAAACCCTGCAGTCATCTTTGACTCCTCCTTCATCTTCCTCCCTCACACACAGGACATTGCCATGAAGTCTCACTTTCAGCTCTTCCTTCTAAAAGGAATGCTACCTTTTCTCACTTTCGCCCAGAAGCTCAATGTTACCCGAGCCCTGGTTTTCTGCAGGCTTAACTATTTCAATAGGCTCCTCCTGAGTCTACCTTCTTCTACTCTGCATCCCCGCCAGCTGAACCAGCATAAGGCCTGCAAGACATTTCCTCTGCCTTAAGCCCAGGGACTGCATCTCTACTGCCCTAAAAAGTCTTCACTGGCTCCCGGTTGCTTCACAGATTAAATTCAAATCCCACTATCATCCACAAGGTTTTCTGGGGCCTGGGACCACACTATCTGCAACTCTCTTACTAAAAATTCCCCTTCTAGACCTCTGCGCTCCTCTGGCAGCAACTCTGTGTGTAAAGCGTTTCACTAAACCGAGGGCAGGAAGTCAATTGCTTTCCTCAGCTATGGTACAGCCTCCCCATCCCTCTGGGTCTTGAGTAGGACTTCCTTAAATTCCAGAAGCTCCTCAAGATTTTCCTATTTACCTCCTCCTTCCCCACTTCTCTCCTCTGCTAATCTCACAGTTGCTTTGATTGGGTCCCAGGGCCCTTATGCATCCTCGGGCCCTGAGCTCCCACACTCAATTGCCCCAAGCTTCTGTCTATCCTCAGCACTTCACGAGTGCGGGCACCCCAGCACCTACTCCCACTGCCCCATCCCTTCTGCTCTTGCATGTTCTGAATACTCGCAAGGCATAGTAGGTTCATAATTTCTTTTCCTCCTCCACTGTATGCAATATCTTTGTTTATTAATGTCTCTCATTCCCATGTCCCATAGCTGTTGCCCCATGGGCGCTTTGAAAGAGAATGTAATTGCTGTATAAGCACCTAACAAGCAAACGATAAATAAATATGTAAAAACACATAACGAATCAAGTAGTCAGAGGCCTGAGTACACCTATTAGTAGCACACCTGTCTTCACAATGTCTAAATTGCCAATAAAGTAATTTATAATTCTAAAAGGAACAAGCAAACCTATAAACAACTAACCACGCTCTCCAAAGTTATATACACATGAATTTACCAAAATGGATTCCATTCTACTGGAAATATAAAGTCAAGTACGATGCCTTCTGTTAGCCGAGAGTGAGCCACAAAAGGATTCTACAATGCAAAGTAAAAGATTCAGTAAATAGAGGCTGAAAATAAAGTTTCTAATCCGGGAATAAAAATCCAGATGTGTGATAAAAACGCCCCTTCCAAGCAAATGGCTTGAAATATACATGTGGAAGACCAGTAATTCGGTATCTTCTGGCTGATGCGGTAAGTAAACTTTGCTTCTCCTAATGTAAAGCTTAATGCAGGTGTGCCGGACGCGATGATCACACAATGGTGCACGATGATGCCATCATGTGCATAGATAAATAATAGGACTGACCTTCACAATAAACCTCACAAAAGGTTTCTTTTTGAAACCGAATATAGAAAAAAGTTTAAAAAAAAATAAATTACAAGAACAATCTAGTGAAGATAAACTAAATAACAGAACCACTAAAAGTTAATTTAAAGCTTGCATACTTTAATCAAAGCTACACATTATGTCAATTTCTACTAAACCTGGTCCTAAAACCTATAAACATGTTTACTTCACATATATGATAGAACATGTAATGGGTATTATTTGTCTTTCAAAAAGATCAAACAACGGCTACTGGAACTGGGAATTTCTTTGTTTTCTTTTTTATATCAATGGTCCACTTATCCTGCTAACAAAAATAGTTTTAACAAAAAATGGCATACATTGTATTCTTCATTCATGCCCCCAGGGATTATAGATTCCATATTTTTAGTGATGTCACAATAGATGATTCATCAATAGTTGGAGGGCTGAATAGAACAAACTGGAAAATACCTTGTTGGGTGCCAATAACCATCTTCTGTGGCCTTCATATGGATTGACACCTGACCATACCCTTGTGAGGTCCAAGTTGGTGTTATATTTGTATTGTCCCAAACCCTACATTAACACATTGACTCGGGGCACGTGGCTAGGCTCAAAGTCTGAAATAGGATTCACTTAGCAGAAATGTATACATAACCTCTACAACCCTTTAGATTTTGCAATAGGGTCAACAGGGCTTGCTCATCCACTAATACATCTGCTTTTCCTCTAGGTCTTGTATCTTTGTGCATGTGCCCCACTCCTTCTTTCGTAGCTAATCTGTGTGAGGAATTGCCACCTGGCATGGGTGTAGGACCCCTGGCTTTTCCGTTTTTTATTATCTAAAACAACTACCGGGTAATTCCATCTCAGAAAGGGTGATCTGCTAACAGGTTCCCCTTTCATAAGCTCCATGCCAAAAACAGTGTATACCTGTGCCCTGCTTAATCAGTAGCCCGATTTGCTACCCCTGGTCTAGAGTGGCACTGAGCAGGTTCAGGTCACAGCTGTCATTGCAGCTATTAAGAGTGCACCTGACTCCCTGCAACACAGGGGCTGCATTTAAGGTATGCACCTCTGTTCCCAAAACCACATAACTTTGAGAGTGCTATCCTGGTGGCAAGATACACTGTAAATATAAGCCATACATGAGTTTGAGGTATGGTGGCTAGAATCTCTCATAACTATCCAAGCCACATCGATTTGATCTGACACATGTTAGCCCTGTGAGCCCAGCTCAACTCAGCTCTGGAAGGGAAAAGTGTATTCGTCCCCACCCCCCACAAGGACTGGCGTTTGACCCTTAAAGCAGGCTTGCCTTTGTCCAATCACCTGTAGAAATTTGCTTTTAAAGAAGGGGTAACCCACTCCTTTTTGTACTCCTCTCTGGATTGCAACCCTACAAGATTTTGTTGGACTTTGTTGGGAGAGCAATCATTTCCAAGGTTCTTCAGTTGTGTGGTGAAGACAGGTAGTCCAAGGCAGAGGCAAGCTCTGTGCCATAACCATTCCCAGGGAACATTGGTGGTAACCTGCTGCTGGAGAAACACCTGCCTCTCTGCCAGCCACACTGGTAGTTAGGACCTCACCATGGTGAAGGACGGCTAGAGGTGCGTTCCATCCTCCACATGTTTGGGAGCTTGATATCGAGGGCTACTCTTGCCATGAGTCCCAGGAGCAGGACTCACAGCTCCTGGGAGCCAAGACATCTGGGATTCCCGCTCTTTCGTCATCCAACTGCTGCAAGTCACGATCCATTCTCATTACACTGTTTCGTACCAACAGGACACACCAGAGCTGCCTTTAGGAAAACCTGACTTTAGAACCGCAGTTTCTCCCGTTCAAACCAGTTTGTCACTGCACCACGCCAGCTGAAGTGTCATTACCTCAGCTCGAAACAAAGAAACATTGCAGCACACAAACTGCTGTCCGAACCACCAGCCTCATCGCTAACCCAGCCATTTATCGAATTGACCCTGGTTTTTGCTGCAAACCAAATCATTAGAGCACCTAATCAACAAACTCGCCCATCCCTCCCCTAATCAGCCTGTCCGCCGCTGAACCTCGACCGTCAAAATGAACCTAGTGACCCCTGATCCGCATCCCTATTCAGTTCAACTCTGCCTCAATATCTACTTGCTGTTAGGATACCGCACTTGCCACACTTGGAACCAATGAGCAGTGCCCAGATGCCAAAACATTGCAAAGGTATTATTGCCTGATAACTACCACCCTAGCCCATTTTGGGCCCTAGCGTCTAGCTAGGTCCCTTTAATTCCTTTTGTATTTCAACAACATATCCTTTACATGATCATTGTGTTTTCATTGCCTTTTTCCCCCAATCCCTTTTACCCAGAGTGCTGCATCTTCCTTTCTTGCATATTCCGTGTTCTTTCTACAGGGGCAGGCTTGTAGTGTTTTCTATTTAATTATTGCCTGGGGTGTGTTTAATATATATATATTTAGAACCTTGATTGGATGGTTATTTATTTTGGATTATTATACTTCGCTGTCTGGGTTGCTAGTGTTTCACATTCACACCCCTCTTGAGAGTAAAACCTTCCCTCTGGCCACAATATCACAAAAAGCAAAGTAGGTTTGTCTCTTAACTGTGCCCGTTTTACCTTTATGATTGGGTGCACTCTTGGTTAGTAGAAGTGTGACAGCTGAGAAGGAGCTTTAGCCTCTACTCATCCTTTTACTCCAGCAGGGCATAATTCAATTGGTCACAATCTGTTTTTCCTTTCCTTTCTTAAGAAATCTCCCTATCGTGTGTCTCCAGTGCTACCCTTCTTAACACCAACTACCTCAGCAAGAGCCTCCGTATTTTACAGTCTACTAGGAGAGGATTATTTCGATTTTATCTTTGTCACTGAGACTTGACACTTTGGCTCCTCCAGTCCCGGAATCTTGGCTGCCATCTCCTCAGGATTTAAACTTGCACGAACTTCAGTTGGGGTTTCGCCCAATCTGTAGCACTGAGATATTTCCCATCGAGGTAGTGGATGATGAAATCATGCATAAGAGGGACTCCTGCCTCCTCGTCGCCCTTGACCTCTCGGGCGCATTGGACACCATTGATCACTGAATCCTCCTCTCCCTCATCACCGAAAGGATATGATGATCACCGACAGGATATGATTCTCTTACACTGTCATTAACTGATTTTGACTACCACCACCTCTCAGGCAGACAATAGGCCAGATGAACGTGTTGCATTCTAACCGACTCCTAGTCTCCTGCAGATCAGATCCTTGTGCTCCATCCACGCACAGATACTCTTTAACCTCTAGATGGAGCTTCTGGGTGCATTCCTCAAAGATCCCGAAATAGCCATCCACTAATATGTGGACGATACTCAGTTGTACATGAGGGTAAAACACCCACAGGATATCAGTCATCTCTGTAATTAACTAGCCATCATCCAGTCCTGGATCTTGACTGCCTACCTCAAACCTAAACTCTCCAAGTCCAAATTCATCCTCATCAGTCCCCCGGCAAAACAACTTGTCCAACAATGGTTCAATCCTATATGCCTTGATGGATTTGCTTTGCAACTCTCAGATTCAGCTAAATCCTTACGCTTCACCATCAACAGCAGACTGTCCACCCCGAAACACATGAGCAAGATGCCAAACGGCCTTATTCCAAATCTCCACCCTTCGCAAAATCAAACCCTACATCTCGCTGCAGACTTCAGGACCATAGTGCACAGCCTTGTGGTTGCGCACATTGATGGGGGAAATACCTTCCTGGTGGGGCTCCCCTATGTAAGAGGATTCAATTCAACACTTCAGCTAAGTCACCGCCTAGTCTGTAATACTGAATGAAAACCCTTATTGATATATCTTTATGTCCAGTTCATGCGTTCTGGATGACTACCCCTATATAACACCCCTCTCTTGGAATCCTCCTGACCCCACTGAGCCAAGAAGTAGTTCTGTTTTGCAAGTTTAAAAGGTTTATTTGATAATTTAAACAATAGATATATATATCACACTTTATAATAAATTAATAATTGAATATCCCACTTAATCTGATATGATAAAGATTAACAACGGAGAATCTGGCACTAACACGCTTCTCTATAATCAATAAGGAGTTGACATGAAATGGATAAGGTAGCACACTGGTAAATAGGTACAGAAGTATAATGTGGTAGAGAATGCTTTATAGGGTTCAAGGAAATGCAAGGTTGAATGAATGAAATGCAGTATAGAAAATACTCAATATGATTTCAACAAAACAATGTAATCACTTTTCTCTGGCAATCCCCTCCCCCCCTTGATGCAAGGCAAGAAAATGGAAGGAGAACGCACAGTTCTCAGAAATGCAATCAAATGTGATCCAGTTCACCCCAGCAAGCTTAGACTACAGAAGTTTGAAAACACAGGCAAAATGCTTTGATATGTGCTGGCAATTCAGTGAAAAGTATGCTAAAATGCTTTTGATTCCCTCTAGAGGTTCAGGGTGAGTGGTATCTAGTTAATATTAGTCCAGGCTCACACTAGCAATGATTCAGGGATAGTTTTTATGAGGCAAACGATTTTCTGGCAAATGGAAGGCAAGCAGCAGCAATTTTTACACGTGAAGAAATTTGCAAATCGCGGCAAAATTCGCGGATGCGCCGAGCGCTATTACAGAGGAACCGCAAGGACTATCACTATCGTTTTGGGGTCCTAGGAAAGCCTCGGATCTCAGCTTCCAGAGGAATGTTACTGCAAGTCTCTAAGACAAACGGTCGCGGAGATATGAGCGATTTTGTGAAGGTCGTTTTTCAGATTTGAAATTTTAAAAGCTCAAAATGACAAGTGGCAGATTTTGCAGCTAGAATGACAGGTGACAGATTTGGAGCTATCAGGCAGTTCTACTTAGGTTAAAATAGATTGAATTATATGATTTTAACTAAGAGATGTGTTCTGAGCTTTGCTGAGTACTCACAAGAGATTTTGAACCGGAAAGCGACTTGGTCACGGACTTCAGTCTGGTCAACAGGTCTGGACTTCGGACGGTCTCTGGGCACAGCCTCTGGTCTCTGGAACTGCTCACAGCATCGGGGTCAGCACTCTGGATACAATGGCCTGGTCTCTGCTAGGCGCCGGTTCTCTGGGTCGGGTCCTGCCTTCTCTTTGGATATTTCTGTCACCGGGTTCTTGCAAAAGTTCTTGGCAAAATTCAGACGCGTCAGCCGGCTGTCTGAAGAGTTCAGTTGCAAAAAGATTTTTAGGCCTGCTGACAAATACTCTTGCTGGCAGTGGCCTTTTTGGTTAAGGTTCTGAAGTCTCTGTTTATCTTGGAGTCTAAGTGTTGGCTCTTTGAAGTTTGATGGAGGTAAGTATGGATTTTCCCGGCAGAGCTTCCAGCTGCAAATGGATTTGAAGGTCTCTACCTAAGTTTCAGTGGTCCATTTATATGTTCTGCAAGTGGGTGTGTGTGTTGGTCATAACTAAACTTGCCCCTCTCACTTGTCATTGGTCCAGCTTTCATTCCTCCCCTGATTGGGGAACTAAGTTGTGTCAGAGTGATGTCAGCCATTTATGATCTCTTGAAAAACCTCCCCTGTCATCTGTGCACCCAAATCTATATATGATCAAAATCCATATTTCACAGTTACACAGTTGTTTGAAATTACATATACATGGTGTGGCTGAATTTAGCCATGTCTCTGTCCAAATTTGCTGTTTCTAAGAGCTTGCATTCAGAAATGGCACATAATTGACTTTTTAACTGATTTTTCAATTTCTGACATTGACCCGACTTTACATACATGTGCGCAGGGAGTATGGACATTAACTGATGAAGTTTCAGATTTTTAACATGCATACATTTAGAGTAATATCCACTTTTCCGCTAACACCCCCCTGAACATACCACCGGTTCTAAAAACCTCTTAAACTGTGGGCAGAAAAATCACAAGAATTATGGTATCATTTATAAAATTTTCACATGTCCGCACCATGAGTTATTCATCTTTTTCTAAACAATATTCTGGCTACAAAGGGGTGTGGTTTCCCAGGTCACATGGTGGAAATACTGGTTTATCCAGTTCTGCCAAGCCAGCTTGCTCTCACAGGCAGTGCCCCTCCCAGCTTCTGCCAAGAGGAAGCTATATTTTACGACCGCTGTAATAAATCCTTTGCCTGAGTCAAGACAGGCTTTGTTCAGAGCTCCTGTATTCTGTGGGGCTCCCCTTAATTCAATTATCAGAGAGATGGCATATCCTTAGTGTGGCCAGCAAAAGGCAGATAGGCCTGGGAACACAGTTGTGACTCAAGTTTCACTCCTGATGGGGGTAGTTGCCAGGCAAAATCAAGTTCCTTAAGCCAGACTTTCAGCTAACTGTCATGTTTTTTGTTGCTTTTTAAATTAACTTGCAATTTTACACATGCAGCTAGAATGCTGATTCTAAGTGCAAAACTATGACATTTCAACAGTTACAAAGGCATGTGACACCAAACATAGGTCACTCATTTAATCTAAACATTTTCGATTTTAGTGTCTTTAATCCAGTGCAACTTAAACTGCTGACTCCATAGCAGTTTTGTTATAAGCATTGTTTTGGGCTCTTCATTTCCCAGATTTTGTAAGCACACAAAACTTCATTCTGCCAAATGTCTGCTGGTGTTCAGTGAATATTTTGCACATGTTGCAATGTTTGAAAATAGGCATTTTGAGCCTGCCTTCAGAGAAACACAGGGTGGTTTTAAAACGCCGGCTTTGGGATAGTGGTGAGTACTGGTACTGCACCCATTTTTGGGATTTAAGAAATGAATTCCCCACAATTCTAGGTTGCATTTGGCAATCAGCATTGCCATTCCCAATGGTTTCAGACTACTGTGCGGGTAGTCCAATGGTGGTTTTAGGCAGTGCCCTTCTGTGCCCATAACATCGGCAAAAATGGGTGGCAGCCTATTCTTCATGCACTTCCCTGGGCATTTCCTGGGAAGCTCTGGCCATCATGATGTTTTCAATACTGCACAGTTTTGAGGTAGGGCTCGAATGCATGGGTAAATACATCCCACAAGCCCCCCTCTTGCGATGGCCATTCGGTTTCACTGATGGGACTCGCAAGACCTGGGATGCTTCCTCATCTTCTTCCAATAAATGGCACAGTTCAGCATCTTTTCCTCCATCCGGTCCGATCGATTGGTTCTCCTCGCCGGTCCTGATGGGAGTATTGGGCGGTCCCCTGGGCCCATTGGATCTTCGTTCCCGGTCTCCGGATCGTCCTCCTTGGCCAGTCTCAAGGTCTTCTTTCTCCTAGGACGACAAAGGAAGAGCGGCAATACCTACTCATAGACGTTTTTCCACCACTGTTGACATAGTGGGGCAGCATATGCATTTCATCATAACGAAACATTACATTCTTATTTTGATAAAAACAGTATAACTAAGAGACAGTTTCATGCAAATCACAATATTTTAGAGACTAGATGTGGTATGTTTATGATTGGAACTGAATTAGTCTGAGACAGTACCCTCTAGGATTCCAGAGGATTCCTCCATTTGTTGCAGAGTGTGCCTGGGATGGCAACACTTTAGCTGGTTAATGTGGACCCACTTGTCTTCCCCCGCTGCCAAAGGACCTTTGGGGAGGTGGATTTTGTAGGCCACAGGGGAGATTTTGTCTATGATCTCAAAGGGTCCCTTCCATGTAGGCAAAAATTTGCGCTGCTTGGCCTGGTTCCTTTGGAAGTTGTATAGATAGACCCGGTCTCCCACCTGATATTCCTTCCTGGAAGTTTTCAGGTCATAGTGGGTCTTCATGCTATCAGCCGATCTTTCTAAATTCCGCTGAGCGTAAGCAAAAGCATGTTGGAGGTGTTTCCTTAAATTCTCCACATACTCATGAGTAGTGGAGGCATTTATCAGTGTCTGCTCTTGGGTCCTGTAGAGCAAATGCTGAGGAAGCACCATCTTGCGTCCAGTCATCAACTCAAATGGTGACATTTTGGTTGCAGATGCAGGGGTAGATCTGATAGCCATTAGGACCAGAGGTAATCGGATATCCCAACTTGGCCCAGAATCTGCCACAAACTTCTTTAATATGCTCACAATTGTCCGGTTATATCTCTCTACTGCCCCAGAAGAAGCTGGTCTATAAGCAATATGCAGCTTTCTCTTGACCCCCAGTATCTCCCACATCTTTGTCATTACTTCACTGGTGAAGTGGCTACCTCTGTCTGACTCAATCCTTTGAGGTAGACCAAAACGGGAAAAGATGTGGTTAATCATCAAGGCAGCTGCAGTTTCTGCCTTGCAATTTGGGGCTGGGAGACATTCCACCCACTTGGTAAACAAGCATGTCACAGTCAACATGTACTTATTCCCCCTAGCCAAGCGAATCACAGGGCCTACAAAGTCGATTTGTAAATCTGACCATGGCAGTGTCATCCCCCTCTTTTGGAGAGGCGCACGGTGCGTGAGGGATGATGGCTGAAATTGTGCACACACAAGACACCCCTTCAAGTATTGGTCGAGGTCCTGCCCCATGTGTGGCCAGTATGCAACCTCTCTTAAGATTTCCAGTGTTGTGTGAAACCCCCTATGACCGGCGGTGGCCGCATCATGGGCGTGACTTAACATCAGGCTTCGGAATGAGGTAGGAACCACCCACTGATCGTGGCCAGCTTTGGATTTCCTTACCAACAAACCGTCTTGGATCCGGAACATTTTTGGACATTTCATCAACACTCTTAGGTCCTCTTTCCCAATGTAATCGGTATCCGTCAGGGGAAAGTTCTCAGGGTCCTCAAGGTGCTGGTAAAATTTACCAATTATTGGATCCCCCTTCTGAGCAGTAATCAAATCAGCATCAGGGTTCTCCTTACTCCATTGTGCAATTGAAAGGTCGTTGTGAGCATTTGTCTGGGACCTAGTGATGGCAGTGACCTGGATTTCCCCCAACAGGGACTCAATCTCAATTAGATCCCCTTGGATGGCCCCGGTTTTGGCCTGCTGATCAGCTAAGTCATTTCCAGTTTTGTCTGGTCCCTCTACTTTGGAATGACCCTGGATCTTTTTCCAATAGATGGTCATCTCATTCGAGGTGACCAGATCATCAATGTTTTGGATCAACTTCCCATGTTTCAAGGGTTTGTTGTTAGCACATAACATGCCTCTGGTTTTCCAATTAACCAGGTGCTCCACGAACCCGTTCCGTACATAATCCGAATCTGTGATTATGACCAGTTCGTGGAGTTGATGCTGGACAGCAGTGAGGATGGCCTGATGCACAGCCATCAATTCTGCCACCTGACTACTTCGGGGACCAATTTTGTATCCAGCGGAGGGTTCTGGGGACTCATTCACCCATGCATTCCCTATGCCAGCCACCAGTTCTTTCTCCCCGTTGTTGCCAACATGGTAAGAGCATCCATCCACATACACAGTGGGCATTCCCTCACACTTGTCTTCTTCAAAGACTTTGTGGGGGGAATTAAGGTATGCCTCCATGTTGTCCTTTATTTTTAGACTTTCGTCCTCGAGACAGTTTTCTCTGGCACAATCATGCAAGTCAGCCAGACCTTGCGCGAGGGGACTCTTCTTGTTTTGGCCATATCTGACCTCCACAGGAAAGCCTTGCATTGACAGAATCCAGGAAGTAATTCGGGAATTACTCACATTTCCGGCCCGGATTCTGTCACTTTGGAGATATTGCAGAGGCTGGTGTGGAGTCTCCACTATGATGTGTTCCCCCTGGATAAACGGGCGGTAATTCTTCAATGCCCACACCGTTGCCAGGAGTGCCTTCTCACAATCGTTGAATTTTTCCTCCACGGAGGATAAAGTTTTGCTCGCATAGGAGATTACTTTATTGACCTTGTCATGCTTTTGGTATAATACTGCCGTCAAGCACGTATTAGAGAACCCCGTCTCCAGGAAGAACTCCTTGTTTCTGACAGGGTAAGCTAGGCAAGGCGCTTGTGAGAGGCTTCTTTTGAGTTGTTTTACCGCCTCGGCTTGTTCTGGACCCCATTCCCACTTGACCCCCCCCTTCAGGAGATGAATCAGGGGTCTGGTGATCTCTGCGTAGCCCTCAATGAACTTTCTGCTGTAATTAGTCAGTCCAAGGAGGCTCCTTAGTTCCCGCAGAGTTGTGGGGTCTTTCAGTTTCTGAAGTGCTTCCACTTTCTTTTCCTGGGGACAGAGACCCTGAGGAGTAATCTCATGCCCCAAGAAATTAACACAGGTTCTACACCATTGTGCTTTCTGAAAGGAAAGTTTTGCTCCGGCGGCCCTCAACTGTGTCAGAACATAACGGATCTCCGCTATGTGTTCCTCCACAGATGAACTTTTGATGAGGACATCATCTACATAAGCCAGGTTACCCCTTGCACCCAAGTCGGGCATGGCCTTGTGTAGAAAAATGTTGAATTCATTGCCGGAGTTGAGGTATCTGAAGGGAGTTCGGGTCCATGTGTACTGCTGGCCCCCAAAGGTAAAAGCCAGTTTGTATTGGTCCTCCCTGCTGACAGGCACGGTCCAGTATCCATTGGTCAGGTCTATTGCAGTGAATACCTGTGACCCCTGAATCTGGGCCAGCCCTTGGTCAATGTAGGGCAGAGGCCATCGGGAAGTATGGACCCGTTTGTTGAGCTCCCTGAGGTCGGCGCAGAGTCTCCACTGGCCGTTTGGCTTCAATATTCCCAGCACCGAATTATTGAAGGTGCTGTGGACTGGACGGATTATTCCCCGGGACTCAAGGTTCTTAATTATTTCAGTAAGGGACTCCATTGATGCGAGAGGCAAGCGATATTGCTTCACAAACACAGGAGTCATGCCAGGGTCCGTGGGGATTGTTGTTGTGTGGATGTCAGTGCGACCACAGTCATATGAGTCTACCGCAAAGAGATCTTGGAAATCCAAGAAAACTTGTTTCAACTTTTGCTTTTGTTCCAGAGTCACACAGGCATCAGCTAGGTTGACTCTCTCTTCCACCATCTGCCTGAAGCCTGGAAAGACTTCTGGTTTGGCTATCTCCGCGGCCTCCTCCAGCTGGGTGGAGAAGTCCCTGGTCAGAGTGCTGATTTGGACCGGAGGCTTCAGGTGGGAAAGGCAGCCCTCATGGACCTGGAAAATCACCTCATCCCTCCTGAAGTCACACGTCACATCTTCCTTACCATACGGGCAGGAAGTGTACACCAGGAAGTTCCCCCCATGCCGGGTAAAAATCCTGTCTGGTGTTGCGTTGTCATCACTGTCACTGTCAAAACAGTCCTTGGGGATTGGTCCTAACAGTTCATTTACTAAGTCGATGGAAAAATGTCGGTCATCAACCGCCATTCCAATAATGGTGCCTGCGGCTAGAGTAATACTCTTTAAGTCGCTGTTATCCACCTCTATTAGAATGGTGTCATGTTCTATGTTGACTAATGGAGTTGGGTTTACCCCCAACCCTTGCTGTTGGAGAGAAGCATTTAGATGTATGTAAGCATCAGGGTTTTTCAACTCTTGTCCCCTTTTAACTTTCACTTCCAGGGAGAATTGTCGGGTCCTTTCTGGGATGGTGACTTCCTCTTTAACCTGAATTTCAACTGCATAAGGTAGCAATTGAGCTGACTTAAATGCTTTTTCTGGATCATCAAAGCCCATGGGATTATCCGCTAATCGGGACCAAGCTTTGAAGTTTATTAGGTCCAAACTAATGGCAAAGCGATTGAGAATGTCACTGCCTAAGTAAAAGACGGCAGTGACGTCTCGCACGACCCAACAATTATGGACTATGCTCTTGTTGCCAATGGAGATTTTGAGCATACACCTGCTTGGCAGGAGATGTTTGGAATTAGGTGCTTCTAGGTCCATTTCCCATTTGTCTATCAGTTTGAAGGTGGGAATGGCTGGATCTTTTGGAAGTTGGCGAAACATGGCTTCGCTGATGAAGCTCTTACCGTTGTTCACACACACTCGAGCGAGAACAGAGTCCTTCTCATCATTTAACTGAACAGGGATGAACAACTGCTCTCCAATTTGCTGAATATCAGCCAGGCTTTGAGCTGATTTCACATCTTTCTGGACTATAGGAGTGGGAGTTTCAGATTGTGGATTAGTATAGAATTTCAGAGTGTTTCCTTCCAGCGTGGAATACCACTTTAGACTGGAGGGAAGGTTGATTTTCAGAAATAGAGAGGACCCCCCATCACCAGTCTGTTGTCCTACTGCTATTACCGTCACGTCTGGAATTTGGTTGTTCTGGAAGTGAAATTCTACTTGGTCTGATTTTTGTTCAACCATGTGGCATGTGCCGTTTAAACTAACATGGTTGACACTCTGTTTTAATTTTATGGGTCGGCTAGTCTGGGTCCAGAGGACTTTGTTTACGCAATCTATTAGGGGTGACAACCTTCTCAGGAGGTCATTCCCTAGTAAACAAGGGGTGCCCTCTGGGGTCACAACTATGACCGGGTGTTTCAACTTGTGTCGCCCGATCTTAATGTCCAAGTCTGCAGTCCCCTCAACGGGAATTTCCTTCCCGTCAAAGTTCTGTAGTTGTCCAGGAAGAGAGGTGAGAGGAATTTGGTAATTCTCTCCCCTTCCTGCATTCAGTTCGTCAAAAGCCCTTCTGGACAGAAGGGTAGCTTGAGATCCAGTGTCCACCAGTGCCGAAATCGTACCCTGCCCCTGTACTTGTACCGGGGCGTAATATCTTCCCTCCTTATCCTCAAGGGGGCACAGATAATGTACATTTTTGGACAACTGGTGGGCTAATTTTCTGGTTTTGGACATTGCAAGAGAAGAATTTTGGGCAGAATTCTGTGGAGAGTCTTGGGAATCTGAAAGAAAAATTTGGCAACTGGAGATCAGAGCCATTGTGGGTTCCCCTGGTTCCGGTTCTGGGCCGCCCCCCCCCTTTTTGGAGGCAGTCACCAGGATGGGTTTGAACCAGGGGATTTTCTTGCTGTTGGTTCTGGGATGAGATGGTGGGCGGCGGTAGCTCAGTCTCCACATCTCCCCAGTCTGGATTTGCATCCCTAGGGACCCATTTTTCTTTGGGGGGAGTTCCCCCCTCTCTGAAGGAGAAGATCCTTTTCCCAGGATCCTCTGAGGATCCCTCTCCCTCAAATTGGAAGATCTGTACCTCCTCCTCAAACTGAGTCTGTTTGGGTCTTTTGTTTCTCCTACCCCCCCTCTGCTCCTTAGGAGGCAGACTTTCAGGGGCAAGAGATTTTGTTTCCGGTTCCTGGGTTTCCAGGGGCTGTTTACAAGTGAGGAAGGAAGCTTCCTCCAAGGCTTTACACCCCCCTTCCCTTTGTGCCTCCTCCCTGGGAACCGGTGAGTTATCGGGGTGCTGCCCCCGTCATTGTTCTGGAGCACCAGGTCCAGAGTTGGGTGCGTTCTGCGCCGGCACGCCCATCTGAGGGTTCTGCTGAGCCCTCAGTATGTGACCCAGATCCCGCGCCATGTTTTGAACCTGGCGCTCTAACTGGGAAACCCGCTCAGGCTGATACGGGGCCCTGTTTTCTCCCCTGGGCTGATCCCGGGAAGGATAGCTGTCCCTCCTCTGGTAATACCCCGGGTTGGGAAGATTTGGGTACCCCTCCACCCTTGGCCTCCCCTCTCCCGGATTCAGTGGTCTGGGCTCAGGGAATTGGGGAAAGAAGGATGGATGGTTTTGGGGCTGAAAGTCGGGTGGATATCTGGGGAAAAAGTTCTGCCCAGGGTTTGGTAAATTTCTGCCCTCCTGTGGGAAGTTTGGAGGGAAGTTCCCTGGGTTAGGTGCTTGGCTGGATCCCCCCCCTTGGGCTGGAGGAGTCCACACATAACCCAGGATGGGTCGATTTCCCTTGTAACGGGGACTTACATAGTCAGGAGAGCGAGGGACCCCATTTGTGGGGCTGCCTCCCTGGCTCCCTGTCTGTGACTGGCCCGAGGACCTTCTGGGCCTAGCATTATTAGGTGCAGGTAGGTTTTTAGGCCCCCCCATCTCCAAATCCAAAACGGGGGTGACCTTTACCTCTGCCACCTTGGCAGCAGCAGGGGTGCTGTTGGCTTTGGGGTTTTTCTGGGCATTACTTTTGCTATCTACCGGTTTCTGCACCTCATAGATCCGGGTAGCCTGTTCAATGACCCAGTCTAAAGATCTTTTCTCGTGAAAATCCCTCACGAGCTGGGTCATGATATATTTGGGCAAGGCATGGAAAAACGTATTAATAAATTCTCTGCTATCCGTGCGCACCCTTCTTGTGGTCTGTGCAAAAGCACGCTTTAATTCCTGCACAAATTCTTGTGGGGCCTGATCCTCCCCACATTGCAAATTGTAGGCTGCCTTGCGAGCCTCTTGAGGATTTCTGTGAACAGAAAAATGTTTCAAGATGGCCGCCTTATAGGTGGACCATCTTAAATGATTTTGGTCCTCCAGCCCCGCAAAGAAACTGGAGTATTCCGGGGAGAAGGTCCACTTTACATATTGAATACAGCTTTGGCTGTCCTTCAAATGGAAAGTCTCCATCATTTGCTCAAACAGCTCTAAGTGCTCCCAAACAGAATACTTAGCGTTCTTATGGTAAGGCGTGATGACGCTCCTGATTGCCTTAATCTGTTTTAAAGGGTCCTTTAGCAAGGCCCTTTCGAAGGGATTGTGTCCTCCGACGTATTCCTTATCTTAGATAGAAATCCTTCAGCTTTGCTGGCCTCGGAAAATTTTTTTCGCCAGAGGGCGCTGCGCGTCGATGATCGCCGAGTCGATGACCCTCGACGGCCTCCGTGCCGACGTCGACGTCATCCTGCCTATAAAGGCCGCGCGCAGCGTCCGTTGCTCAGTTCCGTTTTTCCGCGCTTCGTTGTGCCTCGGAACACCGTTGCTCAGTTCTCGTCAGATAACGTATATAATATTTAACCTCGATATCGATGGCATCCTCCTCCGACCCGACGACCCCTCGGTCCGGTTTCAAAAAGTGCCGAGACTGCGGGAAGAAAATGTCGTTGACGGACCCTCACAGGGTCTGTTTGTGGTGTCTGGGAATCACGCACCAGAGTTCGGAGTGTGAGGAATGCCTTTCCATGACGGCGAAAGCCTTGAAGGAGCGTAGGGGGAAGCTCGAGAGAGGTAGGTCAACTTTAACTTCCTCGAAAGCTCTTTCGGTAGAGTCGAGACGTTCGTCTCCTCACCATAAAAAACACTCTCGATCTAGATCACGAAGTGGCTCCCACCACTCGTCGACATCGAGACACTCGAAGAAGAGACGTAGGAGATCCCCTTCGTCATCTTCGTCGAGTTCTCCTGAGAGAGTTCATTGCCCCACAAAACGCAGCTCGCAAGCTGAGTGGGAGGAATTCAGGAAAAAGATGCTAAGCGTCTTCGAGAAAGCGGCCTCGTCCCCCTCGAAGACAGCTGAGGGTGATACCCCGGGTAAAATACCCAAAAAATCTAAACGCCGCGAGTCGCAGTACCCGGCGGAAAAGTCAACCCGAAAGCGCCTCGAGCCATCGGGAGATAAAGCATCATCGACGCCATCGTCGAAAACTCCTTCGAAACAGAGGTCGGCGCCATCGACGCCGTTGTCGAAGGATTCATCGG
The DNA here is from genome assembly GCF_040938575.1 of Ambystoma mexicanum. NCBI lineage: Eukaryota > Metazoa > Chordata > Amphibia > Caudata > Ambystomatidae > Ambystoma > Ambystoma mexicanum. The sequence continues at coordinate 908,439,732 of NC_090922.1, forward strand.
CGCATCAGTCGATCGAGTCGACGCCGACGTCGACGCCGATATCGACGCCGGTGAAGGAAAGAACCACGGCTACTCCACAGCCAACGGTTAGACAAAAGACCTCCGACTCGACGCCGAGAACGTCGACGTCGTTCTCGAGCAGGACTCCGATCCTTTCGAGTTCCTCGAGGCCTAGTACACATTTCTCGACGCTTTTCACGGCGCCTTCGAGTACTTTCACGTCGGTGTCGACGACATCGACGTTTTCAAGGCCTGTGATGATGGCTCCTTCTGCATTGGAAATGGGGTTTATACCATTCCAAAAACCAAAGTATCCCCCTTTAACCTCGATTTTTGAGGAAAGGGAGGATTCAGACCAAGATATTGATTTACAGAGGACCACATCACCAGAGCCAGAGACTTTCGCCTCTGAGGATAGAAGATTAAAAAATCTTCAGGATGCACTTCAGGAAGCTAGTGGCTTGGACACTTCTCCTGAAGCAGAATTTATCAAACCAGACCCAGGAGAACATGCGGAGACTCCATATAGAGCTCTGATGTCTAGAATCATAGAATTTATGGGTTGGTCTGCACCTTCTCCTGCCTTTCAGCAGGATGACCTCACTGACATACTGGACAAGGGCCCACAGGAGGATCCTGTGGTTCCATTTCACTCTGCTCTACAGAGAAGGATTTTGACAAACTGGGAAACGCCGGAAATTATCCCGGCAGTAAATAAAAAACTGTCAACAAAATACAGGGTGGCTAGTTCTGACCCTGAATATTTGTCAAAACACCCTACTCCTGAGAGCTTAGTTGTACAGGCTGCAACCTCATCAGGCAGCACATCTGCATACCCCACTGCTCCGCAGGATAGGGATGACAAAAAGTATGATGCCATGGCTAAGAAGGTTTTTTCTGCCTGTAGCATGGCGTTAAAGTCTATTAACGCGACCTGTACGCTCGCTAGGTTCAGCCACACCCTTTGGGAGTGCGCTTCATCAGCGGCTGACTGCCTCCAAGAAGGAGAGGAAAGGGACGCATTTTTAAACATCATCAGGGATGGTAAAGATGCGATGTGCGAGACCCTACAAACTGGCCTAGATTCTGCTGACAGTATCAGCAGGGCCATGGCGGCAAGTACCACAATCCGCAGGCATGCGTGGTTGAGGAAGTCTGGTTTTGCCTCTGACGTGCAGACCAGGCTTTTGAATATGCCCTTTGACGGTTCTACCCTCTTTGGAAAGAAGGCGGATGACAGTTTGGAAAAACTGCAAACGTCCAAGGCAGCAGCCAAGTCATTGGGAGCTGCTATCCGTCAGAATACCTTTCGTCCTTCGGGATCATCGTGGAGAGGACGGTCCTTTCGTTACTATTCCTCATATGGAAAGGGCAGAGGACGACCGGCTCAAAGAGGCCAAGGAAGATTTACCCGTGGTGGACGGGGTAGGGGAAAGAAAGCCGCACCCGCAGGAGCAGGAGCCACTTTACCTTCGGCAACTGCATCAGCCGCTTCAAAACCACTCTGAGGTCTCCCCTCACAGAACACCAGTAGGGGGCAGGTTAACTCACCATCTGACGGAATGGCAGGCTATTACGTCAGATGCTTGGGCTCTGGAGACAGTGGCCCAAGGTTACTGCCTGCCCTTCCTACATATCCCTCAGAGTCATCCACCGGGGAACAACCCTTTGAAGCTTCCAGATCCGCTCCTCTTGCAGGAGGTTTTAGACCTGCTAGAGAAAGGTGCCATAGAACTGGTACCTGTAGCGGAAAGGAACAAGGGTTGGTACTCCCCCTACTTCATAATACCGAAGAAGGACGGAGGACTGAGACCCATCTTAGACTTACGGGAATTGAACAAATTCCTCCGAAAGGACAAGTTCAAGATGGTGACTCTCTCTCAGATCCTTCAGGCCCTCCAGCTTCAGGACTGGTTGGTATCTCTAGACCTCCAGGACGCTTATTTCCATGTGCCGATCCATCCCAGGCACAGGAGATACCTGAGGTTCGCAATTGGCAGCTCTCATTATCAATTTCGAGTTCTGCCATTTGGGCTAACCTCCGCCCCGAGGGTCTTTACCAAGCTAATGTCGGTTGTGGCTGCAAGTCTAATGAGGGAAGGGATTCATGTCTACCCTTACCTAGACGATTGGTTGATCAGAGCTGTATCTTCGGAACAGGCTCAGAGACAACTAGATTATGTTTGCCACTTCCTTCACAAGCTGGGCTTCTCCCTCAATTTAAAGAAGTCACAGATGATACCATCACAGAGACTCCAATTCATTGGAGCAGTCCTGGACACTTCCCTGGGAAGAGCCTTGCCACCAGAGGTGAGGGCTCGAGATATTCTGCAGATGGTCATCAGATTTCAGAATGCCCAATATCTCCCAGCCTACGACTTTCTGAGGTTGCTAGGCCTCATGGCATCCTGCATATTCCTCGTGCCGGAGGCTCGCCTGAGAATGAGATCCCTCCAGTGGGCACTGAGAACTCAGTGGTCACAGTTCTCAGGAAGGATGACAGATCTCCTTCGGATCCCGGTCAAAGTAGCCCGAGACCTTCAGTGGTGGGCCTGTCGGGAGAACATCCTGAAAGGAGAAATGTTTTGGCAACCATGGCCGGAGATAACAGTAGTCACGGATGCCTCACTCACGGGGTGGGGAGCTCACGCCAACGACTTGACCATCAGCGGTCGTTGGTCTCCATCGGAGTCCAGACTACATATCAACCTGTTGGAGCTGAGAGCCATCAGACTAGCGCTGAAGGCTTTTCTGCCGTCTGTACGGGGAAGAAACGTCCTAATAATGACGGACAATACAGTGGCCATGCACTACCTCAACAAAAGAGGAGGCGTAGGCTCACTACCACTGTGCAGAGAGGCGATGCAGCTCTGGTTTTGGGCAATTCAGGAAGGAATCTCTCTATCGGCAATTCACCTAGCCGGAGAGAAGAACTTGACAGCGGACGCTCTGAGCAGGCAGAGCACAGTCTCTCACGAGTGGGAGATAGCTCAGGAAGTCCTTCAAGAGATCTTCGCCCTTTGGGGAACCCCTCAAGTGGATCTGTTCGCCACCAGTATCAACAGGAAGTGCGACAGATTTTGCTCAAGGGAATTTCCCCCGAGAGGAGCTCTAGGAGATGCGTTCGTAGTGGACTGGGAGTTCCCACTTCTGTACGCGTTCCCTCCGGTCCCTGTCATTCCTCAAATGATCAGGAGGTTGAGAAGGTTTCGGAAGACCATGATCCTAATTGCCCCGGATTGGGCCAGGAGAACGTGGTACCCGGACCTTCTAGACATGTCCATCTGCCCTCCAATTCGACTGCCATACAGAGAGGATCTTCTCTCGCAGAAGGAAGGTCAGGTTCTCCATCCAGCCATCAAGACCCTCAACCTTCACGCTTGGTGTCTGAAAGGTTGAGGTACAAGGATTGGGACCTTCCGGATGATGTTATGGAGGTGTTGCTTTCGGCCAGAAGGCCGGCAACTAAAACTCTATACCGCTGCCGTTGGAACAAATTTTGCAGCTGGTGCAGAGAAAAGAATATTGAACCCTTTTCTTGTGGTACACCTATGGTGTTGTCATTCTTACTTTACCTGGCTAATTCAGGCCTACAGGTTGGCACAATTAAGGGCTATCTCGCAGCGCTATCAATCTTTAAGCGCACTGCAGAGGAGCCTTCATACTTCAAAATTCCATTGGTAATACAATACCTAAAAGGATTAACTAATGTTTATCCCCCGAAACCTTTTCAAGTTCCCTTATGGGATTTAAACCTAATTTTAAACTTCCTAAAGGGTGCCCCTTTTGAACCACTACACTCTTGTTCATTGAAGCTTCTCACCCTCAAAACTGTTTTGCTAATAGCATTGACATCTGCTAGAAGGGTTAGCGAGTTGCAAGCCTTATCGTGTAAACCTCCACATACAATCTTTTACAAGGACAAAGTTGTTCTTCAGGTGAAGCCTAACTTCCTCCCGAAGGTAGTCTCGGAGTTTCACATCACTCAGAAGATTATATTACCTTCTTTCTACCCTCCTCCTCATCCGGGGAAGGAGGAAGAGAGACTGCACAGGCTGGACCCTAAGCGAGCCTTGAGCTTTTATATCAGCAGATTGGCTAAGATCAGACAAGCAGACCAACTCTTTGTAGGTTATGCAGGACATAAGTTGGGCCTTCCAATAACAAAACAAACCATCTCCAGATGGATTATTTTAGCCATTCTGGAGTGCTACAAATTGGCAGGAAAGGAGCCTCCTCAAAATCTAAGGGCTCATTCTACCAGGGGTATCGCAACATCCTCAGCCCTTCAAAGAGGGGTGCCAATTCGAGATATATGTGCGGCTGCCACATGGTCGTCCGCACATACATTTACCAAATTCTATAGCCTGGATTCCTCCTCTAGTCAAGAAACTAGATTCGGCAAGGCTGTGTTACACTCTGTCCATTCTGGAAGGGTAACATAACTTTTATTACTCCCGCCTCCAGTCACAATACCACTGCTATGGGAGTCTATCTAAGATAAGGAATACGTCGGAGGACACAATCCCTTCGAAGAACTAGTTACTCTTACCTTGTAACGTTCTTTCGATGGGATGTTCCTCCGACGTATTCCTTATCGACCCTCCCATCCATCCCCGCAGTATGACTTCCTGTGGGTTTGCAGCCTATGCTCCTTCAAGGTGATTAGTCTAATCCAAAAACATTACTGGGGACTACAAAACGGAACTGAGCAACGGACGCTGCGCGCGGCCTTTATAGGCAGGATGACGTCGACGTCGGCACGGAGGCCGTCGAGGGTCATCGACTCGGCGATCATCGACGCGCAGCGCCCTCTGGCGAAAAAAATTTTCCGAGGCCAGCAAAGCTGAAGGATTTCTATCTAAGATAAGGAATACGTCGGAGGAACATCCCATCGAAAGAACGTTACAAGGTAAGAGTAACTAGTTCTTTTGCCTTATTGGCCTTTTTAGTTCGGGTAACCCTTGTCCATTCGTCCTCGGACTCAGAGGCACTGCTCCCAGAGGTTCCCGTCTGTTCTTCCAGGTTTTCCCGGATTCTGCGAGCCTGGGAATGGCTGGCAGAATGTGGGGACCTGGTCTCCTGTGTCCTGCGCATTTCAGAGGAGTCTTCAGATTCCTCCTTGCTGCCAGGATTTGATGGGTACCCCCTCCACTGACCTAACTGGGCAGAGGTTTTCAGGATGCCCTTAATGGGCCTACTCTCCTGGGGTTCCCCACTGAACTGTACTGTACTTGGGTGCCCATACCCGGATGCCCACCCCTCCATTCCTGAGTGGTACTGGCCTATGAGCCCCATACTCTTAGCTGGATAGTAATCTGCCATCCCTGTGGCCCTGTGCTCATGTGCGCCAGGGGACATGGGGGTGGTAGAGTCCAGGGACTGGGGAAGATGAAGGCCCCTGGTGTTAGGGCTCCTGCGGTTATGGTCAGGAGTCTCTCTTTCCCAGCGGACCTCATCTCTATCCGCCCCTGCTCCCTGTTGCAATGCAAGAGCCTGCATTTGTGCTTTCAGTTCCTCAGTCAAGGCCTCACTAGACTCTATCAGTCTCTCCTGCATCGCTACCTGTTGTTGGAGTCTATCATTGCGCTGGCAGAGAGCCTCATTCTCTCTCTGTGTTTCCAGATTGGTCCTGGAGCACTGGGCCAGTCTTTGCTGCAGGAGGGTTACCTCCTGAGCTGTGTCCCTATTGGCCTGCTCCTTTCTTGCTAGAGCATCCTCCACCCTCCTGGTGTGCTCTAACAAGTTCTGGTGTTCTTTTTGGAGGTCACCCAGTCCCTGGTGGGCCAGGTGATTTTCTTCCATTTTCCTTTTTAAATGGCAGACTTCCTGGCCTAAGGCGTCTCTTTCCTGACTAAGAGCCTGCATTTGTGCCGCCAGGTCGTCCCTCTGCCTTTGACAGGCACCAGCTTTCTGGCGTTCTTCATCAAACTCTGCCTGGGTATCCAGGTCTTTCAAAATCAGCTTGTTGCTCTCTACCTTCACTCTATCTAGATGACTTTGCAGGGTGGCTACCTGCTCCGTGCATGCCCTGTTAAAGTCTAATTGTTGCTCCAGCTTTTTCTGGCTCTGCAGTAAGGAGTCCAAACTGTCTTGGTGCTCCTTCTGCAGGGCCAGAAATCTAGTATCCTGGTCAGCCTTTTCCTGTTGCAGTATATCCATATCCTCCCTTTTCTGCTGTCATTTTCTGACTCCTGGCTCCTCTGCAGCCTCTGCTCAGAAGAGTCCAGATCAGATTGGGCCTTCTGTAATGCCATCTGTTGCCTATTTGCCAGATTTTGGCTTTCAGCACATCTATCCTGCATGTCTCCCATGTATAGGTACAGGTATGCTGCTATCCTGGCAATCTTATTGTGTTCCTCTTTGGCTTTAGGAGCCATATATAGTTCACTCAGGGCCACATGTAAGGGACCCTGATCTCTATATATATCTGACCCTGTTTCAGTGACCTGTTGTGTGATGGCCTGCAACCACGCATCCTGGCCCTGTTCGGTCCCTTCACCTCTCACAAATAGCTTATGCAAGAGGTGCTCTCTGGCTATTTTCATGTCTACTAAGGTCGTCATTCTAGAGATTGGTCTCTGTCCTGACTTACAGAAGTTTGTATTTTATTTTTGCAGAACAGAACTTTTCTTGGAGTGTCCCTTTTGAGGAGTGCTTTACAGCGTAACACAGCGTGGTGATCCGACCGGATGTATGTATCCCGTCAGTTAGCACACTGTATTAAGCTGCACAAATGGTAAATCTAACCCAACGTCTCGGCTCGAGCCCCCAATTTGTAAGAGGATTCAATTCAACACTTCAGCTAAGTCACCGCCTAGTCTGTAATACTGAATGAAAACCCTTATTGATATATCTTTATGTCCAGTTCATGCGTTCTGGATGACTACCCCTATATAACACCCCTCTCTTGGAATCCTCCTGACCCCACTGAGCCAAGAAGTAGTTCTGTTTTGCAAGTTTAAAAGGTTTATTTCATAATTTAAACAATAGATACATATATCACACTTTATAATAAATTAATAATTGAATATCCCACTGATATGATAAAGATTAACAACGGAGAATCTGGCACTAACACGCTTCTCTATAATCAATAAGGAGTTGACATGAAATGGATAAGGTAGCACACTGGTAAATAGGTACAGAAGTATAATGTGGTAGAGAATGCTTTATAGGGTTCAAGGAAATGCAAGGTTGAATGAATGAAATGCAGTATAGAAAATACTCAATATGATTTCAACAAAACAATGTAATCACTTTTCTCTGGCAATCCCCTCCCCCCCCCCCTTGATGCAAGGCAAGAAAATGGAAGGAGAACACACAGTTCTCAGAAATGCAATCAAATGTGATCCAGTTCACCCCAGCAAGCTTAGACTACAGAAGTTTGAAAACACAGGCAAAATGCTTTGATATGTGCTGGCAATTCAGTGAAAAGTATGCTAAAATGCTTTTGATTCCCTCTAGAGGTTCAGGGTGAGTGGTATCTAGTTAATATTAGTCCAGGCTCACACTAGCAATGATTCAGGGATAGTTTTTATGAGGCAAACGATTTTCTGGCAAATGGAAGGCAAGCAGCAGCAATTTTTACACGTGAAGAAATTTGCAAATCGCGGCAAAATTCGTGGATGCGCCGAGCGATATTACAGAGGAACCGCAAGGACTATCACTATTTGGGGTCCTAGGAAAGCCTAGGATCTCAGCTTCCAGAGGAAAGTTACTGCAAGTCTCTAAGACAAACGGTCGCGGAGATATGAGCGATTTTGTGAAGGTCGTTTTTCAGATTTGAAATTTTAAAAGCTCAAAATGACAAGTGGCAGATTTTGCAGCTAGAATGACAGGTGACAGATTTGGAGCTATCAGGCAGTTCTACTTAGGTTAAAATAGATTGAATTATATGATTTTAACTAAGAGATGTGTTCTGAGCTTTGCTGAGTACTCACAAGAGATTTTGAACCGGAAAGCGACTTGGTCACGGACTTCAGTCTGGTCAACAGGTCTGGACTTCGGACGGTCTCTGGGCACAGCCTCTGGTCTCTGGAACTGCTCACAGCATCGGGGTCAGCAGTCTGGATACAATGGCCTGGACTCTGCTAGGCGCCGGTTCTCTGGGTCGGGTCCTGCCTTCTCTTTGGATATTTCTGTCACCGGGTTCTTGCAAAAGTTCTTGCCAAAATTCAGACGGCGTCAGCCGGCTGTCTGAAGAGTTCAGTTGCAAAAAGATTTTTAGGCCTGCTGACAAATACTCTTGCTGACAGTGGCCTTTTTGGTTAAGGTTCTGAAGTCTCTGTTTATCTTGGAGTCTAAGTGTTGGCTCTTTGAAGTTTGATGGAGGTAAGTATGGATTTTCCCGGCAGAGCTTCCAGCTGCAAATGGATTTGAAGGTCTCTACCTAAGTTTCAGTGGTCCATTTATATGTTCTGCAAGTGGGTGTGTGTGTTGGTCATAACTAAACTTGCCCCTCTCACTTGTCATTGGTCCAGCTTTCATTCCTCCCCTGATTGGGGAACTAAGTTGTGTCAGAGTGATGTCAGCCATTTATGATCTCTTGAAAAACCTCCCCTGTCATCTGTGCACCCAAATCTATATATGATCAAAATCCATATTTCACAGTTACACAGTTGTTTGAAATTACATATACATGGTGTGGCTGAATTTAGCCATGTCTCTGTCCAAATCTGCTGTTTCTAAGAGCTTGCATTCAGAAATGGCACATAATTGACTTTTTAACTGATTTTTCAATTTCTGACATTGACCCGACTTTACATACATGTGCGCAGGGAGTATGGACATTAACTGATGAAGTTTCAGATTTTTAACATGCATACATTTAGAGTAATATCCACTTTTCCGCTAACACCCCCCTGAACATACCACCGGTTCTAAAAACCTCTTAAACTGTGGGCAGAAAAATCACAAGAATTATGGTATCATTTATAAAATTTTCACATGTCCGCACCATGAGTTATTCATCTTTTTCTAAACAATATTCTGGCTACAAAGGGGTGTGGTTTCCCAGGTCACATGGTGGAAATACTGGTTTATCCAGTTCTGCCAAGCCAGCTTGCTCTCACAGGCAGTGCCCCTCCCAGCTTCTGCCAAGAGGAAGCTACATTTTACGACCGCTGTAATAAAACCTTTGCCTGAGTCAAGACAGGCTTTGTTCAGAGCTCCTGTATTCTGTGGGGCTCCCCTTAATTCAATTATCAGAGAGATGGCATATCCTTAGTGTGGCCAGCAAAAGGCAGATAGGCCTGGGAACACAGTTGTGACTCAAGTTTCACTCCTGATGGGGGTAGTTGCCAGGCAAAATCAAATTCCTTAAGCCAGACTTTCAGCTAACTGTCATGTTTTTTGTTGCTTTTTAAATTAACTTGCAATTTTACACATGCAGCTAGAATGCTGATTCTAAGTGCAAAACTATGACATTTCAACAGTTACAAAGGCATGTGACACCAAACATAGGTCACTCATTTAATCTAAACATTTTCGATTTTAGTGTCTTTAATCCAGTGCAACTTAAACTGCTGACTCCATAGCAGTTTTGTTATAAGCATTGTTTTGGGCTCTTCATTTCCCAGATTTTGTAAGCACACAAAACTTCATTCTGCCAAATGTCTGCTGGTGTTCAGTGAATATTTTGCACATGTTGCAATGTTTGAAAATAGGCATTTTGAGCCTGCCTTCAGAGAAACACAGGGTGGTTTTAAAACGCCGGCTTTTGGATAGTGGTGAGTACTGGTACTGCACCCATTTTTGGGATTTAAGAAATGAATTCCCCACAATTCTAGGTTGCATTTGGCAATCAGCATTGCCATTCCCAATGGTTTCAGACTACTGTGCGGGTAGTCCAATGGTGGTTTTAGGCAGTGCCCTTCTGTGCCCATAACATCGGCAAAAATGGGTGGCAGCCTATTCTTCATGCACTTCCCTGGGCATTTCCTGCGAAGCTCTGGCCATCATGATGTTTTCAATACTGCACAGTTTTGAGGTAGGGCTCGAATGCATGGGTAAATACATCCCACACCTAAAAGCTGTCCACCACACAGCTGCACAAATTAAGGGTGCACAGAAATGTGACTGAATCACCCCTGTCCTAACCATTGACTTCCTCTACAGGCCAGGATACTTTTCAAAACTATATGTATAATCTACAAAGCAGTCACAATTAGCGCACCAGTGTAATTTCAGCGAATTTCCACATATCTGGTGGCACCAGACAACCGGCTAGAATCACAGCTCCTTCAGAGAGAGAGGGCCTGCAAACAATCCATCTCTTCACCCTCTGGAACTTGATCCCAGTATTAGCTTGGAATACCCCCACAATTCTCCAATTTCGCGAATCTCTCAAAATATGGCTTTTTCAACAACCCCTACCAAGGGCTCATTTCAATAGAGACACAGGTTGATGCACAGAACGACTCGCATAACTGCTCTATTGTTATGACACCAGCCCAAATGTTGACTATCCAACAACTGTAAAGTGCTCTGCTGATCCTGAGCTAGGCCTACGGTTTAAACAATAAAATCAAAATAAAATAAACATAAACTGCTTGTACTACTTCTGTGGTAATTGGTGCAGCTGTGATCTCTTGCTCAGCTCTTAACATCTGTATCATTCCATTCCATCCCCAATTAAGAAATGCTAGATATTAGGGTCTCAATCTTGGCTTCAGTGTCCCGTTGCTTTGTGCTCATTTACCGACCTACCAAACTTGATCCATGTTTTGGTACTGCTCTGGTGAATGCTATATAGCTTTGAGTCCTACTTCTAATTGGTTGTCCTGGATGACGTCAACATTTGTCCCGACTCTCCTTCAATGTCCATTCACACTAGATGTTCTGTCACTCTTCAATCACCCTTACTGGGTATCCAGAACTACTCACATCAATGGAAATGCACATGACCTCATCTGCAGTATCCTAGTCTTTATTTCTCCCGCACCTACTATCCTTTTACCATGGACTGAAAATGTTTGCACTGCATTTACTGTGAGTTCCTCAGAGAGGATAGCTCAGGGGCAACTCGTTTGTCATGGAAGTCTCTGATGTGAAGCATGTACTAAACGATTATGTAATTAATTTAATTTCTCCACCCCCACCTCCATTACTGTGCCGTTCATGTCGGTTCAAACAATCTTAACACATCTCTTTTCCAAAATTGACTTTCCTCACACTAATACTAACCCAGACTCTTGTTCTACTGCTTTTAACAACTAGGATACCTCTACTCTTGATGCCCTCATCCCATCCAAAATGGCCATTCTTGTGACCAAACCATCTTGCTTCCCTAAGTGGGTCACACCAGCACTGGCTGTCATCAAAACTGCTGCTAAACATGCAGAGCACATCTGACGCAGATCCTATGTGGCTAACGACAACATGTCTGATCTCTCTCTCATCTTGCATGTTACAAAAATACTATTTGGGAATATGGGCGTTCTTCACCTCACACTTTGACCACACCCCTAACCCCCACAAAGGGTTGTTCTCTGCATCCTCCACTATCACTCCTTCTCTGGAATTTAGTGAAAAACTGTTCTTTTTTTTTTGAAGAACAAGATATCATGATTCATTCTAATATCACAGAAACCCCTTATTGGTTATCTTTTCCAACTCTACCTGATCACCTTGCCCTCTCTCTTCATGCTCCCTGTGTTTTACTAACTTTGTTTCTCTTGATTTCTTCATGCTGATTTCTCGCTTTAATTCTTTTTTTTAACTTGAATTTGGATCCCCCTTTGAACCATGCCCAGTCAAGTTTCCTAAATTGTACCACTCCTATATGTGCAGATCATCTTCCTGCATTTAACAGCTCCTTTGCACAAGGTACTGTTTATTCTTTTAAATCTGTAATTGTCTCCTTTTCTCAAAATGCCTTCCCTTTTCCCCCCAGTTCATTTTAAGTTTAGTTCTCTCTCCTTCCATTCCTTGCTAAGCTTCTCCAGAGCACAGTCACCACCCAATTACAACTTTTCTCATAGATACTCATGCCCTCCTTTGCCCTTTTCAAACTTGGTTTGGACATTCAAATGGCAGCCGGTGGCAGAGGGTCTCCAGCTTGGTGATGCTCGCTCTGCCCACTACATTGAATATCCTTGGATGGCTAGGCTCCCAGGGAGTTGGTGGTATCATGCTCTTGTGGATCTCTTTCCTTTCAGATTGTGCTAGATATGTTTCTATTCCTCCTTTTCCCTCTTCTTTTCGTTCTCTCACCTGTTCCCCAGGATTATTTTCTTTCTCACATTCTATTTCATATTTATTTTCAGCTCTTTGATGTTCTTATGACGTCTTATGTTGTCTTTTGGCTTTACGCTTGTCGGGGAAATCAGGCTTGATCTTAAATTTCGGGTGTTGGCAAACTGAAACATCTTTACATGGGCTTGCAAGTCGAGTAAAAACAGCATCCTGCCTCTAACAGGACCCCACAAGACTGACCTGACTTTGCCCCAGACCCCTTACCTTTACTGAACACTGGTCATCTGCTTTCAGAAAAGTTTAGAATACAACTATGTGGCCTTCCGGCACACTTATCCTACCTTGCATGAAAACGTTGACACCATGCATTCATGAATAGTCCATTTTTAGGGTTCATTTCTGGTTATGACATCATTGGACATCTTCTAGCCATTCGATCAGTTCCGAGGGAAGTTGGAACTCGACCCCATGACAACTTCCGTCAGAAGCAGCTCTATTTATTTGCCGTTCCTGTTTCAACCAGTTTTCTCAATGGTACCCGTTTCTGCTAAACAGCACTTTTTAGTCCATCAGTGAGTGCATGCTCATATAGGTTCACGGAAAAAACAAGCTGTGGCAAAGCCAAGGGGATGTAGAAACCAGTAATGTACGCTAGTAAAATAAACTAGCAGAGTGCTTCTGAGTGCTTGTAGCTGGCTGCTGTTAGCTGGGTTGTGCTGCAGGACTTTATTTCTGCACCTTTTGGAGAATATTGAAAATATTGGTAGGGTGGGGAGCTCTGACCACACAGATTCTTTCAAGGTGCTGGTGAGTCCTGGTCATAAAAAATGAACGGCCCTTATCCAGCATACTAAAGGTGGAGGCTGAGCTTGATTATCGTTATTACTGCCCTGCTGCTTGACGTTTCATGCTAATGGTAGTTGTTGGCAAGTAGAGGATTGTGGTCTCAGTGGGGAGTAGCGCTTCAAGTGCAGAGCAATTGTCTGGAGCAGTCCTGCAGTCTAGCACGTTGCAGTAGCAGCTGCTGGCAAAAGTGGGCGTTGAGGCTGGTCAATTACTATTAAGTGCTGTGACATTAGTGTATGAGAGCAGCCATTTGAGCAACTTATAATTGGCTTGCCCACGGGCACATATACTTTTCAACATATTGATATTAAGTACTGTTAAATATGCCTTTTGTGTGGCAAAGCAAAAGCCAGCAGATGCAACCTGCTCTGAGTTCTATGGAGGCTGCTGTTCTGCATAATATGCCTGCTGTGGATAACACAGAGATAAGACAGCCGAATACCCACAAGGGAGCAAGAAACATGGGAGAGGGAAATGGCTGGAGCAACATTACAGACTACTTTGGTGCTGAAGAAGTACATCACGCGCAAAAAATAACATAATTGCAGAGTGACGGGGCAAATGTTATATTACAATCGTCCTCGACCATGATTGACAATAATAATTCCCTCCTGGAATGGGGCTATTCCCTAAAAAAGGAACTAAAAAATCCTGGGTAGGTCCCCACCATTGCTGATCCCGCCTCAAATGCCACTTTGCAAACAATAACGCCCAATGTAATCGAGGCAGACGATAATCGCCTGTCTGTATCACCTGCTCAGTTTGTGGAAACTTCACTCGATGAACCAGGTTCGCCGAAGAGCCGCCATATGAGTTATGATAGAGCTTCATCAGACACATTACAATTTAGTCAAAATACTCCTTAAACGCGACAATAGAATACATACAGCCACCTGCCAGCAGTCTGCAGCCCTATTCAGTTTAGAAAAACGTCATGGTATGACCACGAATGGGGCTGGAGCGACCCCAGGAACTGAGGAGCTTGTGCCAGCTGTAGATGCAAATATTCCCAAATCCGCGATCCTGAATGAAGTAGAAGAGCTTGCGATACAGCTGGCACTCGAGAGTAATGAAGGGCATAACAATCCTGAGAATACCAAAGAGTCGTTTAAAGAGACTAGCTGCGTTAAAAGCCAGGAACGGAACCAAACAAAAGGGAACGTTGCCAGGCTTATAAGAGACACATCAGTTGGCAAAGGAGGATAGCACCGGAGCAACGTGCTGGCCTTGGATGTAAGACCACGCAGAGCAACAGAGATTCCAATCCTGGATCCGCACTTAGATACCGACTAAGCGAGTTATAAAAAACAATGCACTAAATCCAAAAAGCAGAGGACCGAAAACAGGAAACAAAAAAAGAGCGAACAAAAAAGCAGGTGAACTGACCAGCTGGGTAATAAACGTACCAGACTTTAAGGCTCAGAAAGATGGGTGGCAGCAGAGCCAGAGTAGTTCAGAAGGCAACGGGGATGAGGTGGATGAGATAGATGATTCTTGTAACAGCAAATTACGATTCAGTGCTATTGATGGACAAACCCAGCTCCCTGATCACTTAGAACAGAGATGAAACAAATAAACGCTAGGATGTCAATAGTAGGAATTTCCTAATGGGTGGTCTCTTCTTGAGTAGAGATGAAAGCTTGATAGACAAGTTGTCATGCAACTTTTTCATACTATAACAGTCTTATTATCGAGTGACATTTATTTTGTTGAGATATTGGAGAGGAGAAGCTACCATATATGGTTTATTGCTACAGTACATTTGCTGATGGCACACCGCCATAGAATATTAAGACTAGGCTATGATGATGAAATGATAAGTTGTGATACAATGGCCACAGTATATCATTCTTGTAAAATGCTAGCGAACATTAACACAAGGTTAGGGCTTTAAAAGGGAGTAGAAAGGGTGAACCGATAACAGGTGGTGGTATGAAAATAACAGTTGGGACCACAAAAGTGACGGATGGAAGGTTTCGAATGAATCTGAACCACTGGCAATTGCTCTGGGCAACCTTCCACACCACCGATTTTTAGCCCGTCTGCGCCATTGCAAAAGGGGTCCAGCCATGTGCAAATCAGTCAGCTGCCGCCACCAATGGTAGCAGCCCAGCCCAAACTGCTAGGCCAGGTCACTTCTGCACAGAAAACCAAGCAACTCCAGACATGTTTCGGCCTTGTTGGACCTCCTCAGTGAGGTGCAGCCTGATTCCCTATGGCGCAGCGAGCAAGGGACCCACATCTGGGCATACCCTCTCTCACATAGAGAGACACACTGTGACCACAAAAGTGATGGGTGGAAAGTTTAGAATGAATCTGTACCACTGGCAATTGCTCTGGGCAACCTTCCACACCACTGTTTTTAAGCCCATCTGCGCCATTGCAAAAGGGGTCCAGCCATGTGCAAATCAGTCAGCTGCCGCCACCATTAACAGTTGGCCCATCAGGTTGAGTGGTATGGCGTGAGAGTCATGACATTGATACAGCTGCAATGAGACGGGAGTGCGGGTGACTCGGCAAACATTTGCCGGTTAGCGCTCCGTGCAGGAACTGACCTCTGAGTATAATATCATGGTGGTCTGTTATCCGGATTGGAACTGTTCCGAATAGCCTTCTCTGAGCACAAATAAGACTTGCTTTTCTCAGGGCAGGACGGGGGCCACCCGCTGTGATTTAGAGTCTGCGGTTTCTAACCCGAAACATTCAGACAAGCTTCCCTTACTTGTGATCTATTCATAGACACGTTTTACAGACTTGTCTGATGCCTTACTTCTCTTCGCATGCATTTATGTGGAGGTTGAATTAGTTCACAATTGGTGGGGAGGAACCCATTCCAGGATTGCCATTCCTCTTTCTTTGTTTTTGCACCAGCGTCCACCAGCGTCTTCAAAAACCACAGCCAGCCGCGTAGTGGGCCAGGCTGTAGATTCTCTAGTCTCTGGCTCGAGGGCTCAGAGCTTGGGGCTCCAGCTGGTAAACGCAGCCTGAACTAAAGAAAACAACCATCAACAAAGAACTTGAACGGTAAGGTGAAACTAAGGTCACTTTGCAACTCCAGAATGTCAACTTGATACTCCTAGCTCTATGTACACGTGACTGCAGGGCATTTCCCTTTGAACGTGAACGTAAGGAAAATGAAACCATCACAGCCAAGCGAGTTTATGCATGCACTCAACTGAAATCCCGAAGAAATAGTACATGTTTTCTACACCAAGTATATTCTTTTTGCCCATCTCCAGTTAGTACAAAGAGCACGGGACTGCATGGCTGCGCCCTTTGATCATGCTCTTTCTACATCTGAAAGAAGGTAGGTCAGATCACTGACGTTCAGATCGCCACACACCAGCCCAAATAAAGTGAGCAGAAAACACGCGGGACCACCTACAGGTCCTACAGGTCGAGAAACGTCAGGATACACTCAACCGTATTGATCTGAGACATTTCTTTTCACAGGCATAAGGACACGAAAGAGGAGGAAAGCAGAGCCAGAAGAGACTACGGATACAAAACCCAACAAGAATGGGCAGCGAAAACTAATACACCATGTATTAAGTAAGAAAACAAAACCCAGAGTGATATTGTTAACGATGAGCGAAGATATGGTGGAAGACATGTCACAAAATGAAGACACACCCGAAGAACAAATAACTGATATCACCAACTAGAAAAGTGAAAAAAATTCACAGGATGACACTAAGATCTAAGATTTAAGATCTGATAACCGAGATGAGAAAGGGAAAAATCACAAAGGGTTGCCTGAGACTCCCGCACCTTCGGAGACGCAAACCACACCAATGCTCCAAACTCAGCCAGACATACATGAAGTGAGAGAAATCCTCAATCACTCCCTGCCCTTTCTGCCCCAAGGGCAGCTCCTGGAATGCCTCATCTTCTGGTCGATAGACAAGGAGATGGGAGCAAAGGAATCAAGTGGTTCAAAAAGAGTAGATCGAACAAAGCGCGATGCATCAGCAAACTCTGAAGCAGCAGACACTCCAACTGGCCTTTCTTTCCATACACCTAAGAACACTCAATTAGCGAAGGTATGCCAGCAGTGGAACAAGTTAGAAGAATGGAACTGCCCAGACAACATCTTACAGCCGATTAAACTTCTACACCCTGACACCAAAATATGAGTGAGACTGACAAATGATGGCATCCACACAACTGAAATAGAAACATCAAATGGCCTTAATCAAGGCTGCCCACTGGCAGCCACGTTGTTCAACATGTTTACTGCAAAGATTGAGCACTTCACAAACCAATCCACCAAAAATAAACTGAACACTGCTGCCCATAATGATGTATGCTGACGACATTATACTGTTAGACAAAACGCCATGCGGTCTACAACTCAGCATGGACCTACTGACTAAATACATGGACCTAAACGAGCTCAAAATAAACATAGATAAAAACAAAAATCATGGCCATAATGAAGCCGAAACCAAAAGCACGGACCCCAACTTTAAGAATAAAGGATCAGCAAATAAAAGTAGTACAATCGTTCAAGTATTTGGGCCACATGATAAACCAAAATAAGGATGAAACCGAATTGGCTTACATGCTCAAAGAGAAAACATATGTTCTTGCCAGGTAAGGAGTCCTATTAAACAAAAAATATGGCAAATTTTCTTTTGTACCAATAACAACTTTTTACAAAAGTAAAGTTATTCCTGCTTTAGTGCATGGGGCTGAAATACTGATACAACTGGATACAGCTATATGGGACAACCTAGAAGCGATATTCTGGAGGAAAATACTAAACCTATCATCAAGTTTTCCAATCGCACGAATACGTTTCGAGCTAGCACTACAATCCATAAGCTCCATAGTAAACTGGGAAAACTGTGCTTATATCGAAAGATAATTTCAAAGGAAAAAATTCCAGCAATAGAAATAATGAGAGAAACACCTAATTCAACCTGCACAACAATTCTAAGAGAATGGACTCGTGCACAGAAGAACTATTTGGACCAAGAAGATATACCAGCAGAAATGCTGCTATACCGGCCTCAAAGTGTAAAAAAAAACAAAAAAATTGAGGTGGAATGACTGGCTTAAAACCATAGCAGGAAAAAATACATACAAAGAAAATCTGAAATGCAAGTTAGAAACCAGGACTCTCACTCAACCACAAGCGTATCTGAAGATTTTTCCAGATACAAGAATAAGATCGCTCTACATGAGATTCCGCGTCAACCTACTCCCCACGAGATCGAGTCTAGCGGTACTAAAACAGCAAGATCAAGGAAACCAACAATGTAGGTTCTATGAACAGAAAGAATCCATTGAAACCATGTACCATATTATAATGATATGCCCGAAATTACAGGAAGACGGAGCACTATGCAGAAAGTACTTTAACATCAGCAAAGAAGTGCTCACCCCGGAAGAGCGATGGGCACAAATACTGCTGGGTCAGGACAAAGAACTGATATTTATCATAATAACAGCAATCAATAGTTTTGTTATAAAGAAACAAAATGTATGTAATAATGAAAGAAATGTTTAAGAAATGAAAAGTTTATGTATGAACTATATCATTTTAATAATAAAAAAAATATCATGGAACACACAGGAGTACCATGACATTTTACGAGTGAACAAGGGGGCTATAGGTTATTGCCAGATCATGATGTATTTTTCATCCAAGAGAGTTGGTTAACCCACCCCATAGTAATTGATCGCTACAGTACCTTTCATGCGTTCAAGGGGCACACTTGGGAGACCGGTAGGGGCCTCTTAATTGGTGTATTAAATGGATGGCCAGCAACCGTAATTGAGACGACCAAACACAATTCTAATCTACTTGCTGTGCAGATTACTGTACTTACAGCAACTTTCTCATGATCAATGTATATGATCCACCGGGCGTACATCTTACTGACTTCATTTTGGAGACAAAGGGGGAAGCACTTGTCGAATTGGCACCTGGTTCATGGGGAAATGCCCATAATAATTGGGTGGGACTTAACGGTATCATGAAGCAAGAGAACACTAATGCTCAGGGTAAACAGTGGATGTGTTTTTATTAAAACCTGGCAACTGTGTATTGTAAATGGCAGGTTGGGGGTGACAGAACTGGAAATTATACATGGCAAGCGAAAGGCAGTAAAGCTATGCTAGATTATTTCCTTATCTGCCAGCAAGATCTAGATCAAACCATTGGTATGAAAGTTCAGCCCATCTCATATAGTGATCAAACATTGATTTTTCTATACGTGAATATAAACAGAGAAAAAATAGCCCTAGGGAAAAAGGGGATAATGAGATGAACATGGGGAGCATCAAGTAGGTTGGTCGAAAAGCGATGATGGTTATTATCCTGGAAAACTTTGAAGAAGTCTTGTATAAGAAACTCCCCATTCCTCTGTATAGTAGCAGCGGTGGGCAACAGATACGTGTATCATGACAGTTAGGCATGTCTGAGTATATGATGCTGTAATTCGGGAAGCAAAAATCAATCTTCAACGAGCAATAAGAAAGATAAAAAGCTTATCTTTTGGTATGGCAGAGGTGGTTGTTTATTTTAAAAGGGAAAGAAATTAATACAGAAACTGGATAAAATGGTGGAGACTAACCTTAAGGAACTCCCATATCCTCGGAAAGATACGAGGCAGGTATTAAGCAAGGGTTACAGAAAGATCCTCTGGAAGTCGTTCAACAGTAATAATCTGCCCAATGCGTCAATAGTGTCGAACCCAATAGAAGAAACAATATGGGCTGGGCATATATCAAAAGTTTGTAATGGACAGGGGTCCAGTTATCTAAGGGAGGGAAAGACTATGGGGGCCAGCAGTTTGAATTTGACTTCAATAAAGAAGACTTCATATCTATGATAAAAAAAACTAAAAAAGTCCAAGGCACCAGGCCCCCGATCCGCTCCCTAATGTTGTCCTCTTTTGCAACCCGTAAACCTCGAGAGAAATACTAATGATACACTGTTCTCATGTGCGTAAAGAGCAAAGTATACCCAAGACATGGCAAAGTGCAATACTAATCCCTATGTACAAAAAAAATAAAGGAATAACCCAGAAAATTATCGACTTTTGTCGATGCTAGATGTGGCTGGAAAATATTTTGCCTCTATTATACTGAATCGTTTGAAAGAGTGGGCAAAGATGAGAAACATACTGGGCCACTTCCAGATAGGATTTAGGGCGGGATGCTCTACTGTACATAGTTTCCTATTAATGAGCACCTTAGTAAAAAGGGTATGTGTAAAGGGAAAGCCACCAATACATATGAGCTATGTGGATTTTAAATCTGCCTTTGACACAGTAGATATAGAATGCATGTGGTCGAAGCTGGGTTTGAGAATTCTAAGGCAGTTCCACACGTATACCAGCATAAAGATTATATTGGGTGCTTGTTCTGAAGAAATGAGCACCAGTAGGGGCCTAAAACATGGTTGTGTACTGGCACCCATGCTATTCACTTTGCACCTGACCAATTTGCCGACACGGCTGGCAGGAACACTACCAAACATTGGCAAAACCCATGTCACTGGAATCTCTTATGCTGATGATGTTGTTCTCATGGACTATACATTGATGGGGATGAGGAAAGCTATCAAGACACTGAGAAGCTATGGTGTTGAAAATGGGCTCATCATAAAATATGAGAAAACCAAATTGATGGCGTTCCCAAAAAGATCAAAGTTCAGTAAAATAACTCAGGAAAATAACTCATCTTGATGGCGCAAGCATAGAGAGAGAGTAACTGCCAATAGATACTTTCCAATATACATCAGTTCCAAGAATGCGTATGAGGAAACGATTGAGGCAAAGACCAGAAAGGATATATCACTTGCCGTGAGCACTAAGGTGTTGGCTGAGAAAACGGCAGGATATAGCCTTGAGGGTATTATCCTAGTCTGTATACAGTGCATTGCACCATCAATTTTGTATGGTCTTGAAGCCACATTGGGGAAGGTTTTGTGGATGAAAAGATTGGAGGGGAACATTTGGAGAAGATTGTTGTGGCTCCCTCAGTGTGTACCAATGAAGGTCATTGGGCTCGAATTGTGCACTTTTATACTTGCAGTGGACCCTGTTGTATTTGAAAGCTAGAAAGGACCCGAATTGCCCTCTGTTTTCTTTGCTTGGCCCCTTAATGAACCCCCGGATGAGTAATCCATTAATTGAATTTGTAGGGTCACATTAAAAATTATTAGTAAAAATTGGATGGACCCCAAATTGGGATGAGGGACTGTACGAATCGGGCAAGAAATTTACAAAAAAAGAAAACAATGGGATAGAGGCTCAATCAAGAGTATTTAGCCAACCTAAAAACATATGGTGATTACTTAGATTGTCACATTACCTTACCCCACACAAGTACATGATGCAGGCCCCAGCCCCGGGGGCGAACGTTTTTAATGTTGTTTTGCTTCAATCAATTGCCAACTCTTGTAGTAACATGCCCTAAAGTGGGCTTACCCAAAGAGGAAAGGACTTGTAGGTTGTGCAAAAATTAAGTTACAAGAGACACACGTTCTGTCCCACTGTAGCAACTGGCCCCTTATTATATAACGTTTCTAGGCAAATTTGCACATGAAATCAAGACTTACGGTTGGAGAATTTGCCTCATTACCGAAAATGGTCATTACAATATTGCACTTTACAAGATGTGGACAAGCTATCCAACCACTGTTTGTGCATTAGGGGCATAGGCACTAGTGCTGAGGCTCGCTGTTATTGATCATTGATATTGCATCAATTATTTTAACAATGTTCTAACTTTTGAGAATTCTAATAATTGTACAAGTTCTTAAAGCGCAAATTGGTTTCTCATCATTTATGAATATGCTTGCCATTATTTATAATGTATTTTATTGGCAAATGTATATTGTTTATTTTCTTTGCATTTTTTTTAAAGAATACTATTTAGTTTTACATTTGTAAAGCGCACAAAAACCCAAAGCCATAGAGGCGCTGGATATATGAGGCGGGGAGGGGAGAAGGCAGGTGGGGAGCTTAAGGATGAGTGGGTAGGTGAGGTCAAGAAGGGAGGAAGAAAGTGTTACATAGCATGGTGAAGAAGCATTACAGTAATTGAAACAGGATGGTCTTCAGTTGCATCCTGAATGGGCAGTTGGAGGGTTCAGAATGGATATGGGGTGGGGGGTTGTTCCATAGACAGGAGGCGATGACTGGGAAGCTAGAGACCCCAGGTCTTGTGCGTTTGAAGCGTGGTGACTTGAGTCTGTGGCTCTAAATGGGTCTTGTAGGTCTGGAGGAGGTGTACTTATTAAGTGTTTGTGGGAGGTAGGGCAGAGCTTTTTTGGAAAGGCATCAGTGCATGATCGAGAGGATTTTGAAGTGTACGCGTTCTTTGACTAGAAGCTAGTGAGCGGCTCTTCTAAGAGCTGCAACATGATCACGTTTGGAAAGGTTAATAGCCGCTGCATGGTATTGTTCTTGATGATCTGGAGTTTGCAAAGGTTGCGTTCAGAGGTGCCGGCAATGAGGGAGTTTCAATAGTTGAGCCATGAGCCTATGCTGGCTCTTACTTTGGTGAGGTGATCTTGTGAAGCGAGACAATGTTTGGTGGCTTTTAGTAGCCACGTGTGGGTTGCTGAAGATGCAAATGGAACTAACATGCAGGGTCATGTTGAGGCTAGAACCAAGGTCGACGTCAAGCATTTTAAAGCTAGAGGAGACTGGGATGGTGCAGGTTTCAATGTTAAGAGTGGAAGGCTGAGTCTAGTTTGGCTAAGCGTGAAGGAGGGCAGATGATCAAGATTTCTGTCTTGTCATCATTCAGATAGTTGTTGAGAGGCCATACAGTCTTGAATGGGGTCATAGATGGTGTTGATCTTACTAGAGTCCCGTTTGTGGTCACCTGAGAGGGGGCATTGTCTGCAAAGTTAGTGAATGAGATTCACAGGGAGTCAAGGTGGTCAAAAATAGGTTTGGTATAGACATTGTATAAGGTTAGGGAGGCTCAGGGGTCTTGTGGGACACCACAAGGGACAGGAGAGGGGCAGGAAGCTACATTTCCTGCCATATATAAAGTTTGTGAAATGTTGTTTGAACTGAAACACATAATGAATACAAAATAAATTTTTTTGAAATAAACTAGGGGATATAGGCAATGTGACATCATAGGTGTGGCCAACATTACTTTTGTGAGAAATTCCCACCCCCTCATTCTTTATTTAGATATTTATTTATGTTAAATGATCTACTCCCACTTCTTCTCCATGCATGCTGACCACATCCAGATTCTTAACCATTTGGCATAGAGCTGGGTGTTAGTTCTGCCCAGTTTTAATCTTGCACACCTGCTATTTCTCTTTGGATGAGCCACAACGCTGTAATGCTCAACTCGGGTAA
The DNA here is from genome assembly GCF_040938575.1 of Ambystoma mexicanum. Taxonomy (NCBI): domain Eukaryota; kingdom Metazoa; phylum Chordata; class Amphibia; order Caudata; family Ambystomatidae; genus Ambystoma; species Ambystoma mexicanum. The sequence goes on from NC_090922.1 coordinate 908,463,119, forward strand.
GAAAAAGGTTACTGACTTTGGCAGACCGCTCACTTTCTGTAGCTCCTCTTTCTGGCCTCCGTGTCCCTGCACTTGCCTTTGTCTTTTTCTCATCTAGATTTGATGATTCTCTTGGTATCCTACCTCTGTAAGCCAAATATCTTCCCTATGCCGGGGTTATTTACACCTTATGAGTCATATGTTTCCTTTCTTCAAATATTCTGTCATGTTGAACTGCTTTTAACTTGCCCAATTTTGTTCTCCATTCTTCCCACCGAAACCACTGACCAAATCTTCAGAATTCAACTGGGCATCTCAACAATTGTCCTACAGGTCTCATCATGGTAGCCCCCACAAAATTTGACTGCATGTACCACTTCCTTGGACTGTAGATTTGGTAACAAGACCAAAATCCAAAATGGGGATAAACAAAATTAGAATTCCCATGGAGAGTAGGCTCATACTAGAACAATGAGTCAATGCCATAGTAATCTGATGCATCATTCCATATCTTCCCACAGAGGACACTCCCCAGCACCTCACAGATAACTTCAACAATCAACTACATAAAGAACCTTTACTTGCATTTGCAAGGCGACCTCACCAAGAAAGCACAACACATCCAAAACACCACAGCAAGAATTATTTTACAACACCACCTCAGCCATAAGAAACCTCCACCGGCTACCATTGAAGAACGTTATTCATTTTAAAGTACTGTGCATTGCACACACATCTCTGCAAGGTCAGGGAGTGAAATTCCTTTTTTCCAAAATCGCCCCCCACGATTTTCAAAGAAGCATACGTTCCAGCAATGACATTCTAATTAAATCCAAATGCTACGAGAAGAACAAACAGAAGCAGTTTTCTCCACCCCATATCAAAATTCTGTTGGTCCAGCCCTAAAGAAATCAAAACATCAGAAGAAAAATGCCCGGCATCGTTCTTTAATACACTGGGTAGAGGAAATTTGCAACTGAGAGAAAGCAAAATAACCACAGCATGTTGACGTAAAACCGTCCCCGTCAGATGAAATGGCTCCCACCCAACAAAAGTTCCCACCAGAGTGAACATAAGGAGCATCCACTCAACAAGGACTAAACTACAAAAACACACGGAGCATCATCTAATTCCTTAGGGTAGCATACCATAGAGGCTCATCCCATCAAACACCATAGTTGGATGATCCTGCACTGTCGCAACAAGCGAAAATTCCACCAGGAAGAGGCACCTACCCAAAAGCCATTTTAGACTATCTGCCCATCAAGTCTGACAACCAATATTTTTGCGACCTCCCAAACCATAATTGCCCTCCCCTGAAAACCTCTTTCGCAAACCAAAAAGAAAATCCACTGACCACCTCATGTCCAAACAGTCTCACTCACCAAATTTTGACCAGTCAATCGAAGAAAATACCACACTACAAATTCACAACTCAACATCTCTCAATTCAACTGGCAAGCCTCACCTACCAGCCAAAACATCAAGATAAGTAGGACTCTACAGGAGGTCTCCCATATGGAAAAAAGCTCTGGCATGCACATCTCTATCTGCCGAAAAAACAGACCCACACGCACACCAGCTGCTCCTGGTTCTAGATGTATCAGCAGTTAAGTACAACACATTGGAGCTCATGCTGGTATGTGACATACCATGAATGAAAGCCATAAAAGCCTTGAGTAACGCTTTAACGTCTTCCATTCCCAACATGCCACATATTCTATCATCTGTATGGCATAGAGGAGGGGCAGAACGCAATTTGCTCTGCCCTTTTGCACCCCGCTGTGCAAATTACCAAAATATTGGTGGTGGGGAGCTGCCAACATGTGGGTTATCGCGTAACAACTCCCCACAGTCAAATTACTCAATTGGAGAACATGAGCTCCATTGTATTTTCCCTTTCCTCCCCTAAATAATCCCTACAATTTCTCAATGACATTCTAATCTTGTGAAATAAGGTAGTAGTACCTTCAAGAAGTGCTGGGGGTGCTGGCCTACACTGTAAAAGCTTCTGAGTAATTTAATGGTGTAAACCAAGAGGACTAATATTCATCAGAATCATTCTTGAATTGCCACAGGTTCCTATCATGTGCACTGCCATCTCCAAATGTTATACCAGGGTTGAATGGTTTACTCAGAATATTTTTGTCACTGGTTGTAAGCGACTTCAATTCAATACTACAGCTAAGTCAATGTCTAGTCTGGGATGCTGATGGAAGCCCTTATTGATGTATTTTTATGTCCAGTTCATTTACTCTGGATGACAGCGCTTATATAACACCCCTCTCTTAGAATCCCCCTGACCCCACTGAGCCAAGAAGTAGGTTTGTTTTGCAAATTAAAAGGTTTATTTGAAAATTAAACAATATATATATATATATCACACTTTTATAATAAATTAATGTTTGATAGCACACTTGTGAAGATGATAGTGATCAACAATGGATAATGTTACAGCAGCACAGTACTTGGTTACTTATAAATAGGAACAGAAGAATAAGGTGGCGGAGAATGCTTTATATGGTTCAAGGAAAGGCAAGGTGAGACAGAATGCAGCACAGAAATAACCTTGATATGATTTCAACCAAAAGATAATATGATCACTTTTTCTTGAACAATTCACTCCCCCCCCTGTATGCAATGTAAGGAGATGAAAAGGAGAGCATACAATTCTCAGGAATGCAAACAATATAATTCAGTTCCCCCCCTAGCAAGCTTTGAGGAAAACAGGTAGGAGTTTTAAACACAGGCCAAAAATGCTTTGATGTGGTTGCAATTAAGTGAAAAATATGCTAAAAAGGCTTTTAATTCCCTATAGGAAGTTCAGGTTAGGTGATAGATACTTTGAATCAGTTCAGGATCACTTTAGCAATGCTCTATGAATGATTGTCAGGTTGCACACGAATTTCAGCAAGGAAAGCAAGGACAAATATTTTTACACGTGGCTGAAATTAAGCAAAATGTCAAATCGCGGCAAATTTAGTCGCGTGCATCGAGCGCAATTACGGAGGCACTATAAGGAGTAGGAAGTCAGTTCTAGGCTCGTTGGAAAGCTTAGAATCTTAGCTTTAAGATGACAGTTAAAACTCGCTCCAGAGATACGGCCGATTTAGTAAAGGTAGTTTTTCGGATTTGAAATTTTAAAGCTCAGAATGACAGATGACAGTTTTCAGTTTTAAAGATGACAGAAAGACACGATTTTAGGAGGCAGTTCTAATAGGCTAAAATAGTTTGAATTACATTATTTTAAACTAAGAGATTGGTTTTGGCACAGTGCTAGCTGGGTACTCACACTAGATTTTGGACAGGAATGCGACTTCGTCACCGATCGGGTCAAGATTGGCTGCGGTTCTTTGGTACTGGTTCCGTGCACAGCGACCTGGGTCAGCTCTCAGCACTGCACAGCGATCTGGTCTGGGTCTGATCTCTCTGGATAATTCTGCCTTCTGGGTCTCTGGTTCTGGCAAAAGTTCTTGGCAAAGAATTCAAACAGCTCGCCCGGCTGTTGAATAGTTTGGTTGGTTTTGAGGCCTGCTGAAGAGGATTCAGCTTGTGGATTTGGGCCTCTCTGCTACAAATTCTGGAGTTAATTTCTGGTCTCTGGAGATTGATGGATTTGAAGTCTGGATCTCTGGATGTGAAGTCTGAAGTCTCCCGGCAAAGCGTCCCGCAAGAAAGTGGAAAGTGAATGTCTCTACCTGGGTTTCAATGGTCCTTTTATGTGTTTTGAAAATGGGTGCGTGCCTGGGCCTAGCTAAGCCTGCCCCTCTCACTTATCATTGGCCAAGCTTTCCTCTCTCCCTTGTTTGGGGGAACTGGGTTGTGAGTCAGAGTGATGAGGTAGGTTTATGGTCAGAGGATCCTCCCCTTGTCAAATTGCACACAAATCTATTTCTGATCCAAATACATATTTATCTATGTACCATTTTTCTAATAATATAGGTCCAGTTAACATATTTTCTGTAGCACCAAACCATCCGATCCCTGTCTGTGTACAATGTCGTGTCCACTTATGACAGAATTATCCCCTTTTCATCGAGATAACGACCTCTAAGCCTTTCCAGATTGTACACACGTGCCCCGGGGATATGGGTTTCAGATGATAGTGTCAGATTTTTAACATGCATACATTTGGAGTAACAACCTTTTTTCCGCTACTATCCCCAAGAACATACCACAGGGTCCTAACACCTCTTAAAATGTGCACAGAAAAATCACAAGAAGGATAATGTTATTAATATAATGTTGACAAGTCCGCACTGTGAATTATCCATCTTTTTAAAATCATGCTCTGGCCCCAAAGGGGTACGGTTTTCCAAAGCACATGGTGGAATTTCTTGTTTATCCACTTCCCCCAAGCTCAGCTTGCTTCTCACAGGCACTGCCCCTCCCAGTTTCTCTCAAGAGGAAGTTACTTTACGGCCTCCCCAATATAACATTTGCCTGAGCCAGTGACAGTGCTTTGTTTAGTTTCCTGTAGTCCCCAGGTGCCACTCCCCTAATTCAATCAGAGAGGTGTCATCTCCTTTTGGCAGGGGCAGCAGAATGCAGCCAGGCCTGGGAATAGTTGTTGAGCCAGTTCAACTCCTGTCGGGGGTAGTTGTCAGGCAGAATTCAGCTAAATGTCACTTTAGTTCCCAGTTTTCCACATTCAAATCCAACTTACAATGTTTGCACATGCAGCTAGAATGCTGATTCTAAGTTCAAAACTATGACATTTAAACAATTGCAACCTATGTGACACTCACAAGTAGGTCACTCATTTATTCTAAACATTTTGATTTTAGTGGCTTTAAACCCAAATTCACTTAGCTATTTTTTATATATACATTTAATAATTATTTCCTTCAAGTCATTTCAGAATATAGTTTTACATTGTATCCACCTCTTAGCAAGTCTTTCCTTGGCCTGGTTTGGGTTCATTTGTTCAGTTTTACACAAAGGTCTGGTGGTTTTAAAACGCTGGCTTTCTGATAGTGGTGAGCACCAGTATTGCATCCATTTTTGACATTAAGAAAATGAATTCCCCACAGTTCTGGGTTGCTTTTGGCAATCAGCATTGCCATTCCCAATGGTTTCAGGCTACTGTGTGTGTAGCCCAATGGTGGTTTTAGGGAGTGCCCTCCTGTGCTCACAACATAGGCAAAAATGGGTGGCAGCCTATTCTTCATGTTTTCCCTGTGCACTCTCTGGGGAGTTCTGACCATCATGATGTTTTCCATGCCAGTACTGCACAGTTTTATGGTAGGGCTTGGATGCATGGGTAAAAACATCCCACATGGTCTTTTGACAATCCTGCATGTATGACGTTACCTTTCGATGCTGCTGGTTAATTCTAAACAGTACAGCATGCCTACATTATGGGCTTTCATCACCAAATATGCAACTGTGAGATGGGTTCGGGCCTGATCCATGACAGATTTTGGGAATTGTTTTGGGGGAGCAGTAGTAGGAGGCAGGAATGTCCATTCACTTTCAGTACTGATTCCACTATGTACATCATTCCGCTCCTCTCTGTAAAAAAACAAACTGTTCTTCCCCTTGCCTTCTCTTAGGTGATGGTTTGTTCAAAGGTATATTTAGAATGAGGACCATCTTATTGGCTCGTGTGAAGTAAGGGGTAATGGGTGTCTCACGCAATTCAGAGATATTGATGGGGCTTATATATTGTTTGCCTTTTCAGTGTTTTTCAAGCTCTTCACCTCTTCCAACCTTGGGTAACAGATCTCTTCCCATATCAATGGAGACACTATGGGGCTCATTGGGAGGCTGGAGGTCTGGAAAAAGTAGGCACGAAGCAGCATACTGCGAGTGTGACAGTAGGGGCAGTGAACTACCGGCAGGCCTGACCTGCTGGTAGTTCAGGCCCCTACCAGCAGATAATTCACTGATGCACTGGCACCATCAATAATACTGCCGGTGCTTCACTGGTTCCCATCCCATGGAATCCTATGGACTCCATGGGAATGGGAACTTACAGTTACTCCGCCACCTCTAATATGCCAGTAATACCGGGATATCGAGCGGCGGAACCTGTAAGCAGTGGCTTACCAGCAATCTTGGAATTACCCCCTATGTCTCCTTTACATATCTCAAATGAAACTTCCTCAAAATTGAAATTCATAATTCACTATGTAGTCATTCATGACTCCTGATCCAACATCAGTTAAGCTCTTAAGAGTAAGCCCCAACCTGGGTGAAACTCTTCCATAGTAGAGGTGGGAACAGCAGCCAGCAGATCAGCTGGAGCCATGGCTCAGTAGTTTGCAAGAATCTTACTGTGGGATACACATGCAGATCCTTTGCTGGGCCACTTTCTGGACTTCGGGAATGGAACAGACTGAAATACCAGCTAGAAAATCGTCAAAACAACCTGAATCACATTCAATGTTGTGGCAAATCATTTGCCGCAATCTGTAGCTAAAAAGATGGGTTATCTCTGGTGGCCAGAACAATTCCAGAAGTGTCAGCATTGTGGAACTGGAAGCAAGAACGGCCTAAAATGAAACTTCCTGCATAAAGGTCTTCTCCTGTTCCACACTGGCGCCATGGAACACCATTCCAATCTATATTTGAATGGCACCGACACTACTGTGGTTTAGGAAAGAACTGAAAACCCTTATATTTAAGTAGTTTCTTTGGCAACTTGCTATGCCAGGAATACGAATCGGGTGGTATCATTCTTGCAAACTGGGCAGCCAGGCCGAACCTGAAACCCTCCTGGGTTACTGGACCATACGTAAGCACTCTGTTGCTTTTAAGCTAGGTGCATGCTATGTAGGTCCCATACATAGGTCCCTGTAATAAAATTGGTAAATCTCAGCTTGTTTTTTTCTGGGTATTTCAGGAGCCTTTGTACCACGATCCAAACAGGATGTTTGGCTGTTTCTTAGAAAGGTCTAATCCAAAATAGTTGAACAGCATTTTTTATATTTATACGTTTTGTCAGGTGGTCCAGGCACAGTTCTTTTATTCTTCCGCTTGCCAGGATTTGAAGACCAGGTGTCAGTGCTCTTATGCTTAGTTCTGTCTCTCGGAGAAACCATAGGAAGTTTGATGTCAGTGTCCAGGCTTCAATGTCTCAGTCTCTATCATTTTCAGTGATAAGCATTGACCGCACATTATATGATTGAATGCGTGTCCTTCCAGATGGGTTATAAAATGAAGATGGGAACTGTAAGTCAAAGTTTCTTCTCTTAATACCTTGCTCATCACAGTGGCTGACTACTTTTTTAAATTGGTGTAAAGCTTTCCCACAAATATGTGCGAAGGAGCGCGAACCAAACCTGTTTAAATAATGGGTTAAAATTGTACATTTTACAGCAGCCTTTCGGCGAAATGTTTTGTAAAAAACTGATACCTCAGAAAAGAATGAGTAGATGCAAGTCCCCAACAGCACATAGGAACATTTTCAAGCGCATTTTCATGATGACTTTCCCCACAATATATGGCATATAAAAAACATTTTCATGCTGGCTGTGACATGCATGTCCATGTTGGCTGTGGCAATATTTGCCAGTATTGGTATAAAAGAACATACTCCTGTTTGCTTTGTGCATAGTAAGGCGATATGCCACGAGGCGGCAGGCTGGCCCAGCCCACGCTCCAAACCTCCTGATCGGCCAATGCCTCCTTCCAGGGTTCTTCTTTCAGTTATCCTATGTGTGAACCATTTTAATTACCGAGGCACAACATTTATATTATTATATCTGCTGCATTTATGCAATACAAAGCGTCTTCAGGGTGGGAAAACTACAGTTCCCATCAGCCTCACCTGCCTATTTGTCCTGTGACCAGGCGCACCAGGAACAAGCCGGTCTTCGCCGGCCTTATAAAGAGGTATTCTGAAATCGGAACTCTTTTTAAACATTCCGAACAAGCTCTAGGTTTACAGCTAGCACTTTTGTGCTTTGTGTATGAAATAGTCAGGATCACCTAGATTAGAAACTTAATTTAGTCAGCTACAATTGTGATTTCTTATTTCACTTGAATAGCGAATATATGACTAAAGTGTGAGACTTATTTTGCATTGTTCATTTGAAAGTGCGTTGTGTGTATGATCCTGCCTGAGCAACGTTGATTTCCGAGGCTCGGCATTGATATTATTACACTGCTGTGATTCCGCAATGCAAAGCGGCTTCAGGGCAGAAAAACTTCAGTTCACATCAGCCTCAGCTGCCTATTTGTCCTATGACCAGGTGCAATAGTGCCGGCATACCATGAACAAGCCGTTTTTTGCCGGTCCTTGGCCGGCTTTGGCTGCTAGGCAGTAAACTCAGTGTTAGATGTTATGTAAGTGTAAATGCCAGGTTGTGTCTTTCCTTTCTATACAGCTAGAGTAACTAGGATTGTTGTCACCACCATAGTTACCTTTTTTTTTGCTTATCGTGCATCCCGCCTGAGCTCTAAGCTTCTTAGCCTCACAGAACCATTTTGACCTTTGCACACCACCTCATGGGACTCGTTTTCTGCTGCACTAGGTTCCGATGGATGCACACGTTACATCATGGGTTACCCAAAGGAAATAAGTCTGATCATAGCCGCCCAAAAAGCGGCACAGCTAGCCATTACTAACCAATATCTAAAGTTGAAAATGTATATTTCCCTTGAATCCCCTGCAAATACTTGTGCTAAAACTGCATTAAACCCTGACCTCTAGTCAGGAAGAACATCCAGGGTCCATATTTGCAAAAAAATATAGACGCCCAGACACAAATGGTTTATGAAATGTAGACTCAGTACCTCCTGAGCTGCCAACACATGTAGGCTTGCAGCCTCAAATGAATACCAAATTTACCAAAAAAGCAAGCACCCAGTCTGATTTCTCACAAATAAACAATCCCCCATTCTGATTTCTGGCAAACCTCTGATTGTAATAACAATTTGATGATTAAGATATCAAAATCGTCTTGCTTAATACTAGGTCACTTAGTAAACATGCTTTGGACATTTATGACCTTCTCATTCATCGGATTCTAGATATTATGTGCCTCATCGAAACATGGCTGACAGAGGCAAGTGGATCCATGATTGATATGGCAATTCCTGAGGGATATTTTATAATTTTTAAAATCCTTGCCCAGGTTCATGGGGGCGGAGTAGCAGATTTCAGTTCTTTGAAAGTCCTAGTGAATGTGAGAATTGTGAGATCCTCCACCTGAAAATTACTCCCACTCCATGTAGCTGTCTCAACCTGATCATAATCCACCCACCTCCTGGAGAGATGCCTAACTTTAATGAGGACCTAATTCAGGTGTTAAAAACAACTAATGGCCCTAATTGTTCCACCTTACTAGTGGGTGACGTGAACTGATGGCGTCACAACCCCAGTGACAAGGAAGCAACTGCTTTGGTAGAAGCGTTCAATGAGATAAATGTTAAGGTTGAGAACAACGAACGCACTGCCAACCCCGGTAACAGCCTGGATTCGGTGATCTCGAGAAATTTGAACATGGAAATAAAAAACACTGTTCCGTGCAAATTGTCTGACCAATGCATAATCATCTTCACGATCGAATTAGAGAATATCCCCAAAAAACCGCCCAATCTAGTTAAAATGTTTTTTATAGCCATAATTTTAAAAATATCAGAATTCCTCAGCTCCAAAGCTGCTGTCAAGACATTATTTCTAACACTTGTAACTCGGACTCCCCAGAATTCCTAGTGGCGACTTATAATAATGTTCTGATATGAATGCTGAATGAAATAGCCATGTTTAAAAAGAAACTGGTGAGAGAAAACACTAACCACAAAAAATGGTATACTTCTGATCTTGCTACGTTGAAGAAACAGAAAAGGTGAGCTGAACAAATCTGGTTGAAACACCCAACCACCCCTAACGAGGCTAATTGGAAGTCACTAGCGTGAGCCTACACATTTAATATTATAACAGCCAAAAAGAATGTCTTCTATGAAGAAATATCTGGGTCATAAAATAACTTTAAGAAACGCTTCGAGATTCTAAAACTCCTAGAGAATCCAAAGCCCTGCTACATCCTATCCATCCTATGAACCAGGACAGTGATGAGGTCTAGCAGGCTTTTTCTAGCAAACTTAAGATGGCCCACAGCAAAATCAAACCTGATCAGAAAATGGTTCTGATGTCCAGACACTAGCCTTCCACCATTAAAAAGCCATGAGGAACAACCTAAATGTATCTTTAAACATGTAACAAACCGAGAAATTGATACGACTCTGGCTTCAAGGTATGTTCTGTCTAGAAAATATCATCCCTGCCAAACTAGTGCGGGACAACAAAATATTTTCAGTCTGTTCCTCACAAGACTGGTTAACTCATCTTCTGACCCTAACTCTGTCCCAGAATTAATCAGTAGCCTATCACTCCTTTGGTGAAGAAAGTGGGCCTAGATCCTAAAGACGCAAAAAATGTAAGACTATCACAAATTCAAACTTTCTACTGAAAGTCCTGCATAAAATGGCAAACAACCAATTGCAGGCATTCTTAGAAGCTTCCTATATACTTAACAACAAACAAAGGTTCAGAGCCGATCATAGTACAGAGACAACGCTATTAGATCTGCAGACTAATATGCTAGGGTTCTTGGGCAAGGGGTCCTTCTCGATCTGTCCGCGGCTTTTGACCTACTTGACCATGATTGTCTGCTTTACTCTTTGAAACACCTGGGGATTGTGCCTCCCGACCCACCAGTTGGATTCAATCTTTTTTTTATCATACAGAAAATCCTTTGTGCTGGGAGAGTGCTTCTTCTAAATCCACCCATATTCTCTGTGGTGTCCCTCAGGGGGCTTGTGTTTCACCAACTCTTTTTAACTTGTAATCTCTTAGAAACTCGGGAGGTGGGTTTTTTTTTTTTTTTACAAATTACACAGATGATCCTGGAAATCAGCAGGAATTACGATGTAGACACAATTAACCTTAATTCCATGTATGGGATCATTGAACATTGGATGACGGAAAACTGGTTCTGTTTAAACAGAGCCAAAACTGAGCTATTGTTGTTTGGAAGCTCCCTGGCTACAGACAAATGAGGGACGGAGTACTCCTCTTTTAGCATTAAAGATTGTACTTTTCCAGTAGCCGGGAAAGTCAAGACTCTTGGTGTTTTTCTCGATTCGTCACTCAGCGCCGAGACGCAGTCTAGGTACATATCCAGAAACTTTCATTATCACCTTAGACCTCCAAAGAACATTAAACCTTTTATTTCCGAGGCAAAATGTTCGTCTGTTGCACGAGCAGTAATCCTCTCACCTCGACTATTGTAATGCCTTGCTGATCGGGGCAAAAAAAAAAATGCCTGCAACAACTTCAGACCCTTCAGAATGATGCTGTCTGCATTTTAAAAGGAATTCCATGATGAGATCACATCTCAGCTGCCAGGCAACCACTACACTGGCTCCCTGTCCATGCTGGGATCCCTTTGAAGATAGCTGTGCATGTGCATAAATGCCTCTTTGGTAAGGCTCCAGCCTATCTGAAGGCTTGCATTACCCTACATGAGCCTAAACGTACCCTACGCTCCACAAATACTGTGTTGCTTTGCACTCACAGGCAAGAACGGCCTTGGGGAGCACCGGAGACCCAAAGTGACCGCCACGGCAGGCAGAAACACACACGGTTGTGTTTGAAAACGCTGCGGTTTTTCTTTCCGAGTTTCTCAGGCTCCTCCGAGCCAGAGGAGCCTGAGAAACTGGGAAAGACAAACCGCAGCGTTTTCAAAAACAATAACGTTGTATTTATGTTTGCGGTAGCTTTTGAAGCGACCGCAAACATAAATACAACGTTATTGCGTTTGGAAAGACCCAAAGTGACCGCCACGGCAGGCAGAAACACACACGGTTGTGTTTGAAAACGCTGCGGTTTTTCTTTCCGAGTTTCTCAGGCTCCTCTGAGCCGGAGGAGCCTCAGAAACTGGGAAAGACAAACCACAGCGTTTTCAAACACAATAACGTTGTATTTATGTTTGTGGTCGCTTCAAAAGCTACCGCAAACATAAATACCACGTTTTTAAAGCTGCGGTTTTATTTCTAAGTGTTTGGGCTCCTCCAGCCCAGAAAACTTAGAAAAAAAACGCAGCTAGTGTTTATATTTATAAAAGAAAAATAGCACTTACCGAGATGCAGCTGCAGTTTTACTGCCTGTAGTCTCCGGTCCCCGTCCTCCGCGTACAGCACCAATGAAGGAAAAGCCACCCAGTGGTAGCTTTTGTTTACTACAGCTGGCTGGCTTTTTCTTCAATAGTGCCGCAAAAGCCAGCACAGGCGGGCATCCATTTCACAAAATGGATGCGCCCATGGGCTTGCTTTTGCAAATTTTGAGTTTGAATAGCTCAAAATTTTACATGGGAATTAAAAAAAAAAGTGAAAGTATATTTTTTTTAATATTGCCTATCTTTTTTGGAAATAAAATTTTTAGGTGAACCATTCCTTTAAGAACCTCTCATCTTCTTACAAATACTTTGACATTGACAGCAACAATATCATGGTAGCTAAAGAAGTCAAAACACTAGGGGTGTACCTGGACTCGTCACTCTTTCTAACCAGATAATTTAATGCCATCATATCAGCCTCAGTTTACACTGCCAAACTCATCACTGACTTTAACTACGGAAAACTGTATCACATTGGCTAGAGCACTTATTCTTTCCAGCATTGATGACTGGAATGTCATTTTCACAGGATCCACTGCGAAAAACATCAAACTCCAGACATTTCATAATACAGCAATTAGAGCAGCACTCAATATCCCCAAAACAGACCATATCACTTCAACCAGAAGAAATATTCACTGGCTCCCAGTGAAAGACTGCATCAAATTTAAAATACTATCATTAACACACAAATGTCTATCCAACACTGCCCCACTCTACCTGTTTAATCAATTCTATAGAGCTCAATCCACCAGACCAACCCACTCTGCTTAGGTAGGCCAACTGACTACCCAAAGATTCAAACGACAAAAAGCAGGAGGTTCCAGTTTCCCTGTTATTGCAGCTAATTACTGGAATGATGTGCCCCTGGAGCTAAGGACAGACCCTTCACTATGGTCCTTCCGTAAAAAACTCAAAACTAGGCTCTTCAACCAAGACATTTAGAATTAAACCTGACACTTATCATTGAGCATAAGATACCTCCCTAAGACTATGCTCATACTCTGTGTGTTTGTGATGTGATGTACATTCCAACTGTCGTAATGCATGTTTGTATATCCTGCACATCCACTGCAAATGTAAATGTAACTAAGTATGCAATGTAACCCCTTTCGTAAGCACAAGCGCCCGGATGCCGGAGGGGTAGGTGCGCTATATAAATGTAATAAATAAATAAACTCACATATATACAAATCAGTGTGCACCTGGACCTCTCACTGAATGAGACTGTGTCCAGATTAAAGGACTGTTTGGTGGCTGTTGGAGAGTGGATGGGAAAGAATTGTCTCATACTGAATGGTGACAAGAACGAGGTTCTAGTGGTGGGCCCTGCTTATGTTGCAGCTCTCTGGACCCCTTTTTCTGGCCATCTTCTTTTGGCTACTGTCCTACTCCTGTGTCGGTAGTGACAGATATGTGGGTAAAAATCTCTGCCACTCTTTCAGCTGAAAATCAGATTAGTGCTTTGTGTCAGAAAGGTAACATTCAGCTGAAAATTCTCCACAAATTCCTTCCTTTTATATTTGATCATTTCAGGGCCCCAGTGTTTGCCTCTCTTGCACGATCTGCATTGAATTATTGCAGTGTTTGTTTCTTGGGGCAACCGGCCTACCTCATACACCGTCGTCAGGTGTTGCAAAACTCTGTGACCAGAGTGGCTGTTTCAGCTCCTTGCTTTGCCCATATTACCCTTGTACTCTGCTACCTACATTGGCTTCCTGTGGCTAAGGGCATTAGTTAAAATCCCTTTGGTGCATAGCGCTTTTCATGGCTTAGGATCAGAGTATTAACAGCTGAAATTATGCTTCTACATCCTGGCTTGGGCACTGCCCTCAGTGCGAGCTTGTCTAGACCTAGTTCTGCATGTTAAGCCTGCGCGTGTATGTGGCCAGGCGTTTTCTGGCTGCCCTACTCTGGAACTTCCTTCCTTTGCTGTTTGGCTCCACGTGGGACCATTTGCCTTTCAGGCGGTCTCTAAAAACCTAGCTGTTCTAATTCCTGTGTCTTGAGAGTTCTTACCATTTACTTCAGTGCCAAGATGTCGTTGGGCGAATGCTGCACTTTACAAATGTCTTAAAATACAAATAGAACTGTCAAAATGGAAACAAAGTTTCCTCTCCTTACCCTTTAAATCAATTTTTCAATTGTCAGCATGATATTTACAGTGTGCAGAGTTTTGCCTTTGAGCCACATTCTAGAATTGTTTTAATGGATTTTGCCTTAGAAATTCTCCTCTGTTATAGCCCCCTCCTCGGTAGTTCTACACAATGGTGAGTGACCACTAAACTATCTCCAGCTTTCATTCTGACAACATCTCTGTCTGCCTGTTGGTTTACTTGACCAGACTTCCCAGTCAGCAATCACTCTGGAAGTTCTGGTTGCTGTTTCTGGAGATCCTTCTGTGTCTCTGATTCCATCCACTTTTGGCATTGTTCTCTTCTGCCATGTGGCTCTTATGCATGTCTAAACCTTGCTTCTGCTTTCAGGCTCCCTGTCTCATGAGTTGTCTCTCTGCTGCACAATGTGCCTTTCTAGACACTCCATACCGTTCCTTGGCTCTTCTACTGGCAAGCTCCATCTAGGCTCCAACTTTCAAGGTCTATGGCCAAGGATAGTAGTATCCCTTGAGCGGGGGCTCCAAGAAGTAGGTCTTTTACCCTGACATTTCAGACCCTCTAGATAGCAAACAGCGCAGGGGCCAATCATTCTGACAAAAAGGCAGGCGAGCATAGCCTGTGCTGTCATTGGGTATCTGAAACAGAAAAGAAGAAATTGTGAGTACAAAGAAAACCAGAGTGCACCCTCTCCCCAAAGTCATCCTGGTTATACCTTGCAAGATGGATTCGAGAGCAGGATCCTAGCGTCTAACGAACAGGATCTGAAGTGGCAGGTCCAGAGAAGCAAATGATGCAAGAAAAGGAAAATGGGAATGGCTCTAGCCCATACGGCATGAGGGCACAGTTCACTACAAGGAACAAGCTGGCCAGCCAGAGCGGACGATCAAAAGTGCTGACCCGCCGACTATAACACAAACCCACAGTGTTTAGATGCAATTCCACCAAAGAAGTAAAAAAAATAAGGAAATACCCCAAAAACAAAAGTAATGCATAGAAACACTGTGTCCAGGGAAAAGAAAGGAAATCCAAGAAACAGGCAGTCCAGAGTACAAGCAGGGTTTGGTACATGAGCAGGCAAGATCGGTACAGAACAAATCCAAGAGGAAAGATGATACACAGTCTGAGGTCCACAAGGAAGAAACAATCAGTTAAGGAGCACTGGAGTCGTCTCGCTGGGCTTCTTTGTGAACACCATGCAGTTGGCCTCTCTGCGAGGAACAGGGAGCTGGCAGATTGACATACGTCATGGAGGCATTTATGATGCGTGGCCTGATGGGGGTTGTAGTCCCCCAAAGGTCACGTTGTCCAAGGTGCCATGGCAACCTCCAGCATATGTCGCGAGGAACGCTGATCCAATGGGGGAAATGGGGGTGATCCCTGACACCAATTTGTACTTCGCCCTTTGTCCCTCATCTTTCTTGTCAAGATCATATCACATGACCGTGGCCAGTGAAGGAAGACTCCTGATTCCTCATTCTTGTTGATGCCAGAGGCAACTTCATCACAGTCCACTCAGCACATCAGGACAGATTACATTATTGCCAGGTAAAACCTCATCGCAGGAATCAATTTTGCTCTGTTAGTACATCATAGCCAGTTCCCATTAGGCCCATTTAGAATATCATATTCGCATCAATTTGTTGTATATAGACCTCAGGCGAGAGCCAGGGTAGATATAATAGTACTTAAAGCAACGGTTGCCCTCAACTTTCATATTCATCTTAAGTCCATCTTTGTCAAAAATGCATTAACGCCACCTATTGTATAAAAGTACTGTACAAAAATATGGTCTGTTATTAATTAGTTGTTCATATAATATTACAAATAATACAATTCCTTCATATATACACGTAAAAGATTAAAGACCAACCCACAATTCTACAGATGCGCACACATTTGTATCACATTCGCACACTAGCTCATACAATTATTTAATCTATGAATTATGTACCAAATTATTTTATACATTAAAAACATTTCATCTAATGGATGTATATTTATCCGGATGGGAGTCTTTTGACTTAACTAACATACTTCTTAGAATGATTCTCATATATAATGTTGGTTTCTCCCTGTTTTGATCGTGGGTATTTTCAACGTGTCCATTTACCTGCGGTGTGTTCACACGGCGGCCGTTTTCAATGCATTTATCATTTTTAATGGGGGTTCCCCCATTCCAACCCACCCCCCACCTCACCATTTTTTATTAGACTAAAAAAAGCGCATCATTTGGATTACTTTAGTCCCAGGCAGCACTGTGTTTGCCTCCATTTGGGTAACTGATGGGCCCCGTCCCGTCCTGACCTGGCCAGTCGCAAACAGCATTTCTGGTGGTAGTATTACATTGTGCGCCTGCAGATGAATATTCCTGGTCATAGATTACGTGAATTGAGAGGTGCGCGATGGACAGTAGGAGATCGTGCTATGGAGGATGAGCAGGTGGCAGCGTCGGATATGGATGACGTGGCAGAAAATGAAAGTGCCCGAGGAGGATATCATACGTTCTGCCTTCATGTCTACACTTGACGACTGTTGTTCCTGCTGCAAGGATGATGACACATACATGCTGCCAAATGACTTCACCATACCATCACACAGAAGGCAATTTGGTAGAATGCAGCCAACCAGTTGGTCTTACCATCCCTTATTCAGTACCCACAGCAGTTAGCCACTGGTGGCTTGAATAGCCTAACATAGCGAGGATGCTCTTTTTCTGGTCATTTTATGACTAATGATGTCTTCCACACAACGAATGATGGAAGGAAGGTTGTTGGCTGCATTGATGCCCAAATGAAGGTCGCCGAATATGGAATATTCCTATTTATACCACATCAGAAATATAGCCACAATTTTCCAGAAGGGGCTCTCTGTTATATTGCATTAGTTCCTAACTGCAAAATAGGTTTGGCTAATAATGAGTTTGGACTTAGTGACCCTTCAAAGCACAAGTGAAGTGACATTCGGGCTCTTTTTCTGACACCGAGTAAAGAAAGCCGACTAGCAAAGGCTGATAGAGGAAAGGAGTCTCGCCCATATACACGTTTGTGAAATGACGGCAGACTCTCCGTCCTGACTCTTTCTGTAAAAACAAGGATGTGTGCACAGCTGGAAATTCCCGAGCAGCTTTCGGTTGCTAAGCTTTCTCCTACCATTTGATATGCATGACTTCGCTGCTTTTCTATCGAAATCCTCTCAGTAATAGGAGTGTACCTTTCACGAGTTTATTTATTGTCAGCCTGTGTTGACATTACTCGTTTCATGTTTTTATTGGCTGGTCACACAGTGTAAAGGTTAAGTTTTTGCGATTGAAATGTGGATGCTTCTTTTTGTGGTGACTACTATTTTTTATTTTAATTGAAGTTAAACTGAGTTACATAAGAATGGCATTCGTTTTCTCAGACCGTAGAAATTGCATGTAAAACACCATCAACTGCTTTGGCACAAAAATCAGTATCTATGTTCATTTCACAAAAATTCCTGCAGGAGGCAGCGCGCAGCATTTGAGGTCCATTGATCAGCGTTTCTAGACTCCCTATCCCTATCCCTCTCCCCCTCCCCCCCACTGACTTTCCTCAAACACCTGAAGAGCATCCGGGTCAAACACTACTCTCGAAATTCCAGATCTCTGGTGGGGATGGGGGGGGCAGGGGTGTGGAGCGTTCATCTCAGAATCTAACATGTAGTAGGCATTAAAATAGTTTTATAAGTTAAAATAGTTGCATGATTAAAATGTGAGTAAATGACGTTGATGGGGGAAAAATGTAAGTTAATAGTTGGGTAAGAAGACTTGTAGTATTCCCCAGCCTTCTTTTTTCCCCCAACCGTAAGAACAAAATGGAAGGAGGCAAAGCAGCAATTGGTATTTATACAAAATGACAATCTGGCCTCAGGGACTGTAGGGAGGGATCCTGGCAGATGTTCAAGGGAAACTGAACTACTATCAAAATGTTTAGAAATGCGGCCGAGGCTCCACAAGTGCAAGTCCTATTTTAAACACAGTGCAGTCTATGGACTTCTTTGACTTCCTGGCTCCTATTTTTGAAGTTTTTACATGTTTTGCGCTCTTCCAAATGTCCGAAAGTGCTTTGCTGGACACTGATTGGATGTACTCATCAGAGGTGGCACAGAAGGCTGAGAGCCTTAAAACGTCCCTGCATGTGGACTAGTATATTAAGCACCCAGACAAAGAGAAAAGGGGTGTCCGGATACATGTGCACTTATTTCCCCACTTCTTACGATAGTGAGGTTAATGCTCCGGCGACTAAAATTATGAAT
The DNA here is from genome assembly GCF_040938575.1 of Ambystoma mexicanum. Classification (NCBI taxonomy): domain Eukaryota; kingdom Metazoa; phylum Chordata; class Amphibia; order Caudata; family Ambystomatidae; genus Ambystoma; species Ambystoma mexicanum. The sequence continues at coordinate 908,481,618 of NC_090922.1, forward strand.
AATGTTTTCTCTCTCTTCCTTTTCTAGGCTTCTGCAGACAGTCTTCTCTACTCATGCGTCCTGTTGCTACTCACCGTCCTTCTCCGGGGATTTTGATCTTTGAGGCAGTTCTGAATTCCACATGAGTCCAACAAAAATGCATGTTTTTACATACTACTCCCCTGAACATAGAACAAGGAACCATTTTTGTCAAAATTTTAATTTTTGTGCTGTATTTGCATTTTAACAAAATGATAGACTTCCTGAAAATGTTTCAACTTTATACCTCAAACCCTGCCAAAACCTCCTTCAAATGCAAGACCACCTTTTCCAAATCCCTCTCAATCCATGGGGGAATATGTTCAGAACATGGCAGACCCATCCTTGCCACATCCCTCTTCTTGGGGCAATATGGGCAGAACATGGCAGACCCAGCCTTGCCAAATCTCTTCAATCCATGAGGGAATATGTTCAGAACATGGCAGACCTAGCCTTGCCAAATCCCACTTCAATCCATGGGGGAATATGTGCAGAACATGGCAGTCCCATCCTTCCTAAATCCATCTTCAATCCATGGGGGAAAATGTACAGAGCGTGGCAGACTCATCCTAGCCAAATCCCTCTTCAATCCATGGGGGAATATGTGCAGAACATTGCAGACCCATCCTTGCCAAATCCCTTTTCAATCCGTGGGGGAATGTGTGCAGAACATGGCAGACCTAGCCTTGCCAAATCCCTCTTCAATCCATGGGGGAATATGTTCAGAACATGGCAGACCTAGCCTTACCAAATCCCTCTTCAATCCATGGGGGAATATGTTCAGAACATGGCAGACCTAGCCTTGCTAAATCCCTCTTCAATCCATGGGGGAATATGTTCAGAACATGGCGGACCTAGCCTCGCTAAATCCCTCTTCGATCTATGGAGGAATATGTGCAGAACATGGCAGACCCATCCTTGCCAAATCCCTCTTCAAGCCATGTGGGACTATGAGCAAAACATGGCATACCTAGCCTTGCCAAATCCCTCTTCAATCCATGGGGGAATATGTTCAGAACATGGCAGACCTAGCCTTGCCAAATCCCACTTCAATCCATGGGGGAATATGTGCAGAACATGGCAGTCCCATCCTTGCTAAATCCATCTTCAATCCATGGGGGAAAATGTACAGAACGTGGGAGACTCATCCTAGCCAAATCCCTCTTCAATCCATGGGGGAATATGTGCAGAACATTGCAGACCCATCCTTGCCAAATCCCTTTTCAATCCGTGGGGGAATGTGTGCAGAACATGGCAGACCTAGCCTTGCCAAATCCCTCCTTCAATCCATGGGGGAATATGTTCAGAACATGGCAGACCTAGCCTTACCAAATCCCTCTTCAATCCATGGGGGAATATGTTCAGAACATGGCAGACCTAGCCTGGCTAAATCCCTCTTCAATCCATGGGGGAATATGTTCAGAACATGGCGGACCTAGCCTTGCTAAATCCCTCTTCGATCCATGGGGGAATATGTTCAGAACATGGCAGACCTAGCCTTACCAAATCCCTCTTCAATCCATGGGGGAATATGTTCAGAACATGGCAGACCTAGCCTGGCTAAATCCCTCTTCAATCCATGGGGGAATATGTTCAGAACATGGCGGACCTAGCCTTGCTAAATCCCTCTTCGATCCATGGGGGAATATGTGCAGAACATGGCAGACCCATCCTTGCCACATCCCTCTTCTTTGGGGAATATGGGCAGAACATGGCAGATCCATCCTTGCCAAATCCCTCTTCAATCCATGTGGGACTATGTGCAAAACATGGCAGACCCATCCTTGCCAAATTCCTCTTCTTAGGGGAATATGTGCAGAACATTGCAGACACTTTCTTGCCAAATCACTCTTCAATCCGGGGGGAATATGTGCAGACCATGGCACAGCCATCCTTGCCAAATCCCTCTTGAATCCGTGGGGGAATATGTGCAGAACATGGCAAACCCATCCTTGCTATATCCCCCTTCAATCCATGGGGGAATATGTGCAGAACATGGCAGACCCATCCTTGCCAAATTCCTCTTCTTGGGGGAATATGTGCAGAACATGGCAGACCCTTCCTTGCCACATCCCTCTTTGTTGGGGAATATGGGCAGAACATGGCAGATCCATCCTCGCCAAATCCCTCTTCAATCCATGTGGGACTATGTGCAAAACATGGCAGACCCATCCTTGCCAAATTCCTCTTCTTAGGGGAATATGTGCAGAACATTGCAGACCCTTCCTTACCAAATCACTCTTCAATCCCGTGGAAATATGTGCAGACCATGGCAGAGTCATCCTTGCCAAATACCTCTTGAATCCATGGGGGACTATGTGCAGAACATGGCAGACCCATCCTTGCTAAATCCCCCTTCAATCCGTGGGGGAATATGTGCAGAACATGGCAGACCCATCCTTGCCAAATCCCTCTTCAATCCATGGGGCAATATGTGCAGAACATGGCAGACCCATCCTTGCCAAATCCCTCTTCAATCCATGGGGGAATATGTGCAGAACATGGCAGACCCATCCTTGCCAAATCCCTCTTCAATCCATGGGGGAATATGTGCAGAACATGGCAGACCCATCCTTGCCAAATTCCTCTTCTTGGGGGAATATGTGCAGAACATGGCAGACCCTTCCTTGCCACATCCCTCTTTGTTGGGGAATATGGGCAGAACATGGCAGATTCATCCTCGCCAAATCCCCCTTCAATTCATGTGAGACTATGTGCAAAACATGGCAGACCCATCCTTGCCAAATTCCTCTTCTTAGGGGAATATGTGCAGAACATTGCAGACCCTTCCTTACCAAACCACTCTTCAATCCGGGGGGAATATGTGCAGACCATGGCAGAGTCATCCTTGCCAAATACCTCTTGAATCCATGGGGGAATATGTGCAGAACATGGCAGACCCATCCTTGCCAAATCCCTCTTCGATCCATGGGGGAATATGTGCAGAACATGGCAGACCCATCCTTGCCACATCCCTCTTCTTTGGGGAATATGGGCAGAACATGGCAGATCCATCCTTGCATGCACAGACCATTTCAGCAGAATGTGGTTTTTGATCAAATGTTGTTTTTAATTGGTGTCACCAGTAATGTCTATGTAACAGTGGGCTTAGATTGATAGAACTTCTGAATGATTGCTTTTTCAGCAGGTGCTGAGTTGGGAGAAGGCTGGTTGGGTGTTGCATGTCTGCACTAACAAACAAGTTACATATGCGACAGGTCTCTGTTGGTGGAATTTTTCAAAAGTTAATGTGTCCAAATATTGATGAATTATGTGCGGTGAAGGACCTGCTGCTACATGTTTCATTTAATTCCAAATGACTTATTTGTAATGTTCTTATAATCTTGGGCGTTGTTCTATGGTGGCCCGGAGTATGAACCTTGTCTGGGGGAAGAGGGGCGGGGGTAAATAACTCACCAAAAAGACATTGGGAGAAATATTACTAAAAGGGCATATTGCACGCAAGCGACGGGATCCATTTGAATTTACATGCAAAAAGGTCCCTTCCATGCAACTGTTCCATGTCATTTCATCGTGGGATGAAACAACGATGGGGTTTTCTCTGTGGATATTTCAACGAGAAAACTTGTTTATTTTTTGTATTTTTGGGCCCATCCGACCCCAATCCCCTTGAAATATTTCACTATTCCCGAATACCCACACCCCATCTATATGTTTTTAACCCCCCTACAAATTCGATGAGTTTTCACGGCGAAATAACGAAGAAAAACCCAGCGTCCTTTCATCCCACGATGAAAGGACGTTGTACCCAAGCAACATTGATCATTTCTGAAATGGGGTACAAAACAAACACACCTGGGTTAAAGGTTTTAACTATTCTTGTGTCTCTACATTTCAGAAAAAGTGTTCATGCCTCACCCAATTAACGCATGCCTTAGCCATGGAACTGATTTATATTCCAAGTGTGAAAGTCAGACAGATTCCATGGGACTCCGATGGCTTAACACCAGAATGAAAATACAGGCTGGTGTCTAAAGCATGCAGTGTTTTGAAGCAGAGGATAGAAACCTACTGGCCTGGATGAAGATTGTGCATATGTTGTGATTCACAAAGAATTCCATGATTGGAGGATGCACATTTTGCGTGTTGTACTTTGCACATGAACTAGCATTGACTCATAAAGAAGAGCAAGTACTTCGCTGGGACTTGTTCATGGGAGAATGAAATGTGAAAACATGGAGTCCCAAATGCAATGATCAAAGTGGTGTCAGGTGGTAGGGCAAGTGACACTCAGCGTTTTAATGTGGGCTATTAGGTGGTGCTTGCAGCAAGCCGAAACATTTTCCTTAGAGTACAGACAGGGAGAAATGGTATATGAGCAGGGGCACTCCGTTTGTAGGTGTTGTTTGGTTATGTGCCCACCCATTAATTGCCCATGGCCATACTAATCCCTATGGCCGTTGCCACCCAGTTCCTTCGCCTCCCAAATCACATCCGCATGGGAACTCTGAGCTCGATTTAATCAAGTCTTACTATCAAGCTTTGCTCGCTTAAGTGTCTGCCAGTGCTTTTTCAAAGCAGTCTTTTGAGAGTTAATGACAGCCCTACTGGTGTAATAAAACATGCATTAACTAGGTCTGCCTTCAGCCACTTGATTTATAAGCACTATGCGTGTCCTTCACTGGAGTCCTTCTTAAAACAAGCATTGGCAAAGCCAACAGTTTTGGCTTGTGTGTATTTTCTAGGCATTTGCCAAGCATTGCTATTAGATGACCAGGTACTCGCACTATTTTGCACCTGCAACTATCAATGGCCAATTAATACCCGAACGGCAGTGCCTTCCGGGTGCCTTTCCCATGCCTACACAAAGCCCAAACAGTTGGCATTGACTATGCTTGTTTATCAATGTTTTGGGAAAACAGAGGTCTCTGCAGATGCAAGGGAAAGTTGTGACAAGAGAACAAGTGAACTGCATAGTACTTCTAAATCACCACATTGTTTGTGGGCCTGCAGGTATGGGTCTCAACTGAACTGCCTATCCAAGGTGACTCTTCCAGACAACCCGATTTTTCATATGCAAACTGTGCTTCATTGGAGGATCCTCCCCTCTCGGTCTATCCTGCTGCATAGCTCATTCTGCGTGGGTTCAACACGCACGCTGCAACCTGCGCGTGCACACCCAGTACATGTATCTTCACTCCTTGAATAAGTAACAATTTGCTCTATGCCAAGGGGCTTTCTTTACAAGCTCAGATGTACATGTGCTCACTCAAAAAGCTGTATGAATCCGGTTCAATGGCTCTGTGTGTAGACCTACCGTTCAATACATACATGTTCTTTTCTTTAGATGGCACTTTTCTTGATGAGCATCTCACTATTAAAACACAATGGGCTTGATTTACAAAAATGTTTTAACATTTTACAAATCAGCCCCATTGTTCTTCATAAACTTACACTAGCATCTTGTGTACACAACAAGCCTAGTAAAAACGTACACTTCATTTGAATTGATTTCATAGCATGAAGAAATTACACATGCTGTAGATCTCTTATGGGAGGCCTGAGGTACTTTTTCTGATTAGGACATGAATAAAACGTAATCCCTATATAATGTGTCTGTCCCTTTTTTTTGCGTTCTTTCATATCAGACAGCAACGGTTTTTGTTGGGTATTTTTGGTTCCAGTAAGTCACCCACAGCCGTTCAGTGTGATGTAACCAGGCACCCCCCAGTAAACGTTTGCAGCTTCTCAAAGGTTTTCCCCACACAATGAAGCGCAAGTCGGGCAGTTTACGCCAGAAAAGAACACCTCTGGAGAAAATTGAAGCAAGTATGCACCATCGCTGGAAAAAATAAGCTTGCGAGTGGAGAAGAATGGATAATGATTGATTTGTTATTCATTTTATTTTTCGAAGCACCCAAATCCTGAACTGCCTACAAGCCTGGTCAGAAGATGCAAGAGAACAATTAATAGGCCTTTTTTGAGAATTAAAGTGTTGAAGAAGAGCCCTAGTTATTGAAATATGAGGTATTTCCTTATGTCCTGACCTCAGGGCTAGATAATCTAACATTTGCATGAGTTCTAAAAATTGAGCAAATGATTTGATTAAATAGAATGGAGCAAACCGGTTTTGTCATTTGCACTGGGGCAAAAATAAATCATACTGTTTTGTACTATGTTTTCTGCATAACATAAAAATAAATATGTTTGATATATTTCTTTACATTTTACTCATCAAACATAGTAAATAAAACAGTCTATTGCCTTTTTTGCCCTTGTGACAACATGTTTAGATAATACAAATTGGGGCTGGACCGGTTTGCTCCACTTTTTTGCACCAGTGCAACGCTTTGATAATCTGGCCCCTGGGGGCATTCTGATGCAGATTGTTGCTTTCCCCTGTGATGCGCCAACTGATGCGATAGCGTAGACTTTGTGACTGTAATTGACAAGAATGGCGACCTAGTGTAGATTGCTTCTCTGGAGTGTCGTGTGTCCGGATGGAGCCGGTTCACAACTTCACAATGGCAACATTGTTCAGCAGAGTTATGCTTCAAAGATCATAGAATGTGAGGTCCACACAGGTTACTTTTATGTAGTGCATTTAAATTTCTCTAGCGCCCACTGCAAAACCTTGTGGCACCCAATGGGAAGTGAGTGGGGGAAGAAAGAAGTTTGGCACCCAATGGGAAGTGAGTGGGGGAAGAAAGGAGTGTGACACGGAATGGGAAGTGAGTGGGGGAAGAAAAAAGTGTGGCACCCAATGGGAAGTGAGTGGGGAAGAAAGAAGTGTGGCACCCAATGGGAAGTGAGTGGGGGAAGAAAGATGTGTGGCACCCAATGGGAATTGAGTGGGGGAAGAAAGGAGTGTGGCACCGAATGGGAAGTGAGTGGGGGAAGAAAAACGTGTGGCACCCAATGGGAAGTGAGTGGGGAAGAAAGAAGTGTGGCACCCAATGGGAAGTGAGTGGGGGAAGAAAGGAGTGTGAGGAAGGGTTTGATCATTCACAACCTTGGTATATTCCAGATGGTATATAGTGTTTATATTGAATTTTTTATATTGAATGCCCATATATCGAATTTTTTATATTGCAAACCTTTAAAGTGAATGCATTTAGGGGTGCAGTAAAGGGTTACATATTTTAGGGAAACGGTCAGGGTGGGTTTTTAGGGGTTGGAAACAGGGGTTTAGTGGGGACCCTCAAACAAACAAAAGTGCATTCACTATGAAAGTTTTCAATACAAAAAAGTATGTGCATTCAATGTACAATATTTCGATGTAACGACATGCAATCCATTTTTATCAAGTTCGAGGAAAAAACTATCATTACTCAAAAGACTTGGGCAGGAAAACAAGGTGTACTTGCTTCCTACACCTGAGATGGTAGTCATCTTTCTTTCCTTCGGGGAAGCAATTAGGTTATTCCAACGGATGGGGCATATTTTCTGTTGTACCTGTAGTAAGTCTCAATGCACTTGCCTCTGTGTTTTCTCGAGGGGAAATATTTGTAAGTTTTTTGCTTGAAGTTATTTAGACCTGACGCACAGAAGGCACAGTGGAGGCAGCACACTGATTTGAAGTCGATTTGTGCTTAAATTGGAAGCAAATGAAGAGCATTCAATGCTGGGGTTATGTGCTCCCTGGGTCTCAGGCCCAAAATAAGCCCAGCTGCCTTACTACTTATGAGCTGAAATTAAGATGCATGAAATGTATGGGAGGACTAGGAGAGACTCTTTGTAACTACCTAAGTGGGAAAGGAACATGGATCTGGCCACTTTACACTTTGGTGTTATACCCAGGAAGGGGAAAATGCAGTAAGAATATGTAGGTGAAAAATCAGTTTTAGTTGGTTTCTTCACTTGCTGTGTGAAGGAGCGATTTGCATCAAAGGTGAAGCTTAGGTTTTGGCAGTGGGAGCCGGACTGAGCAGGGGCCCAAATATTGGAGGCAATGAAAATGGAAGTGGAGATGGATGGGTATAACCATATACATTATCCTTTTTTTTGTTGGTCATTGAGGCAAAGGTTGTTATATATCATCTTATCCTGGATGCACATGAGGAAGTCCGATATGTAGTTGTGATTCTGTGCAGCGGTACAAAAGTTGAAGCTCATCGGAGTAGTAGTTTGGGGCAAGAAGGAAAAATGAGCACTGAGGTTGGCAAGTGGCTTCATACAGGACTTCAATAACTAGAAAGACGGCACTGACCCATGGGGAATTCATCAAGTTTCCGATGCTAATTGTTGAGAGGAAGAGCCTGGACCTCCCTTCAAATGTTCCATTTTCGAGGAAAGATGAGATCTACTTGAGGATATAAGCTTTAATATGAAAAGGGATTTCCATAAATTAATGTACAGATGTGTTATTCAACATATGAAATGCAGCTGGGATATCTTGGAATTAAGATGAGTGAGGCAATGTCATCCAGGGGTTTCAGGAGCTCTTCCCTCATGTACAGGAGGATGCATTTTGTACCTCTCAAATGTCCGAACCTGCACTGAAGGTCATGAAGACGATTCTGAGATTTACTGGAATCCAGTACTTGTTTCCGTTTTCTCTAGGGTTTTCCCATTAACTCTGAGTAATGTAATGGTTGTTGTCCAGAATGTCTGGGTCAGCCATAGCTTTTGGCAGCAGTGGAAATATGCAAGACTTCTTTTAGGAAACCAGTAAAGGAGTCGTATCCAAGGACCTGTTGAGTGCAAACGAGGGGAATGGAAAAATCACCTACAAGTAATTTTCTTTCTATTGGTTCTTCTCCCGCAGATTCCTCATCTGATAGATATCCCTTCTAGCTTCAGCTGCTTGAAAATGTTTCAACAGGGGGCGTCTATCCATTTCGACCTGGCCGTGCCACTCCTCAACTCCGGATGTGACGTTGGCAATATATATTGGACATCACTACGCCCCCGTACTTCAGTTCCCCCTCCTTTTTTCCCCTGAGCTCAGTAGCCGTGGGGAAGAATCCAAAGGATTCTGCTTAAGGAAAGACAAAAAAGATGATTGATTGTTTTTTTGGTAAGTAAAAGTGAGCAAAAGCTGACTACACAATCCGCAGAGCACTGAAATGTGTCCAATAAACTGAACATCACCCTTAAGTTGTCGCCCCACTTGTGGAAAGACACTCAAAAATGGCAACAGACCATTATTGTGGCACAGTAGGATGGGAGGGCGATGAAGAATCCATATAAAGAACATTACTGGAAAGTAATTCTTCAATGGATTACATTCTCCCACCGATTCTTTATCTGATAAACTCCCAAAGCAGTACAACATATGGAGGTGGGATGAAAGTCTCAAACGAGAAAGCTCTGAAACGCCTCTCTTCCAAATTGGGCATCAGTGCTCCGCGCAACTTCCAGACAATGAGGTTTTGTGAACATGTAGCGTGATGACCAAGTCGCAGCCTGACAGATCTCTTTCACTGGCATAGCACTTTGCAGCACCGTGGAAATAGCCACACTCATGGTGTAGTGCGCCCTGATGCCAGTCGACAACTCCTTAACCGCTTTCTGGCAGCATACTGCAACGCAGAGAATTAGACACTGCCAGTTAGACCAGAGATGGAAGAAATTCCATCCGATGGTTGTTGGGCCTGAGATGGAATCTGTCATGCATGCATAAAATGATCTAGTGGAATCTCTGTGTGCAGCCAGCATCACCTCAAAATTCTTCTGAGAAGTCCCAGTCATCATACCTCATGCTCTCAAGAGCCACCCATGTAAGTTGATGGACTCTAGGTTTGGGTGAAGCACTCAACCTTCCGACTGGGATAGAGGTTCCAGCCTCGGAAGAAGCAGGTGAGGTGGGGAGATGGCTATTTCCAGGAGTTCTGGGTACCATGTTCTCTTCACCCAGTCTGTGATGATCAAGATCATTGTGGCATGAAATGTCCACAACCTCCTGAGAACCCAAGGGATGACAGTTGTTGATGGAAACACTTAGTAGTTGTCGAAGACCCTTTCCACCAGAAACACGCCCTCTAATGCACACCTCACAGGGAATTCTCTCAAGCAGAACTACCTGCACCTCACGTTGGCACTCGTAGCAAACAGATCCACTGTTGGGGTGGACTACAGAGCAAAGATCTCCTCTAGGATTTCCTGGCACAATTCCCACTCATGTGAGACTGTGGTCTGGTTACTCAGAGCATCCACCAGCCTATTCTCTGCTCCTTCTAGATTGGCTGCAGAAGCTGAGACCCCGTTCTCCACAACAAGAACCACACAGTTCCAAGGTCTCCCTGCAAAGGGCATGGACCTCAAACCCCTTTGATTGTTGAGGTAATGCATAGCCACTGTGTTGTCCATCAGAATCAGGACATGTTTACCCCTAAGGTGAGGTGCAACAAATCAGGACCAGCTTGATTACTTACACTCCAGCCAGTTGATGTGCCACTGGCGTTCCACTGGGGACAAAAGGCCATTCACCTTTAAATCCCCACAGCGAGTGCCTCAGCCCTTCAGCGATGCATCCGTGACCACCTGGGTCTGAGGCCTCATTGGGCAAAAGGGTTCCCCTGCCATCATTCTCTCCCTGCTGTCCCACCATGGGAGGTTTTTTGCCACTGACGTCGACACCCTAAGGATGCCCTTCACGTTGCTAAATTAGTGGGACCACTGATCCCTTTAAAGCCACAGGAGGGATCACATCCATAGTCTGGTTTCTGTCACCAGAAAGATGCAGCAGGCCATGATACCTAAGAGGAGGAGGAAGGAAGCGTCTGCTAAGCTGTCAAGATTCTAGAACAGCTCGGCCATCCGTCTTACACTGGCAACTCTCTCCGATGGATTGGCTCCTAGAAATAAGTGTCCTAAAGGTCCAACAACACCAACCAGTTCTGAAGCTGTAGAGTTCAGAGAATTTCATTTAACTTCTCTATTTTGAACTTGTCCTTCCTCATGAACTTGTTCAATGCCCTGAGGTGCAGGAGGGGAAAGAATCCTCCTCCATTCTTGGGTACCATAAACTATTGAGAATACCAGACCAATCATCTCTCCTCTGGTGGCACTTCTTCCACTGTTCCCTTTACCACAGGGCTCTCAGTTCTTCTTGGAGCTCCTGTTCCGGTTGCCTGGGGAGGGAGGAAGGGTGGTCTGTCTGGGGGTATTTTTTAGAAATGGCAGGCATTACCCCATTTGATGAGCTACAATGCCAAAGCACCAAAAGTAACCTTGTTCCACCTGTTCCAGTGTTCAGATACTGTCCCTCCCTCCGGGGAAACATGTGGGGAGAACTCTAAGTGGCTTAGTGGGTGTCATCGCCCCTGCTGCCTCTGCTGCCACTGTCTGCTGGGCCCTAGAGGCTCCCCTTACCTGTCTTGTGGGAGCTCTGCCTCCCTTCCAAACGGGACACATTGTATGTAACCTGTACCCTTATAGGAAAAGCTAAAGCCCAGTGACTTAGCAGCTAACTTGGATTCCGCATATTTCTCCGAAAACCTGTCAAATTTTTAGCTGAACAGGTGCTCACAATCAAACGTTATGTTCTGGAGCTTGGCATGGACGTTGGGTGAGAAACCCTGAACAGTTGAGGTTGTCAAAAGAGAAATCATATTGTGCCTCCTATTGCAATAAATATATGCATATTGGCCTACGCCAAGTTTCTCTAAAGTCGCTTGCAAAAGAATCTGTGTTGCAAGGTCCTGTACGAGGATTCTATTCAACACTACAGCTAAGTCAATGCCTAGTCTGGGATGCTGAGGAAAACCCTTACTGATGTATTTTTATAGTCGGTTCAGTACTCTGGATGACAACCCTTGTATAACACCCCCCTCTTAGAATCCCCCTGACCCCACTGGGCCAAGAAGTAGGTTTGTTTTGCAAATTAAAAGGTTTATTTGAGAATTTAAACAATATATATATATATCACACTTTATAATAAATTAATATCTGATAGTACACTTAGACATATGATGTTGATCAACAATGGGTAATCTGGCACTAGCACACTTCTTTACAATCAATGAGGAGTTCGTATAGGATGGATAAAGTAGCAAAAATACTTTTATGATTTCAAGGGAAAAGCAATGAGGAATAAAATGCAGTACAGAAATACTTGATATGATTTTAGCAAAAGATAAGATAATCACTTTTTCTCTGGCAATTCACCCTCCTCCCCTATGCAATGTAAGAAATGGAAGGAGATGGAAAGAGGAGCACACAGTTCTCAGGAATGCAATCAAATACAATACGAAATTCAGTCCCCCCCAGCAAGCTTAGAGGAAACAGGTAGAAGTTTGAAACACAGGCCCAAAATGCTTTTTAAATGTGATGGCAATGGTTGGGAAAATGTGCCAATGATTTTAATTCCCTCTAGAGATTCAGGGTGAGTGGGAGATGCGTGTTGGTATTATTTCAGGCTCACTTTAGCAATGCTCTGAGTTATTACCAAGTTGCAAACGGATTTTAACAAAAGAAAGAATGGAGCTGCTATTTTGACAAGTGGAGAAATTGAGCCAAAATCGCAAATCGCGGTAAATTTCGCAAGTGCGTGTCTCGCGATTGCGGAAAAAGTATAAGTCGGTTCTAGGTTCGTTGCAAAGCCTAGATTCTAAGCTTTCAGAGGAAAGTTACATTTCGTTCCTAGCCCAAACGGATCCAGAGATACAGACGATTAAATAAAGGTAGTTTTTCGGATTTAAAGTAAACTCAAAATGACAGGTGACAGCTTGCAGCTGCAGAATTGAAAGGTGACCGTTGTGCAGCTTTAAAAATGACAGATGACACGATTTCTAGGAGGCAGTTCTACTTAGGTTAAAATAGTTTGGATTAGATTATTTTAACTAAGAGATTGGTTCTGCACAGTTCTGCTAGGTACTCACAATATATTTTGTGCAGGAGTGGGCCTCGCCACGGATCTGGTCAGGTTTTGGACTGGACTCTGGTTCTGGTCTCGGCACTTCACAGTGATCTGGGTCAGCTCTCTGGTTCTACTCACAGCGGTCTAGGTCACTCTGGATCTCTGGTCTGGTCTCTGGCAATTGTTCTTGGCAAAAGAATTCAAACAGCTCGCCCGGCTGTGGAATAGTTCGCAAATGATTTTTGAGGCCTCCTGACAAATACTTTTGCTTGCAGTGGGCCTTCTTGGTTCAAAGTTCTGTAGTCTCTGTTTAGCTTAGAAGTCTAAGTGTTGGATCTCTGGATGTGAAGTTGTCGGTCAGCATGCTCCGCAGCAAATGGAATTGAATCTCTCTACCTGTCCCAGCAGTCTCTTTTTATGTGTTTTGAAAATGGGTGTGTGCCTGGGCCTAGCTAAGTCTGCCCCTCTCTACATGTCATTGGCCCAATTCTCCCCTCTCCCATGATTGGGGGAAGGAAATGGATTGTCAGCATGATGAAGTCTGTTTATGGGTCAGAGGATCCTCCCCTGGTCAGTTTGCCCACAAATCTATATTTGATTCAAATACATCCTTCCCAGATATACAATTTGTTGGAATTACATGTACACATTATATATTCCTTATGGTCCATGCTTGTCCGCCTCTGATCTTCCTGGGGGCTTGCATTCAAAAATGACATCATTTTGCGCTTTTTAACTGGTTTTGCAATATCGGACATTTACCCAAAATTACACACATGTGCGCAAGGAGTATGGACATTAATTGATGAAGTGTCAGATTTTTAACATGCAGACATTTGGAGTGAGACCCTATTTTCCGCTAGCAACCCCCCAGAATACACCACAGGGTCCTAACGCCTCTCAAAATGTTCACAGAAAAATCACAAAAATAATGATATTACTTATATAATTCTGACAATTCCGCACTATGAGTTATCTATCTTTTTAAAATTATGCCCTGGTCAAAAAGGGGTGTGGCTTCCCACATCACAGGGTGGAATAACTGGTTTATCCACTTCCCCCAAGCTCAGCTGCTAGCAGAGGCACTGCCCCTCCCAGTTTCCCCTAAGAGGAAGCCACTTTGCGGCCCCCCAATATAACATTTGCCTGAGTCCAGGACAGGCCTTTGTTCAACTCCCTGTAGTCCCCAGCTGCTCCACCCCTAATCTAATCAGAGACGTGACAACTCCTTTTGGCAAGGGGAGTGGCTGAGCAGGTTCCAACTCCTGTCGGGGGTAGTTGTCAGGCAGAATACAGTTTCATTAAGCCAGGTTTCAGCTAAATGTCACTTTTTGTTCCCAGTTTTCTACATTCAAATCAAACTGACAATTTTTACATATACATTAAATAATGACTTCCTTCAAGTCATTTCAGAATATAGTTTTACATTGTATCCACCTCTTAGCAAGTCTTTCCTTGGTCTGGTTTTGTTTCATTTGTTCAGTTTTACACAAAAATCTGGTGGTTTTAAAACGCAGGCTTTCTGATAGTGGTGAGTACTGGTAATGCAACCATTTTTGGGATTAAGAAAATGAATTCCCCACAGTTCTGAGTTGCTTTTTTTGGCAATCAGCATTGCCATTCCCAATGGTTTCAGGCTACTGTGTGTGTAGCCCACTGGCGGTTTAAGGCAGTGCCCTCCTGTGCTCACAACATAGGCAAAAATGGGTGGCAGCCTATTCTTCATGTTTTCCCTGTGCACTCTCTAGGGAGTTCTTGTAGGGCTTGGATGCATGGGTAAAACATCCCACAGGCCCCCCCTCTTGCGATGGCCATTCTGTCCTTTCACTGATGGAACTCGCAAGATCTGGGATGTTCGCCTCCTCTTCTTCCAATTCCATAGGTGGCACAGTTCAGCATCTTTTCCTCCCTCCAGTCGATCAATCAGTTCTCCCTGCTGGTCCTGATGGGAGGATTGGGCAGTACCCCGGGCCCCTTGGGCCTCTGCTCCCGGTCTCCGGATCGTCCTCCTTGGCCAGTCTCCAGGTTTTCTTTCTCCTAGGACGACAAAGGAAAAGCGGCAATACCTATTCGTAGACATTTTTCCATCACTACTAATGGTGTGGCAGACATATACATTTTATACTTTAACATACCTAACATTTTACTTTTGAGATACAAGTTATCATTCAAAGACAGTGGCTTACAAGAGTATAATATTTTAGAGACTATATGTGGGATATTTTAGGGTTGGAACTGAATTAATCTGGAGCGGTCCCCTCTGGTATTGCAGAGGACTCCTCCAGTTGCTGCAAGTGTGCCTGGGATGGCAACACTTTAGATGGTTAATATGGACCCACTTGTCTTCCCCTTCCGCCAGACTGCCTTTGGGGATGCAGATCTTATAGGCAACAGGGGAGATCTTATCTATAATTTCAAATGGTCCCTTCCATGTAGGCAAGAATTTTCGCTGGTTGGCCTGGTTCCTTTGGAAATTGTATAGATAGACCCGATCACCCACCTTATATTCCTTTCGGGTAGTTTTTAAACCATAGTGGGTCTTCATGCTCTCGGCTGATCTTTCTAGATTCCGCTGAGCAGAGGCAAAAGCATGCTGAAGGTGTTTCCTTAAATTCGCCACATACTCCTGAGTTGTGGAGGCATTTATCAACGTTTTCTCTTCGGTTCTGTAGAGCAAATGCTGGGGAAGCACCATCTTGCGTCCAGTCATCAACTCAAATGG
Organism: Ambystoma mexicanum; assembly: GCF_040938575.1. NCBI lineage: Eukaryota > Metazoa > Chordata > Amphibia > Caudata > Ambystomatidae > Ambystoma > Ambystoma mexicanum. The sequence goes on from NC_090922.1 coordinate 908,497,121, forward strand.
TGACATTTTGGTTGCAGATGAAGGGGTAGATCTGATGGCCATTAGGACCAGAGGTAATCGGATATCCCAACTTTGCCCAGAATCTGCCACAAAGTTTTTTAAGATGCTCACAATGGTTCAGTTATATCTCTCGACTGCTCCAGAAGAAGCTGGCTGGTAAGCAATATGTCGCTCTCTTTTGACCCCCAAGATCTCCCACAACTTTGTCATTACTTCACTGGTGAAGTGTCTACCCCTGTCTGACTGAAACCTTTGAGGTAGACCAAAACGGGAAAAGATGTGGTTAATCATCAGGGCAGCTGCTGTTTCTGCCTTGCAGTTTGGGGCTGGGAGACATTCCACCCACTTGGTAAACAAGCATGTAACGGTCAACATGTACTTGTTTCCTCTAGACGAGCGAATCACAGGGCCTACAAAGTCGATTTGCAAATCTGACCATGGCAGTGTCATCCCCCTCTTTTGGAGAGGCGCACGGTGTGTGAGGGATGATGGCTGAAATTGTGCACACACAAGACACCCCTTCAAGTATTGGTCGAGGTCCTGCCCAATGTGTGGCCATTATGCAACCTCTCTTAAGATTTCCAGTGTTGTGTGAAACCCCGTATGACCGGCGGTGGCCGCATCATGGGCGTGACTTATCAGGCTTCGGAATGAGGTAGGAACCACCCACTGATCGTGGCCAGCTTTGGATTTTCTTACCAGCAAACCGTCTTGGATTCGGAACATTTTTGGACATTTCAACAACACTCTTAGGTCCTCTTTCCCAATGTAATCGGTATCCGTCAGGGGAAAGTTCTCAGGGTCCTCAAGGTGTTGGTAAAACTTACCAATAATTGGATCCCCCTTTTGAGCTGTAATTAAATCAGCATCAGGGGTCTCCTTACTACATTGTGCAGTTGAAAGATCATTGTGAGCATTTGTCTGGGACCTAGTGATAGCAGTGACCTGGATTTCCCCCAACAGGGACTCTATTTCTATTAGATCCCCTTGGATGGCTCCGGTTTTGGCCAGCTGATCAGCTAAGTCATTTCCAGTTTTGTCTGGTCCCTCTACTTTGGAATGACCATTGATCTTCTTCCAGTAGATGGTCATCCCATTCGAGGTGACCAGATCATCAATGTTTTGGATTAACTTCCCATGTTTCAGGGGTTTGTTATTAGCGCATAACATGCCTCTGGTTTTCCAGTTGACCAGGTGCTCCACGAACCCGTTCCGTACATAATCCGAATCTGTGATTATGACCAGTTCGTGGAGTTGATGCTGGACAGCAGTGAGGATGGCCTGATGCACAGCCATCAATTCTGCCACCTGACTACTTCGGGGACCAATTTTGTATCCAGCGGAGGGTTCTGGGAACTCCTTCACCCATGCATTCCCTACGCCAGCCACCAGTTCTTTCTCCCCGTCGTTGTCAACATGTTAAGAGCATCCAGCCACATAGACAGTGGGCATTCCCTCACACTTGTCTTCTTCAAAGTCTTTGTGTGGGGAATTAAGGTATGCCTCCATGTTGTCCTTGATTTTTAGACTTTCGTCCTCGAGACAGTTTTCTCTGGCACAATCATGCAAGTCAGCCAGACCTTGCGCGAGGGGACTCTTGTTTTGGCCATATCTGACCTCCACAGGAAAGCCTTGCATTGACAGAATCCAGGAAGTAATTCAGGAATTACTCACATTTCCGGCCCGGATTCCGTCACTTTGGAGATATTGCAGAGGCTGGTGTGGAGTCTCCACTATGATGTGTTCCCCCTGGATAAACGGGCGGTAATTCTTCAATGCCCACACCGTTGCCAGGATTGCCTTCTCACAATCATTGAATTTTTCCTCCACAGAGGATAAAGTTTTGCTCGCATAGGAGATTACTTTATTGACCTTGTCATGCTTTTGGTATAATACTGCCGTCAAGCACGTATTAGAGAACCCCGTCTCCAGGAAGAACTCCTTGTTTCTGACAGGGTAAGCTAGGCAAGGCGCTTGTGAGACGCTTCTTCTGAGTTGTCTTACCGCCTCGGATTGTTCTGGACCCCATTCCCACTTGACCCATCCTTCAAGAGATGAATCAGTGGTCTAGTGATCTCTGCATAGCCTTCAATAAACTTTCTGCTGTAATTAGTCAGTCCAAGGAGGCTCCTTAGTTCCCGCAGAGTTGTGGGGTCTTTCAGTTTCTGGAGTGCTTCCACTTTCTTTTCTTGGGGTCAGAGACCCTGAGGAGTAATCTCATGCCCCAAGAAATTAACACAGGTTCTACACCACTGTGCTTTCTGAAAGGAATATTTTTCTCCGGCGGCCCTCAACTATGTCAGAACATAACGTATCTCCGCTATGTGTTCCTCCACAGATGAACTTTTGATGAGGACATCATCAACATAAGCCAGGTTACCCCTCGCACCCAGGTCGGGCATGGCCTTATGTAGGAAAATGTTGAATTCATTGCCGGAGTTGAGGTATCCCAAGGGAGTCCGGGTCCATGTGTACTGCTGGCCCCCAAAGGTAAAAGCCATTTTGTATTGGTCCTCCCTACTGACGGGCAGGGTCCAGTATCCATTGGTCAGGTCTATTGCTGTGAATCCCTGAATCTGGGCCAGCCCTTGGTCAATGTAGGGCAGAGGCCATCGGGAAGCATGGACCAGTTTGTTGAGCTCCCTAAGGTCGGCGCAGAGTCTCCACTGGCCGTTTGGCTTCAATATTCCCAGCACCGGATTATTGAAAGTGCTGTGGACTGGACGGATTAATCCTCGGGACTCTAGGTTCTTAATTATTTCAGTAAGGGACTCCATGGATGCGAGAGGCAAGCGATATTGCTTCACAAACACTGGAGTCATTCCAGGGTCCGTGGGAATTGTTGTGGTGTGGATGTCGGTGCAACCACAGTCATATGAGTCTACCGCAAAGAGATCTTGGAAATCCAAGAAAACTTGTTTCAACTTTTGCTTCTGTTCCAGAGTCACACAGGCATCAGCTAGGTTGACTCTCTCTTCCACCATCTGCCTGAAGCCTGGAAAGACTTCTGGTTTGGCTATCTCAGCGGCCTCCTCCAGCTGGGTGGAGAAGTCCCTGGTCAGAGTGCTGATTTGGACTGGAGGCTTCAGGTGGGAAAGGCAGCCCTCATGGACCTGGAAAATCACCTCATCCCTCCTGAAGTCACAAGTCACATCTTCCTTACCGTAAGGGCAAGAAGTGTACACCAGGAAGTTCCCCCCATGCCGGGTGAAGATCCTGTCTGGTGTTGTTTTGTCATCACTGTCACTGTCACTGTCAAAACAGTCCTTGGGGATTGGTCCTAACAGTTCATTTCCTAGATCAATGGAAAAATGTCAGTCATCAACCGCCATTCCAATAATGGTGCCTGCGGTTAGAGTAATACTCTTAAGTCGCTGTTATCCACCTCTATTGGAATGGTGTCATGTTCTATGTTTACTAATGGTGTTGGGTTTACCCCTAACCCTTGCTGTTGGAGAGAAGCATTTAGATGTATATAAGCATCAGGGTTTTGCAATTTTTGTCCTCTTTTAACTTTCACTTCCAGGGAGAATTGTCGGGTCCTTTCTGGGATGGTGACTTCCTCTTTGATCTGAATTTCAACTGCATAAGGTAGCAATTGAGCTGACCTAAATGCTTTTTCTGGATCATCAAAGCCCATGGGATTATCCGCTAATCGGGACCAAGCTTTGAAGTTTATTAGGTCCAAACTAATGGCAAAGCGATTGAGAATGTCACTGCCTAAGTATAAGGCGGCAGTGACGTCTCGCATGACCCAACAATTATGGACTATGCTTTTGTTGCCAATGGAGATTTTGAGCATACACCTGCTTGGCAGGAGATGTTTGGAATTAGGTGCTTCCAGGTCCATTTCCCATTTGTCTATCAGTTTTAATGTGGGAATGGCTGGATCTTTTGGGAGTTGGCGGAACATGGCTTCGCTGATGAAGCTCTTACCGTTGTTCACACACACTCGAGTGAGAACAGAGTCCTTCCCATCATTTAACTGAACAGGGATGAACGACTGCTCTCCAATTTGCTGAATATCAGCCAGGCTCTGAGCTGATTTCACATCTTTCTGGACTATAGGAGTGGGAGTTTCTGATTGTGGATTAGTAAAGAATTTCAGGGTGTTTCCTTCCAGTGTGGAATACCACCTTAAACTGGAAGGAAGGTTGATTTTCAGAAATAGAGAGGACCCCCCATCACCAGTCCGTTGTCCTACTGCTATTACTGTCACGTCTGGAGTTTGGTTGTTCTGTAAGTGAAATTCTACTTGGTCAGATTTTTGTTCAACCATGTGGCAGGTGCCGTTTAAACTAACATGGTTTCGAGTTCTGGGCCCCCCCCCCCTTTTTGGAGGCAGTCTTCAGGATGGGTTTGACCCTTGGGCTTTTGGTATTGTCGGTTCTGGGATGAGATGATGGGCGGCGGTAGCTCAGTCTCCACATCTCCCCAGTCTGAATTGGCATCCCTGGGGACCCATTTTTCTTTGGGAGGAGTTCCCCCATCGCTAAAGGAGAAGATCCTTTTCCCAGGATCTCCTGAGGATCCCTCTCCCTCAAATTGGAAGACCTGTACCTCCCCCACAAAGTGGGTCTGTTTGGGTCCTTTGTTTCTCCTACCTCCTCTCTGCTCCTTGGGTGGCAGACTTTCAGGGGTAGGAGATTTTGTTTCCGGTTCCTGGTTTTCCAGGGGCTGTTTACAAGTTGGGAATGAAGCTTCCTCCAAGGCTTTACACCCCCCTTCCCCTTGTGCCTCCTACCTGGTTACCGGTGTGTTATCGGGGTGCTGCCCCCATCATTGTTCTGGAGCACCAGGTCCAGTGTTTGGGGCATTCTGCGGTGGCATGCTCATCTGAGGGTTCTGTTGAGCCCTCAGTATGTGACCCAGATGCCGTGCCATATTTTGGACCTGGCGCTCAAGTTGTGAAACCCGCTCAGGCTGATACGGGGCTCTATTTTCTCCCCTGGGCTGATCCCGGGAAGGGTAGCTATCCCTTCTCTGGTAGTACCCCTGGTTGGTAAGATTTTGGTACCCCTCCACCCTTGGCCTCCCCTCTCCCGGATTAGGTTGTCTGGGCTCAGGGAATTAGGGAAAGAAGAATGGATGATTTTGGGGCGGGAAATTGGGTGGATACCTGGGGAAAAAGTTCTGCCCAGGATTTGGAGAATTTCTGCCCTCCTGTGGGAAGTTGGGAGGGAAGTTCCCTGGATTAGGTGCTTGACTGGACCCCCCCCCCCTGGGCTGGAGGAGTCCACACATAACACAGGATTGGTCGGTTTCCCTTTTAGCGGGGACTTACCTAGTCAGGGGAGCGGGGGACGCCATTTGTGGGACTACCTCCTCGACTCCCTGTCTGTGACTGGCCCGAGGGCCTTCTGGGCTGTGAATTATTTGGTGCAGGCAGGTTTTTAGGCCCCCCCCCATCTCCAAATCTAAAACGGGGGCAACCTTTACCTCTGCCACATTGGCAGCAGCAGGGGTGCTGTTGGTTTTGGGGTTTTTCGGCGCATTAGTTTATTTTCGATGTGCTTCTGCACCTCATAGATCCGGGTAGCCTGTTCAATGACCCAGTCTAAAGATCTTTTCTCATGAAAATCTCTCACGTGCTGGGTCATTATGTATTTGGGTAAGGCATGGAAAAACGTATTGATAAATTCTCTGCTATCCGTGCGCACCCTTCTGGTGGTCTGCGCAAAAGCACGCTTTAATTCTTGCACAAACTCTTGTGGGGCCTGATCCTCCCCACATTGCAAATTGTAGGCTGCCTTGCGAGCCTCTTGAGGATTTCTGTGAACAGAAAAATGTTTCAAGATGGCCGCCTTATAGGTGGACCATCTTAAATGATTTTGGTCCTCCAGCCCCGCAAAGAAACTGGAGTATTCTGGGGAGAATGTCCATTTGACGTAGTGGATGCAGCTACTGCTGTCCTTCAAATGGAAAGTCTCCATCATTTGCTCATAGAGCTCCAAGTGTTCCCAAACAGAATACTTGGCGTTCATATGATAAGGAGTGATGACACTTCTGATTGCCTTGATCTGCTTTAAGGGGTCCTTAAGCAAGGCCCTTTTTGCCTTATTGGACTTTTTGGTTCAGGTAACCCTGGTCCATTCATCCTCCGACTCAGAAGCGCTGCTCCCAGAGGTGCCCGTCTGATCTTCCAGGTTTTCCTGGATTCTGCGAGCCTGGGAATGGCTGGCAGAATGTGGGGACCTGGTCTCCTGTGTCCTGTAATGCTCAGAGGAGTCTTCAGACCCCTCCTTGCTGCCAGGATTTGATGGGTACCCCCCCCCACTGACCTAACTGGGCAGAGGTTTTCAGGATGCCCTTAATGGGCCTACTCTCCTAGGGTTCCCCACTAAATTGCACTGTGCTTGGGTGCCCATACACGGATGCCCGCCCATCCATTCCTGGGAGGTACTGGCCTATGAGCCCCATACTTCTAGCTGGATAGTAATCTGCCATCTCCGTGGCCCTGGGCTCATGTGCGTAAGGGGACATGGGGGTGGCAGAATCCAGGGACTGGGAGAGCTGAAGGCCTCTGGTACCAGGGCTCCTGAGGTTATGCTCAGGTGTTTCCTTTTTTCCAGCGCACCTTGTCTCTATCAGCCCCTCCTCCCTGTTGCAATGCAAGAGCCTGCGCTTTCAGTTCCTCAGTTAAGGCCTTACTAGACTCTATCAGTCTCTCCTGCATCGCTACCTGTTGTTGGAGCCTATCATTGTGCTGACAGAGAGCCTCATTTTCTTTCTGTGCCTCCTGATCGGTCCCGGAGTACTGGGCCAGTCTCTGCTGCAGGAGGGTTACCTCCTGAGCTGTGTCCCTATTGGCCTGCTCCTTTCTTGCCAGAGCATCCTCCACCCTCCTGGTGTGCTCTAACAAGTTCTGGTGTTCTTTTTGGAGGTCACCCAGTCCCTGGAGGGCCAGGTGATTTTCTTCCATTTTCCTTTTTAAGTGGCAGACTTCCTGCCCTAAGGTATCCCTTTCCTGACTAAGAGCCTGCATCTGTGCCGCCAGGTCGTCCTTTTGCCTTTGGAAGGCACCAGCTTTCTGGCGCTCCTGGTCAAACTCTGCCTGGGTATCCAGGTCTGTCAAAATCAGTTTATTGCTCTCTGCCTTCTCCCTATCTAGGTGGCTTTGCAGGGTGACTACCTGCTCGGCACATGCCCTATTGAAATCTAATTGTTGCTCCAGCTTTTTCTGGCTCTGCAGTAGGGAGTCCAAACCTTCTTGGTACTCCTTCTGCAAGGCCAGAAATCTGGTATCCTGGTCCGCCTTTTCCTGTTGCAGCACATCCATATCCTCCTTTATTTTAGTGATGTACTGTCTGCTGTCCTTTTCTGACTCCTGGCTCCTGAGCAGCCTCTGCTCAGAAGAGTCCAGATCAGATTGGGCCTTCTCTAACGCCATCTGTTGCCTATTTGCCAGATCTTGGCCTTCAGCACATTTGTCCTGTATGGCTCCCATATATAGATACAAATATGCCGCTATCCTGGCAATCTTATTATGTTCATCTTTGGCTTTAGGGGCCATATATAGTTCACTCAGGGCCACATGTAGGGGACCCTAATCTCTCCATGTATCTGACCCTGTTTCAGTGACCTGTTGCGCGACTGCCTGCAACCAGACCGTTTGGTCCTGATGAGTCCACTCACCTCTCACAAATAGCTTATGTAAGAGGGGCTCCCTCGCTATTTTCATGTCTACCACGGTCGTCATTCTGGAATTTGAGTTCCTTCCTGACTTACAGAAGTTTGTATTTTATTTTGCAAAACAGACCGTTTCCTTAGAGCGTTCCTTTGAGGGATGCTTTCACAGTGTAAAACAGCGTGGTGATCTAACCGGATATGTGTAGCTGGTCAGTTGGCACACTGTATTAATCTGCACAAGTGGTAAATCTAACCCAGAATGTCCCGCCCGAGCCCCCACTTTGTAAGAGGATTCTATTCAACACTACAGCTAAGTCAATGCCTAGTCTGGGATGCTGAGGAAAACCCTTATTGATGTATTTTTATATTCGGTTCAGTACTCTGGATGACAACCCTTGTATAACACCCCCCTCTTAGAATCCCCCTGACCCCACTGGGCCAAGAAGTAGGTTTGTTTTGCAAATGAAAAGGTTTATTTGAGAATTTAAACAATATATATATATATCACACTTTATAATAAATTAATATCTTATAGTACACTTAGACATATGATGTTGATCAACAATGGGTAATCTGGCACTAGCACACTTCTTTACAATCAATGCAGAGTTAGTATAGGATGGATAAAGTAGCAAAAATACTTTTATGATTTCAAGGGAAAAGCAATGAGGAATAAAATGCAGTACAGAAATACTTGATATGATTTTAGCAAAAGATAAGATAATCACTTTTTCTCCGGCAATTCACCCCCCCTCCCTGATGCAATGTAAGAAATGGAAGGAGATGGAAAGAGGAGCACACAGTTCTCAGGAATGCAATCAAATACAATACGAAATTCAGTCCCCCCCCAGCAAGCTTAGAGGAAACAGGTAGAAGTTTGAAACACAGGCCCAAAATGCTTTTTAAATGTGATGGCAATGGATGGGAAAATGTGCCAATGATTTTAATTCCCTCTAGAGATTCAGGGTGAGGGGGAGATGCGTGTTGGTATTAGTTCAGGCTCACTTTAGCAATGCTCTATGAGTTATTACCAAGTTGCAAACAGATTTTAATAAAAGAAAGAATGGAGCTGCTATTTTGACAAGTGGAGAAATTGAGCCTAAATCACAAATCGCGGTAAATTTTATGAGTGCGTGTCTCGCGATTGCGGAAAAAGTATAAGGAGTAGGAAGCCGGTTCTAGGTTCGTTGGAAAGCCTAGATTCTAAATTTCGTTCCTAGCCCAAACGGTTCCAGAGATACGGACGATTAAATAAAGGTAGTTTTTCGGATTTAAAGTAAACTCAAAATGACAGGTGACAGCTTGCAGCTGCAGAATTGACAGGTGACAGTTGTACAGCTTTAAAAATGACAGATGACACGATTTCTAGGAGGCAGTTCTACTTAGGTTAAAATAGTTTGGATTAGATTATTTTAACTAAGAGATTGGTTCTGCACAGTTCTGCTAGGTACTCACAATAAATTTTGTGCAGGAATGTGCCTCGCCACGGATCTGGTCAGGTTTTGGACTGGTCTCTGGTTCTGGTCTCGGCACTTCACAGTGATCTGGGTCAGCTCTCTGGTTCTACTCACAGTGGTCTGGGTCACTCTGGATCTCTGGTCTGGTCTCTGGCAATTGTTCTTGGCAAAAGAGTTCAAACAGCTCGCCCGGCTGTGGAATAGTTCGCAAATGATTTTTGAGGCCTGCTGACAAATACTTTTGCTTGCAGTGGGCCTTCTTGGTTCAAAGTTCTGTAGTCTCTGTTTAGCTTGGAAGTCTAAGTGTTGGATCTCTGGATGTGAAGTCGTCGGTCAGCATGCTCCGCAGCAAATGGAATTGAACCTCTCTACCTGTCCCAGCAGTCTCTTTTTATGTGTTTTGAAAATGGGTGTGTGCCTGGGCCAAGCTAAGCCTGCCCCTCTCTACTTGTCATTGGCCCAATTCTCCCCTCTCCCATGATTGTGGGAAGGAAATGGATTGTCAGCATGATGAAGTCTGTTTATGGGTCAGAGGATCCTCCCCTGGTCAGTTTGCCCACAAATCTATATTTGATTCAAATACATCCTTCCCAGATATACAATTTGTTGAAATTACATGTACACATTATATATTCCTTATGGTCCATGCTTGTCCGCCTCTGATCTTCCTGGGGGCTTGCATTCAAAAATGACATCATTTTGCGCTTTTTAACTGGTTTTGCAATATCGGACATTTACCCAAAATTACACACATGTGCGCAAGGAGTATGGACATTAATTGATGAAGTGTCAGATTTTTAACATGCAGACATTTGGAGTGAGACCCTATTTTCCGCTAGCAACCCCCCAGAATACACCACAGGATCCTAAGGCCTCTCAAAATGTTCACAGAAAAATCACAAAAATAATGATATTACTTATATAATTCTGACAAGTCCGCACTATGAATTATCTATCTTTTTAAAATTATGCCCTGGTCAAAAAGGGGTGTGGCTTCCCACATCACAGGGTGGAATAACTGGTTTATCCACTTCCCCCAAGCTCAGCTGCTAGCAGAGGCATTGCCCCTCCCAGTTTCCCCTAAGAGGAAGCCACTTTACGGCCCCCCAATATAACATTTGCCTGAGTCCAGGACAGGCCTTTGTTCAACTCCCTGTAGTCCCCAGCTGCTCCACCCCTAATCTAATCAGAGAGGTGACAACTCCTTTTGGCAAGGGGAGTGGCTGAGCAGGTTCCAACTCCTGTCGGGGGTAGTTGTCAGGCAGAATACAGTTTCATTAAGCCAGGTTTCAGCTAAATGTCACTTTTTGTTCCCAGTTTTCTACATTCAAATCAAACTGACAATTTTTACATATACATTAAATAATGACTTCCTTCAAGTCAATACAGAATATAGTTTTACATTGTATCCACCTCTTAGCAAGTCTTTCCTTGGTCTGGTTTTGTTTCATTTGTTCAGTTTTACACAAAAGTCTGGTGGTTTTAAAACGCCAGCTTTCTGATAGTGGTGAGTACTGGTAATGCAACCATTTTTGGGATTAAGAAAATGAATTCCCCACAGTTCTGAGTTGCTTTTTTTGGCAATCAGCATTGCCATTCCCAATGGTTTCAGGCTACTGTGTGTGTAGCCCACTGGCGGTTTTAGGCAGTGCCCTCCTGTGCTCACAACATAGGCAAAAATGGGTGGCAGCCTATTCTTCATGTTTTCCCTGTGCACTCTCTGGGGATTTCTGGCCATCATGATGTTTTCCATGCCAGTACTGCACAGTTTTATTGTAGGGCTTGGATGCATGGGTAAACACATCCCACAGTCCTGACCTTAAATCAATGTAAGCCGCCATTTTTGGATTCGCTTTGTAAAAGTCACCCTGCGAGTTAAAGTGGTGGACGATGTCATTCCAGAATACAACATGGCCGTCTTGACCTCTGTACATAGCTAATATGTAACTTGCCTGCAGGCCACTTGTTGAGGTCGTGAACTGAGGCCTTGTCCTTCGTTGACCTGTGTGTAAAAGGATTACTCCTGCAATGAAACTAATCCACGAGCATATGTTGAAACAATGTATTCAAATACTGAACGTAGAACATCTGTTTTACTACATTGTATTAATGTTTGAGAAGGCCTGCATGGAAAATCTTAGAATACAGTTATTGCATAGGCTTGTTGATACATGTATTAAAGGCAAACCAGTTCTATGCGGTTGTCAAGACTTGGCACGAACCATAGATTGGTGATGTATTAAATGGAATATTAACCCGAAGTGGGGGTGGACATCGTGCTCATCAAGTGTATAAAAAGCGAATGCATTCTAATGTACAACGTCTCTCACTGAACACACTGAACCACGCTGGAGTCTGTTGTGTTGTACTGAGGGCAGATAGCTATCTGATTTTGCTCTGTTTTTGTAACTGGATTCAGTATAAAATAACCCGTGTTCGGTGTATTTCCTTTTGGGGTACTCAGCCTCGATATTTTGATTTTGTATTCAGAGTTGGCGCCCTAATAGGACCCCCAAGATTGATGCCGGATTGCTGAAGGTTGACACACGCTATCGGACCGGGATTGGACGGTGTGACAAAAAAGGGGCCCCACTGAATGAGACGCGACACCTCAGCAGCGCTGCACAAACCGATCCCTGGACGATTAGCTTGTGGTCTGAGACGGCATCTTGACGAGGGTCCACTTATCGAGGCGGGCAGATTTGTCGAAATCACCATACACGAGGTAAGATTAGTTAGGTAAGATTCTTTGAAATCCGATCAGAACTCCTTGGGTTTGTTCAGGTGAGTCGTGACCCGACTCTTAATTCAACCCTGAAAATTTGAATTTGGCGCATTGTACCTGCAGACACAATTATTGACCAGGTAACACCAATAATTTGATATGCCTGGGAAATTGTGTACCTGCTTCAGGGCATTGTTCCGCAGCGATAGACAATCTTTGGAATTTAGCAGTCCCGCACCACAGGAGGGGTCGCCGGCATGTACTATGTACTGTAAGTATGGCATTGGAAGTATAGTATTTAATGACATTTGCCACAGACAAACCAGACATGCCTTTGAACTTCAGTGGCCAATCAATGATAGTTTTGAAATCCCTCGTATTGAGTATTTGGAGTCAATTCTATTAAAGAAAAAGGCTAGACCTGCAGCATTTGATGTTTTGCAGAATTGGAAAAAAGAAGCCTTGCAACAACTTAAAAGTAGAGAGAAGCATCCGCGCCGTCATAAGACGAATGCCGAAAAAGCATTATTGTATGACCAAGATAAACATTCTGAATCGACTAGAAATATGGACGGGGCTTTCTCACTTGGAATTCAAAAAATATATCCGTCCAAAGACCTCCATGCTTCCGATGAATTTATAGATAAATTATTAAATGAACGAAGGCCTGGTGCTTTTGCGCCACCTCTGTATGTTCCTCTTCCTGCTGCTTTGCCTCTTCCTCCTGTTATTCCTGCTCCACCTGCTGCTGTTCCTGTTGTTCTTGCTCCTCCTAATGTTCCCCCACCTCTTTTTATCGCACCAGTTACAATACCTCCATTGAATTTGCCTGCTCCCTCTCTTCCAAGTGGTCCTGAGCCGCTTGTAATTGATCGAGGTGCAGGGTCAAAGGTTGTCACTCGCAATACTGTACCACCGGAGAAGAAACATGAGTTAATTGCATGGGCTAAGCATTGTATGGAGAAGGATGATCAAGTTAGTGTTTTTGCCACACTTTATAATATGGATACATTTCCTGAGAAAAATGTTTTTATTGAAGGTTTAGGGATTCAGTTATGTATAATGTGGGGAAGATTAAATAATGCGGATCTCCTGCAAGGGCTAAGGGATCTAAATACTCTAGCGTTTTCTAGAGACACTGTGGAGAAGGTAAATGAGCATGTCAAGAGGTTATTTGCGTATAGAAAGGAGTTCGAAAAGTTACAGAATGAGGATGACGAGGAGGAAAATAGGTATGTACAGAAACGGTTCCTTCCTTGTTGTAAATCGATATCTGAGGAAGCACGAATTTGTACAAAAGATGCACTTAGATGGATTTCGGATATGTCGATAACTCCTGTTGAAATATATGACACGTATAGTCAGTATACACCAGAAATGCAGCGGAAAGTGATACAGGTAATGATAGAGTACCTACAGGATGATTGTGTAAAAAGAAAGATTAGTTGTCCCACAGAGTTATTGAGTATTTACAAGAGATCTTTTTCACTTAACACTTCTTCGACTGCTTTAGCGCTCGATTTAGCTCTGTTGCTTAGTAAGCGTTTGGAGTCACCTACTTCTCAGTTGCCTATGAGAGAGGTCCCTCCGACATTTGTCCCAAAGGTTGAGGTTGCGGCCGATGCTGTACAGGGTATAGTTGCTGTGAACATTCCTGCACATTATGTATCACAGTTCGGTCACGTCCCGTTCTCAAGACAGGAAGTGAATACTATTAAGCAATCCATTCCTGATATTAGGAAAAATCCAACAGGATTCTATAAAGAAATAGAGTCCATCTTGCAATCCTCAGTATTCACCTTAGGCAATATTGATTTGTTATTCCCTGTACTCCTGCCCGTAGATTTGTGGAAACAAGTTAGAACTATTGACGACGTACCAGGGTTGGGAGATAAATTGGTGAATATAACTAGACTTGATGGAGAAAGGCCAGCAGGTGAAAGACCGCCTCAGGTGATACTAACTTTGCCTGATAGAATTATTGTAAAATTAAAAGCTATAATTCCAGAAAAAAGAATTATATGGGACAAACTTACGGCCTGTGTCCAAGGAAAGTCTGAGGGTGCTACCGAGTTCTTTAATCGGTTCAAACAGGTATTCTCGATTTCAGTGGACAAGACCTAGGCACAGAGTCTGGGAAAAGGTTGTTCGTGGACAAATTTGTGCGTGGATTGCTGCCTGACATCCATTCACAAATTATGTCTTCTGAGAGCGCTTGGCAGGCGAAATCACAATCAGAAGTACTGCACATGGCTCAGTACTACGAGAACCGTGTCAATAATGAAAAAGATAGGGTTGAAAAACGAAAAGGCGATTTGAAAACTAAAGTGCTATTGCAGCAAATTGTTAGAGTCCCCAGAGGGGGTAGTTCTCAGGTTAGATGTCAGTATGTCCCGCAGGGGAATGTGCCCTTGGGTCCTGTGAACATTAACCAGTGTGCTTATTGTCATCGAGAGGGTCATTGGCGATCACAATGCCCCGTCCTTCAACAAAGGTCAAATAATACATTTGGAAATATGGGTAGGTGATCCAGAGGTCGCCCGGGTGTAGGGGGTCTTGGTAGAGATCAGTTTACACAGGACCCTCAGCAACCTTTCTCGCAGGACAATCAGACTCCGAGTGTGGACACCAGGAACATATTTGATCATCCTTCCGCTGCATATTTATCTGAAGAGCTTCCTTTTGATGATATTATGTTTTGTTAGGATTTCCCGAAGCAGGGTTTGGAACCTACACCTATTCCCGTCAATCAGAAAGGTCCCTATGTTGAAATGGTGGTGGGAAATAGGAAACGTCAGTTTTTGATAGACACTGGAGCACAGAAGTGTTCCATTGATCATTCACGGGTTCCAAACATTCCACTGTCAGGGCAAACCATTGTTTCTGTAGGGTTTTCTGGTACACCAGTTGTTTGTCTGGTTTCTTTGCCGGTACCTATTTCTTTGGGTCCCTTTAAGGACCATTGTCCATTTCTGTTGACTTCGGATTGCGTAGAGAACTTTCTGGGGTTGAATCTGTTAAAAGAATTAAATGCAGTGATTTATTGTTCTTCTGATGGAGTACGCTTGACGATTTCACCCCAGCAATTTTCTGTCTCGCAATTCTTTACTAGAGCTTTGCCTCCAGAATTCATTAATGTACCAGAGAGCTTGTGGGCTGTCGATGACAATGATGTCGGTGTTTTACAGATTTAACCTGTCAAGATAGTTTTGAAACATTTAATTGAGCTGCCACGCATTCCCCAGTATAAGATTTCAGTTGAGGGCGAGTGAGCTTTGAAATGCATTGTTTCTGATTTTGTGCATCGCGGGGTGATTGAAGAAATTTCAGGAAGTTTGTGTAACAGTCTGATTTTACCCGTGTACAAGAAAGGCGATAATGCAATTCCATTCCGTTTCATAATTGATTTACGTGCCATTAATAAAGTCGTGGCTCAACAATTTCCAATTGTGCCTGATGTAACGACAATCCTAACCATGATTCCAGCTACAGCTACTTACTTTAGTGTTGTGGACCTGAAGAATGCTTTCTTTAGTATTCCTATACACAAAGATAGTAGATATTTGTTCGCGTTCACCTCAGGGGGATGCTTGTTCACATTTACTCGTGCACCTCAAGGGTACACAGAGAGTCCTAGCATTTATAGTAGGGCTTTGAAAGAACAACTTGATACCCTTGAATTGCCCTCTACCTGTACTTTGCTTCAGTATGTTGATGATTTGCTTCTAGCTGCTGACTCTGAGAGTGCCTGTAAGGAGGAACTGTGTTATTGCTTATCCATCTAGCTAAGCATGGTCACAAAGCTTCGCTTAAAAAATTTCAATATTGTTGTCAGGAGGTCGCCTATTTAGGCTATCTCCTGTCAAAGGAGGGAAGAAGATTGACACCTGAAAGAATAAAACACATTTCTGGCATGTCTGTCCCAAATACACAGAAGGAAGTTAGAGCCTTGATAGGTATGGCTTCTTACTGTAGGTTGGGGATCCCAAATTTTTCACTAGTGATCAAACTGATGTTGGCTTTGACAAAGAAGGGCATTTCTTCACCATTGCCATGTAATGCGGAACACCAGCAATCGTTTGACTTGCTTAAAACTGCATTATGCTCTGCACCAGTTTTGGGCACAGCAAACTATGAAAAGGCCTTTGTGTTTGTGCATGAATGTGATGGATGTGCTTTAGCTGTATTAATGCAGGAACATGGAGGGAAGAATAGGCCGTGCGGTTACTTTTCTTCTGCCCTTGATCCTGTAGCATGCGCTTTGCCAAGATGTTTGCAAGCGGTCACTGCTGCGTCTGTAAAACAGAGTGAGGGAATGGTCCTAGGCCATGATCTAACCCTGATGGTGCCTCACTCTGTAGATGTTCTACTGAACCGAACTCAAACGCAACACCTCACTTCTGCACGGTTGACAAGATATGAATTGATCTTGTTTGCTTCTCACATTCAAATTAAGAGGTGTTGTGTTCTTAATCCGGCTGAACTACCTTTCCCGCAAGATACTACTTGCGGCGATGAAGTGCCACATGATTGTTTGTATAGACCGAACAAGAGACAAAGGGTAGAATTGATTTGAAAGATACTCCCTTGGATAATCCCTAAGGAGAGCTGTTTTGTGATGGCTCCTGCTTCAAACTTCCTGATGGTACATCCACAGCTGCTTATGCGATCATTACATTGAGCACGGTTGTGGAAACTAAGAGAATCACGCATAATTCTGCGCAGGCCGCAGAGATTATAGCATTGACCCGAGCTTGTGAACTTTCCGAAGGGCTTGCAGTAAATATATATACTGATGGTCATTATGCCTTTGGGGTGGTTCACAACTTTGGGAGACTTTGGTCAGAAAGAGGATTCCTAACTTCGCATGGCACCAAAATTCAACATGGCTCCCTAATAGTACAACTACTCTCAGCGCTCGCGCTGCCTACTCAGTTAGCAGTTATGAAATGTGCAGCACATCGAAAGATTACAGATGATATAGGGAAAGGGATTTCTTTCGCTGATCAGATAGCTAGGCAAACTGCTACCGATCTCCTTGCGGAGATGTATGTTTCAAGGGAGTCTGTAAATACTTATGCAATGGATGAGGGTGTTGGGTCTGTACGGGATATCCAAGCTGATGCAATGTTAGACGAATCCAAAAGGTGGGCTGAAGGCTTCGGGAAACTTGACGATGACGGGTGTTGGGTGGACATAGTAGAAGGGAAAATGGCTACTCCCTGACGCGTATGTTATGATGATGGTCATCGTGGCCCATGGTCCTACGCATGTATGTGCCCAGAAGATGACAAAAATGTTAGAGAAAGTTTGGGTAAATGACAACATTTCGAAAATTGCCCAGCGCTACGTCCAGGAATGCATGATTTGCCTACAACACAACGTGGGAAAGGGCACAGTAACTCCAAGGGGTAGTTTTGGGCCACCCTCTGTCCCCTTTGAAGTGATCCACTTCGACTATATTGAAATGGAACGATGCAATAATAAAAAATATGTACTGGTGGTTATCTGTGCTTTTAGTAAATGGGTTGAGACTTTCCCTGTTAAAGATGCTACAGCTATGACTACTGCAAAAATCATGTTTAAGGAAATACTTCCCGCGGTTCGGGCTACCAAGAGTTATCTGGTTGGACAATGGTCCACATTTTGTCGCTGCTGTAATTCTGCAGATATGTACGGCATTACGAATTGACAAACGGTTCCATTCGGCCAGACATGCTCAGAGCGCCGGACTAGTAGAAAGACACAACGGTATCATTAAGAACAAGCTTGCTAAGACGTGTGCCGGCACCAAAGTAAAATGGCCGGATGCCTTACCGATCGTGTTGTTATCCATGCGTACAACCCCTCAAACTAAGACTGGGCTCTCTCCATTTGAGGTGGTAATGGGGAGACCTGCCAATATTTGGAACCTTCCTAAATGTAACTCATTAAGAAATGTTGAAAATATATTACTTTCAGATTATTGTAGCCAGTTGGCTAAAAACCTGTATTTGATTTATCACCAGGTACGAGAAGCTTTACCTGTGTGATACGAGGGCCCGGGCTACAGCATATGGCCTGGAAGCTGGGTGCTCATCAAATCGTTTGAGCGCTCCTCTTGCCTTGCGCCTCGCTGGCGTGGGCCATTCCAAGTCCTGTTGGTCACCTAGACAGCGGTGCGGGTCGCTGGGAGAAAAAACTGGATCCACGCGTCCCACGTCAAGAAACTTCCTCACCCTGTGCCACACGTTACAGAAGAAACAGAACCCCTTGCTGATACTGCAACCAATAATCCCAAAGCAGTAAGTAGCACTGAGAGTGTGTTGGAGAATCTCTATGAGCCCGTGAGGCTTGGGGAAGCTGCCATTTTGTCTCCACACACTCCAAAAGTTTTGCATCCGGAAACTGCTATTTCGAATTCAGCATCTTCACTTGCTTCCGACATGTTGCTTCCAGCAGGAAGTGACGACATATTGTTTCCGGATCAATCAGTACCGGGAAAAGTAAGGTACAATCTACGTCCAAGAAAATACTTACGGCACGGTTTTGCTGTGCATCTTATAGACTTACGGCACAGTTCGGCTGTGCATCTGAAGAAGAAAAGGATCATCGAGGACTTGTTTTTTGGCCAAATTTGAGAAAGGGGATTCTGATGGCTAGGGTTGTGGAAGGACTAAGAAGTCGCTCGACCGGGAGGTCACCAGCAACGAACTTTGGGGTATCCATTTGAAGACTACAATGCCTGCTACCGCTACTGCTCGTATGGGACTTGTAAATAAGGGGGTGACCAACCGGGACAATGGACAAAATGCCTGGGCCCCGAAAATGTATTTCTGTATTTTTATAATGAATTTGGGTTTTTAATAGTCGCTGCCTTAGGATTGTGGTACCTCGAGGAAACTCATTCTTTAGAACTTTTGTTGCCTACTGAAAGTGCACCTATTGTTCCTACTCCCTTTGTACATTTGCATACTCTATCCCCTAGGGATTCTCAGCACAGACAAAGGTACCACAATAATACTCTACTGCTTATCATGAATGCTACGCATGCTATTTCTAATAAATCTAACTGTTGGGTCTGCTCACATTTACCGCATCACGGGGATAAGGAGCTAGGTTGGTATATTCATCCTTTACCTTTGACAACTGCTTGCTATGCTTCTCTTAGAGCACTTTTCTCTGGCCGGTGGAATGATAGCATCTCGGGGAACTTTGATGGAACCAATTTGAATAGTTTTGAGAAACGTGTTTTGACTCTCCTGGCATGCTCGCTTTTCGCAAACAGGAGTAAACCGAATGTTGCTTCTATTAGGCCTTCTGATAAACTGTCTCATCCTTTCCATTCTTTGATTTCCTTTAAGATGGCTCCAAAAGGCAATAAGGATGCCATGCCTCCTTCTTACACTGTTAACCATAGCCCTGATTTAGTTTCTTTTTGCATACAGAGGAATGGAACTCAGTCAATGGGAAATTTTTTTAGGTTGTGCCAACGTTGCAAATTTGGTTTTGGAAAACAGACCTTTGTATGTAGGCAAAGCTGTCTACTTTGTCTTCGGTAATGTAGCATTCCCATGGTTGCCCAGGGATTGGCAGGGAACCTGTTATTTAGGGATCCTGTTACCTGGGGTGTTTATATTTTTATTTATTTTATTTTATTTATTTGTATTGTGCCGGTAGCTCGCAAGCTTTGGGGCGCAGAGACAGGAACACGAGAGACAAGTGACGGATAACATACATGAACCACAAGACAGATATAAAAGATATAGAACTGGGCAGGAAGTAATTGTATGTTTTACTTAAAGATGTAAGTTTTCAATTGTTTTCGGCTAGTACAAGAGAAGTTTTGAAGGCTAGTCCACGGCAGAACGAGAATGGTGACACCCCAGCACAAATCTTGGGAGATAAAGCTAAATCAGTTGTGCCATTTTGGGGGAGATAGCGAATTCAGAAGATATCAGAAAACTAGCGAGAGTACTGGAGAGAACCATCAACCGGACGACGGACATACTCTATAATATGACGTTAGAACGAAAGGCGATAAGATTAGTAGCACTTCAAAACCGAATGGCATTAGATGTCATTGTGGCTGAGCGTGGTGGAGTGTGTAAATTAGTGGGGTCCGCTTGCTGTGCTTTCGTACCAGATTCCTCCCCAACTATCTTCAAGGCAATACAGAATCTGCACGTCCTTAGTTCCGAAGTGCATGTTCCCGAGGGAAACTGGGATTTAAGCGCTTGGTTCTGGGACTTCTTGCGATCTTGGGCTTGGAAGGTACTTTCGGTCTTGCTAATTATTTTGGGAATCCTGTTTCTTTGTTGCTGTATTCAGTGTCTACCAGAATGTGTTCGATGCTAGGGGGATGTTGCGCACAAGCGATAGGTTCGATAGGACATAAAGTGTATGCCCCGGGTAAAACTTCCAAAGAATATGTGTTGAAAGATATTTTAGCAAATGACCTAATGGCAATAGATATTTCCGATAGTGATTCAGGGTGCATGGACGATGATGCATGGAGTTATTTGCAAGGAGATCCAAAGTAGTTTTTAGCACTTGGCATAGGCCAAAAGGAGGGTTTGTCAAAAGAGAAATCGTATCGTGCCTCCTATTGCAATAAATATATGAATATTGGCCTACGCCACGTTGCTCGAAAGTCGCTTGCGAAAGAATCCGTGTTGCAAGGTCCTGACCTTAAATCAATGTAAGCCGCCATTTTAGGTCAATCCACCATTTTAGCTCAATCTGCCATTTTAGGATTCACTTTGTAAAAGTCACCCTGTGAGTTAAAATGGTGGATGATGTCATTCCAGAATACAACATCGCCGTCTTGACCTCTGTACATAGCTAATATGTAACTCGCCTGCAAGCCACTTGTTGAGGTTGTGAACTGAGACCTTGTCCTTCGTTGACATGTGTGTAAAAGGATTACTCGTGCAATGAAACTAATCCACGAGCATATGTTATGTTGAAACAATGCATTCAAATACTGAACGTAGAACATCTGTTTAACTACATTGTATTAATGTTTGAGAAGGCCTGGCTGGATAATCTTAGAATACACAGTTATTGCATAGGCTTGTTGATGCATGTATTAAAGGCAAACCGGTTATGTGCGGTTGTTCGAGACTTGGCACGAACCCTAGATAGGTGATGTATTAAATGGAATATTAACCCAAAGTGGGGCTGGACATCGTGCCCACCAAGTGCATAAAAAGCTAATGCATTCTAATGTACAACGTCTCTCACTGAACACACTGAACCGCGCTGGAGTTCGTTGTGTTGTACTGAGGGCCGATAGCTATCTGATTTTGCTCTGTTTTTGTAACTGGATTCAGTATAAAATACAGTACTTTGTATGTTCCTTTGTAACCCATGTTCGGTGTATTTCCTTTTGGGGTACTCAGCCTCGATATTTTGATTTTGTTTTTACAAGGTAAGCCAACCTTTGCAGTACTGTGGATGTCCCATTGGCATGGCCTATGTAATCTGCCGTGTCCAGGAACGACTGCAGCGATTGACATGCCACCTCCTTGCAATCATTAACCAAATCAAAAAATCATTCCTTGCCTCTCCAGCTGTGAGGTAATCCGTGGCTTCTGCCATAATCGTCCACAGCCTGGGGGAATATTTAGTGAAGGTGTGGGAGGCATTGATTGCCTCCAGGGCCAGTCTCCCTGATGCAAAGATTTTCTTGGTCACTGGATCCGTTTTCTTGTACTCCCTGTCTGTGGGGAGGTTGGAGGTAGATGTAAGTGCCTAGAGCTCACTGTGGTGGCTTGACCCACCAGATCTTCTGGTTTAGGGTGAGACGACAGGAAGGGAATGTCTCCCCTATCCAGGTTTTACTTTTTAGTAAGTTCGGTATCCACAGCTAGCATGGAACATGATCTCTGACACAGTGTACTAATGGGGGCTGATATGGCTGCATTAAATGGTAATGCCCTCTGAGTCTGCATTCCTTTTTCCAGAATGTCTGTGTTCATATGCTGCAAGGGGCTTGGCCAGGGTGTCCAGACCCAAGGCTACAATCACCCTTTCTACAGTTTTCCTGTACTGGACATTGGGGTGACCATAGGGGGATGCCTATTGCAAATCAAGGTCAGGAGAAGTGTCAAGCCCACTTGCTTCATGCAGATCTTCAGCCAGGCCAGCAAATATGCCTGGTCTGTGAGAAAATGGACTCCCCCCAAATCCCCCGTTCATTGGCTCCAAGCTAAAAGGGACCTGACCCCCCCCCATTCCCCTTATTGTAAATGAACCTCATGGAAACGAAGGATGCTGATTGAGACTTGGGGACAAAAGAATGCCAGCGTTGATGTAGACAGGTTCGTTCCAGCGAGGCCTCTCAATGCCTTAATGGCCGCCAGTGCTGGTATCCGCTTCGAATGTCGTTGAGGTGAAGCTTGAGGGCATAACACCTGGCATGGTCACTTTGGCGCCGGAACCTCTGGGCGCAACTGGTGCCTCACTAGCCTGCGTCATAAAGGCCGGAGTCGTACCCGACATGGCCTTCTGTAAGAGATTAATGCCTCCGACTCATCCCTCAGGGCACCTTAAGCTGGGCAGAACTTACCCCGTGCTTCCGAGGAGTCGCTGTCGTGGCTACAACAATGTGTTTTTGTTCTTATGGGAAGATGAGGAGGATGAATGACGCAACCTGCATTGAGAGTGCAAGTACTTTTTCTCTTTTTTGCAGTGTCTGTCCTCCTTCTCAGGCATGGGGCCTTTGGTTGTTGGGCCCAATGACCTAATGGTCGAATTTGGGTGACACTTCGATGGAGGCACCCCATGCTAGCTTAGCCAACTGTTCCCTGATCGCCTTTGGGTTTATCCGCTGATGGTTACCATACTGCTCGATGTTGTGTTCATTTCCATGACACCACATGGCGATACTGTGCCGGTCCTTTAGGGCCTGACATTTCAGTGACAAATTGACAAATAATTTCTCACTGAAGAGAACTGGTCTGAAAACAACATGCTGAACACACAGAAAAAATGAACTGAGTTACAGGGTCATAGTGACGTGTTACATGTACTACCGACATCACATCCGGAGTTGAGGATTGGCGCGACCAAGTGATTGATCAACTGTCAACATTGAGTCGCTCTACGCCCCCTGTCAAAACGTTTACGAGCATCTGACTCTGGAAGGGATGTCTATCTCATGAGGAATCTGCTGGAGAATGCAACCCATTGAACAAAGTTTTCCATGATACTGGTTGCTGTGCAAGGGAAGACTTTCTTGGAAGATGCCTTTGCTGTACATACTGGCCTTAAACCCTCCAAAGGGGTGACCTCTGTGAGAGGTAAAATGAGAGCTTTGTTTCCTGTTCAAAGCGTTGGGGGATCGAGTTTAGATAGTGATGTTGTTTTGAATTACCCTGACCTTGTTCTGGAAAAAGGGAATATGTTATTGCTGAAATAAGTTGGTTTTGGCACAGCGCTGTGTTGTGATTTTGTCATCGTTGTAAATATGGAAGAATTCAGCAAGGATGTTTTTGGCTGTAGTAATGCTGTTGTGTAAAATATTTTCTTCATCTTCCATTTTAAATTACCTCTGAGGTCTCTTAAACATCTCTGTCTAGAAACGGGATTAAATGTGTTGCAAATGTTTATTTGTGTGAAATAGGAGGGTGAGTAGTTAAGTGTCATTTCACTTGATATTGGTTGTAATTGGGGTTTTTAATTGTTTTTGAATAACAGGATAGAGGGTGGCCAGAGGTCTGGAGAGTTTACTCTATGGGGTAGAGAGTAGGGCACTCAGAACATTTAGTGGTGATTAGAAGAATGAAGGCTTCTGAAAAGTTCGAGTGTGTATTTCTTTTCATCAGTCTGACCACTTATTTAATGACTGAAAATGGATTGTGGAGGTTTCGAGTGCATGCCAGTCTGGCTAAAAGAATATTGTGATCAAAACTGTGGAGAGACAACCATAATATTTGATAGGGTTATGCTAGCAGTGACAATGACATTTAGTGTTTGCTTCCGCACAAGCGTAAGTGTACATAAACACAATTTGAGATTCATTCAGCCACAACACTGGTAAGGAAGAGCGTGGTTTGTTTGGTTGTTGAGCCATCCAATTCTGTTGTAAAGTCCTTCATTATAAGAATCATGTAGAGGAGAGATTGAAGTTTAGGTATGAATTAGGTCACATTTTTGGAGAAGCAGAAGATGCCCTAGGATAGTTTGTAGAAGGTGACAGCCAGGCATGTTTTGTGGTTTGAAAAGCATTTTCAGAAAGTCTTTTCAAAGGGTAGAGCAGAGGTTTTGGAAACCCTAGTACTAAACATGCATGCCAAGGAGGAGTGGGTAACCCCCTCCATTTAGTTATTTCATTGTGTTATTGACTTTGATTTTGCGTTAGTCGCCTAAAGCTCAACAGTTTTGTAGTCTAAAGCATTGCCAAATCGATTGAGTGCCAGGAACAACTGGAAAAGGTATTTTTCCCAATAAAGGTTAACAGAGGACTTTTCATTGGCCTGTGCACTATCCATGTTACCAAGCCAGGACACAGTAGACACATTTTGAACACTGGTCGTTTTTGGTGTTAATACCTTAACTGTACCATATTAGTGAGCTGTATGTCTGAAAAAAGCATGAGGTAAGTCTGGGTGAACCTACATCTGGCCAATCTTGCAGATTTTAAAAAAATGACATGGCTGGGAGATCATGCTGGATTCGAACGCAACCCAAAAGAAGCCTCACAACAGCTCCTGAATTTAAAGGCGAGTTATGGGTTGCATTTCAGAATGCTGTATAAAATGGCAAAATCTTTTAGGGCAATTCAGTGGCACTAGGGAGTTTCAGCATTAACAGACCCAGCTCACCTCCATTATCCTCTTTTTGGGTTTCTTATGCTGTAAACGAAAAAGCTCACAACCTTTATTGTTGGGGAGATTTGGTGATGTTGGGTTGTCCTTGTTTGACAAGCGTATTCGTTTTTGAGGCTTTCCTGTTCATACTTGCTTCCTTATATTTTTTATCAAGCCTCCTTTGTCTTTCGATTTTTAGTCTTTTTCTTCATGAAAAGTTTCAAACACACCAACAAACAAGCCCACTGTCCTTCGCCAATTTCCTTTGACGTTTGTTTTCAAGTAAAGAAAATCCCTATTTTCTCATTTCTATATCTAATCCCATTTGGATGTGAGTTTGTTCTACAAGGCTTTGTCTGACTTCTTCCATTTCTTTGCCTTGCTACTTAACCCCTAAAAATTATGAACAAAGAAAACCACTTCCCTTTTTTTAATCTTATTTTTTTGTGTGAAACCTAAAAAATAATCCTCCGTGTGTGTGAACCAGAGAATCCTTCTTGTGTTTGAGAACACTTTCCAATTGTCTGTGTGAGTCTCGTGTGAATCCATTTGTTTGCTCTTGCCAGTGCCTTGCCTTCAGAGGGAGGGATCAAGGAGGAAGAATAGGTTTATTTTTTTTACTGGAGGAGGATAGTACTTCTCATGCCCTGGGAGCGAATGATTTATCTGTTGTATTTGGATTGGCAGGTATAAATCAAGCCCAGCTACAGCAGTTGTTTCTTCAGTTGTGTGCCAGGGTCATGGCCATGTCAAGGGAGGGGGGGCTTGTCTACCTGGCGCAGGAGGTTCATTAAGATCAAAGTCAGAACCAGCCCTGTCCCAGATATGGTAAATGGGGTGGGGTCACCAGTCCCTGAAAAATCCCCCCTATGTGCCACAAATATTGTTAATGGTACACCTCTTTATCTCTCAGACCCTCCTCATATGGTTGCTGGCCATGGTTCTCATTTCTCTTTCAGAACCAACTCCCAGAATTCCCTTGGAAGCAGTCACAACAACTAGACACTGGAATTCACTGAAGGGGAAACCAGCAATACGAGCACTAAGACGACACAGAAGTCCTCACCATATCCCAACAACAACCAGCACCTCAGAGAAGTGCAAAACCTACCACAAAAGAAGAAAAACCAGACTCCAAGCAGAACAGAAAACCAGCCAGAAAACCATCAGAACTGTTTGTAAAGACGTGTGGTTAAAGGTTGAGAAGTTCAGAGGGGAGTATTTAAACCTCTGACCTGGACCTGGGTCCTGGGGAAAAGGCAGGCACAGATTGGCGCATTGTGTTAAGTGACCACTACCGTAAATGGGAAGTGGAGAAAGACACTGAACCACCAGCGCCATACTATAAAAACAGACCAAAGGAGTGGCAGAGTGTGGATTGTACAGGTGAAGGCATAGGAGGAGCTGGAAGTGGAGGGGGAGACAAGGTGGTGGATGGACATAGAAGCCGAATGTTGGAGAGTTGGTGGCAGAGCTTCGCTAAGGTGAGGTATTTGTGAGAGAGAGTGGTACTTGCCGTTTCTAGTGCAGGAAGTGGGGAGGAAGTGTATATCACATGTGTGTGAGGGAGAGATATAGTATAGGAGATAGAAGTAGGGGAGTGGTGTAGTAGAGGGAGAGGGAGTGATTGTTAGGAGAGAGTGGGGCTAGAAGAGAAGGGTCCAGGAGTGTGGTGCGAGAAGAGCAGTGTTGGAAAGAAGTGGGTTGAGGGTGAGAGTAGTGAGAGTGAGTGCAGAAGAAGGGTGAACAGGATACCATATCCTTGAGTTTGGGGAGATGAGAGAAGCAGTAGTGCAGAAGGTTTGGTAGTATTATGAAGTATAGAGGAGCAAAATCAAAGGGTGGATGTGAGGACTGGAAGTGTGGAAGACAAGGGAGAGGAGTGTGGAGAAGGTAGAGTAGCAGTAGTGTAGAGTGGGGAGAGTAGTGTGGAGAGAGTAGCAGTTTGAAGAAGTGAGTAGTAGTGTGAAGAAAGGCGTAGGAGTGTGAAGAAGGGAGTAACAGTGCACAGAAGGGCATAGAGGAGAGTAGTAAGATCACAGAGAAGGTAGTAACATTGGAGAAAGGAGATGGAAGTGGGGAGGAGTTGGACAGATAGAGGAGAGTAGAGGAAGGAGAAGAATAGTAAGGCGATATAGAGAGTTTTAGAACTAACCAATAGTAGTGTGGGGCCAGGTAGGAAGTCTCTAAGAGAGATTTGACAGTTTCTATACAGGGACCCTACCATTAGAAGGCAGTATATCGATAGGATGGTTTACCGGTTGGTAGCACTAATTGGGTGTTACAGTCGCATGGCTCAGGGGTGGGGGGAATCCCATGGGAAATGAGGGGGACTGCCCTAGTGCCACTTCCCTAACCCCTTTTCAAGCATGTGCCTTTTGATGTAACTCTTGCCTGCCTCTGTCCTGATAAATCTCTATCTTTCACAAATCAATCCCCACCTTTGCTGTATTCATCAATACATACACTGAAACGTCCTTGAAGCTCTGATTTCTTTTTAAATTGTTACAGTTGATAAATCAATTTTTCAATATAGAAATACAGAATAAAAGTAAACAACAATTAAAACATTACAAATCATCCTTAACAGCTTGACAACTTAAAATCAAGACCAAAACCAAAACCAAGATCCTTGTTACCACTAACTAACAAAGTTTTTCTATCTATATACAATTAAAACAGCAAATAATAAATCAAATATAAAACAAACATTCTTCATTACTTTGTTGCCATCACCCCTAACCGGTAGTAAGAGTAAATGCAATTAACAAGGCCAAGGTAATGATTTTCCACACTATTACCTAGCATCCACACTCCATTACCATCACTCAAACTCCATCACAGTTGTTGTCATCTGTTAACTACCGCAATTCTTACTTTGTTCAACCTGGTATTGTTTATATACCACCACAATGATTCATGCGTTAATAGTGTATAACCTTCAAGCTGTGGTCTAAAGAACACAGTTCTTTTCTCAGTTAAAGAGGGACAGATAATCATTAGATGATATAATGTTTCCCTCACTTCTGTGTCTTTACAGAATCTACAAAAACTCATCTTTCCTGGGATTAGCTTCCATTTGGCCAAAACATCCCTAGTATGCCAGATATTAAGTATATATCTCAAGAACATATCTCTATATTTTGCTCCAGGGAATTTCATTAAGTATGATTCTGCTGTTCTTAGCTTTTTTATCTCTACCTTATAAAAACACTTCCATGTTTACTATTTGTACATTGATCATAAGTGTTGCACTAATCCCATAGCAGAATTTTCGTCTTTGCCTTCATTGGATTGTTTATTAACATATCATCTGACACATTGGCTTTCATCAGGAATTCTCTGACCCTTCGCCTCCACAATGCCATTGCGCAATGATCTGTTGTCAATATATATGTACACAAAATATGCATGATTGAATTCCCTACTGACATTATTACACATTTACAATATATGCAACACAATTTCCACGTATACATTGTGTAGAGTGAAGTCAGCCCCAACTCATATCGAACCAGACAGATTGACACCGATTTAGGAAGTTTCAACAATGTTTTCCAATAGGAATCCTCCAACACTGACCAAAACAACTCATCCCTCCAAGACCTCATATCAACGCCATAATCACTGTTGGTACAGCTTTCTGGCAGTAGAATATAACTATAGGTTTCAAAGAAAACATTCCATATTTATAATTCAGCAGTGAAGCCTGAGCCGTAGCTGTTTTCTTCAGTCTGATTTCGTTATAATAAGGTATGTCACCCTCAGAGATGTTCATATTGAGGCCCAGATAGTTATATTCTTTAACATTTTCAAGACGCTGAGACTGCAGAAGCCAGGACAGGGCTGCCTTTTTCTTGTACATTCTTTCAATCTTCATAGTTTTTGATTTTGATAAATGTATGCTCAGTTCGTTTTGCCGGACATATTTTCCTACCACATCCAATGAGCCTCTGTAACCCCCCTGGCTGTTTTCGCTAGCAATACTAGATCATCAGCATAAAACAGCCAGGAGATCGCAATTATAGCCAACCGTGGAGAATCTGACACTAGACTCCTGAATTCATCCGCCATGTCTGCTATATAAAAATTGAATAGTGAGGAGGCCATTCGACACCCCTGCTTCAAGCCTCTAAAGGTATGAATGCAGCGAGTCAAGGTGCCATCCAGTGATGTTGTAATTTGGATCGAGGTGTTTGTGTGAAACTCCTGTATCCAGAATTTCAAATGTTCTGGGCACCTTCTATATTCCAACTTTTTGAACAATAGTGGCCTAGACACAGAATAAAAGGCAGTTTCAAAATCTATGAATGGCATATATAAATTTTGATTCATCTGCAATTTGTGTTTTTTAATAGCATGGATAACCTGTAAATGAACTGCTGTTCTCAGCCCTGGTCAAAATTCCGCCTGAAATGGGTCATTCATTTCATATTTATTGGTCCATTGATTAAATTCATCCAATACAAAACGAGCAAATAACTTACCAGGTGCATCCAATAATGCCACCGGCCTATAATTCTTGGGGTCTGTTCTATCCCCCTTTTTGTAAATTGGAATTAAAATAGATTTCTGCCAAGAAGCTGGAAGTTTATTTGTAAAGATTAGTTGATCAAATATTACCTGCAAAATAGAAGCTCATGCTTCTGGATGTTCTTTGAGCATGGAATTAGAGAGCCCATCAGGGCCAATTGATCCTGATGAACCCAACTTCTTCAGAGGATATATGTCCTTCTCCATAATTTTTAACTGCAATATTTCCTTAGGAAACCGACTTGATTGCCGATTGGACCAAACACTACTCGCATATAAAGATGAGTAATACTCAGTCCAAACTTCCTCAGGCACCGCATTGACTTGGCAAATAGATTGAACAGGTACATGTATATTTTTTATTAACCCCCAAATCATTGCAGAGCTTTTTGTTGTCAATGAGTACAACATAATTCTAGCATCTTGTAAAATCATCTGAGCTCTGTGTTGTTTCAAACAATTTTTATAAGAAGTCTTCAATTTGGCAGTTGCTTTTTTACATTCTACTGGATCCCATTCATTGATGCTGCGTATAACCTTCCCAAGTTGCATCTTTTTTATGCGCTCCTCGTTATCACTCGATGAATTTTGTGATTATTCTGCCCCACTCAAACACTTTATTTTTAATAGATGTAGTACGGGGATATAGTTCCCGTCTTGGTATAATACGTTTGATTCCAGTATATCTTTTGGATATGATATGACTTTCAGTAAGTCTGTCAACATTGGTGAAGTCCATCTAAAATGATTACCCTTAGCAGACAACAGCAAGGAATTACGATACACTTCCTTATCTTTACACACAGTATCGACAGACCACTGCCAATTCATTGCCAGTATACTATGATCACTCTGTTTAAGTTCTGATATTCTAAGCACGGTTAACAGATTGAACATCTTGTTATCCACAAAAATATAGTCAATTAGTGACGTTGACTTATCTCTACGCCATGTATGCTTTGGGGGAATATCTTCAGAGATTACACCGTTCTCCATGTTAAGACCTCTTTCTCTCATCTACAAGTTGGTTTGCCTAGCTGTTGCCGTTAATTTACCTCTGTCACTCTTCAAACATGTCGTATTCAAATCACCAGTCACAATAGTGTAGTTTATCGTAACATCT
The DNA here is from genome assembly GCF_040938575.1 of Ambystoma mexicanum. NCBI lineage: Eukaryota > Metazoa > Chordata > Amphibia > Caudata > Ambystomatidae > Ambystoma > Ambystoma mexicanum. The sequence continues at coordinate 908,527,382 of NC_090922.1, forward strand.
TTTGCTATTAAATCTAGACAGTCCCCCATATCTTTTAAAAAGGTACTATCTTTAATATCCAGATGGTTTCAATAGATGTTCACACAGGCTATAACTTTCTTGCCAAATATCATTTTAAATACTTGAATATGTTTGTTTGGGGTGTGCCAAGGCAACATCTTCCATCCATTACCAGTCTTAAGTACAACCATTAGACCTCCCTTGGGTCTACCACAACCTTTGCTGGTACCAATTCAATTTGGTGATTTTCCCAAACCAGAGCAGAATCCAGCCACACTTCTTGCAACATTAATAAATCATATTGCTCCAACTGTGCCCTTGAAGAGGAGGTCAAATGTCCATTTCCTCTCGTATTCCAAGAGGCCACCCACAACTTGTTTTTCCAAAATATTATTTAGCTATCATCTCTTCAACATTGAACCATTTGCAGGAAAGGTCCCCAAACGAAGTCGTTCGGCATGCATGATAGAATATGAGACTGACACTGGATTTTGCTTCCATGGTTTGTTTTCAGGCATACCAAACATTTTCAGATGATTTAATTCAATTATTTGGGTATTCTCAGCCAGATTAAGCACCATGAAACCAATCTGATAAATTTCCATTCTTTCCTGCCATATTGCATCCTTTACAACATTTGACGTCATCCATATCTTGACCACCGTTCTATCGTATTCATGAATGAATTCAATCTGGGCCAAGCCAGATGACTTCACTCCTTGCAACCGTGGAATATTTCCCAAAATATTTAAAACTGATGATCTATTTAGATCATAAAACCCATGTCCCCCCCCCACATTGAACTATTAAACTTACATGCATCAACTCATTACAATTACCATGATGACCATTCATTCTCTCATTCTTTTCAGTTTGTCTCCCATTGATGGTCTCTTTGTATCAAGAATATTCTGAGCAGGAAGGACCCGAGGCGGCCTCTGCTCTGTTTGTCTGCCTACAAACCCTCTATTCAATTCTAGATTACTCGGCGGTGCCCTCACTGACTCAATCATTCTGCCCTCTTTCAACCACTTTAGGTTGTCCTCACCCACCCGTTTAGAGGTCAGTTCCTGTTGTATAAAAAATTGCCTCAACGATTTTTCAATCTCTTCTCTGTGCTCTTCAAGTGTCCTATATTTACCTTGACTGGGGGTTTCAAGTCATGCGATTCCTGTAGATTCTTCAAACTCACATGACCCAACCACAGTTCATTTTGCCTCACTCATTTCACTGTCCTTTTTGCTTATTTCTAGCAACAAATTGTCCAACGGAGCATATTTTAACTCAAATTGAGAAGTACCCGGAGTTTCCGCCACTACTTGTTTAGGTTGCGATGTTTGCCCTTTTATTTTAGCTAGAGTGGCATATTTTATCACAATTGCAGCACTTTTATCCTGCACTCGTTTGTCAGGCAAGGTTAATAACTTTATAAATTGCCTAGAATTTTAACTTTTTTGCAATTTTGTTATTTTCTGATTCTTTTCCTTCTTTTGTATTATTGGTTTAGACTTCTTAACAACATTTTTGCTTGGTAACTGCAGGCTCTGAGCAGCAAATATGTTATAGACAGGATTGTCTACTACCACAGCCTTTTGCTCAAGATCATTTTTATTTATCTTCTTCTGCTCCTTGTGTTTACTTAATTCTGATATTTCCTCGCCCTTTTCTTGCTGTACGGCACAGCCATTTATTTGTTCTTTACATTTATTCCTTTTTGGTTTTGCAACTATTGCCTTTACTTCGCTAGCTCGTTCTTCTTTATCTAGTTGTAGTGCCGCTCGCACAACAGATTCTTTTTGGGTTTGTAACACTTCATTTTGTTTATTACCCACCTGTATTGGAGACACATTTAGAACCTCTCGTTGTTCATTTATCGTTCTTGATTCTACTAATTCTCTTAGTAGAAAATGTTGATCAGTGAGACGAGAGTCTAAGGACTCATAAAGCTTGTCCAACGCAAATAGGGCAGTATTCATAGCCTGCAGTGTATTTTCAGCTCCTGATAATACCTCTTGCCCAACACTTTCATTTAGATCCATTGCTTTAGCCCTGCATTGTCGTGGAGTAGGTTGTGTAAAAGAAATTGAGAGCACTGAGGACTCATGCTGTGAGTCCGTAAACCTCACTGGTGGCTGAGACAACTGCTCTCTTTCATCTGTTTCACATGATTGCAGACCCCGATTATTCACATTCATTTCCAATGGCCTAGTAGCCTCATCTACATGCATTTCACCTTGCTCATTCTTTGGTTCCTCATTCACAACAGTATCTTTGTTACAATCTTGTGGGCAGTCCGTTGCTACTACATGTACCTGCACAGTGGTCACTTCATTCATTAAAAGCGGTGTAACAGAAACCTTTTTTGCCGGCACGACAAATTCTCCCAATAAATCCTTTTGAGAAAAGGCCATCATCAGGGAGTCTGGGGCGAACATAAATAGATGGCATTATTTACCTCACCCGCTACTTTATCAGTTATATCTTGCACTTCAATCCCAGCAATAGGGACCACATTCATTGGAACACTCAAGGACGGACATTCTGGGTAGAAGTTTCCAATATCCGTTGTGTTTGATAGCAGTCTTGAGTGTTGCGCATTCCTGCGCGGAACGCTTGGAATAATGTTGCCACGTTTAGGTGTAAATCATAATCATCAACTCTGCTGCCCATGGGCGGCATGCCTGTACATAGAGTAAACATTTTGCCACCTTTTAGAGGGGCTAGCTAAAGCACTTCACTCAAATGGATAACAATGGATGACAAAAACTATACAGTGAAAAGAGAAAATAAAGAATAAGAATAAATATCCCAAATATATATGACTCTCCCCTCTCCGCTCACCAGCTCTAACAGCCGTAACAGCCCTTTCACAAGCCCTTCCATGAATGCGCGTGGGCCGCTCCTAATGAAGGGACTGCTGGGAGCCGGGCTCGGAGGCAGAGGCGTAGCGAAAAGATCACTACAAAATCATTAAAAATGTTTGTTTTCAGACATCAGCCTCCACACTCCACACTATGAAGGTTGTTTTGCTATCTTTGCTGATATATGCTGCAAGTACCGTGTCAGCGTGTCAAAAGTCAAACAAAAGTCCTCGTAGCAGCTTCCAACAATTGAAGGGATCCGCAGCCGTAACAGCCCTTTCACAAGCCCTTGCACGAATGCGCGTGCTGCTCCTAATGAAGGGACTGCTGGGAGCCGGGTTCGGAGGCAGAGGCGGAGCCAAAAGATCACGTGTCAGCATGTCAAAAGTCAAACAAAAGTCCTCATAGCAGATTCCAATAATTGCAGGGATCCGCAGCCCTTTCACAAGCCCTTCCACAAATGCGCGCCTCTGATTTATTCAGGCCACCGGTGACAGATGGGAGTGTTTTTGTGCATTGTCAGGAAGAGAGGAGGAAGTAGGGATGACAAAGGGGGGTGTATCATTGCCATAGGTGGAGAAGAGGAAGAGGAGGAGATTGAGGCGGCATGAACCTCAGACAACCTTGCAGGGAGTCTTTGTGCCAGAGATTATGGGGGGGGTGTCTGGTGACTGGAATGTGGACTGAGAGTCCATAGCTGAAGCTAGTGATAATGATTGTTTTGTGGTACTCCTAGAGACGAGCAGCAAGAGATTGTTCACAGTCCTCAGGTATTCAGATCTGGTGTGTGCATTGGAATAGGGAGGGAAGAAAACCAGGACAGCATAACAGCATTTGAAACCATAAATTAGGAGGTCCAGCAGTATTCAGATCATCCGTTGTGTCAAGCGTCACATGCTGATGCAAGTGCTGGACAGTAGCATCTTACAATGTGACAAAATTCATCATGGTAGCTACCTATGCTATAGGAGGTTTAAGTTGAGCAAGGCCTATGGCTTGGTTAAGGCACCTCCTATGTACCCTTCATATTACACATCAGAGTTAATTTGTGATTTTAATATGCAAGCTTATTTTAATTGTGTAGATAAACCAAAGCAAGATACATTGAGGGGATGATATCCTCTGCATTCCATCTGATTCTCTTCCACTATTATCTGTCAATTTTTGCAGGACTGTTTTGGGAATACTGTGATTGTAATTCATGCTAGCCAGGGCAAGCTTACTCTGTCAAAACTCTGAATCAACAGATTTTATTTGGGCATTTTGGTAGATTCCAGCTTTCTGAACTTTATCCGAGGTTGGGCAAATAGTTTTGGCGAGTTTCTGCCAAAATGCTATGAACACAGCATTCACAGTTAGATTTCTGTATTAGTCTTTTGTAGACAGCGGTTGCATGAGAAGTTGAGGAATGATATTTTTGTTGAGGGGAGGTAGAAAATTAAGAGTATTTATGTGAGGGAGAGTACACAATATTAATAGGCTTCGTTTGCAGGAACTGCAGAAAAAGAAAATCGTCTTTAGTTAAGGTAGAGTTAGAAAATTAAAAAAGGATGTGGTTGGGGGAGACAAAGAATATTGACATAGGTGGGCCATCCTTTGTGACTACTACTATGAGCAGAGAGAATCCCAGTCACTATTTTGCATGACATACACATACATGACATTTATTGTCAGTGAATAAGGAGTGGGGAGAAAAGCACAACATTGTTTGAAGGCACTCAGGAGATTACATTCCGTGGATGTCAGTATGTCAACTTTTTTTTTATTAAACAAATTAAACGCTGTGACTAGGCTGTAACTTCGTTGCATGGTTACAGTGAAAGTGTTAGAATTCTTTAGAGCAGTAGAAGATAATATTCAGTGGCTGTAACTCAATTTGGCATATATTTTGACAAGCGAACATCCTAGTAGCATATGAAGGCTTAGAAGTCTCTAGAGAATGGAGACTAAATTCAGTGGTTGTCCTGGGTCTGCAACATTTTTGATGCATGAGAGAACAAGCTAGCTGTAGAGAAATGCTTTTAAAATTCTTTGAGGGCAGCAGGAGATCATAGTAAGTCCAATCATTTTGGACGAATGAGAGTGAATACAGGTTGCAGAGAAAAAGTATTGGAATTCTTCAGATTCAGGAAGCTATTGTATTCAGGGTCTGTAACTGAGTGTGCCACATGTTTGTGATGAAGCAAGAGTTGATCCAGGGAAAATATCTTAGAATTCTTTCAAGGCAGGAGAGCAAATACAGTGCTTGTACTGGTTATGCTCCATTTTTATGGTAGTGGACGAAAAAAGTGCTAGGAACGAATGTGTCTTAGAATTATTTGGTGGGATGAGACTATATTCAGCGGCTGTAATGCAACGTGCCAAAATGTTGTCAGTATGAGAGAAAATATTAGTTGCGGAAAAAAAAGATTTGAATTCTCTGGAATTTGGGGCAATATGTATTCAGTGTCTATATCTCAGGGTACCCACTTTTTGTGATGAATGAGGGAAAATACATGTTTCAAAGAAAGGAGGGCGGGGGAGTTTGAATTCAGTGGCTGTAACTCAGTTTACCATCCTTTTGTGAATAGACGCATTACAAGTTGAAAGGAACTTTACTTTCTTGGAAGCAGCAGAAGATAATATCTAGTCCCTATAACTCCAATGCATCATTGTGTGTTTAACGAGAGTAAATACTAGTTGGACCGAAGAGGTGCAAGAATTCTTTAGAGGCAAGAGGTCATTCTAATCAATGGCTGCAGCTCAGTGCACCATGTTTTGTGATGGATCGGTGTGTAGATGAGAACATTTCAGACAATCGGGGTATAAATCACAGTGCCACTTATCCTTAGAGAGTCACACGCAGATCTGATCCACTGAGCAATGCATTGTGGGTATGCAGTAGAGCTGGAAATCATACATGTTTGCTACATGTGAGAAAAAGTGCCTTTGTATTATAGGGCACCTCTATTTTATGCATAGCGTTACCAACCAAAAACAGGCAGCTTTCAAGGACTCAGTTTGCCACCTACATGTTTGACCCTTACTGGGGGATCACCAGTGTCCTTCTGACTAACATCTGTGAGATAGGGGCATTGAGACATGTTTACCAAACAAAACAAGGGGGTTCTGGGAGTCCCTCTACCGACACGAACACGGCGCATTGACCGGTTCTTGGGTGTGTGGCCCCTGGGAGAGTCTCAACCAAGTATTTGGCTCACTTTCCCTTTCACAGGGGCAGTCCAGCACTGAAATGCTAGGCAATTCTCCTTTGAACAAGAGTACCAACAGCAATCCAGACACCTGTTGCGGGTGAGTCGGGCCTCCTCAGTGAGGTGGAGCTGTACTTCTCTAAGAACAGCTAAGTAACACATGCCCCAGCACTACCCAGTAGATATCACTAGATGTTCACCTCTATTTCAGAGCCACTTTAGCAATGCATTGTGGGTATCCACATTATCTCAAATGCATGCCTTCCATGTCACAAAATTCAGTTTATGGTCTGTTGCCCACAATCGACTGATCGTGGGTGCAGAAGATCATAAATGAAAGCTTGAGGACCACCAATGCCACGCCACGCTCCATACCGCACACAAGTGCATGTTGGGGCTGATGGGCCCAAACTCACTGGCCCAGAAGAGGGAAGACATTGGCGCAGAGAGAAGGTAATTGTGGGTTTGTGTGCATGTTTGGTGATATGGGTGGGGCACACAATGTATGTAGCTGGAGAAGGGGGAGCGAAAGATTGGGTCGGGCGTGAAACCTCTGATCAAAAGTAATTTCTGCCAATGCAGGAGAAAATGGGGCTGGGCAGGAGACTCGGGAGTAAAACCCTGTGAAATGGCCATTGTCCTGTCTGTTGATGGCCGCATTAATTCGGGCTAATAAACTCTACCGTTTTGGTATGTGGCCTTTAATGGGCAGAATTTAGACATAGAACCTCAAATTCTTTATCTTACTGGGCAGTGCTATTTTGTACATGTCATTTTCACTCCAAGACAATTAGCTGCCAAGGATGCAGACAGCTACATTCATGTTTCACCCTTATTAGGGATATTCTTGAAGATAAACTAGAACAAGAACTATTTAACAATTATGGACTTTCTTTTTTCCCTTCCTTAGTTATGTGCTTTGCGGGAATTGCACCAGTTGTTCTTTTTTTCTGTCTTTTTTCCTTTATTTTGGCTTAAACACCCATTTGAGACCTTTTTTTTAGCCTTGTTTATGCTCTGTGTAAATCTTCTATGAATTACTTTGGTTGAAAATGATGAAGAAACAATCAAAGTGTACTGATTAGACGTATAATAATAATAATAATAGTAATAATAATGATGATGATGAGCAAGTTCAAGGCAAAACATCCATCTCCAGGCTGCAACGCAATGGAAAAGAATTAAAACGAGAAGGCCAAGGAGAAGGAGGACGACAATGGCATTGTAACATGGAGGGGAAGACAAAAAATATTCTACCACATTTGCAGAGGGTCTTTCAGACATATCCTTGAAGATCTGAAAGTGAAAATCTGTCTGTGCAACTCCGCCACCTTCGTGTCAAGATGACTATACTAGAATAAGCCTTCTTGTTCATGTCTAGCAAATACAACCAAAGTGTGGAATTGTTTCATATGGGTGAGAGACAGACAACATTCACCATGTTCCAGAGAAAAGCGTGCCAGACAAAGACTGGGGCCAAATTTGTTGCCACACTGCTGCAGTGCCGTATGTTGCAATAGCATGCACGAAAAGTAGATGAAGCCCAAGGAAGTCTACTGCAGCCTTTTCACCTGCAGCCAGTAAACATTCCACCTCAAAACATAATGCCACCCCGGAAGCCTTTACTGTGATGCTATACATAGCTCTAGTGACTTAACTGCAATGGTGATGAAGTCTAATAGAACAGTAGTAACAAAATTCTGCTCCTGCTATTTTACAGCTACTGTAATGCACAGAGATCGACCTTGTAACAGATGAGACAGTACCCCATGCAATTGTTTGTATTCACTATGTTAAACAACATATTAAAATGGAACCGATTTTTGGACACATAATTCCTTGCAACAAGACCGCTGAAATTATTGATTTTACAGCATCCGCCAAAGTTCCGTTTGCCCAGCAATGAAAAAAAAATGGCTTTAGGTGGTGCATCTTTCAAGCTTCTTATCACGCATGTATTTGAGATATTCTCAGGCAGCATTGCCTAGTGTTGTATTTCAGTGACTTCCAACTCCAATAATTTGCTGTGGTGTATTTTTATTGTCTATGGCATTAACTGCTTTCTTGTACACTGCCAAATTTGAAAACATTAAAACAGTTGTCCCAAAAAAGTCTCCAGCAAGGACCAAAAGAGGGTACATTTGTAGACAGGAGTAGGATGTTCAAGCGGTTTTATCAGAGCATCTGGTGTTGTGTAAATATGAATTCGGTGTCACATGTGTGTCTTCTTCTGCACACAGCCGAAGTAATATCAGCATTGGATTCAGTGGTGGTCTGATGCATTTTCCATAGGTCATCACCATTTAAAAATCACATTGTGCTTTCTTTCATCCATGACAGAAAATGGAAAAATGAAAAAAGCCCATTCCTAGCAGGCAGCTGCTTAAATGTTGCACATGAAAACAAAACATATGTAAGACTAGGTAGAACTTGGATTGCTGCCTTCAGAGGCTTTTAAAACAATATAGCAAGTCATATGTTTGCAACCATGTTCTATCATTGGAGAAACATAGGATTCTGAGATATTAATTCTGCATTACCAGGATTAATTCCTTTTCTCCTTTCATTTCTACAGACAGTGGAGAAACGTACAGTGCTCAATGTGGTTGCACATTTTCCCACATAACAAAATGCTGGGAAAGCAGCATTTATTCAAACAGCATGGTTTTTAATTGTTATGTACAAGTCATTCAGATTGTGACCCTTCACACAATTGAAGAGCCACTTCAAACAGATATGACCTCATTGCTGCCTCCTTGGAGGAGCATTCTGTGGAAGAAGGGTCATTGGAAGCCGTCGTTCACACTCTAGGACTAGTCAAGTCATGCAGTTGATTGGGGTGGCTGTGAGGTTCTCAGTGCCCAACCTTAATAATTACACCTTGATTGACGAATGTCTTGCATGGGTTGCATTTCACAATGATTTCATCTTCTTCAGTCTCTTCCTCCATCAAGCTAATGCAGTCCCAATGCCATGATGAAGGGTTAACTGTCTTAGATGAAGCTTGTGTCTCCTGCCCTACCTGAAACTTTACAAGAGACAATTGTGCATGTAGTGACGCTCTGCGATGGTATTCACAGAAATATATTTTTCATAAAAAACATATTCACAATAACACCAACTTGCTAATATTACATATTTACATCCCAAATTAAATAAGGCACGCATCCGTCAAAGTCCCATCTTCTGGAGAGCTTTGGTTCACAAATGACGGTTTTTCGCGCTTTTGGTCGGTTACTCAGTGTCAGTTCTGTACCACGTTTTTCACATACATGCACATACCATCTGGGCATATTCCTGTGGTCTCCTGTGTTACCACTAACATAGCCAAAAGTGGATTGGCGGCCTATTGTTCAGGTTCTCCTGCGCTCTTCTGGGTGATTTTTTTAGCATGCATAATGCTTTTCGGCGGTCATTATGATGTTCCTGATGCACACAGCGCACAGTAATGTTGCAGGGCCTGGACTAGTGGGTTAAAACATCCCACAAGCTTTAAGGTTGGACAGCTTGATGAGTTCCACTGTTGAACTTTATTAATTCCCAAGCATATTAGATGCCCCACTCCAAAGAGCTAAACGAAGGGTGAAACATCTTTGATTGTTGAACAGTTTTTGGAAAGGTCTGTCTTTGGGTCTTTGTGCAACAGTGCACAATTAGTGTACCAGCCTTCAATTTGTGAGGACTCATTTTTCGTTAGGGCATATGTACATACTTTCCACCACTGTGTGACCTCATTATTTGGCAAACCCTAGAGGTAGCAATAGAGAGGATGTTAAAACTAAAGATTAATACAGGATAGGTTTACTGGCCTCTGCTTAGCAAAACAAACAAAGAAAGGAAGTCAGCAGGGATGCTTTAACACCCCCAAATGACTCCTTAAGAAAAACTATTGAGGTTTCTTGTCAACATCGAAGGGGGGGGCAACACAAATAGAGACCCGTTCTATCTGAATAGCTTGAAATTTACTGATGCCAGGCTTGATTCTGAATGACCTTATTATCCCATTTTATAATCTTCACACTTTGATTTCCAGAGTCTGGCAATTCATGATGAGCACAGACCCAGAATCCTTATCTGGGTCAGAGTCATGCACCACATGAGTAACCTCACCTGGCTGGTTGCTTGCTGACTGAGCATAACTGGTTTCTGGAAGAATTTCTAGTTTTTGGTGTACAGTAGTAGTTGTTGCTGGTGCAGTGGAGTCTCTAGGAAGGGCCTGGTTGTAAAGACTGGTAGGGGGTGTCTGTAATTCCGCTCTCTATATGGTAGAGGAGAGGCACAGAAGACCACAGCCAAGATTCTCTATAAGGTAGCAATGGACGAGCAATCAAGGCCTAGCTTCTCAGGAGGTGATGCGGGCTGGTTCTTAAGTACAGTGTAGTCCCTGAACCCCGACAAAGGAATGTCCACACACTGTATTACTGAAAACACAGTCTTTATATAATTAATATTCAAAGGTATGTACACGATCACAATAACGCACTTTGTACTCGGAAGTCAATAATGATAAATATATTCAAGTCTAAAGTGGTACCACTAAGGTTATCAAATCTCATTAAAGTGCATCAACTGTACGGTTAAAATGTCACACAGATTAATAACGAGGAAACCAGCAATAGAAATAGGAAGGAACGCAAGATGGTTGAAACAATAGGCAGAATACTGACCCCTACCGCGAGGTGCAGTTCTGAGTGGAGATCCCCCCACCTGGGCAACCTGTAAATAAAGATATATAGCACAAGCCCAGTCCATATAATGTTCGATAGTCTTACTTCTTCCTATTAAGGTTTTACCCCCCCAATGTACCTGGTGGAGTAGAGTTCTCCGACGATGTGCTGACCGATCCTTCTTGAGTGCCTCCCTTTCAGGCAGGAGCCACGGATCGTCGAGAAGTGTCGGGGAAGTTGGCGTTTGGTGTCAGGGAATCGACGGCCCTTCTTGAGTGCCCTCCCTTTAAGGCAGGAGTCACGGGTCGTCGAATGTCCGACGGTGAACAGGGTGATCTACGGCAGGGAAGTGGCAGCTTCGTTCCTAGTGATGCTCGTCGAAGACAGAGGGCCTCATTACGAGTCAGGCGTTAAGGGGTTAACGGCACCGACCCTTAACGCCTGATTCCGAGGTCCCTTAGCGCCATGGTGAGTTTAACGCCTGCTTTTTGCAGGCGTTAAAATCCATGGCGCTAAGGGACCATGGTGCTAATTACGTCACCGTAATTTACGGTGGCATAATTAGCGCCTTCCCCACTCCCATTATGTCCTATGGGGCAAAAATGGGAATGGGGAAGGGTAAAATGGGAAATGGGGATTTACCGCCCCACTCACCTTGGAATGGGGCGGTAAATCCGCCAACCACCATGGCATAAACGCAGTTTACGCCATGGCGGTAAAGGTATGACCCAGGCGGTAACTTACCGCCTGGGTCGTAAAGAGGCCAAGAGCGTTGGCGTCCTGCAAGGAAGAGTCGTGCGGGGCACCTCGGTGACGATAGTTCTGGACCGCAAAGAGATGATGAACTGTGGCCCAGCAAGGGCGTCGAGTCGTCGGCGTCTCTGTGGTCTTTAGGTGGCGGGAAACCCACCGGTGGATGCTCATTGGCGCATCAATGATCGGGCCTCTCTAGCGGGAGACAAGCGGATGGCGATACAGACGAGAGCGTCCGATGATCAATTGAAGTTCATAGGCAAACGGGAGCACGCGGCTCCGGTCGGCGACGGCGGTCGTCGACAGTAGCGGACAACAGTCCGGGTGCTTCTCCTTGGAGTTCCGCAGCAGTCCTCATATTGGGTCGGCAGCCTGTCGAGGGTCTGTCTACCAGGGAGCGTTGGCAAAGATTAGCTGTGCACGATGGTCCCTCGTAGCTCGGGAAGAGGGCGCCATACCAGGTCCTCTCTGGGTCAGTCCTTGGAAACACAGCGGACTTCAGATAGCGAGGGAGAGCCACAGCACTTCTTCTCGTCCAGCGGGGGTTTCAAGGTCAAGCGTCTGTTACTCCAGTTACTCGTCGTAGTGGACTTCAGCTTCTGAACACGATTCCTAGCAGTGAGAGGTCCCCAGATATACTGTTGATATCCCATTCATTCCGCTGGGTCACACTCAAGCATCCAATCATGACTACGGGCATTCATGCAGGCAGGCAGCCAATCAGGCACACGAGGTATTCAGGCCATTCACTTCTCTCCAGACACTCACAAGTTATGTGTATTGGGACAAGTACCAAGCCATTCAACACTCCAAGCCACATTCATACCGGTTTCGGGCAGGGTTGTCTCAGTCATTGTGTCAACCACCAGATACTAGACACCCACAACACAGAATGCATATTCATCACACACTCTATTCACCCAGGTCCCACCCGCAGGAGGTACTCACAACATACATCACCGGGAAGGCTCCAGCTAGTCTGGCCGGGCCTTCACAACAACACCATATATGGCATTTCCACCCAACAGCCAGTCAGGGGGAAGGGACAGAGTCAGGGCTTCCCAGGACTTTGGGAAAACAAGGTAATGGGTAATAGAAAGCAAGAGGCCACAGGGGCCATCTTGTTTTCCATCAGGGATCAACTGATCCCCATGGCAGGGCCGGGATATCCCAAAATGGAGGATACTCTGTGCACCTGTCAAATTCACCATGGAGCTGCCACCAGCCCATACCCTGCTCTGCAGGCCACCCACAGGCACCCAAAAACATACACTAGGGACACAGGGTTGTACCCCCACCCATGGGTGCCATAAGGGTATCCCACAGGTTCGTTCACCAAACCAAAAAGAAAGAGAGCTGCACCGCCAGGAGTCCCACATGAACTCCTGCGCGGAAAACACGACAGAACAAACGATAAAGAGCAGTAAAGGACAAGGCCCTGTCCATCCGATTCATTTCCAGCATCACACTGGTAGACCCCTTTCATAAGTCTGTCCTCAACTCCTTCACCCTTCTTTGCACTGAGCAACAGGAGGCCTGGCGCTGGTGACGTGCAGCACACAAACTGTGCTTGTTACAGATTCTAGTGAGGTGAAATGTATGCACATTGCATTTAATGCAGGCTGCAGTTTGACATTCGCACCACAGTTCCCCCCCCTGCCAGGAACCTTCCTCATTTCACATAGGTTTTGGCCTTATTTCACCCCATGAAAACGGGCACTTTTGTAGAACCGCTTAAACAAATGTATTTCTTTGGGGTATCCAGCGTAAAAAAGGGGCTGCGTGGGTGTTTTTTGGTGGACATGTGCAGTATTTCTAGGCTTCTTGCCCCAATCATGACTTTATTGCCGCAAGTACAGTAAGCATCCTTAACATGCTGTAAAATAGAAAAACCAAATGCAGTAAAAATGCTTCTGCATGGGAGCAGCGATCACCAAAGTCTCCAGTTTGTTTCCAGGAAAGGCAAGGGAATGCAGGCAGGATAGGTTACCACCGTGGATATGACATGGGAAACACAGCTGCAGACACATTGCTACTGACCTGTCTGTGCATTGTGCATTCTCCTGTGTCTGTTCGAAACAAGTGTAAGGTATGAAGTGCTTTTCCAAGCATTTTTTTATTGATTTAGAAAGTGTTATGACTTTATCATAAGTATTTAACCTTTACGGACATTAACATAGATTTCCTAACAGGCATCTTCAAAATATTGGGCCTCATTGTAAGTTTGGCGGTAGCCTTACCGGGAAGACCGGCAGGCTGCCGCCAAACTTCCAAAAAATTCCACCACCCATGAATGGGTAATTACCGCACCATTACAGCCATGCCGGACCCAGTATTTGACCAATGGGAATGGGGAGGTCGGATGCACCATCACCATTCAGAATGGTGCCGGTGCATCGGACATGCTTTGCCCGCGGGTGCCATTATGGCCAGGGCGGACCTGGCGGCCGTGATGGCACCCGCAAGCAGACCTTGTAGTTTGCGAGTCCGTGAACTACGGTACTGGCAAGCTTACCGTTACCGTAGTTCCCAGACCGGCAAACTTGTAATAAGCCCCACTATCTGGTTATTAAGTTCACTTCTCGTTTTCTTCTGCCTCAACTTTTTTTTCGCTGATGCATCTGAAAACATTTCGTAAATAGGTGGCCAGGGCAAGGTTTAGTGACGTCCGTTGCCCCTGCATGCAAATCCGCCACCAGTCATTGCCATAGCGTTTTTTGAACTCCTCAAAAAACACTCCCAGCATCACTGCACTAAGCGCATTCAGCGCCTTGCAGAACAAGACTAGATGTTTGAGTGTTTCTTTTTCGTTCTTTGCTTTGCACAGTATCCAACCAGTATTCGTTATGTCACCTTTGTTGTTCCGTAGTGGTAGTATTTCCAAGATGGGATACAGATTTAGGCGAAATCGCATGTATTTAGTTCTAATCCAGCTACTTGGACACTCTGTCAGGTATTTTGCCAGAATGTTGTAAGGTCTGCACACAACAACTTCCTGGTGGCAGAATTTCACCCTGCTTGCTTTTTCTTGGGTAAAAATCCAGTCCTGTCTCCACAGCTTGACCTTTATTGAGATGGGGTTGGTCAGAAACTGATCCTCTCTCGTGTCTAGGTATCTTAAAACTTTGCAGCATGCTGTTCTCCAATCTTGTAAATCTTTGTCTCGGGCACCCGCAATTGCCTCCTTTAGTAAACAAAAGCCATGTACTGGATTGTCCAAAATGCAATTACGAAACAAGCTCAAGTTCTTCCAGGTGGTCCACGCATGCATAGAAATCGGACCCAACGCTTTGTCTTATCACTGAGGAAGGCACACAATTTGGGATCCTGAGCACTTTTTTTTTCAGAAATATGCTTCCGAGGTATAACATATTTCCCTGGAATTTCGCCAATTTTTTTTTATTCATTTGTTTTTAGTTGTATTACAACTTTTCAAATTTCGCCAAATGCTTTGGCCCAGAAAGTCACTTTTGGTACAACCTTCATTTTGTAGAAGGTTAGAGTTTGAATAACTGAACATTTGCCAATTATTTTTTCCACCAACCTTCCTTGATTCACAAGAGTCTGTATTTTAGACCTCAGCATGTTTTCTTCATCGACCTCTCTCAAGGCCCTGCTTATGTAGCTACCCAAGTATATAAACAATGTCACTTCGTCAACCTCTCCATTCTCTATGTGCCACACCTTTTTGCACAGTTTCTTTCCTCTTGCTGATTGAATTGTTAAAACTCTTGATTTGTTAACATTAATGTTCAAGCCATTCTCTTGTATATATGAGTTTAGGGCATTTAGTTGGTGCTGCAGCTCACAGGCGTTTAGTTGATTAAGACCAGATCGTCCCCATGCCGCAGTTGGTCAATAGAAACCCCATCAATGTTTGGAAGGAAGCTCCTAATATTTTTCAGTGAAGCTGGAAGGTCCGATAGAAAGAGATTGAACAAAGATGGAGCCAAAAGGCAACCCAGTTTTAGGCCTCTTCATGTTATTATTGGGCAAGACAGGGTGCACCCTTGGTCCATCTTTATCTGCAGCTCTGTGTCAGTGTGCAGGTTTGATGGCTGCTAGTATTTCCCAGAGTCATCCCCATTTTGTCAGTTTGTTCCACTGCTTTGTTCCGATGTAGTGAATCAAATGCCTGTGATAGGTTGATAAAAGGCAAATACGTCTTCCTATTGAGGGTGGTAAACCATTTTTCCAAGAGATTGATTACAAACACACAATGATGTGTTCATTCCCCTTACAAAACCTGACTGCCAGATGTCCAGCTGCCCTGATGAGAGTATCCATGAGTTCAGACTCGCCAGAACCAACTTTGTGAATACCTTTTCAAGCACGTCCAGCAGTGCAATGGGGTGATAGTTGGTGGGATTTGTCCTATCACCCTTCTTAAATATTGACACCACTATGGATTTTTTCTAGATGGCCGTGACTTTCTTTAGTGTCTTAACATGTTCCAATAAAGTACCCAGGAACCTTGGCCAGAGTTCCAGTTCCCCTGTGAGGATACCGTTCATCAATCCATCAGGCCCTGATGCTCTCAAATGACTGGCTTTTTTAATGAGCAAATAAATCTCTTCTTCCTTAGTAGAGAAAGACCACTCTAGGTGTCACTAGGAACTAGGGATCCCGGTGGGGGCAGCCTCCCTGCCTCTTTGAACACTTTCATGAAATGAGTTATCCATTCCTCTTCAGCTACTGCATTATATTGCAATGCAGCTATCAGGGTGTTTGAGTTCAGAAGTTTCCACATTTCTCCCATTTGGTTTTTAGAGATTTTTTGCAGGATTAGTTTGGCGTCTTCCAGAATCATCTTGGATTTGTAGGCTTTTACCCAGCTCTTGTAGCATTTTTTTTATATCGCTTTAATCAATTCAGTGATTGTCGGGGGATTTCCTACTTTAATCCTTCCTATGGTCAGTCTCATTTTTCTCCTCTCAACAACATGAACCCATTGGAAGGAGTGTTTGTGCTCAAAGTCATTCCTCAGGCTTACCTTTCTTTTTTCCACAAATGGCCATTAGGAGTTTTGGGTACTTCAAACAAAGTCCTCCCTCACCATTCTCATTGTACTGGAGTTCTTCAAAGTGATTGGTCAGTTCCCTAATTCTTAGAGCGTCAATTTGGAGTTGATTACGTCCTTGGGTCATCACCACACTGGACAGGAGGAGGCAAACCGGTGCATGATAACTTGATTTTGTTGTGTTCACTTAAGAGTGACAGGTTTACTTCAAGAGATACTGCGCATGGGAAAAAGTTTCCTGACACAAAAATATAATCTAGTACCTTAGAAGTGGCACCTTGCTCCCAAGCTGGACAGGCTGGGATATCTCCCTTAACTTGTCAATTTAGCAAGCGTAAGTCTCGGATTCTCCTATGCATAACTGGCCCATAACCCCCGCAACAGACCTATGGCCCGGTTCCTCAGAGCTTAAGGTGGAGGATTCCTTCAGTCAACCCATGTTAAAATCCCCACATATAATGATCAGTGGCTCCGGTAGTTATTCTACTAAATCATCCCTGCTGATAGAATCAGTCATTCAGGCTTGTTAGTCCTTATCCCTAGGCTTTTGATCAGAGTTACTTGCATTACATGATTTAAATTACATGTTTCTGAGATTTTGTGTTGGTTTCCATTTTTTATTAGGGTTAAAAGACCCGAGGCTGGTCTTCCCTTTTGGCCTTTTCGAAGTAGGATTGAGGAGGGTGGTAAAGCCATCAAGAACAGTGGGTGATCTTATCTAAGTTTCCTGGAGGCAGACTAGATTGTAGTCACCCCACCTAATTTCCTCCTTGCCAAATAAGTGTTCAAAACCCCTGGTGTTCCAACTACCAATTGGCCAGTAACCTAGAAAGGGGAGTAGGGGATGGCAAGTCTCGCCTTTTTTTTTTTACCACCATGGCTTCTGCCAACCAACCCCATGATTTGTTCCTGTCCCCGCTGGTTTTCTACTCCTGGTGTATGGTTACTCTTCTTTCAACTATAGCCAAATTGTCCATGGAGGTACATAGGAGTGACCTCTCACATCACCCCCATCTACTCTTTTTCCCTTTATATGTGATTATGGGGTTTGTTTAGACTCACCCTCTTCTAAGTCTAGTTACTTGACCAGTGTTAATCAGGCCTCCTTTTTTTACTGTTATAAGCAGGGCCATGGTTTCCAGTACGGCATAGCCCATTGCAGAGATGTGTAGCAGCTCCTCAAGGATGGCATCTCGTATTAAGTCATCTTCCAAGTATATCACAACTTTATCCAGTCGTTTCTCACATGGAAAGGCCACTCTAGCAATTTCGTCTGTTGTGATCCATCTTAATTTTGGCATCCAATGCAGCATTCTCAGAATGTTTGCTCTATTCAAAATCAGACCATCATTTGTGCGGCGAGACCTTTCAAGAATGAAACTTGGATCTCGCTTTAACTGTTTTCTTTTGACCTTTTCCCTTTGTTGGGCTTTATTTTACAACTCTAGACCCTCGTGTGATCTATCAAGCTTGGTTGGAGGTAGACAAACTGTTGGGTGGGAACTAGCTCTGACACTGGCACTTCTTTCAGATGTTCCTGGGCTCAAAAGAGCTGCGTTTGAAGCTAGGGCCTGGCGATTGTGCTCCAATGTCAAAAAATCGTTCTGGGATGCCATTCCAGGCTGTGCCAGGCCCCTTGCTTTTGTTGAAGATGGACGTCATCTAGTACCTCCTCCCTTTCAATCTCATCAGAGAATGTGCAGTGGTCTAGCATCCTTTCCATCATCGGGTCCTCTCGCAAGGAGTCTTCCCCTTAATGTTTCTGGGGGGAAATCTTTGCCGCTTCAGACTCCTTCCTTTTAACCTTGTTAGGTTTTCGCACCAAAGATTTGTTTTCTTTCTGTGATTTAGGAAGGGTTCATTTCTTGAAGAATTGGTGAGAACTATTCGACTTGGCATTAATGTGTACTGCATCTCCTTTGTGATTTTCACTTTGCTTCTCCATCTAGTCTTGGGGTTTTGTTTTTAAATTTGTGTTTTGTTTCTTCGACTTTGCTAACAATGGATAAGCGATGGTAAGTTTAGGATGCAGGATAGCCAGAGGAGCCCCTCCATCCAGAGATCGTACAGTACCTCTTTCTGGTGACTTAGCATTTTCTACCTGTTCTACTATCTGCTCTGAGTCCTTACTGAGTGTGGTTCTACTCACATCTTCCTTATCCACTGCCTTAGGCAATTTTCCAATTTGATAGTGTAATTTCTGGCTTCGGGGTACTTAAGACCATTCTCACCAGCTCCATTGGTTGGGTACAGCCTCACCCTGTCTGAGGAATTGTCCAAATTTGACCCGGGTCGAGTGCGAGTCTAATTCCATAAGGCCATCTGTGTTTGGATTTCCTCTTTCGCGGAGCAGGCGGTCAGTTTTTTTTCCTCAGATTGGATCTAATAGTTCATGTAATTAATGTGTTGCATCTTCTTTGTTCTTATCCAGTTTAGCTTGCACCACTGCAATGAACCCTTCAACAAATATCATTTTCTAGTGTAACATAGCAATTAGGGTAGCTTGGTCCTTTAAGTGATCATCAATTGCCTCATAAAGTTTCATGAAGGGGGCCGTTACCAGGGACAGTGCTACCATAGTATTAGCATTGATTGAGAAATCATCATTGGGCTTGACGCTTTTGGACTCCACTTCTTTCGCTTCTTCCTGCTGCACCGCTGCCAAATTTAGGTCCGGTTTTAGATTAGGGGATTGAATCAGGACGGCTCCTCATATGATCTCTCAGAAGCTGTCTCGATCCCGTGCCTCTTTCTGTCTTTTGTGCTCCTTTTAATTAGTGTTGGAGGACACTCTCCAGCTCTACCAGATGCACCTTCTTTTGTGTTTCCTTCTTGGTTCCTGAAAACCATAGGGGAGCTCCAACCTTTGTAGCTGGTGTTGTGTGGGCACAATGGTTCAGCCACTGTGTTCACTATGTCAGTCTGACTTCCCAGAGTGGTCCTGTTAGGGTACAGGCTATCGATGTGAATTTGCCCCCTTTCTTCTAGGGGGATGCTCACAGTTAAGGTTTCAGGGGAAACACCTCTGTTTTGGAAATGTGCTTGGGGTCGACCACTGTCTTCCTTCACACTCCTCTCCAGCTGATTGCGAATTGCAAGTAGTGTGGTGTCTTCTACTTATGCCAATCCCTGATCCTGGCCAGACCAGGCTTTGCACAAGCACTTTTGGGCCTTCAGTTCCTGATTTCTATAGTGAATCTTTGCGAGCTAAAACAGTCTTTTATTCACAAAGCTGTTGGTTTCCATTGAGAAGTTCCTTTTTGGGGCTGCAAGAATTCACCCAAATTCCCTCCCCCGGTTAGTTCAGAGATTGAGGTGGTCCCAGAGCCACCTGCATTGAACTTGCTCCCCATGTTAAATGTGCCTTGAAAGACCTGAGCTCTCAAACATTCCGGTGGACCAGTAACAATGTGGGGCATACACAAAGAAGCCTTCTGCCCGCTCAACTGTACTGTTCCCTTGCATGGTTCTGAGTCTGCATGACTCTGTGCTCCTCACATCAGGGGCCGCCGTGTAATCAAGCTGGGCTTCCGAACTGGCTTTGCTATTTTTCTCTCTATTATTGACTGGTCCGGGCACTCATGCAGTCTCTTTCGGGACATTTCCTTGGCCCCACCCTCAATTCCTCCCCCAATGCCCTCTCCAGTTTCCCGGTTTGATCCAGTATCTCTGGATTTTGTTTGGAGTCCAAGCATGTTAATGGGTGCAATCAGCAGGGGAAAGGATGGTGGGGCCATATTCTTCCAGGTAGGAAGCTTTGGAGGCCTTGGCTAGAACAGTAGCCATGAGCGCCATTGGGGGCACAGGGAGAGTGTGGCAGGAAGTTGTGCAACAAGGGATGTGGAGCGGCTTGAGTTTTACTAGACTCGCAACTGCAAGCCAAGTCATTATAAAGTAACAGTTCCATTTCCACACGCACAGCACTCACCTCTTCGAGCTCAGACAGAGCTCTCTGGTCCGGTAACCTTGGCTGCATATGGTTAGTTGTCGAGCAGTCCATGATGTCTTGCTCGATCGGCATCAGCTGTCTTAAACCTTGCAGGATTGAGTTAAGAGGGAGTCCAAGTAGAGTCCAGCAGTCTATCAGCAGCTCCTGCATCAACTGCTCTTACTCTACTCTCACACCACTTTGCTCCGCAGGTGAGGCAGAGTACCTGTAGGCTCCTCCTTCTCCACAATAGGCAACAGCAAAGGCAGACTTGCACTGGTCTGTTCAGCACAATGCAGCAAAGAGAACAAGGAACTGCTCTCACTTTGCTCTCACTCCCACGCATTTACAAAGCATATACTATTTGTGAATATGGAATGTGCTTTTTAATGCCTAGAACCACCCTTCCCGCTTCTTTATTTAACACAATTGTGTGCAGGGGTGGAACAAACGTACCAGAATGTGGACATCATGATACACAAATTCAGTTGTCTTGGGGCACAAGAATCTTTCACGAAAGTGAAAGGTTTTACTTTTTGAGGGACACTACCAGATTTTGGAGTCACAAAATTACATTTATTTCTGCTCATGTGGAAGTGCAAATATGGATTATTACTTCAGATTTTCATGTGCTATTACAGTAATCATGCCATGGTCACCACCCACAATATTTATTTTTAAAACCTGGGTAAATACCTCGCACCTATGATACCGTCCATTCTTACCATAACCCCAGATCCATAATGTGGCTCGATGTGGTTAGCGTTTAATTACTTATATGTTTAGGAAAGGGTACATATTTATTGCAGATTAAGAACGTTGATTTCAGATTAATCAATTTACCACTGTGCCTGGTGTGAGCTAAAACTAATTCCATAGGGGGTGTAGAAAGAGTACGGCTTTAGCAGACTAATACATGATTAATGTCCTTTCCACTAGGCCCTCATTCTAAGTTTGCCGTTAACCGCACTTACCATCTCCGACAACCATGTTACGGGCGGCGGAGTGCCGGTAAATTCCCATTCCCATGGAGTCCCGATGGATAGGATTTCCTGAATCACTGGCACCGTTAGTAATGGTGCTGGTGAATCAGGCATTTATTTGCAGGTAGTGGCCTTAACTCCTGGCAGGGCAGGCCTGCCCGAGATCCATGCCCCCCACCAGCACACTTGAAGTGTGCCAGTTTGGAAAAAATGCCAGAGCCATAATTTATTCGCCCATTTTTTCATGACCAACACATTTGTAATGAAGCCTCATTTGTTGCTGTTGAGAGCAATTGTGTGTCGTTGCTTAGGTCATTTCATACTAACCAATGTAGAAGTAGCTTCAGGGCATGCATTTTCATATTGTAGTGGCCACCATGAACTTGTTTCCATTTCCATCTCTGTGCTTCTGTACCCAGCTAGACCATTGTTTGCGTGCTCCTTCCCTTTGAGCAAGTATTTCCTCATACTTGCATTCAATCTCTGTTTACGGCCATGAGGTAAAAGGAAGGTTATTCCACTACCATCATTTTCTAACCTCACTCACTGCCATACTTGTAACGAGATTCTTTTTATTTTACAAATTAACCTCTATTATTTGTATCTCCTTTCATGAACCTTTTTCACAAACTGAATGCCCTTCCTTGACCGACTTTAGGGCCCTCCTCTCATCCCCCCAGGCTGGTGCTAGTAAAACGTATGCTTGGACCTCTCCAGGAATGGGCATGGATTTCTCTCAATAGATCATATAGAGAGGACTATCAGAGACGTTATGCATGGGCAATGATAGCCACATATATCCGCAAATATAGAAGGTAACATTCACTCCAGCCTTAACCTGTCAGAGGAGACAACTGCTCCAATAATCGTGTTATACAACACCACACCATCTCTCTCATATACAAGTACATATTTACTCCTGCCTTCGGCTAATGGAAAGATAACCATTGCAATTTCCATATAAAGAGAAAAACACGGAAGTTCTCATATGAAAGAGGAGATAAAACATTCAGCCCTCAGACATGGGTGAAGAAAAGAATTCTATCCCTCACAAATAGAGACCATAGATCCAATCGTTCACCCTAATTTGCATTCTACTTCTACATACTCCACATGAGCAATTGGCATTCCCTCACACAAGGGAGACGAAAGTTAAGCTCATAAGTGATGGACCATCAATGATTCCAGACCTCAGGAAGGGAAGGAGAAAGCCATGCTGGCCATAGAAAAAGGTAGAGACAACTCCAGACTTCACATACGAGTGAGACAACACTTGTGACCCTTGACTAGGGAAATGCAACCTTTTCAATCATCGCATAAGGCAGGAACAATAGCTTAAGCACTCACACAGGAAAAGACAAAACCACTGCAGCCCTCGGGCATAAAAGGTACAACCAGCCCAGCTCTCACATATGAGGTCTGTAATAGTTCTCTCTCCCTTGAGGGAGAGATACACACTCAAGTTCTAGCATAAGGGAGAGATGGTCAATACAATCATCTTAATTGGCAACCGCAACATCAGCCTGCACACATGGAAGGAGACACCAACCTCAGCCCGTGGCATAGGACAAAACCCGGGGCCCCCCAAGCGAGACATGCTAGCCCCCCCCCCTTAAACATTTTAACAAAGCACAGGGCATGCCACATCCTGGGCTAGCCTAGATCACCATGTGTGTGAAATATATGATTATTCCACTGTAGGGACAGGCACTACTCCAGGTGAAAGATGTAAATATATATATTTTTTTATTATCAAAGCTTAAATTGATTCACCTAGCATAGAAAGAAGGGGGTGGTGCCTGGTTTCCAAATTTACTAACCACGAGTGGTGGCTGGTGAGTTATTTTACTGGAGGGTGTAAATATTTTCTGCAAGTATGTAATTGCGACCGAGCGTAGCGAGGGAGCTTGAACCAACAGACACTGGTTTTGGGGGTCGGAGCGGATTCCTCCTCCTCACTATAGATCATGTTTTGAATAATGGGTTAAAATGGTGCAGCACACTTTCTTTGAAAAGTTGGGTAAAAGGCCAGACAGTTTGCAATCGGTTTTGTAGAGTAACTGATGAAAAAATGCTATTGATGCAAGTCACCAAAAGTGCACAGGTGCATTTGCCAATGCATTTTCATGCCTTTCCCTACAATATATGCCAGTATAAAAAACATTTTCATTCTTGCTGTGCGCATACATTTGTAATGGTGGGGGGAAATCCCCACCCCTTAGCCGAACAGACAGGCCGGGAAATCCCGTGCACAAAAACTGAAGTGTCAAGGTAATAGACAAAGGCATGTTTTTATTAACAATCCATATAAGACCTGCTCTCAAACCTTGACTCTAATACCCCTTGTGTTCTCATCTTGCTCGACCTCTCCTCTGCCTTTGACACTGTTAACCACACCATCCTGCTCAACTGTCTCCGTGATAACCTGGGTATCACTGGTCAGGCTCTGGCGTGGCTGTCCTCCTTCCTCTCCAATCGAACCTCCCAGGTCCAACTGGGTTCCTTCCTCTCTGACATCTTTTTCTCTACCTGTGGTGTCCCCCAGGGATCTAACCTCTCCCCCTGGCTGTTCAATCAGTATCTTGCACTTCTTGCTCACCGCATAGCCGCTCTCTGTCCCAACTTTCAGTGCTACGCGGATGATACCCAGCTCATTTTCAGACTACCCTCGGCCTTCTCTTCCACTTCCCTCATCTCTGACTGTCTTTCTGCTATCCAGGAATGGTGTGTCGCCAACGACCTCTGCCTTAATGCCAGTAAGACTGAGATTCTACTTATCGGCACACCCACTCTCTCCTTCCCTGCAGCTCTCTGGCTGGCCTCCCTTGTCCCTCTTCCTGCTCCTACCTGCACGGCAAAAAACCTCAGGGTCATCTTCGACTCCACACTCTTCTTCTCTCCTCACATCTCTGACGTCTCTAAGAAGTCCCACTACCAGCTACACCTCCTCAGGGGTATCCTTCCTTTTCTCTCCTTCCCTCAGAAGCTCACTGTCTCCAGAGCTCTGGTTCTCTCTAGGCTGGACTACTGTAACAGCCTCTATCCAAATCTTCCTGCCTCTACTCTCCGCCCTTTGCAACTCATCCAGAACAGGACTGCGAGACTTGTCTTTGGCCTCAAGCCTAGGGACTGTATCTCTCCAGGACTGAAATCACTACACTGGCTCCCAGTGGCTGCAAGGATTAAGTTCAAAACCCTCTGAATTGTCCATAAGGCCTTCTGGGGCCTTGGCCCGAAATACCTTCAACTCTCTCTTCCTAAATATCTTCCTTCTCGAGCCCTTCGCTCATCCACCTCCAACTACCTCAGGGTCAGCCGCTTCTCCAAGCAACGAGCTGGTGGTAGATCTCTCACCGCAGCAGGGGCCTCCCTCTGGAACAGCCTTCCTGCCTCCCTGAAACTTGAGGAGAACCATCTCCGGTTCCGGAAGCACCTCAAAACCTTCCTCTTTGTCTCTGCTTTCTCTCCCTCTCTCCCCTGCTAAAATCACTGAACCTGCACTAAATCTGCAACTGGGCCACTCACCGATCTCATGTCCTGGCCCAGCCACTCTTCCTTGCACTGCCTACATGCACTACGGGACTGTCTGTATCCTACAGCCCCTTCTCCTGGCACTTACCTTTGCACTTGCCACCAGCTGGCCCTATTATTTATCTTGTATTCTACTAACCAAGTACTGCACTTCCCCTCTCCCCTGCACTTTTTCCCAGTCCCCCTACCCTTGCACTTGCGCGATCTGAATGACACCTGGCCTAGTAGGATCATTGTCTGTCGCCCTCTGTTCCCCCCACCCCCGCCTCATCGCGCCTTGAAACACTTGTGTATAGGCGCGATACAAATGCCATATCATATCATATCATAAAACAGGGACAGCAATCGACAAGAAAAATCTCCATGCTTTCATCATCTTCGAGTTCGCCAACAGGTTAAGAACACAAAATACATCACAACTCACGTCATATTACAATCATAATTACAAAAACGTATGGGAATGTGGGATTGGTGAGGGGAATCATCTATGCATATAATGTATAAGGATTAGTCTTCTCATTGGTCATGCTCTATCTGATGACTCCTCCTGCAACCACCTCTAAATTGATATTGGCGAATGCATGTCATCTCTACAGTACTTGATTGGTTAATGTGACAGTTGCGAAACAGCATTATTTGAGGATGGTGAATGGTTGGCATCAGCTTCACCAACTTTGACTATTTGGCAGGTCACCAGCATATGAGCAACAATTGTGGTAGGGAGAGGGGCATGAAGGTGATGCTTTTCCCAGTTAGAACACACCTTCTCTGATTTCCTGAACAATGAGCCAGGACATTTAGCTAAGAACGTGTCTTTGTCTTGTATCGCTGTTCTGAGAATTTGTGGAGAGTGAGTGCCTCAGTCTACCTATGTCTGGAGGTAATGAATAGCCCCTGTTCTCTGACTATAAGACAAGTATGAGACCACCACATTTCAAATTATTCTGCTCAACTTTGACTAGGATTTGAGCCTATTTTAATGCGGGTGCCTTTACCATTCCTGTCCACTGGGTACTTGTTTGAGCTACTTTTCTTCCAACATTAAGCCTTAATTAATGAGCACCTAATCTTCAAGGGCTGTTTGTTTCTTAAGTTAATCTAATAGAAATGTGTCTTAAGATTGACAATTATGTTCTGTTCTTCTTGGTGCTAGTCCAAACCTCCCTTTTCTACTGTAATCTTAGCAGATACTTTCTGGTTTGCTCAAATCTGTGTCTTTTGCTGATTCAACAAGCCTACTCTTCCTGCAGATGCAAGGCTTTTTCAATGCTTCCCTTTCACTTGAACGTGGCTGCGCCGTCCAAAACATCCAAAATGGCCACTAGTTACTGACACATCTGTGTTAAGTAAGCTTTATATGTATTCTTATGCATCTTGCATTTTAGCATATACATTGATTATATGTTTTCCATTGTCTATTGAATGCAGGTAACATTCTTCATGTCTAAATGCAGTTTGACCTACTGTCTGCATAACTTCATGGTGAGTGAATATCTGCTTCTTGTCTAATGCATCTACGTGTCAGTTTTGGCAGTGACGTCACTCCCGGGGTAAGGTCAGTAGGATTGTCTCAGAGAGTAGCATCTCTTGTACTTGCAATGTGGTGACCGAGAGGGGACAGACGCCATACATGATGTGCTTCATTCATTCCTATGGTATCAAGGCAGGGGAGGGGCCAATGCTATGAATGACACATTCATCTGCCTCTTGACATTCCCCCCTCTGGTCGAGTCCTCAATCACATCTCTCGGAGGTCCCTCTCCCCAGTGGGGTCAATATCTTTGTCACCCCCCTCGGGTCACCTGAATGTTTTATGTGTTCATCCACACTCCAGGTCATATAGCAGCACTCCCCATCTGGTTTGCAGAATACCCAATGTCCCACGTAATTATGAGGGTCTCTGGGATAACAAAATGTTGACCCTTGAGGAACGAAAGAACTTTATCTTAAGTCCAAATGAGGTAGCTCATTGGATCGTATGCTCACAGCATCCGCGTGTTTGCGTTTATCACTATTTTTATCACTACTGCCATTTTAGCCGTCTTCTTGCATTGGCTTATTCTCAGGACATGAAATCCTAACAGTACTAACACTAATATGGCTATTAGTACTTTGAATATATTAGCCAGCCAGGAGGGGATCCAGGAGAATAGATAACAGAGCTAGCCATCATTATGCTCTATATTGTCCACCGCCTCTACCATTCTGGTGTGGAGATGTTAGCAGTGTTGTGGCCTCTGTGAGGGTCCCATTTTCCTCATCGTGAGCAGGTATGTAGTGTGAGAACCCTGAAGGTGTCTCTCTATTTGGTCCCTGGGGATCTGTCATCCAGGTGGCCAGGACATGGCCATTGCTATTGGAACCAATTCCTGGGGGTGGACCAGTGAGGGAGGATCACCTGGAGGGGGGTTCCTCTGGGAATGGGACACCTTTTACCATCCTCTCAAGTAGGACATTCCAAACCTTTGCCCCCCTTTTTCAACACAAACCCTTTTGCACAATACAAAGGACAACAGACTAATGCCAGAGCCATTTGCCTGACATGTACCAATACAAGGGTCAGGCAATTGATCAGACACACACACACACACCTGATGGCCCTTTTCCTTCCCCACAGGGATAAAAAGTGGAGCCAGTATGATCAAGGCGAGTACAGCAGACCGCACAATGAGACTCTAATGAGGCGCTGCAGTTCAAATGAAGGAGAAAGATGGCAGGAATTGAGAAGGTGGCGAGGAGAGAAGTGACCTTGCCCTTTTCATCCTAGACATGCAGAACCTTCAAGGAAGAAAGCCTAAGACCGCGAACAATAGCACAAGTGTCTTGCAGATATGAACGGTACACAGGGCAAACTTACGAGATAAGCAGGAGTGAGGGAAACTCTGCCACCGTGGTACCGACCTTGACTCTAATGAAGAGGAAAGACAAGTGGTTCATCCGAGCTGGTGAGTGGAGTGGAGGGGAGAGCTGATAAGAACCGGGCTGTGTTCATTGATAATTGCAACGTGGCAAGTTTGAACCAAGTTCAAGGACCTGTAAAAGAAGTGTAAAGGGGAGACCAGCTGCAGAGGGAAACCGGCACTACATGGGTGCTAACTCAAGAGACTCTGGTCGATCCCCATCAAGAGAAACTACAGATACCAGCAGGCCATAGGAGAGCCAGCGGAATAGGTCAAAGTTGTCATAATGAGGGTCTAGCAACATTTCCTGTACACCCAAAAGACTTTGATCAACACACTAAGTGAAAGAAAGGGAAGTGAATCCCACAGTGAGAGGAAACCAGGGAAGTGAATCCCAAGAGGGGTAAACTCTAAAGTCAGAAACAGAGTGTTGACAGACATAAAACCCGACAGAGGGATGTCCACTAGGAACTGTTTAAAAACACATTGAGAAAACAAGTGAAGTGAATCCCGCTAAAGAGAGGAGAGAAGGGTCAGTGCCCAGAAGAGGGGGACCCAGGGGTGAAGCCATCACCCTACGTGAAACTGTGGTAAACAATTGAGAAGGGTCAGCTCCCAGAAGAGGGGAACCCAGGGGTGAACCCATCACCCACAGAACATTGGGAACAAACTTTCATTTGTTGAAGGATGTTTT
Organism: Ambystoma mexicanum; assembly: GCF_040938575.1. Classification (NCBI taxonomy): domain Eukaryota; kingdom Metazoa; phylum Chordata; class Amphibia; order Caudata; family Ambystomatidae; genus Ambystoma; species Ambystoma mexicanum. The sequence continues at coordinate 908,555,910 of NC_090922.1, forward strand.
TATCTTAGTTAGTTGAAACGATCAGGTCATTGAAGGCAAGAGACTTTCAAGTGAAACGATACTTGGCCATCGACTGTCCTGAAAGCTGCCATTAGAACTGTAATCTTGTGCTGGAGAAGCCTGAGATTGTACTGTGCTCCAAAATACCACCTTACCCCATGCTCAAAATGTGGGGAAGGGAGACCCAGGCTACCGCATCCTGACATATTAATTGAGAAAACTTTTTTTCTTTTCTTGAGAACTATCCCACACCCTTTCTTGTATTAGTTGTAAGGTTTGGCAATAGCTTTCTTAGTATAGGCCCCTTTTATTTGACATGACGCCACTAGGACTGCCTTATTTTTCATTTGATTGTCGATGCTTGCTCCCATATTAGATTTAGTTATAGAATAGGCGTTTTTCCAACCTGCATACAGAATTCATTGTTCAATGAACACCCTTGAGTTTGTCTTACTTGTTGGCACCATGAGTTCCTCACATATGGTGTCAGGATGGGATGTGACTCAATTGAAACAAATTGGGGAACCCTACAATTTAAAAAGCTTACTCAGAGAGCCTCGAACCCTTCCATTGCCACCAAATAATCAATAGGGTTTGATATTTGTAGCAGTAGGGAAGAAATTATTCCCCTGGGAAAAGAGGAATGATTCCTACAGATTTAGTTTTGATTCCCCCTCTGGGGTGTTACCTACGATTAGCCCCAAAATCTGGCTCAGCATGGAAGTTCAGGATGGATGTCTTACCGGGCGTTATCGATCCTGACTTCTGAGGAGACGTGAAGGTTCTCTGACGTTATATGATATGATATGGCATTTATAACTTGCCTATACACAAGTGTTTCATGGGGTGATGAGGCAAGTGAGAGGAACAGAGAGAAGACAGAGACAACAATCTTACTAGGCCAGGTGATATTGAGATTGCGCAAATGCAGGGGAGGGGGAAGGGGAAAGGTGTGAAGGGAAAGGGGGAGAGGAAGTGCAGTACATAGGATAACAGTAAATAAATAAAGTAAAAACAATAAATAAGAACAATAAATAAGAAGTGTGGCCAGCTGGTGGCAGGTGCAAGGGTAAATGCAGACATCAGGTGTCAAGTGCTGGTAGGGGGCTGTAGGGATACAGAAACAGCCCCAGAGTGCAAGGTTTTCCAGGGGGCAGTGCAGGTGTGCAAATGGCGGGCAAGGGACCTGGGATCAAGAACAGAGGGTAGCCAGTTGAAGCCAGTTGACCAGTGCAGTTTCAGTTTTGGCCAGGAGTTCAGCCGGGAAGAGGAGGAGAGAGAGAGCAGAAGCAAAGAGGAAGGTCTTGAGGTGCTTCCAGAAAAGGAGATGGTTCTCCTCAATTTTGAGAGGCAGGGAGGCTGTTCCAGAGGGAGGCCCCACCCGAAGAAAGAGATCTACCACTAACTTGTTGCTTGGAGAAGCGGCTGACCCTGAGAGAGTTGGAGGTGGATGAGCGAAGAGCTTGAGAAGGAAGATATTTAGGAAGAGAGAATTGAAGGTATTGAGGCCCCAGGCCCAAAAGGCCTCGTTAATAATGCAGAGGGGTTTGAACTTAATCCTCACAGCCACTGGGAGCAAGTGCAGGGATTTCAGTCCTGGAGAGATACGATCCCTGGGCTTGAGGCCAAGGACAAGTCTTGCAGTCTTGCAGTCATTGATGGCACACCACTGTTGGATAGCAGACAGACAGTCAGAGATGAGAGAAGGAGAAGAGGTGGCTGAAGGGAGCCTGAAAATGAGCCGAGTGTCATCCGCATAGCACTGAAAGTTGGGACAGAGAGCGGCAATGCAGTGGGCAAGAAGTGCCACGTATCGGCTGAACAACCAGGGAGAGTGGTTAGACCCATGGGGAACCCCACAGGTGGTAGAGATAGAGGAGAGAAAGGACTCACGTTGGGCCTGGGCCTGATCAGTGATGCCCAGGTTATCATGAAGACGGTTGAGCAGGATGGCATGATTGACCGTGTCGCAGGCAAAAGAGAGATCAAGTAAGATGAGGACACAGGGGGTGTTGGAATCGAGGTTAGAGAGCAGGTCTTCACGGATGTTCAGGGGAGCAGTTTCCGTGCTTCTGGCAGCTCTGAAGCCAGACTGATGGTCATGGAGACAACCAACAGATTCAGTGTGAAGATTAAGCTGGGAGATGGGCAGCTTTTCCAGGATTGTTTGCCCAGGAAAGGAGTGATGGAGATTGGGCGATAGCTGGGCAGGATGGGTCGGCATAGGGTTTCTTAAGAAGAGGGTGCACAAGGGAGTGCTTAAAGGGGGAGGTGGTTGCAGAAGTCAGGCAGAGCAGGAGCCAGGGTGTCAATGTGGTCCTTTCTGTTTTGGAGGAACAGGGGTGAGCCTGTTTTGATGAGACTTTCATAGATCAGACTTGTCTAGAAACCTTGTCTGGGGAGAAGAGGGGAAAGGAGAAGGAGTGAGGAGAGGTGGCAGAAGAAGGGACAGAGGAAGAGCAGGGAGTAGAGGGAGAAGGGGGAGAGGAGGAGAGGCCAGGATGTCATGAGTTTTAGAGATGAAATATTAAGCCAGAGCCGTGCAGAGAGCCTGGGATTGGACAGGAGAGCTAGAGACTGCAGCAGGATTGGCCAGTTCCTTGCAGATTTTACAGAGTCCAGCCGAGTTATTAGATGCCGCAGAGACACGTGCTTGGATGTGAGCTCTCTTCTAGTTGTGGACAGAGAGTCTGTATTGCCTTTGGAGCAGATGGCAGGCCAGTTTGTGAGAGGATGTACCGGAAGCAGGCCATTTCCTCTCAGCCACTCTGTTTTTGCCTTTCAGGGTGGCAAGGTCTGAGTTGTACCAGGAGTTGTAATTGGCTTTGGGCTTCAAGCGGATCCTCATGACTGGGGCAAGAACATTGAGTATCAGATATAGTAGAGTGGAGCATGGAACGGGCTGTATCAGGGTGTGAGTCAGCCAAAGGAGAAGGGAGGTGAGAAAGTGGCAAAAGCCTCAACCAACGCACGCTTCATGGGTCAGATAACCAAGAAGGTAGGTGAAAGTGCTGCAGGTGGGTTGGCCTGAGGGGTAGAGCGGGTGAGCTGGGAGGAAAGGAGAAAGTGATCACTCCAGGAGAGAGGAGTGGTGAGGGGGATAGAAAGGGGAAGGTCTGAAGAGATCAGAACATCCAGAGTGTGCCCTGCAGAGTGAGTCGGGCCAGAGGGGAGAATAGAGGGTGAAAGAGAGTTTCAGAGGTCACAAAAGAGTCCAGAGGAAGGACAGGAAGCATCCAGGTGGATGCTAAAGTCTCCAAATAGGAGAAGTTGAGTGGTTGAGACCAAGAGGGAAGAGGAGAGGTCCGCCTGCTCAGAGAGGAAGGAGGAGATCTGACCAGGTGGCCGATAGATGGTAGCCACAGTAAGGGAATGTCCAGGAGAGAGAGAGAGAGCGCCTGCAGACAAGGCTTTCAACAGAGTAGTAGGCCTGTGTAGGAATGACAGAGGCAGGGATCCACTCAGGGAAGATCAGGGCTACACACCCTCTGGAATGGTTGGATCTGGGTGCAGAGAGGATCTTGTAGTAATCAGGGAGGAGAGTGTCAAAGCTCTTGACATAGCTGGCCGTGAACCATGTCTCGGTGAGACCGAGAACATTGAGGTCAAGTTCTTCCAAGGGCGGCAGATGTCAGGATTGTTTGAAAGCAGAGCGAGAGTTGAGAGTGGCAATATGGAGAAGGTTGCCAAGCTTGAAAGACTTCCGGGGAGGGGTACAAATCAGAGGTACATCGTGCAGAGGTGTAGAAGAAGCCCGAGGGAGTGCAGAAGGGGAAGGATGAGAGGACAAGACAGCCAAGGAAGAGACAGTAGGGGGAGGCAAGGAAGCCATGGGGGGCAAGAGGGGAGACAGCAGGAGAGGAAAGGAAATTGATGAGGCAAAGGAAGCGTCTACCAAAGGGAGAAGGTTGGCCTGAGGGCCTTGGACAAAGACGGTACCATTCAGGTAAACATTAATGATGACCTTAGAGGAGTGCCACCATTAATCGGAGAAGAAGAGAAAGGAGAAACCACAGAGACCATATGAAGAGTCCATCAGTCTGGCGAGGGAACAACAAAAAGGATGTTGGTGAGGGTTTGCCTGGAATAGGTGCTGGTATAGGTGTTAGCAATAGGGAGGACTGGGTTGGAGACCAGGACATCCTATTTAAACTTCTTCCTACCAGATTTAGTGAGGAGAGCAGGATAGTCGATAGAGAAGCAGTTAGAAAAGATAGTAGAGACAGAGAGAACCATAGAGTAGATGGGGAGAGGAGAGAAGAAGGGGTGGTGAGAACACTAGGGAAGGACACAGGGAGGGGCACAAGCAGACGAGACAGAGAGGGAGGAGACAATAGTAGACAATTGGTCAAGACGACAAGAACTCAAATAATGGTAGACAAGTTCGCTAGATTAATGCTTTGCTAAGAAGGCAAAGACCATAGAACGGCACTACTTTCACAATGCAATTTTAAATACCAGGGAAAAACACACCTAAGCCTGAGAGTCCTGTATAATGGGAAAAAGCAGTAGGTTTCACAATGCAAATTTTAAGTACTTTCACAATGCAATTTTTAAATACCAGAGAAACACACCTAAGTCTGAGAGTCTGCTAAGTGGAAAGGCATTCAGGATAGAGTGAAGGTTCTATTCCTAACCCGGGCCACTCCTACCTTACTTAGCTGCTGGTTGACGGCTGGCTGCTGGCTTCCCCTGCTGACACCTGCAGACATATGGAGCAAAAACAAAGAGGTGATGGCTGCTAGGTCACATCCCTCCTGCACAAGGCCACAAGCATCCCCAAACATGTTTCGGCCTTGTTGGGCCTCATCAGCAGGCACGGGACCCACGTCTGGGCATACCCGTCCCACTCGGGGTGACAAAGCAAAAACAAAGAGATGATGGCTGGAAGGTTTAGACTGAATCTTAACCACTGGCATTGCTCGGGGCAACCCTCTAGACCATCGTTCTTCGCCTGCCAAGCCATTACAGAAGGGGAAAGACCATATGCAAATAAGGCTTGGTCCCACCTCAAAAAGGGCAGTCCAGCCCGAACTGCTAGGTCACATCCCTCCTACACGAGATCACAAGCATCCCCAAACATGTTTCGGCCTTGTTCGGCTTGGGTCTCTAGGCCCAGCAGGCACGGGACCCACTTCTGGGCATACCCGTCCCACTCTGGGTGACAAAGCAAAAACAAAGAGGTGATGGCTGGAAGGGTTAGACTGAATCTTAACCACTGGCATTGCTCGGGGCAACCCTCCAGACCATCGCTCTTTGCCTGCCAAGCCATTACAGAAGGGGAAAGACCATATGCAAATCAGGCTTGGTCCCACCCCAAAAAGGGCAGTCCAGCCCGAACTGCTAGGTCACATCCCTCCTATACGAGACCACAAGCATCCCCAAACATGGTTCGGCCCTGTTGGACCTCATCAGTGAGGAGTAGCTTGGGTCTCTAGGCCCAGCAGGAGCCACCCTTTGCCTTGGGGCACTTAGCCACAGAGGTTTCCGGGCAGAGGGCTGCCCTCTGGAGGTCAGTGATGACCAACAAGCCGCTGATCGGGGGAGGAGGGTGGGCTGGGAGGCTGCAGAGATCAGGGAACCAAGGAATGGATGCTGGGGAGGGAGGAGGAAGGAGGGAGAAAGCAACGGCACTGGGAGCGCTACCATTTTTAAAAGTAAAAAACAAAATAACACAATGAGGCCCAGGAGGCTTTGTTGCAAGCTTCCTTCACCTGCTCAATGCCAGAAATGGAGAGTGGGGCACTCGGCAGGCAGGTAGGTTTGAGCACTACCAGAGAGAAACCAATCGGGGGAGGAGGGCGGGCTGGGAGGCAGGAGGGATCAGGGAACCAAGAAAATGAATAATCATGCAAGGTCCCTTTTGAGGTATGTTGTGGAGACCAAATTGCACATGGAATTTTGGAGCAAGCTCTGTTGTCTCAATTCCAAGAAAGTGAACCAGATAAAACAGACAGTTAACTTGGGCTTTGGAGAAGCTGATAAATAATCCCCTATCATCGAAGCAAAGAAACTAGAAAAACCCACCATCAATCCTGACCTAGCATTTGCCCAGCGAAATGATCCAGCCCTCGCTGTAGCTTTTTTACAAGCAATTTCTGAATAAGGGCTAGAGAAGGGAAGTCCCTTTTCTTAAAATTAGGGTTACTTTACAGAAAGGAAACCTCCCCTGAATAGTTAATAAAAACTTGATTGGTAATGCCTAAAGGTCACTGAAAGGTTGTGTTAGAATCGCAGATTCCCATCTCATGGGAGGACGTTTGGGCCATGCTAAAACCCAGGCACATATTGTGGAAAATATTACTGGCCAGGTATCCACGCCAATAACAAAACTTTCATACAAACATGCGAGATATGTCAAAAGACAAACCTGCACATTCCATTACCTGCCCCTCTGAACCAGTTGCCAATTATAAAAGTCCCCTTTTCATTAATTGGCATGGATATAATGGGACCACTGGAAACATCAAAATTGGGCAACAAGTATGTCCTGGTGATCATGGATTATGTAACCTGATACCCCAAGGCATTCCCAATGCAATATAATACCACTTAGCAGATCCTGAAACATGTACCTTATTTCTCTAGGGTTGGCTTTCCCAAATAAATAATAACAAAGCAGGGTTCAGATTTTATGAGTAAGCTTATGGCTGAAGTCAAAGAGCTACTCCATATTACCACCTTGCAAGCTTCTGTGTACCATCCTCAAGCTGATGGCCTACTAGAAAGATTCATTAAGACCTTGATACTAATTCTACGAAAATTGGTAGATAAGGATGGCAAGGACTGATATTGATATTGATATTTTATTTATGTTGCGCTCGTACACAAGTGTTTCCGAATGCAATAAGGCAAGGGAGGGGGAACAGGGGAGAACAAAACAATGATCTTACTAGGCCCAGTGACAGTGAGAATGCACATTTTGTCAAAGATTATAATCGGGAATCACACACCGGACCAGGACCCTCACCCTTAGCCTTGAATGTAGGATTCAATTGGAATGCTTTCACTTTATTTTCTGCTAATTCAGATTGAGCTGGCATCCAACCCGTCTCGCACCCCCTTTTACAAATACCCCAGGTAACAATGGACAATGAACCAGGCCGGTTGGTGGAAATGCAATATTTATTTTAAAATTCAAATGAAATCACACAATTTTATTATTGGGCAGCAATCACCAATGGGGTGATAATTACAATGTAAACTAATGAAATACACTTGGTTAATCTTCTACTAGAACATGTCCAAAGCACAGATGAATAAGAACACTTTTACAGTTCAGGTAGTAGATAGCACCCAAGTTAAGATGATCTCTCAAACCCCTATTAATCAATTTCTGAGTGGATAGAAAGAAGCAGCAGGGAGTCAGGAACACTGGGCAGCAAACAGAATTAGAATCCGAGTTTTAAAACCTTTGCAATTGCAGTAAATAATTCTTAGAATCAGTAAATAATTAATGTGCGGTTGAATGAATGGGGTAAAAGGTTTTATCACAATATCAGGAATGTAAAACACTACAAACTACAAGGCATGGTATCAAGCAAAAGACATACAGTTAAAAAAAGCAAGTTGAAAGTAAGAACACACTGCAGCCAAAATCACACGTTGAAAAGTTGCATTTTTCGCTCTTTGTAGTTTTAAATGTCCAAACTGTTTTTCAGAAGAACAGGTGATATACACAGAATTGGAATGCAGTTTTTAGGCTGCGTGATACATGCATATCACGAATGGCTATAGCTGAAGAACTGGATGAGATTTTCAAGGTGAAAGAAATTTGGTTTTGGTAAAATTAAGCTGTTAGGAAAGAAAATCGGTTTGGAAAGAAACAGACACATTTCACTTACACTAGATTTAATGGCTAGAAATGAGGAACGCCACCCGTGAATAGAAAAGTTACGCTGCAGTTGTAACGCTTCATGCAGTGTGCCCCTTTACTTTAGGGAGAATTAATTTATTTAATCAAAATATTACCAAGGACTTACAGGACAGAAGTGAATGAGAGAATTGAGCAAACACTATGCAATCAAGGATAGGATGCACAGATAATTTGAACAGTTTTAAACAAGTTATCAGGGTCTGGATAGGATTACTTAGAGAGTGGACAAAGACAAAGTATCAAGATGGGGTAGGCTATGTGTTGCTATGGGATGGGAAAATACTCACAATCTGCTCTTGAGTTTGGGATTTGGGATAGCCAACTGGGTTCTGGACTCAAAAGGCTCTGGTCACAGCAAGGCGGCAGACTCTCCTAGCAGAACAGCTGGGCCTGTCTAGTCACTGGATAGCAAGGGTACAGCTGACATGCAGATGGTGGGGCAAAAAGCCAGTCTGGTCACAGGATACTACCAAAAGGGTACCACAGCTTTCCCCCCTGGTTATTGGGGTTTTTAGTGGGGTTTCTGGATCAATGGTCTTGCCTGGATAGGGTCAGCTATGCTCTGGCCTGGCGGTAGAATCTGGGATCTGACAAGATGAGTGTAGAATATCCAGATACGCAGGAGCTGGCAAATTCATAAGACAGCTCCCCCTCTGTGAGCTTCCCACCTTATTTATAAGGCAGGTGACATCACAGGTTTTATTGTTGGGTAGAACTAAGCTAGACCTACCCCTGAGAACCGGATAGGTCTGCCTATATTGGTTGCCTCCTCAAGGAGGGGTCTCAGTTTATAGGGTTGTGTTTTTATGAGGTGCAAAGCCATCCCACAGTCCTTTTTGCCTAAAAGCAATCTTAACATAAATCACACATTCATACAATTGTGGCACTTCTGCAAATTATGTAGGCAAATTGTATGTCTCATACAGAGCACGATAATCCAATTCCCAGGTCTGTATGACATTATTTCGCCCTTCTAATAGTTTTTCGCAATTTTTTGTGGGAACTGCTTCACCCAAAATCCCAATTTTAGGCATGTGTACATATTATCATAGGACATATTTCCATTCATTTTTAACATTCCACCATATGTACTTTTTCAATGATTCACATTCTCCTGGCGTTTAGTCCCATACATGTTATGGACAGCCACAATATCTTGTTTGAAAGCCACGAAAATTACCTTTAAACTATACAACATTTACATTGCTGCATTGGCCGGTTATAGAATTAACAGTCTTTAAAGTTTGTTTATTAAATAGTCTTTTGAGCCAAAATGGACTGGCCTTTGTCCTCCAACTGGGACCATTTCTTTCCAGGCTACCACCAAATGTCAGTTTAGCCCAGGGTTGGCATAGAATTTCCCAGTTGGAGTGAATGGTAAGTGTCACTTCCGAACTAACACTTAGGTGTCCTGGAACTTTATTGTGTCAAGCTGGAGCCCAGCCACAAAGTTTGATAGGTTGTGATATTCTTCCTCTTGGCCATTCAAAGTTTTCATGGGCAAAAGGTAACATATAGGTGTCCCAGAAATTCATTGTTGCTCCTTTTGGGGAAGGCCACTCCTGTTGCTAGCACACAAATGTCCATGTAAATTGAGTAGGAAACCTGTTTGGCTGGTTCTCCAGTACAGCCAACGCATTTATTTATTTCTATTTTATTTTTTACTTTGATCTGAAGCTGAGGCAAGTCTGTGGAAATAAAACATTATATTAGACTTTACCCAAACCCCCTCACATTTCTAGGCAAGGACAGGGCCTTGTTCAACATTATACTTTTAAAACAGGCATTTTTCTTGTTTGCAAAACCAGATTTTGACACGTGGTGTATTCTGCTGGGATGTCCCTTTCAAATTCGGTTTTCTCTCCCATTTGGATTCCAAACATTGTTTGCAGCCCTAGTCAGTCTCTTTCACACAGCAATCTGCTCAGGGAAAAGTTCCACTGAAATTGACATGCGCACGGAGAGTTAGGGTTTCTTTGAAGGGTTTATTTTTGACACTTTGTAGCAAAAAGTCAAGCATTTTTCCATACGGCTGAGAGTAACGTTTCTGGTGATTTCCCAGATCTTGCTGGACACAGCCTGTCATTCAGTGATAATGCTTTCTTTTACTGTAGCACAACTGGATCTTCCTGGATCAGAACTGTGTAAAGTTTGAATAGATGAACAGAGCATCAGGGCACCATCATGTTCAATGTCAAATATTTCCTTTTTGCAGGGGAAATGTGGAGCTAGCAGCAAAGCAGAGCTGCTTTTCACTTTTCTTCTTGGGTGCATGTAAGAAAACACACTGGCAGCCTTTCTCAGTGTGCCCTTTGTTCCATCTTGTCCACTAGGTGCTTGGCAAGACAGTGCAACCATCATTTTGTAGCCGCAAACGCAGTGTTGATGTGAGGCAATCGTGCTCAAAGGAGCCAGTACAGCCATTCTGCTGGTAACTGCTGAAGTGCAGCTTGGAGATGGAGGGGAATTCTGCTGAGTGGGTAAATGTATCCCACAAATCGCATGGGAAAGGGAAAGGGGGAAAAGTGCATGGAGGGGTGGAGTGGAAAGTGCAGAGCAGAAGAGAGACAGATAAATAATAAATAAATACATAAAATAATAATTTAGAAAAAACTGTAGTAGTGTAGCCAGCAAGTGGCAAGTGATGGGTTTAAGGTGGCAGACAGGGTATGTCTGATAAGTGCAGAAAGAAAAAAGGGGTGGGGGACTGTATGGGTACAGATACCGTCCCCAGTGCAAGGGGTGGCCTGCAGGCAGTGCAGGAAGGTGGCAGGGTGAGCAGGTAGATGGGCCCGGAGGACAGAGGGTGGCCAGGTGCATGGTGCCAAGGGAGAAACAGATCAGCAAGTAAGAAGGTTGGGGCAAAGGCAAAAGCAAAGAGGAAGGTCTTGAGGTACTTCTGGAACCATAGGTGGTTCTCCTCAAGATTCAGAGTGGCAGGAAGGCTGTTCCAAATGGATGCTCCAGCCGAAGACATAGATCTACCACCAACTCGTTTCTTTGAAAAACAACTGACCCTGAGGGAGTTAGAGGTAAAGGAGCGAAGAGCTCGAGAGGGGAGGTATATACGGAGGGATAGTTGAAGGTATTTTGCCCCCAGTCCCCAGAAAGCCTTGTGGACAATGCAGAGGGTTTTCAATTTAATCCTTGCATCCACTGGGAGCCAAAGAAGGGATTTCAGAGCTGGAGAGATATGATCACACTGCTTGAGGCCATGGAAAAGTCTTGCAGTCCTGTTCTGGATTAGTTGTAAAGGGCGGAGAGTAGAGGCAGGTAGATTAAGAAAGAGGCTGTGGAAAGGCGCATACATTTGAGGAGGTGTAGTAGGAAGTTTGACTTTTTAGAGACGTCAGAGATGTGGGCAGAGAAGGAAAGTGTGGAGTCAAAGCAGGAGGGTCCAGGGAGGCCGGCCAGAGACTGTGGGGAAAGGTTGGTGAAGGTGTACCGATGAGGAGGATCTCAGTCTTGTTGGCGTTTAGACAAAGATCTTTGGCAGCACACCAGTCTTGGATGGCAGTTAGGCAATCCAAGATGAGAGAAGGAGAGGAGGTGGCCGAGGGCAGCCTGAAAATGAGTTGTCATCAACATAGCACTGAAAATTTGAGCAGAAGATGGAAATGTAGTGGGCGAGATTTGCCAGGTATTGGTTGAAAAGCCAGGGTGAGAGGTTAGACCCCGGGAGAAAACCACAGGTAGAGAGGGAGATAGATGATAGGAAGGGCCCACGTTGCATCTGGGAGGGTTGGTCAGAGAGAAACATGGTCAGCCAGGCAAGAGCCTAATCGGTGATACCCAGGTTATCATGGAGACGGTTGAGCAGGGTGATATGGTTGACCATGTTGAAGGCAGAAGACAGATCAAGTAGGATGAGGACAGAGAGAATGTTAGTCAAGGTTGGAGAGCAGATCTTCACAGACATTCAGGAGAGCAGTTTTCATGCCTCTGGCAGCTCTGAAGCCAGACAGGTGGTCATGGAGAGAACCAACAGAATCGGAATGAAGGTTAAGCTGAGAGATGGCCAGCTTTTCCAGGAGTGTACCCAGAAAGGGAGTAATGAAAATTGGGTGATAGTTGGCCGGACAAGAAGGGTTGGCTGTGGGTTTCTTGAGAACAGGATGCACAAGGGAGTGCTTCAGTGGGGAGGGGAAAGAACTTGAGGCAAAAGAGAGGTTTGAAAAATCGGAAAGGGCTGGAGCCAGGGTGTCAATATGGTCCTTGATAGTTTTTTAGGAAAAACAGGGGTGAATCTGTTTTGACGAGGCTTTCATAGATCAGACTTATCTAGCGACCTCATCAGGGGAGAAAAGAGGAAAGGATGAGAAAGAGGGTGGGGGTGGCTGAAGGAGGGCCAGCAAGCACAGACGGAGAGGTGAGAGAAGGGGGAGGGGAGAAGAGGGTTGACAGGATGTCCTTGGTTTTTGTCACAAACCGTGACCCAGAATCCCACTGGCATGGTCACATGCCAGGTAGGGGTAGGGTTCAGGATTCATCTGGGGTCCCAAGGGCCTTGCATTGTCACCGGAGACTCTCCTGGAGTCAGTCCTGGTGCCTTTGGCTAATATTTGAAATGGGACTTGAACGGACTACGTTTCATTTGGAGGCCTGCAGCCAACATGGAGGCACCCACACAGTCTAGTACCTAAGAACCAGACTGTGTGGTGCAGTGTTTTAGGGTGTGGTAGCCGGACTACTTTACCTGGACTACTTCATAGGGTAGGATATATAAACCACACCCAAGCTAAAGAACGTGCTTCCCTTAAGTTTTAAGCCAAACACAGAAAAGGTGACCACAGTAGATGGGACTGAAATTGCTTCTGGACCAGTTACCCAATGTATGGCAGGAATAACCCTGCTGTGCCAGGATGCACACCGGGAATCAATTTCCTTCGATCTGATCAAGGCGCCTCAGTTTCAGCTAATTTTAGGGATGCCATGGTTAGTTGCTCATAACCCTCGGATAGATTGGCATGCAAGAAAACTGACTTTTCCTCATGATTGTGCCTCTACCTGCTATCTCCAAGAAAACAAGTCCGGTTTCAAGTTTTCTATGAGTCCAAGAGTTGGTATAGTTACACTTCGCGCAACCAGTACTCTCCCTGAAGAATATCAAGATTTCCAGGATGTGTTCCAGAAGGAACAAGCTAATACGCTATCACCGCACAGGTCCTACGACCTCATACCTGGTGCACAGATCCCTTGCGGTAGAATCTACGCGCTCACTGAATCAGAAAACCAGCATCTAAAATCCTATCTGGACCAGTACTTGGCAAATGGGTTCATTCGCCCATCCAAATCTCCGGCAGCCAGTCCCCTGTTCTTCGTTCCCAAAAAGGAAGGGGTCTTAAAAACCTGTATTGACTATCGCGCCTTGAACCAGATCACCATGAAAAACCGTTACCCACTGCCCCTTATTCCCGAGATGCTAGATCAAGTCAAAGATGCCCAGATTTATACAAAGTTAGACCTCAGAGTAGCGTACCACCTGGTCAGATTCAAAAACGGAGATGAATGGAAAACAGCCTTTCGTACTAAATATGGGTTGTTTGAGTACCAGCTAATGCGTTTTGGGCTGTGCAATGCCCCGGCGGCGTTCCAATATTTTATGAACAATGTCCTAAGGGAGCTGATCGATGTTTGTGTCCTGGTCTACGTAGATGACATCCTAGTGTATTCAACCTCAGAACAAGACCATGTTAAGCATGTCCGTGCTGTCCTTGCTAAACTGCACCAACATCGACTATACACAAAACTTGAAAATGTTCTTTCCATGTAACCGAAGTTGAATTTCTTGGTTTCGTTCTTACTCCAAAGGGCATTCGAATGGATGCACACAAGGTGGATGCCATTCTAAAAGGGCCCTCCCTGACCTCAGTAAAAGGGATCCAGAGTATGCTGGGTTTTGCACATTTCTACCATCGATTCATCCCAGACTTTTCTCAGATTGTGCATCCAATCACATTACTTCTACAAAAAAACAATAAAAAATTCATATGGTCAGAAGATGCTGAAAAGGCCTTCCAAAAACTAAAGGAAAAATTCACCTCAGCCCCGATCCTGCGACATCCTCGTCCAGATTTACCTTACATCATGGAAACAGATGCTTCCAGTATGGCGTTGGGGGCGGTTCTTTCCCAAAAAGACCCTGAAACTGGCCAATTGCATCCTGTGGCCTTCTGGTCATGAAAATGTACACCTCCTGAACTCAATTATGCCATTACCGATAAGGAACTGCTTGCTATAAAATCCGCCTTCAAGGCATGGCAGCATTATCTCTTAGGGGCCAGGCATACGGTCACTGTAATTACGGACCATCAGGACTTACAATATTTATAAACAGCAAAGGCGCAATCCTCGCGCCAATTACGATGGGCCGTTTTCTTCACTGAATATGACTATATAATCACTTATCGGCCAGGCGTAAGAAATGGGAAAGCTGACACACTATCTCGCATGGGCATCGATGAAAAAGAATATGCAACTCGAGATCCATTAGCCATTATAACTGAGGACAAGCTTCTAGGCCTCACCACAGCTTTAACGCAAACTGAACTTAGAAATACGATACAACAGGAAATAACCCCAAGTGAGTTACTGGAATGGCATACCAAAGGAAAACAATACGTTGTCAAAAATCAACTGCTATATTTTGGCGATTGCCTGTACGTGCCTAAGACCGAGCTACAACAACAAATCATTTCAGACTATCATGACTCTTTGATGGAAGGTCATCCCGGAATCACCAAAACCTTAGCCAAAGTAAAATGCAATTATTGGTGGCCCACTTGGCATCAAGGCGTCATCCGATACGTTCAGTCATGTGGAGTGTGTGCACAAAACAAGTCATTGAAGCAAAGACCAGCTGGCCGCCTGCAACCATTAGAAATACCTCCGGCACCATGGCACACACTCTCTCTCGATTTCATTATTGATTTACCTCCCAGCCAAGGGTGCAATACCATTTTAGTTGTAGTGGACCTATTTTCTAAAATGGCACACTTTATCCCTTTCAAAGGTCTTCCAGATGCTTTCCAGCTAGCAAAGGTGGTTTTATAAAACATTATCAAACTTCATTGATTCCCTTCAGTCCTGGTCTCTGATCGAGGGAGCCAATTTGTATCAAACTGCTGGAAAAAGTGCTGCGCTATAGCTCATATCGACATACGGCTATCCACCAGCCATCACCCCCAAACGGATGGTCAAACAGAGAGGACCAACCAGACCCTCAAAGAATACCTGCGATGCATGCTGCATCAAGTTGAGGGAACCTGGAGAGATCTATTATGGATAGCCGAATATTCTTATAACAATTCTGTACATTCGAGTACTGGGCAAACACCCTTTTTCACCCTCTACGGCAGACATCCACATACTTCCGAACTTGACAGCCGTCCCAGCCTCGAAATAACGGCTGTAAAGATGTTCATGCAAACATCACTCAGGCCTTTAAAAGGGCAACAGAACAATTAATCCAAGCCAAAAGTAAGCAAAAAACGTTTGCAGACCAACATCAAAAAAAGGCTCCTGAGTATCAGATAGGAGACAAAGTTTGGCTAGCAACAAAGTACATACCACTAAAGGGAACCCAAACTTTTCGTCCTCGCTATTTGGGGCCATCTCCTGTTCATGCCATCATCAACCCGGCAGCAGTTAAACTAACATTGCCAGCTAACATGCAAATTCATCCAGTGTTCCACGTCTCACTCCTAAAACCAGTACAACCTGGTACACGAGTCAAACCACCACCTGAACCCATCATGATCGATGGAGAACAAGAATAAGAAGTGAAAGAAATCCTAGACTCCAAATATACCAGATCCAAACTATACTATCTAGTTGATTGGAAGGGTTATGGCCTCAAGACAGATCATGGGAACCTAGTGAAAACATTCATGCACCACGTCTAATTAGAACGTTTCATCAGAACTTTCCAGACAAGCCTGGACCAGGCAGGAGAACCACCGTAGGAGGGGCCTTGGGGGGGGTGGGTGGGGAAGAATGCTGTCACGACCCATGACCCAGAACCCCACTGGCATGCTCACATGCCAGGTAGGGTTAGGGCTCTGGGTTCATCTGGGGCCCCAAGGGCCTTGCATTGTCACCGGAGACTCTCCTGGAGTCAGTCCTGGTGCAGCCAACATGGAGGCACCCATACAGTCTAGTCCCTAAGAACCAGACTGTGCGGTGCAGTGTTTTAGGGTGTGGTAGCCCAGACTACTTTACCTGGACTACTTTACAGGGAAGGCTATATAAACCACACCCAAGCTAAAGAACATGTTTCGCGTTATTCTGCAGCCAGCAGCGTAACACTCACCGTGTTCAGAGACCAGCACCCGGCGTTCCTGGAATCGCGGACCTGCAGAAGAGACAAAAGAACATTATTAGCAGTTCCAGCTTACCTGCAGTCTTCCATCCTTCGATCCCAGCTGCTCATGGTCTTCCATCCCATTGGCAGCATCTTCAGGACATCGCGCTCGCACCGGAACGAAGCACCTGGGGAGAAGAGAAAAAGGGACAACGTTAAACAGGTTACTCACGGCAAGCTCAGCAGTAACCAAAATATCCTTACCTGGCTGGGCATATCTTGGCCGGTTCCGCTCCGGAAAACACTGCACGCCCAGAAAGACCATCGTAACCTGAAAAGGAATAAAGAATACAGGTTAGCCCAAAAAGACATTAGCGCGCCGCACTTCACGCTGAACCTACCTTTCTTCATACGCTCCGCTTCCATAAATCCCGGCAGGAGCCGTACCCAAGCAGCGCACCCAGCGAACCTCTGCATACCTAAGGGGGAAACAATCAGGGAAAGATATTAATAGCCCACAAGAAAGCAAAGGCCCTCAAAGACTGCTATAATCGAACTTACCTCTTTAAAGACACTTGAATGGGTTGGCATCAGTGAAGTTAACTCGGTCGCTTCAACCCGCTGAAACTAGGCACCCCTGCGCACAAAGCAGGACGGAGAGCATGCCAGACATCATAACAAGTTGAGGAGGGGGGGCCTTCAGGTCGAGTCCAAGGGGCTGTTGGGAGGAAACGAAATCTGAACCTAAGCCCAGTCCTCCTGTGTTTTCAGGCCCACCTGCCATGGAAGACATCATCCTGAATTGAGTACATCTGGGGGAAATCCGGCAACCAGGGCATACAGGCATCCCCGTGGATATCAGGTGAGCATAACAGTTTTTGAGATAAAGCGAGAAGTAAGGGCATTGCAAAGAGCCTGGGAGGCTAGAGGAGGAGTAGAGACTGCAGAAGGGTTGGCCAGTTCCTTGCAGATTTTGAAGAGTTCACCCGAGTGTTTAGATGCTGCAGAGACACGGGCTTGAATGTGGACTCTCTTCTTGGTGAGGACAGAGAATCGGTATTGCCTTTGGAGCAGGCGACTGGACAGTGTGTCAGAGGATGAACAAGAAGCCTTCCATTTCCTCTCAGCTGCCCTACACTTACATTTAATTGTAGCTAGGTCATAGTCATAGCAGGAATTGCACTTGGCTTTGGACTTCAAATGGGTTCTCATCACAGGGGCAAGAGCATCAGGAGTATCAGAAATAGAAGAGTAGAGCATGAGCTACTCTATGGAAGAGAACCGTGAGATGTCCTGGACATGCATGGGAAACCTGGGAAGAACACAAGGAGGCCCCATTCCAATATCCCAAGCCACCACTAGAATGCAAGAACACATGAAATTAGTCCGGGACATAGTTTGTACTCGCATGGGAAAGGCCCAAAACCAGTCACGACAATAAGTAAATTTAAGATCTTTTTCTATCGGAAAGAAAGTACTAGTCCTCTTTCCCACCTCCGAAAACAAACTTGTCTGCAAGTGGCACAAACTTTATGAGAGAATAGAAAGAATGGGAATGTGCACGTATAAAATAGCCCAGCCAGACCAAAAAAAGAAAGTCCACTTACATCACATTAACCACCTAAAAGTGTGGAAAGAAAACCTGTCGGCCATCCATGCGAAAGTTCTAGCCTGCCTGGTTCCCGAAGACATAGATACCTTTGAATTCATTCCACCCGAGTTATCTAGCCAACAACGAGAGGATCTAAAGGACATAATAATCTAATTCCCTGATGTATTCTCAGAAAAACCTGGAAGAGTAAAAAAGGCACATATCATTATATTTGAACCCCGAAAGGCAAAGCAGTTCACCTAAAACTTTGTCTACCAGAGGTGTGTAAAGAGGTTGGGATTGTGGAAGTCAACAACATTTTGAAGGCTAATATCATCGAACCTTCCTCAAGTCCATGGTCCTCTCCTATCGTGTTGGTCACTAAACCTGACTGCATCAATTTCCATCGAGTTAATCCCATATCGTACTTCAATACCTATGCCATGCCACGCATCGATCACCAAATTGATAAACTAGGAACAGCCACCTATCTATCTACTCCAGATTTAAAAAGGGGTACTGGCAAGTACCCGTATATGGGCCAGATAGGAATAAATTGCATTTTTAACACCCTAGGGTTATTCTCACTTTCGGGCTAGACAGTGCACCAGCTACGTTCCAATGTCTTGTGGATAACATCCTACAACCCTATTCAGACTTTTGTTGAGCTTACATTGAAGATATTGTCATTTATGTTATGACCTGGGAAGACCATCTCTTCCATCTTTATACCATCATGAAAGTCTTTAGGAATGCTGGTCTAACTGCGAATCCGGCTAAATGCAGATTAGCCCAATACGCCATGAAATATCTTGTCTTCTTCATAGGGAACGGAACTGTACAGTCCCAATATGAAAAGTAAAAGCTGTTTTGGATACTCCAACTCCCAAGACCAAAAGAGACGTAAAGCTATCCTTGGGTTAATAGGATATTACCAAAGGTTTGTCCCCAAATTTTTGGATATAACAGCACAGTTAACAGATAAACTTAAAAGTGCTGAACCACAGAAACTCGAGTGGAGTGAGGACAATGAGGAATTCTTTAACATCCTAAAGCAAACACTATCTATTAGGAGACAAGTGCACTCTGGTTACTGGCCACTCACCCTTGGTCTGGATTAGCCAACACAAAGAGTCCAACCCTCAGATCATGAGATGGTTTCTAAACCTACAACTCTATTGTTTCATGGTAAAGCACCGGAAAGGAAATGACCAGGGAAAAGTGGATTTTCTTTTCCGGTTCCCCTGTGAAACGAATGTGGCTACATCGCATGGAGGAAGAGTATGTGAGAAACCTGAAGGTGTCTTCTTAGCTAGTCCCCCAGGGATCTGTCATCCAGGTGGCCAGGACACAGCCATCGCTATTGGATCCAGTTCCTGGAGGTGGACCAGTGAGGGGTGAGCATCTGGATGGGGGATCCTGGGGGGAGTGGGACACCAACGGGTGAGACGCGGTACCCTCCTTCCTTTGACACCTTTTCCCCATCCTCTCACGTAGGACACTCCAAACCTCTGCCCCCCACCCCCCTTCCAACACAAACACTTTTGCACAATACAAAGGACAACAGACTAACATTAGAGCCGTTTACCTGACATGTCCCAATACACGGGTCAGGCAAAGTCAGGCAATTTATCAGACTCAAACACGCCTGAAGGCCCTTCCCCTTCCCCATAGGGATAAAAGGTAGAGCCAGAGAGCAAAGTATGAGCAAGGCGAGCATGGCAGACAGCACAGCGAGATGGTTAACGAGGCACAGCAGTTCAAATGAAGGAGAAAGATGGCAGGAATTGAGAGGGTGGCTAGGAGAGAAGTGACCTTGCAGTTTTCATCGCAGACCCGCAGAACCTTCAAGGAAGAAAGCCTAAGACGGCAAACTATAGAACAGGTGTCTTGCAGCAGATGTCAACGGTACACAGGGCAAGCCTAAAGCCGATAAGCAGGAACGAGGAAGCTCCCACCCATGACTGTGGTACAGATCTTGACTCCAATGAAGAGGAAAGCAAAGTGGTTCATCACAGCATGTGAGTCGAGGGTAGAGCTGATAAGAACCGGGCTGTGTTAATTGATAATCGCAAAGTTGCAAGTTTGAAAAAACTTCTAGGAACTGTGAAAAAACTGTAAAGTGTAAAGGGGACACCAGCTGCAGAGGGAAACTGGCACAATGTGGGTGCTAATTCAAGAGACTCTGGTCGATCCCCATCTGAGAGAAACTACAGATACCAGCAGGCTATAGGAGAGCCAGTGAAATAGGTCAGAGTGGTAATAATGAGGGTCAAGCAAAATTCCTGTACAATCAAAATACTTTGATCTACACACTAAGTGAAAGAAAGAGGAGTGAATCCCGGAGTGAGAGGAAACTAGGGCAGCGAATCCCAAAAGGGGCAAAGTCTAAAGTCCCAAGAAAAAGAGTATTGACAGACATAAAACCCGACAGAGGGATTTCCATGTGGAACTGTTTGAAAAGACATTGCGAAAACAAGGGAAGTGAATCCCACTAAAGAGAGGAGAGAAGGGTCCGTACCCAGAAGAGGGGGGTCCAGGGGTTAAGTCATCATCCTACGTGACACTGTGGTAAACAATTGAGAAGGGTCAGCGCCCAGAAGAGGGGGACCCAGAGGTAAAACCACCACCCAGCGAACATTGGGAGCGAACTTTCATTTGTTGAAGGAACCTTTTGTTTTTGTTAGATGAAGACATCGGGTCCTCGAAGGCAAAGACTTTCAAATAAAACAAGACTTGTCCATCAACGGTCCTGAATGCTGCCATCAGAATTGTCATCTCATGCTGGCGAGGCCCGACACTGTACTGTGCTCCAAGATACCACCTTGCTCCGTGCTCAAAATGTGGGGAAGGGAGATCCAGGCTACCGCATCCTGACATGTTATTTGAGAACACTTCTTTATTTTCTTGAGAACTATCCCACACCCTTTCTTGTATTAGTTGTAAGGTTTGGCAATAGATTTCTTAGTATAGGCCCCTTTTATTTGACATGACACCACTAGGACTGCCTTATTGTTCATTTGATGGTCGACGTCTGCATTTTTTCCAACCTGACTACAGAAATCATTGTTCAATAAACACCCTTGAACTGTAATCACTTGTGTCTGTCTTACTTGTTGCCACCATGACTTCGTCACAGTAGGTACAGCAAGGCGGGCACATTTTTGCACATACGGCACCCTGCATGGCTGTTATTAAATCCAGGGCATACCTGTTTTAAAGAGTCATGACCCTTCTAGCTCTCAGCTCTTCCTTTAAAGCATTAAAGCCTTTCACTGTTGTGCTAATTGTTTGTAGCAGCTCCCAGCAGGTAGTCCGCAACCAATTGGCATTTATATATGTTTGCACTAAGGGAAAAAAAGAGGCAAAGTACATTTGTTTCCTGCTGAACAATCTATGCTCATATGGTATTTCATCAAGTGACTCTTCCACTTTTTCGGAGGCGTAATTGCTTCTTTTTTGCTCATTCTGTGTATAAGGACCTTTTCTTTCTCATGTGCGTATCCCTTTTTGGGGAACTCTGCAAAGCGTACATTGCTTTCGGGCACTACCAGCATGGGTATGGTTATCAGCACTATGGATCAGAGCCCTCCCCAATTCAGGGGCTCCTTCATACATGCTCTGGACCCACAAGCCCAATAGTGGTCCATCAATACAGCGGTGCCTATTTTCATGCCAGGTGTTAGGAAAGATTCACATTTACGTGAAGTTTTCTCTCCAGTTGTGTACCCCCAGCTTTTTGCTGCTGTTTAAACACCATTGTTTGACTTTGCCAGTGAAGCACAGCCTTCAGCTGCACTTCACTGGGTTTTCACTCACTTTTTATGGGGAAACTGACATGCCCTTAAAGACAGACCGTACTGGGAGACTTTGTTTCCCTTAGTCCTTTCCAAGGTTGCAACCTTTCTGCAACATGTAACAAGTGCACAACGTACCTTACAGTACAGTGTGCTTGGGTCTTCCTTTCATTTTCAAAGGCCCTAGACTCCCTCAAAGGACTTTTCAGGAGAGGTGCAGATGTGCCTTGGACAGGGCTGGTGGCAGCTTATCTTTTTGCTTTATATTAACCCTTTATTGCCATTCAAACAGCGTTAACCGCAGTTGGCACAGGAAGGTGGCCTGGCTCCAAAATGGCCATGCCACAATGTTCTTTGTCCTGTCCTTTGGCCAGCTTGCCCCTTTACCTTCCCCAGTTGGAGCCGACCCGGGGCAGTCCTTAATTGGGCATGCATTCTCCCATGAAACGCCAAGCTTTCGCAGGCTTCTGCATACCTTGTGTATGTGCTTCCAGGATGTGGGCTGGACTGTCTAGTTCCAATACATATCCTGGGTGCCAGAGAGTCTGCAGCGGAGCACATAGTAAATTATATGGTCATGTTGTTTTATAGTAGTGTTCAAATCGTCAGCAAATGGAACCACATGTGTAGCCCCAGAGAAACCTTGTGCATTCATGGCAATGGCTGACATTGGGTATCTCCCCTCCCTAACACAGGACCTGTACGGGGGCCCCCAGCAACGGTGAAAATACCCGCGAACATACGTGGAGGCACAACCACGCTGTTGTGGCATGCCAGGAACACCCCGGCTGCAAAAAAAAAAAAACACGAGTACACCCCGCCAGCACCTTAACACGTGAGTGCACCGGCAGGGCAGCCTATTCAAAACGGAGCGCCTCGCACACGGCAAGAGGTAGCCTCACCTGCCATAACTCCACAGGGGCATCACTCCCACAGAGCAGCCCAAGAATAGAAACTTTGGCTCGTACCCAACAAGCAGGACGTATGTTTACACGAAATCAAGAGTTACAAAGAATCTGAGTAAACACCCACCGTCACCACCGGAACAAGGTACGGCAAAAGACATCTAGAAGGGAATTACACATTTAACTGCAGAATCCCCTGGCACATACACGCCCTCAAGCAAGCATGTCAGACCCAGCCCTAGCAACTGCGTCATCCTCGGGGAGGGCAGACAACCCACAAGAAAGTGGACAGCAACCACAGAACAACAGCGGCACATCACAGGTCATGCACATGCCGAATCCTTTTGAGATACGGGACACCTCAAACCTAGGACCTCGATGGGCCGTGTGGCTCCGAGATTTCAAGTTTTACGCAGGTGCCATAGGGTTAACAGATGATGAAAGACTCAAGAACACACTCTTCATGGCGGTAGGCCCGGCAGTAAGGGACATTGCAGGCGAATCACTCAACGTGGACACAGTGTCATACGGAGAACTCCACGTCAAACTCTCCGAATACTTTGCGCCACACACCAACGTTGATTATGAGCGCCATATTTTTCACACGACCAGACAGGAGAAAGGTGAATCCATCGACAGTTTCGTCATGCACCTTCTCATCAAACTCAAACATTGCCAGTTTCACAAGTACTCAAATGAAGAAGCACTTAGATCGCAGGTGATCGCAGGATGCCTTTCCCAACCATTCCGCAAACAACTGCTGCAGAAACAGAGATCATTGGAGGAAATCCTGGTGTTGGCCCGCATGGAAGCTACAGTAGACTCCAAACTGGACAACCTGGGTAAGATCGCTATACAACAGCCCACAGACAACACCAACACTGTCAACAAATTATTCGATTTGCGAACCCCACTCTAGGAGGTAAGCGCCCTGACGCCACATGTTACAAATGTGGATATGAATACCCGCATGTGGGGGAGTGCCCAGCGATAGGACAGCAATGTGCCACTTGTGGCGGAATGGACCACTAAAGGGCCATGTGCAAAAACACGCCGGGACCCACTTCAAGTAGACAACGTACGCAGGAAAGGCACAGATACTCCTGCCAAAGTTCACCAAGGCCCAGAGGGGAAAATGACCGCCCAAATCCCAGGAGGGAAGATAGAGACAGGAGGAACATCTACACACGAGAAGACAGACGCCAGCCAGAAGAGGCTAGACGCTCCCAGAGAAGGCGTTTCGTCAGATACATCGAGATGCATTCCCCCTCCAGCAGCGACACACCATCATCGGAAGATCATCAACGGAAAAAGGGATACGTATGGGCTCTAAACAATAACACCACGGCCACACAGCACAGCCCCATCCTCACGCTACGCATCAGCACCCCGCTACAATTCTTAATAGACACTGGCGCAACAGTCAACATCATCAGCGAACAGGCATATGAATCTCTAACATCGCTGTCGAAGATCAAGAAAGCATCGGTGGATATATACCCTTACGACGCCACAAAACCATTACCATGCAAAGGCACGATCACGGCCTGGTGCACCTACAAAGAGCACGTAGCGAAGATCCCCCTGCACATTTTAAAAACTGAGGCCAACAGCGGATGCATTCTGAGCTTCCATACAGCGGTGGACATGGGTCTAGTGCATATCTTATATCAACTGATGGCCCATAAATATTTTGCCAAACCAGATGCCATAGAACAAACATTCCCAAAATTGTTCAGTGGCCTCGGGCTCGGGAAACTTAAGAACAGAAAAATACACCTTCACATAAACCCTCTCGTAAAACCTATGGCCCAACACTACCGAGGCATTCAGATAAACATCCAACGGCAGATGGAAAAACGCATCAAGATGAAGGTGATTGAACCCGTGTCAGGCCCCACGCCATGGGTATCGCCCATTGTCCCCGTCCCCAAGAAGTCCCTGGACGGGTCCATACGCCTGTGTGTCGATATGCAAAGAGCCAACGTCGCTATTGAAAGGGAAAGACACCAGGCGCCCAGGATCACAGACATGATCCATCTCCTCTACGGAGCAAAGATCTTCTCTAAATTGGATCTAACGAAAGGTTACCACAAGATCGAAATTGCCCCCGAATCCCGATACATCACCACCTTCGTAACCCACCTCGGCCTTTTCCAATTCAAAAGACTCTGCTTCGGCATCTCTTCTGCGGCTGAGATTTTTCAAGAAGAAATACATAGAGTGATTCGACACGTACCGAACTGTTTAAACTATTCCGATGATGTACTGGTGTATGGCAAAACACAGGAAGAGCACGACACGGCATTACACAGAGTATGCCAGGCCCTACAGGAAGCAGGACTCAC
Organism: Ambystoma mexicanum; assembly: GCF_040938575.1. NCBI lineage: Eukaryota > Metazoa > Chordata > Amphibia > Caudata > Ambystomatidae > Ambystoma > Ambystoma mexicanum. The sequence continues at coordinate 908,580,729 of NC_090922.1, forward strand.
ACTAAACAATGCAAAGTGTGAATTCTCTGAAGTGTCTCTGAGATTCTTTGGTCATGTCTTCTCGGAAAAGGGCATGAGGCCAGACCCTGACAAAGTCAAGGCTCTCAACTCGGCTACGCCCCCTGAAAACACAACGGATCTGCGCTCATTTTTAGGCCTGGCCAGTTACTGCTCAAGGTACCTGAAGAATTACGCCACCGTGAGCAACCCTTTACGCCTGCTCAAGTGCAAAGACACCCCATTCGTCTGGTCACCTGAATGCCAGAAGGCATTTGAAGCGATCCGGAACGCCATCTCACAAGCGGAAGACATGGCATACTTCGACGCCCGCCGGGACACTGAAATCATCGTCGACGCCAGCCCTGTGGGGCCGGGCACAATACTTACCCAAAAGGACTTGGCAGACCCGCACAACATATATGTGGTAGCCTACGCCTGCAGGAGCTTGACCACCATGGAAAGGGCATATTCGCTGGCAGAAAAAGAAAGCCTTACGGTGGTATGGGTGTGCGAAAACTTTCACTTATTCTTATTTGGAAAGGAGTTCAGGATAGTCATGGACCACCAAGCAATGCTCACCCTTTATGGTGACCACAAAGCCAAGATGCTACCAAGAATAGCTAGATGGGGTATGCGCCTACATGACTACAAATTCACATTTAAACACTGACCCGGAAAAGAAGAGAACCCAGCAGATTACTTATCCCGTCATCCGACACCATCAACTGAATCGCAGCCCTCCATCGCGGATGCATACATAAACTACGTAGTTCACCACCTCCAACCGCTGCCGGTAGGGTGGGCAGAAATATCAGCTCAGTCGGAATGAGACCCAGCACTCCGCATAGTAAGGCACTGCCTGCAGACAAACAAGAAGGGACTCATGAGACAGCAAGCAAAATCGGAGGCGCAAACAACACGGGAAGTGGTTCGATCAGGTTCGAGACGAAAAACCAGTGGTAGACGACCACATACTACTAAAGGGCTGCAAAGTGGTAATCCCAAGAACACTCAGAGAAAAGACAGTACATCTGGCCCATGAGGGACACCGAGGAGTGGCAGCAACAAAGCACCTCCTTAGACAAAAGGTGTGGTTCCCGCCGCTCGACCGACTGGTAGAAGACATCGTGGGACGCTGCCATATCTGCGCGCAAGTAGCACCACCCCCGCACCCAAACCCGCTGCAAACGTCGCTGATACCAAGGCAGGTGTGGGAGGAACTGGCTGTAGACCTGTTTGGCCCGCTGAACGACGGCACACACGTAGTCGTGCTTATGGATGAACACTCATGATTCCCAGATGCCCAGATAGTCCAAAGCAGCGCAAACATCAAGTGTCATCCCAGCGCTGGACCGAATGCTGTCAGCATATGAGATCCCCAAGATTATAAAATCGGACAATGGCTCCACGTTTGCAAGTCACGAATTCCAGAAGTTTGCCAAATACATGGGTTTCCAACATCGCAAAATAACCCCTCGATGGCCACAGGCAAACGGCATGGTCGAAAGGTTTATGGCCAGCATCAAGAGGACTCTCCAAATAGCCCACGTGCAAAACAAACCTTTCGAACAGGCTCTTAACCTACTACTCAGAATACAATCACATGCCCCACAGCACGACAGGGATGTGACCAGCGGACTTATTATTCCGGAGGCCAGATGCAACGAGACTACCTGAAGATCCACGGCCGCGAGAGCCGACGGCACTGGAACAAGAGACAATGACGAAGTGAGCAAAGCAAAAACAAAAGTGATCACTGATCGAAAGAGACGAGCTTGTGAAAACCCTATGCAACCCGGCAATGAAGTATGGCTCAGACAACCAAAGAACCGAAAGGAAGAAGCCACGTTCGCACCCACTCCACTCGTCGTGACGCACAAGAAAGGCACGATGGTCACGACACAGAGAAGTGATTGCTCGTCAGTGACCCGCAACAGTTCGTATTTCAAACGGGTGACGGCTCACCATGGAGAAGTTGAGGAAAGGGACAGAGACAGCAAAGAAGACAGACCCCGGGACGAACTGTACCAAGGAGATGGGGAAGAGTCCGAATGTGAACAAAACAACATATCACAGACACCAGGGCGGGTGACCCAGCACCAGTCCAGACGCCCTCAAAGGAGTCGCATGAAGCCACTGCGCTTCATAGAAGAAATGTGGTAATAACAGAGTAAACGGACTGACATGTTAAAAAGGGGGGAGATGTCAGTAAGTCCACATCATTGTGTGGGCAGGCCTCAGCTGAGGCCCCGGGCACGAAGCGCACCGGACGTTACGTTGGGGTTAGGGAGGGGCGGGTCCAGGGGCACGGCAGTTGCCGTTTGTATTAATAAAGAGAGGTTGCCTGATACTGTGGCTCCGTGTCATAATTTGAGTACGGCCCGCCTGCGCCCTGTGAGTGTCTAACATAATATTATCCAAGAGAACAATTCTTATTTTTATAAGGTCCTCTTTAAGCTTTAAAGGCTTTTTTTATCTCATCGCGACAACCTTTCTGAACAGTAATGAGTGCTGTTGATGGGGGATTAGCTGTCACGTTGGCTAAAGCTAATGTCTTACCACTGGCAGATGACTAATGGCTGTGTCTAGTCAGTGGATTTGCGTGCGAGTTAGATGTTGTTGGATGTCATCATACATTCCATTTACACTTGTTGATGTGCACTTCTCTGTGCTGATGCAATGCCTACAGCAATTTAAGAAGCTTAGCACATAGTAACGTTTGGCAATACACCTCTTTTGCATTTTACGTATTTCAAAAGAATTTAGAGGATGTGCTTTTTTCTGCACTGCAGGGTGTTAGCTGAATCCCTGATTTTCTTTAGGGGCAGAATGATCACGTTATTCAGTATATTGGAAAAGGTGTACAATGTATTGGAGGTTGCTCGTGAATTAGGAAGGTGAGAGCAGAAGATGCACTGCTCCTCAGTCCAACAAGAGAGATCAAAAAGGAAGTAATGATCTTTTCTTCTTTACTAATGAAAATTAAGTACCTGCAGAGATCCTTAACCATTCTCCTCTATGTAGGCGGGGAGCTACAATGGAAATAGACAGAGCACCGTGCAAAGACTTAAATGGCTTGCAAATGTTCATCGTGTGGAAGTTTTCCGTACTATGGTTGGCTGATCAGGATGTGGCCGTGCGCATCCTATACAAGCTCTATCTTTTACGGAGAAAACATACTCTGGGGAGTCTCAAACAGAGTCTCGGGAGAATAGCTCAGGGGCAACATGCTCGCCTTGGAAGCATGACCCGCACTTAGAAACCTCTGGGTATTATAAATAACATCATATCATACTACCATGTCCTGTGGGAGGGCGGAGGGGATGTACCTGCTTCAGCACTACATATTAAGAACATGATTCTTTTCAGTGGTTAAGAGTCTCTTTTTTTCTATTTCGGTTGGACGTAGGATTTGTTAGGAGTTTGTGTAAAGAAATAGTAGCCCAAAAACCAAACAATAAAAATAGGGCAAAAGTCCAATTTATCACTGCACCTTTTTGCAAGGGAACACAAGATCTTTCACTTGCAAAAGGTCTCAGATGGTCCCATAGAACCGAACTGATACAGAGCTTTTCGCATTACACTAAGTTAAATCATTTACCATGGGAAATTACAAAATGTGATTATATAGGTTACAATGTTTTCCCACCACACTCTTTGACTACCACCTGTAGAACATGCTAATGCCCTCCTATAGTCCCTGGACTGATTGGCTACACTCTGTCTAAACCTCTTCACCTAACACATGTTCCCCTACAGCATCACTTTTTTAATCCAAGTACGGGATTGGCTGTTGAACCTGATTGATACATTCATAAATATAGACTGTCATGTGATGTGCACCCCTCCATTCTAGACGTGACCAGAGTAACCGGCGAGGCCAACCCTGCTTTGATAAGACAATAGGCCTTCTCATTATAGCAGACACAGTGACGCAAACAAGCTGCCTCCTTTATCATATACTTAATTACCTGGCCTCACCTCTGCTCTGCCTATCCCAAATCACAGGACGTTGCAGACACTGCTCCCCATTATCTCTTTTAAACCCCTGGTACCCAGTAATGACGTTACTGGAGGCACCGTTCTTGAATGAATCTGAATTTCAGGGATTTGTTTGTTAAAGTTGTGTGCCCACTTATAATTCATATGGGATGACCGCTCATTGAGGAGGACAGTAGTGCTCTAAATCTTTGCTAATAGCGCCATGACTACCTCCAACCGCGGAATGAGGCCCACTGACTTCACTTCTAACACAGCACCCTTCTGACTCCATCTTTTACCTGTCTCAGCTCTTCCTGCACATCTTCCTTCACCCATTCCTTTGAATATAACAACTAAATACAGGGCCTATAATATTGCCCTATCTTTAACCTCTGTAACCACAGCAGTAATACATGTGTTGTTCTTTCTGTGTTGCTAGATGTTAGTAACTAATATGTGTCAAACTTAACCAAAAAACAATACATGCTCCTTTTGCTGTGAACATCTCTTTACTTTAATTGATTTGTATAGCGCGGCCATAGACCCGAAGACGTGAGGGCACTACAAGACAAATAACAATTACACAGTATCAGCAAAGAGGTTGCACGTAGTTAAACAGAAAGAGGAAAAATAGGATATTTTCACTGACATATAGCAACTAATTAGTTAAAAAGATGAGTCTTCAGCTTCTTTTCAAAGATCTCAAGCGACTGAATGGACGTCAACTCGAGGGGAAGGGCATTCCATATGATCGGACCCATTGCGAAAAGAGCAGATTTAGCCACCTTGCCAGTGCGGCATCTTTGAACGAAAAAGAGATGTTGGGAATTAGATCTCAAAGCTCTTATATTAATTCTGGTGGTAAAAAATTGTTGTAAAAAATCTGGTATTTTGCTCGGTGGCGATTTATATATAATCGTCAGGGTTCTGAACCGGATTCTAGACTCCACTGGCAACCAATGTAGGGCCCATCTAGCTGATGTGATATGGTCTCTATGCTTGAGTTTCATGACAACTCTAACAGCGCTGCACATTTGAAGTTTATTGAGGCTAGTTTTGTCCAATCCTAGTAGCAGACTTGAGCAATAGTCAATTTTGGAGCCTATTATAGCTCTATCAAAGGTCTTAAGTGTGCTAGTAGTTTTATATAATAGGCACATGAAGAGACTAGGCTGCTCACATGTTGCTTCATCGATAGTCTCTGGTCAAACGTAACACCAAGCGTTTTCACTTTTTTTTAGCGGAATGATGGTTTCGTCTCCCATCTGAAAACTATCATAGCCAGGACCAAGATTTTTTAATATCTATGATGAGCCGATAACAAGAAGTTCCGTTTTAGATTTATTTAGTGCAGGCTTATTTATGACCATCCAAGATCCGATGATGGCAAAGACTTTTTGAATGGCCAATTCATCCACATCATGTGAACCAGATAATGGGATGACACATTGCATGTCATCCGCATAATTCATCAATATAATGTTCTCATGATCTAACATAGCAAATCATGGAGCCGTAAAGATGTTATAGAAACATGGGGGGTTACAGGCCCCTTGTGGGACACCACAAGCAGTCGTAATAGGCTCAGACTCTGCCATACCACAAAAAACCCTGCTGTCTCGATTAATGAGAAAAGAGGAGACCCAATCAATTGCATTAGGTGAGAAGTTAGCGACCTCAAACAACTTGGTGTACATGACATCTCAGTCTCCCAAGATAGTTGAGCAGAATAATGCATTGAATCACAGGGCATGCCACTGTGCCAGGTGCAGCAAGGTTCCAGTGGCTTTTCGACACTTTCCAGTGCTTTGTGGTGTAACAGCACAGTTTAAACGTTGTTGGTATTGTTATCCATGTGGTACTTGACTCGGTTGGTTGCTTCTATCTGTACAAATGCATTGGAAACAATATGGTGGCATGTGCACACGCCAGCAGGGCCTAGTGGTTTGTTAGCGTGCATTGTATACAATGCACGCTAATTATTAGCAAAACCACTTTCCGCAATGCCTGACACATTTTGTTCCCTTTTCCATATGGCTGCGTGGCGACCCTCCTAACTCTCATCCCACTACGAAGACAAAACGTTGCCCATATTGCATCATTGGATGATGCTTATTATTTAAGCCGTCATAAAGAAACTTTACATCTCATCTGGACTTTAAATAATTGCTGCAACTTTCACGGGAGACTCCTCACTCGTTAATGTGGACTTCCAAAGCAGGTGCTGGAAATTGGGGTTCTGATGCGAGATCTTTTTTCCACTTTGGACAGTTTTCCTTGTTAATTCGTCCTGTAGACCAACCATTGCGGACAGGCTGGCTTCATAGAAAGGCTGTTATTTCTCCATGAGGTCCAGGGAAGAGGCAAAACCTGAATGTCTGTGTATGTAGGCAGGGAATGAAGCCGACACCTTGCCTAAAGGGCTGACTGAGCACTGTACAATCATTTTAGAATAGTTAACATATCCCTGTAGATACCTTTTAACACAATCATTATACGAAATCATAAAAAACAAATATTACAAACGGGAGATGACAAACACCAATACACTTAGAAATCATGAAATAAATTGTACAAGGTCGAGAGCAAGTAATGATTCATAGGTCGATTACTTAGAAAAGGGGAACGTCTTTAGCCCACGCTGGAAGTGTAACGGAGAGGGGGGCAATCTATGTGACCAGAAAGAGTATTCCAAGACGGAGGGGCTGCCGCAGAGAAGACCTGCTTTGGGTTAAGGTTCTTGACAGTCTGTCATGCCAATGGTTGAAACATTTCTTGACTTGACACGTTGATATTGGGGATCCATAACACAAAGAACAGACAGGAAAAATGCATACTAGCATTCCTAGCTCTCCATCATGTGTATCTTCATTATATTAATAAACAATGAATATATCAGTCTAAGGACGGAACCTCAGAACACTTTTATTAATATAAATATATACCTTCTTCCATATTCCAGGGTCTGCTTTACAGAAGGAATCACATTTTGGGCCATTACAATTTAAGTGGCAGGTGGAGAGTGTGTGTAAGAACAATAGGCAGAGGAGTAGAAGAGTTATTGATGGAGAGAGGTTAGAGCAGAGGGGTGTAGGTGGAGAGAGATGGAGGGAGAGTTGAGGGGAGCGAGGTGCAGGCAGTGTGAGGTGGATGAAGGGATGGAGAGGAAGGAGAGGGGTACAGGTAGATAAGGATGCAGTCAAGGAAGATCATGGAGGATGAAGAGTGGAGATGGAGATAAAGTGGGGGATAGAGTTGGTGAGAGTGAGAGTGAGAAGGGGAAAGACTGGAAAAGAAAACCCTGGTGTCATCCATTGCTGCAACAGACGAGAGCTATCCATTAGAAAGTCCTACAGGCAGATAGATAGAAAAGTCTACAGCCTTAGGTTTTCCTATCAAGATAGAAAGACTTAGGTAGTTGGGGTAACCTTTCTTTAGAGTATGTCAGGGGGATTCTGGGGTGGGTTATTGACCTCTGGAATAGGATGGAGGGAGGCAATGGGGAAGCCAGGAGAGCTGTGCGGACCCCCTTAGTTTTACCCATCCCAGTCTTCCCAGAACAGTTCTTTAAAGCTTTATTAAAACGCCATCACTCTCCTATCTTTGTCTTTTAATTTCAGAGACCATCAGTTACACGGGTGGCTGACAACATTAGAGTAGGGCCATATGGCTGGGAGGATTTGATTATTTAATGGTGAGAGGGATATATGGGCCACAGATGCTGGTCTGGTCCACTGGCCATGGACATTATCTTTTAGTCGATTTGGTGCAAGACCATGGCCAAAGATCCACACTCAGTTTGGCTATTTTCTGCAATGTGTACAGTGGACATGGCCGAACAACTTGGATACTAAAAGCAGTCCCCTATGCAAAGAGGACCTTTGAGCACTCCAATTATGACTTTACACCTGTCCACCAAAGAATACAACGCACATAATAAGTGACAGTTTCCGAAGTCAACGTATGTAGAGTAGCTAATTTCCTGGATGGAAAAAAAGTTGTAATGGTTTTAGTGCCAGGTTTGAAGCCAGCATTCCACTACACGTTTTGGACTTTGACTCCCATTTATAGTCACCATTGCCTATGCTAGCTAGGGCTAGTGGAAGTAGTAATATAAAATCTATGGAGATCCAAAGCTTGCAGACTTCTTCTATATTGCATCTACATTGTCAGTTGCTATGTGCAAGAGCAACTTTCTATAGTTACTCAACCATTATTTACAATGCTAGACATATGTTTTCAGACAGTCATAGAGGACGGGGTATATGGCATCTACGCTATATGTTCAAATACAGTCAAACATACTTCCTCATGGCTGGTACTTTCCAGTAAGGTCATTGAGGAGGACTCGGGTGATATCCCGGCTGATTTCTCACATGATGTTATCACTGATGGCATCTGACATGTTCTAAATGGCTAGCGAGTATGGTTATGTGGAAGGGCTGAATATGTTCCAAGTATTGTTAAGTGTGGACACAAATTGGCCCACATTCAGTGCTTGGTTTGAATCACTGCACATGTAGATCAGAGTGAGTGTGCATGACAATGTAGACAGTAAAAGTCACATGGTAACAGACACAATGCAATGTCAATGCAGATGTCTGACATTCTGGGAAAGGTAAATACTGAGCTACTTCACCATATCAGGGTGACAGTATTTTTTTTAAACAAATTCCAAACAAGTTTTTCACCTGAAACAGAAACACGCTTTTTAAATGTTGCATCTCTCTTTCTTGCATACGTGATCTGCTGCACCAGAAATGTCATTCATGGTGCCATAAGTGATGTTATATGTGATATTATCAGTGATGTCATTTGTGATATCATTGGGGTGCTTACGGGCTGTGCAATGCAGGCCTCAGAGTTAAGGTTCTGCAGCTGCTGAATTTCAGGGGTTTTGTTGCATTAAATCAGCAACTTAACATCACTTCAACTCAAGTTTGTTTTACTAAATTTCATGGGCTTTGTTGCATTAAATAGTTTCACCTTTATGGTGCTTCAACTAATGTTTTTTCACTGCAAAGGTTGTGTTGCACTGAATCTCTTTAACTTAACTGTCCCTTAACTAAAGTATTTTCATTGCATTTCGAGTGTTTTGTTTTCCTATACCTCCCACCACATGTAGTTTGGTATTTTTTCTGGCAACATAACTGATGTCATGTCCATTATTAGCAATATCTGTTCTACGCAAGGGTTTATCAAGTATTTAGTCTTTTTTGTGTTCCCTACATAAGAAGGGATTTATCATGGTGTACTGTGATGAGGAAGATCGATTTAGGATTAGTGGGGGACTGTGACAAGGAAAACTGAAGTTTTGTAGTTGTTGACCGTGACAAGGAAGTGTGAGCTGGCGTAGTTGGGAAATGTGATGAAGAGTGAGGTGCGGTAGTTGGGAACTGTGATGAGGAAGAGTGATACTGAGTGTGTGAGTGCGCCAATCTGTGTTTGTTGTACCTCTCGAACCCTTCACCCCAAAGGACGGTTTCTGTGAGCATACGCCGGCCCATAAAGCTCACCTGTGAATTATGGAAGATAAACTCTCTGTCCTGCTACTTCTGGCAGGGGGCGCGTTGAATGGGATCTAGTTCCTTCAATGATCCCTGATAAGGATTAGTCCAGTCCAGCTGCGATTATGCTTCTCCTTATGATTGGTAAGTCTTTCATGAGCTCTTGTGATGCTGTTCCTTCTGTTTAATGTCTTTATATGTTGCTCCTATTTATACCAGCAATAATGTCTCTCTTCTGTTTTCTTCCCTTAGATGGAAATGCGGCCTCAATGCAGCTGTGAAACGCGAGACGCGGCCGGTTGGAAGATGGATGCTACCGCAATGTTCGACAGCAGATAAGTGATGCTTTAAGGAAAAGCGCAGAGTATGGTGAAGCGCAACCTTAAACTGACTGTTTTTTCGATGTCTAACCTTGTCTTCTGTTTTTCCTTGCAGGCGCTGCTGTCGACGATGGAGCGTGTCGTGGTGTCAAGATGAAGATTTCGGCGTTCCGGAAAGTGTAAAGATGAATACTTGGTTCGCCGAAGAGATATACAGGTAAGAACAGCTTCCCCCAGTTGGTAAGTATGCTGGCAGGAAGCAGGATGTCCAGGAAGCAGGATCTTCAAAGGTAAGTCTGACCTCAGGCGATGGTGAGCGTTACGCTGCTTGCAAGTGCATAATAACGCAAAGCGTTTGTCTTGAGGATCAGGGCAGCTTATATAGCTGAGATCGTGGGTACGCCCATTAGGGCCGGCTTACCAGCCACACCCTGCCACTCCTAGAAAGTGAGCACGTGCAAAGGCAATCCATTAGCAGCCACACCCAAGATTATACTTGGGGCTGCTTAATGGATGGAATGTTCAAGGTTAATGCATCCTGCTTAATGGATGGAATGTTCAAGGTTAATGCATCTGAAGTGATATGTCCATAACAAAAGCTTTTTGGTGTTAAATGGATGTTCTTGTTTACTTTGGTGCATGAGCCTGGCGCCCAAGGCGCTAGGACAGTGTCCACCCAGGTCTCCTGTGCATGCGACCCCTGCATGCCTGTGCCCTTGACTTCATGACCATGACAGTACATCCCGGGCTTCATGCAAAACCAAATCCTTATGTAATTGTGGCCCGGTGAGTAGACTAAATGATGCCGGGATGGATGCGCCTGAGTGGTCTGCACCCCTCCGTGCAATCAATCCCAACCACTCTGACTCCGGGTTGCTTGGAGTGTAGCCCGAAGCCCATGTGCCTTTCCCGTTTGAGCCAGCTAAGTGGCTTGTGTGCAGGGTCCGCTCCCGTGTAGTTGCGCCAACTGTCTGGAATGGCGGCCTGAGGGCCCGGCAGTTGCGCCAGGGGCTGTTGGTTTTGTAGCGTGCTGTGTGTCTCGGCGCAGCCCCCCCTCTCGATGTGGGCTGGGGTGTATGCAACCGTCCCTAGGTGCCCTCCCAATATTGATATGGTGCAGCTGATTCAATTTTAATTTGCGGTGCCCAGATGTATCCCAGTGGAGGGCCACCCGGATTCCCTTTGGGTATTCTGGTGCTCGGAGGTGGCGTTGGGGGCCAGGTCCACCCTGAGTGGGATGCGCAGTGGATGCAGTCCCTGTGGAACGGTGCTGGGGAGGTTGCCTGCTTGGCAGCCCCAGTGTGGATGTGATGGGCCCCTGGGGCGCAGGGGAGTCTTTGGGCCTCATTACGAGTATGGAGGTAATGAAAAAAGGAAGGCAGAATGGAATTACCGGCATCGTTAACGGGTCTGGGCCATTACGAGCCGACAACCTGCCAATACAGCCACCGCCCATACCGTGCCCCTTTTTACCGGCATGCGCACGTACACGCGCCCCTTCGCAGCGCCAATACCTGGATGCCACTAACAGGAGGACATCACAAGTTACGCGGGCATGCACTTACCAGCATCCCGAAGGTGGTAATTAGGGCCTGCACAACGGTGGCAATACATGCATCATGGACCACCCACAAATAGCAACCTGCAGTGCAGGCAACTGCCACAGGTGCACACATTCACCACAGGTTGAGTCAATGTAGCCTGTCACAGTACAAAAGGAGTACACCCACACACCACACCCCTTCCTACACCAAGATGATCCCACTAGCTGTTGCAATCATTGGGCTGGAGGACATGCCTGTACTGCTACAACAACAGCAAAAACAACAACAACAACTGCAGCTTCAATAACAGGCAGCACAGAGGAGACGCAGGAGGAGAAGGAGGGTGAGACAGGCCCAGCAAGTTCCACCAGTGCAGCCAGTCGTACCACGTAGGCAGCCACCAATCCCTCGCATCAGACCCAGTCAATTCAATCTAACCCCTGAGCAGATCCACACCCTGTACCGGTTGGACCGGGACACCATCACCACCATAGTGGACATGATACACGATGACCTCATCAGCCTGATAGAAATCCGCACTGCCATCCCCCTGCTACTAAAGGTGGTGTCTGTGCTCCACTTCCTGGCCACAGGCACCTATCAGCACACAATGGGGCAGCTGCATGGCATATCACAACCACTCTTGTCCCGCATGCTGACCCAAGTGCTTGATGCCCTCCTGAAGCATGTGGCCATGGCTTCCATGCGTTTAGAGGCCAGGATGTTACGGACCCGGAGATGTAGGTCGTCCCATCATTTTTTACAGTCTTTGAACATGTGGTGGTGGTGCCAACCCGCTGACACATTTCGCGCAACCTCCTCCAATATTTATTTTTCTTAGTTGCACCTCCCTTATGAGGTTGTTTGCAAAACCCTCATCTGCATGGGCTGCAAGAGTATCAGCCAGCATGTTTAGCTCCTCATCGGAGAAGCGCTTCTTGCGCAGGCGGGGGGTAGTTTTGCGGGTAGCCTCGGACATGCTGGATGGTATGGCCCTGCTCTCTCCTCTGTAGCACTGCTGGATTGAGAGGATTGCAATGGATTTTGTTTTTAAAGATGGCCGCCGGTGCATTTCTCGTTCTGACGCGATGACGTTACTTCCGGGTCGGTATTACAAGCCCGGTATTAGCATGATGTTATTACCGAGTCGTTATTAAGGGGTTGCTCCTTGGCGGAGGCGGTATCGGCGGGTCCCGTGATGGTGCTATCGGGGGGTTGGAGGGCCTTTAGCGGCATGGCGGTGCAGCCTTTACCAGCATGGGGGTTTGCGCATGCTCACGCATTCGTAACCAGCCGCTATTAGCAGCGTCAAGGGTGCATGGATGCGCTATTACCTCCATGCCGGTAATGACTCCGTTTTTAGCGGGGAATCTCGTAATGAGGCCATTTGTCTTGGTTAGATGCGGAAGTTCCAGTGGCTGCACCCAAGGCATGTACCTTCAGCGCCGCAGGCTCCTCCCCCTCTCACTCCTCGACCTGGTATGCAGCCGACGATGGGGGCAATGGGGGCGGGCGTCGAGGAGCGGGACGTTATGACTTGGAGCCGCCACAGGTGTCCTTGACCCGCTGCCACTCGGCCTCTGCTCCACCCAGCTTTGGATGTGTCAGGCATTGGTACGGCGGTCAGCTTCCTGGTGTTCCGCTTGGGTGCAGCTGCCTGAAAGGGCGATGGGAGCCCGCACTCACCGCTCCACCGCCACACCCCTTTGCCTCCAGAGACACAGCCAGCGGGATCGCTCCACACCAGGCCCCGCTTCAGTGGGTGTTTGGCACCTCCGGGTCCCCGAACCACCTCCTTTAGATGAGTCGCTGTGTCTGTTCCGGCACAGCAGTTTTGGCGGGCATCTCACAGGATAGCCGACTATCTGCTTCAGCGTCACCACTCAATATGGGCTTGCTACCGAGCGGATTTCCATGAAATTTCGTCCAATGATGCCCGCATGTGTACCATATACATATCTTGTACTCTTTGCAGTCATGGAGTTCCCTGTCAGGAGGCCATCTTTGTTAGCGCACCACAGTAACCCCCCCCCCCCCCCACAGAAAAGTACTGTTCTTACGGTCAAGAGATCACAACATTCTCACAGGTATTTGAGGTTTGCCAAATTTAAAAAAAAATGTGTTAAAGTGATATTAGGAGCCTGGTTTGGGCACTTTTCCTTCAGGGTAATTGTGGGGGGAGGAAGTTGGACAAAAAAGAGGAGTTCTGCACATTTAAAGAGGTAGGTTTGGGAATAGTTTTTAATTTGATGGCCTTTTTGTCATTTCATGAGAGTCAATTACATACCTGCAAGAATTCAGGGCAGTGATTTATCTTGAGAGGTTTTCTGGCAAGACGGATCTGATGAGAGGTATACATGGTTAATTTACACAAGAACATCTTTCAAGAACAAGAGAGGGGGTCCCAAAAATATTATTTTAATAATGCCTGCATAAACACAGCAAAAATCATGTACGTTTTGACCCAGTCCATAATTGTTGCAAAGGTGCCCTGGCCATGGAAGAAGGACATGGCCAATATGCCACAGACATTTACCCTAATTGTTGCAAAGTGGTCCCTGACCATGGCTACAAGCCATGGCAAGTGGTTCCTTTTCTTTTAACACTACAAATTACAAGTTGGTTAAGATACAGCATAACAAAAACCTTAACATTCAGTGAAATCCTTGAGTTAAAAGACAGTTAATTTGAAACAGTTAAAAAAACATTTAAAAAAGGATATTCAGCAAGTGGAGGAAGCGACGCCACTGGTTACCTGGCTACCCTCTGATCTCGGGCCCAGGTCCCCTCCCCGCCAGTTGCACACCTGCACTGCTCCCCTGGCAACCCTTGCACTTGGACTGTTTCTGTATCCCTACAGCCCCCTACCAGCACTTGACACCTGATGTCTGCACTTACCCTTGCACTTGCCATCAGCTGGCCACACTTTTATTTATTGTCTTTATTTATTTTACTGTTATTCTATGTACTGCACTGTACTTTTCCCCTTCCCCCTCTCCCCTGCACTTTCGCAATCTCGTTGTCACTTGGCCTAGTAAGATCGTTGTCTCTGTCTTCCCTCTGTTCCCCCTGCCATGCCTCGTCGCGCCTTTAAACACTTGTGTATAGGCGCGTTATAAATGCCATATCATATCACCCTAACTTTACTCCCTATTGCCTAGTCCATGAGCACACTGTCGTCACAGTTAACATCACAAATGACATCACAGATAAAATTATGAATGACATAAAAGGTGGTGCAGTGCAAAATCGAAATACCAAAGAAATTCACCAGTTATGGTAAGCTATGCAACCATAATTCACACCCTGTCATGCCCTGCTCAGACTAACACCTAGTGCATCAAAGACATAACTGTGGCCTCACCTCAAGGTAAGGGTCTGTCGCATAGATCAACATAAAACTAGGAGTGTGCTAGGAGTCACAGGGATCCTAAGGCAGAAACCATCAGTCCAATAACTGAATCCCTCTCCCAAATTAAGATGTGTGTGTTCTAGTCTGAATTATGAAGAGGAGACACACCTGTTGAGCGATCAGATGCTGCTCCGCACACATCTGTGAGCACTGCATGGCACACCAGATCAAATTGAGTGACTTGCCGTGCCTCATCTCACTAGCTTGCATGGAACACCAACCACAGCTCAAAGACCGATGCAAACAGCAAATGTGGGTAATGAGAAAATACTGATTGGCTGCTGTTACTGAGAAATGTCTTGTTGAGAATGGTTGTACGCTGCTGTTTTAGGGCACAGACACTGAAGAAGACAGTGAGATATAGCTGGCAGAGATTTTTGAGACGTTGGTATGGTGCAGAATCTCTAGCAGTGAGCAGGTTATACGATTCTGTGGGAAGGCATAGCAGATCCCTGGCTATAAGATGTTCAGTGGAGCATATATGAAACTCCGTGTTCCATCACATTTACTTGTTGAATCCACAAATATGTTCTAGTTATTCTTGGTAGGAATAACTGTTGTACCAACAGAGAGTGTAATACCAAAGGATCTGGCTTGAGGGACAGGACTGATCTATGGATTTGCCCCTACTTCAGCAGAAAACCAACAGAGGGGTGTGAATTTGGAGGATACAACTGGCAAATTCCCATACAGATTCTGCGTAAAACTGCATTGGTTCAGAGATTAATTTAAACTTGCGAAGACCAAACCCTGGACCACGTTAAATGCTTTTATAAAAGGTCAGCAATTGTGTCCACTAAGGCCAGGTTCAAACAATTGATGGCCATGCACAAATTAGATTGCGATGCAAAGGCTTGACGTGATCTTATTGAAGCCACTTTGGAAACAAATCCAAGGCGTTTCTGGCAATGGATCAACCATGGTTCTTTACATTTAATCTTTTTAAAAAAACATTCTAGCCTCTAATGTTGACAATCAAACAAGGATTAGACTTTCTTTCAAGGTTGTACGTGGCCCTAGAACTTAATAAACTGCCTATAGAGGAGTGGAAGATGCCAAGTCTATATTGTGTGAACCAGATATTGATACTGTAAATCTAAAATGTAATCTGAAGGAAATATTAACTGCTCTTAGAAAAATAAGCAGGTAATGGCTGTTCCGGCCCAGACATAATCCCAGTTGTCCTTATTTGGAACATTCAGGAGGTATGCGGTCCACTATTAATGAACATCTTTAATGTAATGAGGGAACAGGGTTATTACTCTGCTTCTTGGAAAACAGCAGTGATTTGCCCGATCTTCAAAAAAGGTATGCAGAATAGCCCTACATCGTGTAGGACGATATCACTGATGGATTCCCAATTCAACATTTTTGGAAGGACCATATTGCAGAAAGGGAACCATGGGTTGAGAACAACAATCTTCTTGCTATGATCCAATTGGGAATTCATAAGGTTTTAGGAACTAGCGAGTAAGCTCTACATTTTTATTTGTTAATTGCTAATTTCATGTTTGTTAAAAAAAAAGAGGCTGTGTACTTGGCCTTTATGGCTCTTAGAACCGCCTTTGATAAAGTTATGGAAGAGACTTTGATCTCTGAATTGCCCTGCTGAACTTTTTAATATTATAATTGCCTTCCATCAAGGTACTAAAGATTGTATAAGGTCTGAATCTAATGAGACTTTTACTGTCTATTTTCAGATTAGTTCCAGGGTTAGGCAAGGATGTGTCATGGCTCCTTTTCTTGTAACTCTTTATATTAATGGACTGTATGATGAATTGGTAAATATTAATCCTGATGTACCCAAGATTGGGGGCACACATATCCTGGTCCTGGTATGTGCAGATGATACTATATTAGTATCAATTACCCCAAGCTCCCTTCAACTCAGGTAGATACGTACACTGCATTTATGGACATGGTATATCTAAAAATAAATGCCTTGAAATCAGTGATTTTAGGCTGCAAATTAGACAAAAAAATTAACACATGCTCAAAAGATTTACAGCTTGCCCACTAATTATACTTGTTTTAGATTTTGTGTACCTGGGCATGTCTATTTCCTCCAAATTTAGTGATAACTTGCACAGTTTGTTACAAGAGGCAAGAATGTCCCAGGCCAGAACAGGTATTTATCACTTTTTTAGACAATTTAAAGCCCAAACAATAGAGATATGCCTTCAGGGCCGTGATATCAAAGCAAAAGCTGCGGCCAACTATGCGACCGCATTATGGAGACATTAACATTCTAAGGGCCTCATTACACGGATGGCGATAAGGGTTTACCGGTACCGGTATTTTACCAGTACCGGTAAATCCTTACAGCCTTACTATGAGGTCCCTTTGCGGGTTGGGGAATTTAACGCCTGCTTTTTGCAGGCGTTAAAAACCAACCTGCAAAGGGACCAGGGAGCTAATTACGGTACCGCAATTTGCGGAACCGTAATTAGCGCCTTCCCCATTCCCATTATGCCCTATGGGGCAAAAATGGGAATGGGGAAGGGCAATGGTGGAAGGGTGAATTACCACCCCGCCAACCTTGGAATAGGGCGGTAATTCCCCTTTCCACCAAGGCGGTGCCGGTATTTTACCGGCATGAACCATGGCGCTAATAGCGCCATGGTTCACCGCCATCCGTGTAATGAGGCCCTAAGAGTTTACAAGTCCAAGAAAACTAAAAAACGCTTTTGGTCCCTTCATACTGAGTTCACACTGAATTGGGGATCTCATTTTTGGAGACTGATTTCACCTTAGAAGCACCCCTGCTTTGGAGAAGAATTTGGTGTAACTGAAAGGCTACATTGACCCATTTAATATTAAAACGTTGTCCTTTTCGGCACACACGCAAATTCCATGGTTGAATTTTGTGAAACAGCCATTAGTAGGAATAAATTAGGCAAGACATTTGGACCCTATCCTGAAATTGATCTGTCATGTGATAAGCAAGTAAAATCTGCCTTGCATAGTTATTTTACCATGGAGCGTGAACATAATGAACTACAGAAACTGGCCAACAGGAATCTTCTGCATTATCATCACACAATCTTTTCTACTATCACGTAAATTCCAGTTTGACTGTGTGCTGATTACCAAGGACAGATTTAGGGCCTGATTCACAGAAGCATTTTTTAATGGTGCATTCCCATAGGAAAGTGCATTGTGAATCAGGCCTCTGATCCATTACCCTTGAGAGCTATATCTTCTAAATGGATGATCTACCCTGAGTATACGAACTGCCTACTCAGTCAGACTCCATTGGAGGATCGTATTCATTTTTTGTTTTTTTGTCCTTCTTGTGAAACATTTAGGAGCAAGACTCTTTGTTGAAAGCTGAAACTCCAGCTACATGTTGGGCGCTCTCAACTTATCTTTGCTACGCACTAAAGCCCAGAGGCACTTTAATCAGTAGCACACAAATGCGTACATCAATAGCTTGAATTGTGAAACACTTGTGTCAAAGTCCTGGAAATAATGGGTTTCTCGCGATGCACACCGACATGGTTTCCAGGGCTCAAACAAACATTAGCAAAAGCTACCACGCGCTCCGTTCCTTCAGTGCTTTCTCCCTGCTTGCATAACCATGCCACTCATGTCCGTAAAATACTTACCTTTTCCCATTTTAAAAGCTCGCCAAAGCAATTCTTCATGAAGTACGTTTGTTATTGCGACTTTATATTTTGTAGGCCTTTTTATCTCCAATTCATCTAAAAGACTGTGGGCCTCATTACGACCCTGGCGGAAATCGTGGCGCCAAATGCACCATGGAGCACGGCGGAAAGCTGCCGATAGCGCCATGGGGGTTGGCGGATTTACCGCCCCATTCCGACCTTGGCGGGGCGGTAAATCCCCATTCCCCATTTTACCCTTCCCCATTCCCATTTTTGCCCCATAGGGTATAATGGGAGTGGGGAAGGCGTTAATTACGCCACCGTAAAATACGGTGGCGTAATTAACAACAAGGTCCCGTAGCGCCATGGATTTCTCCGCCCGGAAAAACCAGGCGGAAAACGCTCCATGGCGCTACGGGAACTCGTAGTGGGGCGGACGGGTCCGCCGCGAATACCGCTGGCGTAAACCCACTCCGCCAGGGTCGTAATGAGGCCCTGTGTAGGGTTAAAATATTTCGTAATTTGATATATACACAATTTCACTTTAGCCTTGCATGCATTGCACCTTTTCCTGATGTCCTTTGTAAATGTGAGAACTTTCTACTTGAGTTCCACAAGATATCTGTGTGAAAAAATGTGACCGTTCAAGTTCCCTGCAAGGGGCTGCCAGGATTATTACGTACTCCACACTCTAACAAAGCAGTCTTAAAATAGCCAATCCGTCCAACTATGCCTTTTATATGTAAAGTAAGGCTAACTGCGTCCACACAGAATGTGTACACCTCTTTTCTCAGAGAACGTTTCTGCAGGGAACAGGTATTCATTCATGAACAGTAGCATACAAAGAGACAACAATCTCCCTGTACAGCACCTGGATCTAGTTTCCATTACTCCAAAAAGTGATTAGTCATGATTCCTCAACGAAAAGGTCATCTTGGTTCACTATGGTTGCATTAAATCCCAATGGAGAACATAACATGTATTCTATATTAGGAATAGGGCATCTTAATGCATATGTTCCAGTTCTCTAATATAGATACACACGTTTTAGTTTTAGTGCATGCAGGGAAGTTCTCTAACACAAATGCTAAGGTTCAAATACAAATCTCTTCTAGTGTACAATTATCATCCCGAGGGAACAGTTGCCATGTCACTCTT
The DNA here is from genome assembly GCF_040938575.1 of Ambystoma mexicanum. Lineage (NCBI taxonomy): Eukaryota > Metazoa > Chordata > Amphibia > Caudata > Ambystomatidae > Ambystoma > Ambystoma mexicanum. Next base: position 908,600,259 of record NC_090922.1, read on the forward strand.
AGAATGATTATAATTGCAGTGTTATGCAATACTTGGCATCGTGTACTTTTCCCGTCTTCCCTGGTATTCGGCTCTCTTCGGGCCTCGCCTTTTGACCACTGGTTGGCTGCGTAAGCCTGTGGGCCACCTCCATGAGCCTAAGCACCGCCTCCTCTTCAGCGAAATGTGAGCTGTCATAGACGGAAGCAGCAGAATACTCAGCTGTGCTCCATCGTGCACCTTTGATTCCAAGTGCCTGCATCCTATTAAACAAGCATTGGCAATGCCAACAGTTTGGGCTTTTGTGTAGGCATTGGAAAGGCACTTGCCAGGCACTGTCATGGTGGTATTAACTGGCCATTGATGATAGCAGGTGCAAAATGGTGCAAGTACCCAGGCATCTAATAGCAGTGCCTGGAAAATGCCTAATACTTATTCACAAGTGAAAACCGTTGCTGTTGCCATTGCTTATTTTTAACAGGACTTTAGTGCATGCAGAGTGCTTATAAATCGAGTGGCTGAAGGCCCACATGTTTAAGACTAAGGCCATCAATAAACGTTTGGCAGCATTCCACAGTATATTCGCCAGAATACTGCCAAATGGAATTATCGGTACCGCCACTTGTTCCGGCTGATTTACTGTCAGATTACAAGTTGTGGTAGGTGAAGCTAATCCCCATTTTTGTCAGTCCATAGGACACTACGGGGATTTCACCAGAAATACCGCTGGCGGTAATTCTGAGGATTTTGCCAATTTTTCTGCGAAAAGTTGGAGGATTTACCTGCAGCATGATGCTGCAAGCAAATCCTCAACTCCAAACTCAGAATATGGCAGAGGTTTTACCACTCTGCCATACTCATATTGAGGGCCTAAGGCATTTGTATTCCACCAGTAGCGGTTTTACAACTCCAATTAAGTAATTAACTCTACGAATACTGCTTAGTAAAAACACTGGCAGGCACTTCCAGTGCAACGTTTGATGTTAAGGTAGGGGAGGGGCAAGAACTGGGTGGGAATGGCCAACACCTGCAGGCAGTGTGTCCCTCCTAATATGCCATTCCCTTCTATCTGTTCTCTAATGCAATCGTTTGGCTTATATCAACACCTAATAGCCCAAACTAATACAAGCCTCTAAATTCTCATCAGACGTCCCATTGAAATGAAAGGCTCTAGGTTCACAGCAGCAGTAGCATCCTCCTCTGCTAATAAAACCTTCTAAATAGTCGTCAGTGGCAGCCTCCTATTCTAATGAAATGTTACAACCACCTAATAATGTTCCCATTTTCCAATCTGTTTCCCACCCTTGTGGTCAGAAGTTATCAAACACTTCACAAAACAATCTATGACCTGAGAACGAGTTCAAGAAAGGTTTGACAACTCGCACAATATTGCCTTTTTTTTTCCTGCCCACATTATTGTCTTGAGAGAGGCTGCTCTCGCCAACATCAGCAGGCATCTCGTTTTATCGAGGTGTAGCTCCGATGTGCACTGCAAAGCGACATTTCCCTCGGCGTAGCATACTGCTTAAGCTGACAGTTTATAAATAGATTAGATTGCAAAGTGAGGCCATTTACTTCAAACGCAAACCACCAATTGGGTTCATTAGCAGTCATGTGATAAAGAAGCCTGGCTGCACGGCACCTGATTACATAACCCAGAGTGGCGCAACTAGACCAACACTTTAGTGGGGGTAAGGGGAACTACTAATACAATAAATGGTAGGGGCTACCTTCGGCGACTGTGTGGGTTGGGCAAATTAACTTGCACTGCAATTTAATGCATATTGGGCCAGTGACATTGCCAAAATCTTGATAGATTTTGAAACCGAAATGCACCTTTTGATGGTATCTGCCAGCATGGTAATGCTGTGGTTGTGTATTGATGCACGGGTGGCTTGCATTATGGTGTGCATCCAGCTGCACGTACCAAAATCCCATGTAGGCCTGAGTGGCGGAATTCGTTGCAGTGTATTTAATGTAAGGTGTCAGTGGGCAGTCAGGAAACTGACTAGTTATTGTGGACCCCAAATTCTTGGGCATGGCAAAGTTTCGCCTGACGAAGCGCCTAGCCTAACAACACATCTCGACACAACTCCATCAGCAAAACAATCTAGGTTATACAATGGTACGCACAACACGGAAGACAAATGTCTACGCTAAATTTCCCTAAACCACCACAAATCCAACACAGATGCACCTACACAATTCCCTACACTCCTCAAACACCACTCTGATAGTCGCCAAAGACAACACCCAAACAATTTACTTTAGCAACCTGGAGCACACCTTAACCACTGCTCTAGACAAGTCACAAGCTAAAACTCACACACCACAGTCTTATCGTTCCAGTCGTGAACACATCAACACTGCAACAACACATCCTTTCTCTTCATCTGTTTTGGCCCCATACACAACACTTAGAGATCCTGAAGCTCCAAGAACAGTGAAAAAGGGATGATGTGTGCTATGCAAGACTCAATGATATAGAATAACCGGGAAAAGCAAAGAGCTTCACTCATTCACATCTGGGATAGTACTCTCAATGGGCCAGACAACGTTGCTGACTGGCAGGAACAGGGAGTGAAATTAACATCCGTTTGCTATGCTATAATATGTGGTGCAGTGACTGGCTGGTGAGACTATATATCTGCCTGTCAAGTTCAATGATATGGGGATGAGCGAAGGTCATGACAAGTATTATGCAATTCTAGGAGACACCCTCAGACGCCAGTAATAAAGGAGTATGAGGAGACACCATGTTGTCAATGAAATCCACCCCTTTGTAAGTCAGTCTTTGATCAATGGTGTGAACTTAATCACTTCTAAGGACTCTGCATTTTGCAGGAAAATCACTGCGAGAATAGATAAGGTTCCCATGATTACACACTTCGATTAAGCAGGGAATCCTGGATTTTAACCAACTCAGCAGTTAAGGCACTTGACTACATATCTTCTGACACACATATTTAAGTAGTGGCTTTCAAACACTAGAATAAAAGGGTTTTATAGTGTTAACTTGAAAACATGCACACATCCCATAGTAAAGCAACCTGATATTATATAAATAGTTATCAAAACATGTGAAGCCAAAATGCACAATAATGACAGTCTGAAAAATTACTTATTAGACAGCGCTGTCCCTTAAGAATTTAAACAAATACAGGGAGTCCTTTTACTTATTTAAAAGCAATGATTGTATGGAGGAGACCTGTTACATTTGCAATTAGGTTTTGTTTACCTTTAGGGCAAATTGAGTAAATACTGCATGCCACTTATGCATGGCAGGTAGTGTCGGCAATGTATTCCTTTGGATTCCACCTGGTTATAGCCGTGTAAAAAGCAGGCAGTATCCAACCATACTAATGCAAGCAAACTGCGCAAGCACGAAAATGTCATAGTGTCATGCATACTTGTGCCTTTTTATAATGAAGAGGATGAGGTTGGCAGAAGCATCAGTTATTTTCCACGAGCCCTATCCACCATAAAAACGAATGAAAACATGGCGTGGCATAGAAAGCATGTGAACATGTTTTACACATACATTTTATACATGCTTTTATGCTACACCATCATAAACATGATACCCATTAAAAAAGAAATTGTGTAAAAAGGTCACTAGGTATAGCGATTGTTTGTCACAAACTTACAGTTTATTATTGTGCATGATGTTAAGAACATTTATATCCATATGAAAGCAAACCTATATTTGCATTGCACGCGAGTGGATGATAAAGACGTAAACTAATCTTTAAAAGGGAACTTTATTGTGTTACTTGCTGTCTCGCAAGCAGACACAGAATTGTTATTCAATTGAAGCTTTCTGTTGGAAATGGCCCATTGCAGTGCCAGTTGCCCGAAGAGTCAGTATAAGAAAGGCACTGCTGATCCCAAAAGGAAAGTAATTGCGCACGCATCAGTTGCATTTTATCCTGCGCTCATGACGCCTCAGAAGATCAGCCGATTCCTTAACAAATAATCCAATATTTCCGGAATGAGGAGAGGGCTTGTGGAGTTCAATTACCCCAATGCTGTGCACCTAAACCCAAGAAAAACAGCCTGTTTGCTCATGCTAAGTATGAGATGATTAGTCAGTCATGGCTTTTAGTCCCCATCACCTTTCATTCTGGTGGTTGTAGTTCCACATTTGTCAGGGGAAAATAAAACTGCACATATTGTAGAGGGATAGAGAATGATCAGATATAAAAGGCCTGTTCTTATAGAAGCTCTCTACCTTTTACATAGGACAACATGAGAGCTTTATATATGTACATCTTTGATCATTATTGTTAATATGCAGCACTTTTAGTGAGATAGTCTTTAGTTTCTGCTTTCTCCAGACAATTGGGTTATTTGGGACTCACAGGGTGGAAGATTAGTGGGGATGTTTGTGTTCCAGTTCAAAAGGGGCAATGTTGAAACCTAGGGACAATACTCATCAGGATTGCTTGTTTTGGGATGTTCCCCCTTCCCTTTGACATGCTAGCCAACATATGCAATGTTATTCTGGAGATGGTCAGCCAGTCATCATTTTGGTGCATCATAGTCCTTGTAGTTCAGGACTGCCTGCTCAGAATATAATGCATGCTTTACTGTCACTTCTGGGTCAATTAAATCAAGACGTTGGCACCCTTGCCTAAAGTCCAATTTTAAGTCTGCCAAGCCTGTATAAAAAATGAATGCTGATGTAAAATTAAAGATGCAAGAGGAGAATATGTATTCTGTTTTATAAAATGCAAATTGGGATGGGGTGCTCCAGAAGAATGTGCCCGACAGATGATGACTATGGAAGGAAGGAGGCAGCAGGGTCAGTTAATAGAGTATAACTAAAGGGGGAATGTTGGGATGCACTTACAGCAGCCCAGCCAGGCAAAAATGTTCAGGCTGAGAAAAATCTACTGGGATGTACCATCACGTGAGCAGGGTGGGGTTTGCGTGGCAGAAGGCACAAGTATCACTTGTAGTTAGTTTTGACATATATTAGATACCCACATATAGTTACACAAAAGGAGCAATAAATATATATTGATGTTGTGTTGCAGTTGCAGAGGTTATAGATAGGGCAGTGCATACACCCTGTGGTCAGTAGTTGTATACGAGGAAAGAGCTGCAGCAGGTAGAAGATGGAGTCAGAAAGGTACTGTGGTCGGAGCGAGGTCAGTGTGTTAACATGGCAGGAGTGTCACCATAGTAGATTTTGAGGCCTAGTACACAATGAATGGAATAGAATGCAGACCTTGATGTGGAGCTGTGTCTCAGTTTAGCTCAGTCCCAAGACAAATCCCTTTTCCATCCCCCAGGAGAGAAGCGGAGGTCAAAGGCACCTCAGTGCACAGATAAATACTAATTGTATCCAGCTGCAGGGGCTGAACGTAGTGGGAACGGAATGTTAGCTCTGGAGAGAGTATGTAGGGATGGGCCCTCTGAAGCACAAATACATGGGAATAGGGCATGAGGTTTTGTGATGCCAAGGGACCACGTAAAGATTTAGTGCACTACTGCCCCCACCCAAGGAGCAGTGATCTCATGTGAATTACAGGTAGACGCATAATCAAAGCAAATAAATCTCTGAAAATCCGACTCCACAGTGGTGCACCTTTCACGTCATTACTAAGCACCTGGGGTTTGAGGGAAATAAGGGGGGAACCGTGTCTGGAACGATCCATGATGTGGGATAGGAGGAGCAGAGGTGATGCCAATTACTTTCGTACAAGATCAGGGTGCAGCTTGTGTGTGCCACAAAGTCTGGTATAATGAGAAGGCCTATTGTCTAATTAAACAGAGTTGGCCCCACCAATTTACTTTGATTCTGTCTGGATCAGCGGAGTGCACATCACGTGACGGTCACAATTTATTAGTGTGTCAATATCATCATTAACCAACCCTGTACCTGGATTTAATAGTGACGATGTAGTGAGCCATGTGGTGTGGCCAAACAGTCCAGGGGCTATAGGGGGTTATGAGCAAGTTCTATATATGAGGTTGGTGGGATGACATTGTAACCTATGTACGCAGATTCATGGTTTTCTGCTGTACAACCTGTAGCCTCTTGGGGAATGATTATCTCCCTGTCAGTTTGGTACTATGGGACCTCCCGAGACCTTTTTGCAAGTAATAAACTTTGTTTTCCCTTACAGAGAGGTGCAGTGATCATTTGGTCTTTTGGATTATTTTTATTGTTCTGGTTTCGGGTTACAGTTGTCTTTATAATTGCCATGTTCAATAGTTTGGTAACAGAGACAAATTGGCAGGTATAGAAGCGCACCACATTGCACCATCGAGGTTATGGGGTGAATTAAAGGATGTACTAACCCAAATGTTGAACCCCCTCCAAAATTGATGTCCATACTTTGATCTGGTCATACAATTGGATCGACTATCTGAAAGGAAAGAAGATCATAACCGGCACCAGATCCACCCCCTCTATGTACTGCCCAAGGAGAACCCTACACATTGTAGCAGAGTGCCTATAGCTGAACTCATGCAGCTGGGGGGGTTTTCAGATCGCTAGCCAAGGACGAGCATGATTTGTGGCGCCAACAACAACTCTGCCTATATTGCACAAAGACAGGACATTTCCTGCTTGACTGTTCAGCAAAATCACCACGTAAGGTGGTGGGGGCCCTAGAAAAAGAAGCGTTGTCCAAATCGTCAGGAAACCACAAAGTCTGGCATGTGTAGATGCCCACCTGAATGAACGAAAGCAGGACACGGGTCTCTTATTTTATCATACCTATCATGATAGCCCTAAAACAGGACCATAGAATGATGGTGCCATAGGTAATTATATGCCTATTGGTCTGGCAGTTAGGCTAGGTGTACCCACACGTCCCTAGGCAATCACTCAAAAAATGTTGAGCTGTGGATGGTAAACAACTAGCGTCAGGACCAGTGAGAACATGCACAGAAGAACACAGAGTGCTTTGTCACGAAGGGCATCAAGCGTATATGACCTTTGATCTAATCAGTGCCCTGTAATTCAGGATCATCCTACGTGTCACGTGCCTGGAACAACATAATCCCAAGAATGATTGGAGGAAGAAAACCTTGACCTTTCCATCAATCTGTAAGGAGACGTGCTATTTGGTTAAACCTAAAACCATGGTACAGGGCTGCTCTACCACATCTACCTTCAGTAATGAACCAATGTTAGCAATAGTGGGTGAGCTACCCTTTGAATATTAGGACTATGAAGACGTATTCCACAAGGAACCGGCAAACACCTTACCACCACATGACCCACACAACTGCCAAATAGCCCAGGTCCCAGCGACGCAAATACCTTGCGGTCGCATCTATGCCTTAACCGTGCCTACTTAGAACAGTATCTGGCCAATTGCTTTATTGAGCACGCTAAATAATTGACTGCCTCTGTGCTGTTTTTTCCCCCCCAAAAAGGAGGGATATTTAAGGACATGTTTTGATCATTGAGCCTTGAACTGTGTAACAGTGAAAAATCGGAACCCCTTTCCACTAATCCCTGTACTTTTTTACCATGTCAAGGACCATCTATACAGAACTTGACCTCAAGGGAGCCTACCATCTGGTATGTGTTAAAGAAGGGGATGAGTGGAAAACAGCATTCTGCACCAATTATGGGCTCTATGAATATCAAGTGATGGCCTTCAGGCTGTGCAGTGCACCGGCAGCCTTTCAATATTTTATTAATGATGTCCTCTGCGAACTGTTAGACATCTGTGCTGTTGTGTACATAGATGATATCCTGATTTACTCCAAGACCATTCACAACCACATAGGACATGTACAGGCAATACTGGACCGTCACAAAACTTGAGGAATGCTCCTTTCATGTTACAAGGGTGGAATATTTTGCACACTCATTCTAACACCACATGGCATTGTAATAGACTATTGTAAAGTACTGTCAGGAATAAGGGCTGGTGCCGCCGGGTAGTAACTAAGTTTGCTTATTAAAGCATTGGTAAAGAGAACTACATTTCCCAGCATTCCGGGGAGGACCTGTAGTTCAGCGCAAGTTGCCGCGCGTTGCCAGCTGCAAGTAATGAAAGGCAGCATAAAGCCAACACGCTCGCGCCCGCAGGTGTGGCTTATTTTGTGTTCCTGGATGGGTGCGGTCGGAGCGAGACGTGAGCAAAGCTTTCCTTGCAGCCCGTAAGACTTTGGAGCAAGACGAAGCGGGCGGACTGGCTGGCAGTTGCTACAGCGTTCTCTTCAGACTCTGAGTGGTTCAGTGAATCCTTGTTAAGGACTTCGATGCTTAATACTTGTGTGTTTAAAGGCACACGGCAGAGTGCGGACAATGTTTATGGTTGCTAAATCAGCAACATACAGTACAGGACATTCAGGGGTAGGGGCTGTTTGGGCACAACAGTGATCTGGTGTCCTTGTCTGGGCATGTACATTATGGCTATATGTGTTCAGTGTTGCTTCAGCTTGCCCAACGGGCCATGTGTCATTTATTTCATGTATGGAATCTAATTCCATTGTTTGTGTTCATCTATGCTTGCTATATGTTTATCTTGTTACATGTTCACACGTATTAAGGTGTGTTTATACGATTTAGAGGTAGGCTGGAGGCAAGATTAATAGCGCATACCCTATGTGTTTGGTTGGGTAAAAGAACTAGATAAGGAGTTTTTTTCCCTGTGCTTCCCCTTTCCTATCCACCTTAGGAGTTCCCTAACCCTCTATCCGGTGTTCCTACATCCCTACCGTATCCACAACCTCTTCCTAACTCCTCTTCCCCCCATTGGCTGCCACGTGGTGTCCTGTGTATATTATCAGGCGCCTGTGCTAACCACGGGTGGAGGGTCGAATTCATTCGGCTTCTGTGGTTCGGGGGAGAGTGTTGATTCCTCTCCTCCATTATTGTGTGCATTCTGACAAGTACAGACCATTCTACAGTGGCCTTATCCCGCACCTGTGAAGGGTTCGCCAACTAGTCCATCCCATCACTTCATTACTTCGAAAGAACAAGGCCTTTGTCTGAAAACAATGATGCAGAGGGAGCCTACTGCGCTTTGAAACAACGATTCACCATAGCCCCGGTATTACTTTTCCCAAACCCAGAACTACCATTTGTGGTGGAGACTGATGCATCGAATATAGCAATGCGAGCCGCCTTGTCACCACGTAATCTGAAGACCGGAAATCTGCATCTGGTAGCCTTCTGCTTGAAGAAATTTACACTGACAGAACTTAATCATGCTATTACTGAGAACGAGCTATTTAACCTCAAGGCAGCTTTGAAAGAATGGTGACATCATTTACTAGGAGCCAAATATTCTGAACCCGTAGGCCCATTAAGCGAGTTAACAATATTTTGGATGGATGGGGATGCAGGAGTTACTCTTACGACAATAATGAGACAGACTCAGGTAGTTGGCAAAATTTAGCTGTTTTATTTGCAATTGTCTAAAACAGGGAGTACAACGGACATCAACAGATGTTCGCCCAAGTCTTTCAATGTTTCACATGAAAAAAAAACATATTTATACCAAAAACTCATCAGTGGCATCATACTACGTGGCAAAATAAGAAAACCTACTTGGGGTTGTGCTAGGCGTAAGGGGAACGTCTAGGTATCCTTTCTATGGTGGGATAGGATCATGGTTGGATCACTAGTATCGGGTGGACAACTTATGCCCACCCCTAGTGCAAGTCATCTTCGCTGTGATAAAATACATGACATTTCATTGGTTTTCAAACTTTAAGGCTCTTTACTACGTGGCCCTCTATAATTGGTTGGCACGCTTGTACCCTTCTGGAATATTCCACTCACCAGCAGCATGCAAGCTGGTACCCCATGTGCTTGTGGGTGGACTTGACCATGCCTTGCCACCTAATTAGCCTAATTATCCTTCATCAATGCTGCTGTTGGCCATTTGAATTGTCTTTGAACTCGGCCTTGCAAAGTATAACGTTCATTGCATCTTCTTGAATAGATAACCAGTTTCTTGCCTGCCTCAACGCTTGACACTGGGACAGACAGACATTCTCGAATCTGTCTTCATCGTCTGCCACCTTTCTTTGCTGCACCACACTTTCAGCCCTTTCTGTTCATGGGGTCCTAGTTTGCCTAGTTTGCCAAAATATGACACGGAACATCCAGATTATATATATATAGTGATGCAGCGTCACTGGCATGTTCTCAAATCTGATGAACACCTGAATGCTATTCTGGGTGACCGCATTAACATCACTTTTCGGCGGTCTACCTCATTTAAAGACACATTAGTTCCCAGTTTTATGAGACCTATAGACAATGCAATGACTAACACTTGGTTTAACATCAAACCTTGCGGTTTTTATAAATGCTCCAAATGTAAAGCATGCATTCATGCTGTTAACAAAACACATTATACCCATCCCATTTTGGGCAGTAACATCAAGATCGTTTCCAGAATTACCTGCGATACTGATCATGTGGTTTATGTTCTGAGTTGTCCATGCAACATGTGGTATGTGTGCAGTACCAAAGGGAAATTGAAACTAAGAATACTTCAGCATATTCAAGCCATTAGAAATATTGATTCTAATTATCTGATGGCTTTACATTTTCAATCCCAACATGACAGCAAATTAGAGGGTTTTTCCTTCTTTGGGATCCGTACAGTGCCCAAAACACCCAGAGGTGGCAATCGGGAGTTATTGCTGAGGCAACTGGAGACCAAATTTATACTGGACCTTGAGACTAAGAAACCCAGGGGTCATAATTTAGATGAAGAATTGTATACTTTCCTGGGGACCTAATAGTTTACACTGGATGTCATTTTTCATGTATTGGTGCGTGATTTTCGCTACCTCGGATGTCTTGGATGACCCCTCTGATACTTTGATCTCGGTATCTTAGAGTCCTCACTTGCCTCTAGCTATTAAGTATATCCCCTTTTGCCAGAACATACTATTTTTTATGATATATTTTCTATGATTTTATATGACTTTTTATGGTTGTTACTTCATGAAATTGGTTGGCCTATCTTGTCTAATTATTGGTTTTAACATGTACCGTAGAAGGATGTATATTTATATTTTTTAATATTGATTATTAAGATGAACATATTTTTTACACAGTATACATAGGATCCCCTTAACCTGTTTTACCCTGTTATGCATCTTGAAGTGCCTTCAAAACCCCAAAATATGTATGACTGGGAGATGTTACATTTATATTCATATTATTATTATTTTTTTATATGTGGATTTTTAATCAAATATTTTACGGGCCTATCAAGCATGCATGTACCACCTGGCTGCTCTCAAAGGTTTATGCGGAAGGATGTTTTGCTTCCAAAATTGGGGCATTTTAGAGTTAATGCACTTTGCACTTTATTGTGGATCTATTTGTTCGCAATTCTCCAGCTGTCCATGGTTGCACAGATTTTGTGCCATGCTCTACTTTTGAAGAGAGCATGGTTGTTCTTAAATCTTTAAGATTGTATGAAAAGTGCACCCATGGACATAGAGCACTGTGCGTATTATTCCTGCTGTAGAGAATGTAACTGTGAACCCTTTTATTCCCTTTGCCTTTCTTTTTCCTTTTATCCCTTTACTCCCTTTTTTCCTTACTATTGCTGCTATGCACTTTTGCACTTTGTACGATGTTTACGCACTAAGCACTTTACTTGTCCTAATGTAGCTATTTCTGCTTTAATAGACCCGTCTCTTCCCCAGTACATACATTATTACGCTTACAGCATGTATTGGTATACGAAGATTACTTATGATTAAGGCGTATGCATATATGAAACTTAACCCATTGCACGTTCAAACTTCACATTGAGGGATCTCACTGAGGAGATGGCAATATATCGGTTAGTGCACTATATTTTTGGCGTAGGTTTCGTATATTTTTGTTTGGTTTGCATCTGTAGACCAGGTTTTTTAACTCCCCTTTTTTTTACATACATATTATTGTTGATATATTTTCTAGAGGTATGTTCCAGTCTTCTCCTGCCATTGTCTCCTGCATTTGCAGAGGGAACATTGTATTACTTGTACTTGGTTCCTTTTTGACAACGTTCACCAGTTTGACTGTTTCTTCACATTAGCTACTATTCTGCCTTCCTTGTGGTATATGCCATCCCCTTTTAGAGTTCCCTCTTTGATGAATATTGTGGCACCTAAGGCCATATATTTTGTATTTTCAAGATGTGATTTTATGTCTATTTCACAACTAAATATATTAGATTTTATTGTGAACATGGGAATACGATAACCCTGGCACACTACAATATGGCCGCCTGATTTACTGTACATGGAAATGACGTGCTGAATGGGACACTCTATGCATTGCAATCACAGAGTTTGAATCACATTTTAAGGAGTTCTTTATCTGTGTTTTTCCAACTATCGTGAACAAGCGGTCGGACAATCGCGAAACACGTCAGTTGTGCTTTTCAGGTTCCCCTTTCTAATGCACTTATAAAGAATATTTGGTGCTGCCTGATTTTGCCATCAAGCCCATTATTTGCTGAAGATTGGATTGACTGGACTCAGCTGCTCTTGGGAGTGCAATCTGCTGGTTTTGCCCTGTACAGGGCTGAATTTTCGTTTTGAAAAAAAAAAAAATATATATATATATAGTTATGGTTAAGTTGGTGTTTCCATAGGAAGACCATTTTTTGGGCGGCTTATAACTTCGCTCCGTCTGGACGAATCCTCACCAAACTTTGCAAAAAATGTATATGGCCCACTCTGAATTTTCACAAAGTTTGGAGAGGTTTGGTCCAGGGGGGGCAAAGTTATAGGGGGGTCCCAAAACTTTTATTTTTTCCCATAGATATAATGGGAAAAAACTTTGTGCACGCCTACAGCCCAAAACGCTGGACGGATTTACACCAAATTTGCGGCAGGAGCGGGGGTGTGTTCCCGAAAGCTTTTGCAAATTTGGTGTAAATCCGTCCCGTAGTTTTTTAAAAAATGACCATAATGTAAGGCAAAAAAATTAGTGATATCTCCATTCGCTTCGCGGACGACTTCCCGGTTCGCTCCACGGACAATGCCCTGATTGGCCGAGCGGCTTGCGCAATGTCTGCGAACATCTGACGTGTTTGCTGATTGGACGGCGTGGGGTGTGGAGCGCGTCTGATTTTTGGTGGCGCCCGACATCTTGCATTCACGGACGACCGCGGACAGCAAGGTGAAACTTGGTTTAAATATTGTATTTAGTGGAGTGTGTTGGTGTGTAAGAGTGTTTGGGGAGGGTGGGGGAGTATGAGATGGGTGCAATGTTGTATTTTTTTTATGTGCTAGACGCTTTTGTTGTGTTTGATTTGTCTGCAGACAACACGGCTGTTCCGAAATGTTCGTAAATTTCAAGTTGAAAGTGTTCTAAGAAGACTTGTGGGGTCCTGGAATGTTCGGAGGGGGTGTCCTGAAGACGTTGTCTGTATTGTTCGTTGTCAAGCTGAAAGTGTTCTAAGAACCCTCGCGGTGCACTGAAATGTTCGTACATAAAGAAAATGGGGGTGTCCTGAGGACGCTGTCCATATCGTCCTCTGGCAAGTTGAATGTGTTCTAGGAACTTCTTTGTGTCCGCGGACATTAAAATGGTTGCAATGCTTGAATCTATGGGTGTGATATGCTGCAGTGGTTGTGGCCAGGGTATATAATGTTGGGTGCATGGCCATTTGGCCATGCACCCAAGACTCTATGGCCTGGCCACAACCACTGCAGCATATCACACTCATATGCCATGCACCCAAGAGTCTATGCTCTGGCCACAAGCACCGCAGCATATCACACTCATAGTGGTTTATAACTTTGTGTCAAAAACAAATATATAAGGAACATTGTTATAAGCAAGTATGGGTGTGAATATGCTGCGATGGTTGTATTTATCATGCTATACTTACTATTTGGTTTAGTAACGTGAGTCCATGTTTTTCTTGTTCATTTCTGTGATAAAAGAAAATAGCATGTTAGTATTAGTATTTTATAAAGACTTATTACATTGTATAATCAACATTTTCTTCTTTTTTTTTACCCTCATATTTAGTAGATGACAAACCAGAGTACTGTGCAATTTGCTCAGTTTCTGTGTTTGTTGCTAAAATCATTGGGTCTGTGGGAGAAAAATAATCCATGTTGGATTAAAAAAAAAAACTTTTTGTGTTATGCTACAGTTTATTTGTTTGTTTGTTTTCAGTGCTTACTTGTTGTTGCTGGCTAATGCTTTATACATTGGATTGTTCCAGTTTTTGGGAGCAGTAAGATATTAGGTATTTGTTTGGATATTGTAAAATTTTGGAGCGGTTAGATAACTGTTTATTTTTTATATAATTTCGCGGTATTGATTTATCTGTTTGGATATTTCTAAATTTTGGGACAGTTAGATACCAATTGGCGTATTCTAACTGTCTGTTTTTTTCTCTATTTGAGTGGTATTAATTTATCTGATTAGTTGTAGCATTTTTGGGCAGTTAGATAGCTTTTGGAATATTGTGACAGTTTATATTTTTTTACTACAAGTGTACTCAAGGTTTAAGTACAGTGTAAAATAGTAGGCTGTAGTCGGATGTAGGTTTAACAATTTTAAGATTTATTGCGGTGTTAACCTAAACAACAGCCCTCCTTGTGCACATCAAACAGTATTAGCTTTCATGAGGTTTGGTTTCCGTGAAAGGGTTAATGAAGTCCAGAGTTCAAAAGAAGCTCCACTTGGCTTCTCGCATCGCTAAAAGGGAAAATAAAGTCAACTTAATTCTTTACTCCACGGACCTTAGCCTTCAGTCTGACTCACCCTCTGTTCACTGGGTTAAGAAAACAAAAAAAGAAAAAAAATCCACACGGAATGCACAGTCCTTGATTAATGGTTGACGGCTGGTGCTTCTCCTCAGCGAGACCGCCTCTGATAGGGATCTCCCCTCTGCCTCTCAGTGAGCCTTCTAGTACGCCCAGTCGCAATCACCTTTCCATTCCTCTCTGGTCTCCGGCTCGGCTTGCAACTGTAATCAGAAACACCTGGTGAGCTCTCTGTTGCTGCATTTAACCCCCTCTCTGTTCCTCCCCTCCCTTCAGTCTCCAGCCAGTTTTCCCTCCCATTCCCCACACCTGCAGGGCGTTTTCTTTCCTCCTTCCACCCAGTTTCAGGCACTGTTTGACCCCACCCTGTATGTCTCTGGGGCCACCCATCTATATGCGGGCTGACTGCATTGCACCAGTGCCAGTCTCTGGTACACCTATTTCCATGCTGTATGATTGGGTTGTACCTATGCCGTTTTCCCTTTTTAATTCTGTCTCTGCCCCCTCCTTGGTTTCGTTTCTCGTGGTGGTTTCTGGGACATGCAGTTTTCTTTTGATTTGCTGTGTTAACCTTTTGTTGGCTGGGTCTCATTACTAGAATAGGGTCCTCCCTTGGTTCTGTTGCCTCTTTGACCACCTCACATACAGTTTAGTTATCAAATTTTGGTTTTAAGAACATTAAATAAGCGTTTGTAAGATTTGCTGGTAATCTCTGCTTTAGAGTAATGGTACTATCATTACATTCAAACCATCCACATTTCTTTTTTATATATGCAGTGTAGTGCCCTGAATTGGTTGTGGCTCCTGCGTGGTAGATTATACCTATTGTTGTTAAGGTTTTCCTACCAAGTGATATTTGACCATGTGTGAATCCAGTCAGCTTGCAGTTGTTTTTGGTACCATCTGCATTGTAACGTAGACGCATTAGTATTAAGTATTTACTATGTGTTTGTATTACTAACATGGAGCGATTATCTGAATTGCAGGTCGAACATAATCTACCATGGTTGCATTTTGTACAAGTTGCTGAAATGGAACGGATTCACAATTAGGTATTGATATATACACAAAGCGTTCATTGGGGATTTGTTCTTGTGTCACATTGTTGCAGAGAGTGCATGTATGTTTCCACATGTATGAAATCTGGAAGATTTCATTTATAGGTATGTTTTTGTTTTCCAGTACTAATAGTAAGTACATTAGAAATTCTTGTGGATCTTCCTGTGAGTTTATAGTGAATTTCACCATTCCAGCACAGTAGTCCAATTGTTGTCTTATTCCATAAACACTATACGTGTTGTCAGGATTGTTTGCTTCATTTCTGTGAAGTACTAACATTTGCAAACACAATGGGTCTGTACTGTGTAAGTAAATGTTCTCTACAATTGGTGGTAATTGAAATAGAATATTCTTTGCTACATTTGCGTAGCAACTTACACCAATTATATTTGAGAGTTTAAATGGACCAGGTAGTTCTGTATCTGACTGCTTTTTTTGGAGTTTGTCTTCCTTCTTTGAAGAAGTACCTGGTTTACTTTCCCTAATTGATTCTTTTTTGCTTGTGGCACTTGATGAAGTATTCCTCTCTTTGTAGGATTTGCAGTGACATCCTGTTGCTTTTCTGTTTGATTTATTTTTCTTTTATAATGTTTTACTTTTTGTGGAACAGAATATGTGTTTAGATGGGGAGTGTATAGTGAACGAAGTCTATTGTATTCTAAAATGCAAGGAATATCAGCGTTTATTTAACTTGCATCAAAGTTGATTAAAAATAGACCGTCAAGTGTACGTAAGCGTGATAGTGCTACGTAGCTCATGCCTTCTTTAAAGACTGTGTCATTGCTTTGTCTAGGGTAAGACCTTGTGATTTATGAATGGTGACTGCGTATGCAAGAGTTCGAGAAAATTGTTCTCTGCGTACATACATGTCTTTGAAAAGAAGGAATCAAGCTGTTGAGCGTCCTATTCTTTTTACTTCTGAAAGTTTGTCAAAGAGAATATTGACAAACTGAATTTTGTTGTCACGTGGGTATGTTTGAAAGCCAACAACTGTACCCAGTGCTCCATTAACTAGTCCATCAAGGTTACGTTTCAGCATTACTCTGCAATTTAAGGATAATTTTAATATCTTTTCCAAGCCTGCTGTGTTTGAGATTGATTTTTCTAAACTATTTAGTCTTGTTGTGACTTGGTCACACATGGGTAGTGTCATTCCATGTGCATCTAGTTTGTCTGTGGCGCTAATTTCCATTATTGGTTGCATTTCTTTACTTAACATTATTTCATTGAATTTAAAACAGCTTGCAAGAGTTGGCATTAAGGCCATACAATTGACATTTTTGTGGGCTAATTATTCCATAACATCTGTAGCACATGCATTATCACCATAAAGTGCATGAATGTGCCGGGTTTTCAATATTGCTTCTGCTTCTTTAGAAAGTATACCAACTTTGATACTTTTCAAGATGTTGGCATAAGTGAGATCTGCAGATTGGCGCATGTTTTCTGTTAATTCTCTGTATTGGAAATGTTGCCAAAAGTTGACATTTCCTATGCTGCCAACAGTTTTACGGCAGAGTTTGTGTCCTAATGTTTTAAAAATAGGCTCACCTTTTACTGGTGTCAATTGAAGAAGATCTCCGAAAACAATAATGTGTTTTCCTGCAAAGAGCTCTTCATAGTTTGTTTTGAGTACTTCTTGTAATCTTAGGTGAATCAAAGCCAACATTTGGTTGGACACCATGCTCACTTCATCTATTAGTAGCATTTTCATTTGTTTCAATACTCTGTGTAGTTCCATTGCACCTTCTGCAGAAAGCTTGTAATAATCTAATTTGTTTTGGTGTTCTACTGGCAGGAGTAGTAATCGGTGTAAAGTGACACCACCTATGTTATAGGCAGCTAAACCTGTGGGGTCAGTGACAACAGCTGACAGTTTGTTGTTTGTCAATTGCTGAAGGAACTTACTGATGATTTTGATTAGGATTTTTTTGCCAGAACCAGCTTCACCACTGACATACAATAGTATAGGTTTGTAATTTTGACAGGTGCATTCTTTGTTTTCATGTTGTACACCATGTGCAATTTCTTTTGTTACTTCTTGAAAAATGCTACGTTGCTCATTGTTTAGCTTTGATTGTAGTATAGTTAAGTCTTCTTTATCTTCATACTGACACATGGTGTTTTCTACTTCTATCATAGCTAATTCTGCCTCATTTGTTATTAGTGAGTCTCCCAGTGATTCTTGGCTTCCTGTGACAGAAGGTTGACTACTGTCAGGAGTGTCCTTATCTAGTTGGGCTTCGAGTTCTTCTTCGTGTTCTGTTCATTGTGCAAGATTGTTTTGTACTGTGCAAAGTTTACATTAGTTATACTGCTTTCATTTGCTTTGAAAGCGTCTTCATATGAGTCATAGTTGTCTAGTATTTCTTCTTCTTTTCTCCATGGTTTAAAGAGTTGTAGCAGGGACATGCAATATACTTCTTTATGTTGAGGAGTCTTTAATGACAATTTGATATGATTAATTAAATTTGGTTTGGTGAGTTTTACTAAGCTGCCTTCACAGTTTGTCACTTTGTATTTACGTTTTGTTTCATCAGGTTTATATTATGTTTGTATGTGTAGTTTTGGGCTATGTGGTATAGACACATGGTTTCCAAAGTGGTACTCCTGTTTGGGTAGTATGTGTCCAATAAATTGTTTTTTAAAATGTCTTGGCTGTTGGGATCATGTTTGTATATCTTCCTACGATTTTAGAACTCTTTTTCTAGATTTAGCTGGACCAAGACTTAGCCATACTATATTTGCAGATTTACCATACAATGCAGTACCAGTTAATCGATCAGCTGCTTCATAGGATCCACATTCTCTATGGGACAGCATTTTTATGCCCAAGCTGTATAATTTCTGAGACACTGTTTTAACTGATGACAGGTCATTCCAGAGGTCTTGGAGCTCTGTCTTTTCTGATTTGGTTAAGTATGCTGTGACATATCGTGCAACAGCAGTAGAATTGTCTGCAATGTACTGCAAATCTATGTTTGCATTCCATAAGTGGGCAATGATTGCATTGTAATCATTGATATAGTTTTCTTCTTCTTTTCTTTTTATGCAATATGTATTTTTAGCTGACTTACCTTTAACACTATGTCTGAACTGAAGACATGAGGTTGTTCACTTGACCTGTATTTGTAACTGGTCTAAGGAAACCAAATCGGCATTTGGTGTAGTATTTCCCTTTGTTTTTGTATTTGCGGCGACAATATCTGCCACATTTGTGTCTTTGGAATTGTAAAATGTTTGCATGAAGATCACTATTTGTGGATTCTGATGGAATTTCACAAGTGACATATTTTTCAATAAACTGTAAAACCGTGGCATCACTGTCTTGACCAAATTTAGGAGCATCTTTAATCCATAAAAACAGGTGGACATGTGGTGCTCCTCTGGCTTGGTATTCTTTTCTCCAAAAGAAGTGTTGCACTTCTCCAAGGGGAGGAACAGTTTTATTTCAAATAAAATGTATCTTGAAACATTAACAGGATCCTGAAAACAAAGTTCTCCAGGTGTTAGTATATCTATGTTTGTTTTGTTTTTGTTTGATATGCATAGGAAAGCATGTAAATCTTCCCATGCATATTCTGCACAACTTAATGTAACAAACTAAGTGGGTGGGCCAAGGTTTCTGATCACACAACGTACATCTCCATGACGTCGAAACCAGTACTCTTTAGTACCACGCATATTTGCTAATAGATTTGTAAGATTTGCTTGTAAAACCTCATCTTTTTGTTGAACTTTTTGTAATAATTGTGTAGCTGTCATATTTTGAAAGTGTGATCCTGATTTTAACATGTGTGCAACTCCGTCACATAAAGTTGCTAGTTCACTTTCAAAGAGTAGGTGGAATATGTATTCCACATTTTGTCGAAATCTGGGATTTCGTAATGAGCGATATTCTGATGCTGATATTTGAATAGGTCTATCATCGTATCTTCCTCCTTTGGCAGTCGGAAAGAGTAGAGGAAAAGCATGTGCTTCTATACTTTTTTTCCCATATGCTGATTGGTGATCCTTTTGTTTGACGCATTTGGTACGTTTCCAATGCATCTTCTATGGTGTCATTAGAGTGCAATGGATGAATTGTATAATGGTCTAAAGTGTTTGATATTGTAGCAGGATCTAGGAGCTCAAATTGACCAGCTTCTTGTGTCTCTTGAATGATTTCAGTTGTATCTTTCAAGTGTTCTTCGATATTAATTTCTTTGTAATATTCATTATTCTCTTTAAGATATTGCAGGGCTTCTCTAACTTCATGTAAATCTACCAGTTGTTGGCAATTTTTTTTGTCTTTTGTAGGTACTCCATTTTTTTTTTTTTTTTTAAGATAATTAAGATAATTAAAGATTGTTGCATTGGACGTTACACTCCTAGAGTGTGCACATTTTCTTTTAGATCTAATGGTAAATACACTACTTTTCCACGAATACCTTTCACTAATTCAGAGGGAGGTCATTTTGCAGTTTTTGGTGGAAGGCGTATTATTGCTTGAAATGGGTGCACTGTTTGAATTGTGATGCTCTCATATAAATTAAGTTGTTGAAGGGGTTTTGGTAGTGGATATAATTCCAAGTTATTTGTGATAGCACGTGAAGGAGTTTGGTTGTTGTCTAGTTTTGTAGTGCAGTAACTGCAAAGTATTATGGGGTCAGTTATTTTGTATTTGTTTTCTGCTACAAGGTAGAGAGCTAATTCAAACCATTTAGATTCTTCATTGTCTTCTATTTTGTATGATAGGTCTACAGTTTTTGTGTTTCTTTTATAAAAAGTTCTGCGGCAACATACACACACGTGGTTTGGTACTTCAGCTGAAGTACTTTCAAATTTTAGTATTTATTTTTTGTATGTGTGTAGTGAAAGGTTGCCATGTGCAGAAATGTTAGGAAGTCGGTTTACAGCTAATTCATCTTGTAAGTGGGTTTCACTTCCAAAATATTTTGTCTGGATAGAGTCGATTTCTTTAGTAGGTCTTTTGCTGTACCATGTAGAAGAATGTTATTTAAATTGGCTAGTGCTAAAGCAGGACTTTTAGCATAGTAAAGTTTATAAACTAGATTTCTTATACTTGCATGATGTGTTGATATCCTTTTGATATCATGGAAGGTTGTTTTGCAAGTAGGTGCTGTAATGCAGACCAATGAATGTCCTTGTAGTCCTGTGTACTTGCATACTGGACAAGTACCCATATTTTGCAGTAGTTTAATTTTGATTTTGTCTTTGCTTTTCACATATTGATTGAGGAATTGGTGTAAAGACTTGAACATTTTTTTGGGAATGTTACACATTGACGTGCATGGCCATTTGTACACTAGATGTTCTGATTCAGTTGAATGGAGGGGTAAATCTACGTTTTCAGGGCATATTTATGTAAGGGGTACTTCTTGTTCCATTATGGTATTATTAACTTGTTCATAACCTTGACCACTGCTATGTATGGCAATTGTATTTGTTTGCTTTTGTTTGTAGGCTTCTTCATTAAAGTATGGTTCTGTGCTTGTTGTGTGACTCCATTCACCTCCACAGATATTTAAGAAGTTATTTCTGTTGACATTTCGTTTATTGAGAAGTCTTTTTTGTAATTTAGTTATTTGTTTTGTTAGTGGTTTTATTCTGTTTAACACTAAAATAAATAACTTTCTTTTGGGAAGAATTGCACTGTCTATCAACGCTTCTAAGATTACTTTTCTACGATAGGTTTGAAGTGTTGAACCTGGTTTCTCTCCTGTTTTCATAGGACTTTGTGACTGAACATTTTGGCTAAAATACTTTTCTTGGTATGCTTACTTTGTACTACATCAAGATTCATAGAAGAAGTTTTATTTGTAGTGATAGTTCATTTTCTGTTAATTGTTTTTTGGTTTGTTTTACTTTTTGATACAGGAGGCAATGTTTTTGTACTAGAAACTTCTTCTGTTTCACTACATGACTGTATTAGCTGTTGTTTCAACTTTTTTTTACAAATTCTGCTATAGATGGATGTTTATGTTGGAGAGTTTTCTTTACATTTGCTCTACTTCTGCGTTCGTTCTACGGAGTTGCTTTTTGGTAGGCATTCTTTAGGGTCTTTTGAAAAAAATACAGAAGGTATGGGTTGGGGTGTTCTGGAATGCATGTGTGTTGTGGGCATGAGTGTTTGAGTAAGATGATAAAGATGTATGTAATGGTGTGTGATTGTGCTTTGGGAAGTACAACTACTAGGGATGGGTATTCTTGAATTAATGTGTTACTAAACTGGAGTTTAGATGACAGCAAAAAGTAAGCCAGTGGTTTGGAGAAGTATAAATAGTATATCTAAAGCTATACAATTAAAACAGTTGTTTGTTCTACAACATCTAAATTCTAGTGGCTGAGTTGGGTAATTTGTGTGTCGAAAAATAGGAAGTTGAGGGCCATTCTGCCATTAAATCACTGTTTAAGACGGGGGGATTTTTGGTCAGAATGGTGCAGAATCTCTGTTTTTAGGCACAGAAATAGCATGAATTAACCTTACAGTGTGTTTGAGTAATAATTTAAATATTATGGTAACATTTTACTTACTTTTTTTCTAAAATGAGCAGTTTGCTTCTAAGTTCTTTGTACTTCAAATTCGGCTGCTTCTTTTCTGGAGAATGGTCTTCACTGCAATTGTAAAAGAAAGAAATTAGTAATTTGGTTTGTATATAGCACTGTTTTTAATTTAGACATAGATTTTTTAAATTGAAATGCTCAGCGCCTTCCTCAAAACCATTAAAACTATCTTATGACTAACTGTAGGAAAGAAAATATCTTTACTATGGCTTGTGAAATTTATAATGTAGCACTATATACCACTATTCCTGTAACTAAGCTTTTCCACGTAATAGTGAGTCAATGTCATAGCCTGCTTTTCCACGTAATAGTGAGTCAATGTCATAGCCTACTTGTCCTATATAAATGTAAGTAACCATATAAATTGAAAAAATTAAAACCAATTATGTGTTTGTACAAATATTATTGTTTGAGATTTGATCATAGAGTGTGCATGTAATTTTGTTTGATTATATGTAGTTTATATATTTTATTTCAAAAATGTTGGTTTAACATGATTTGCGTGTGTGTGTGTGTATGAAGAAATAAATTGTATAAAGGTTTGTAAGTCACAGTGCATTTTAGGACAATTAAAAAATGATCGTAGATTCATTTTACAGATTATACAAGGTAAAAGTCGGTTAGAAAATGTGTTCATGTACTGTACAGAAAATATGCATACCTGTAGTTTGTGTTCATGCATATGGATATGGACGAAGCTGCAAGTAGAAATCTTGGAGACTTGTATAGTATTTCTCGTAGATCGTGCTTGCCAATGGTATGAGACTTGTACTCCGAGAGATTCACTGTACATTTGCAGTGCTGATCTATGATGATGCAGTTACATATAGAGGTCTTGGATTTGATTGGTGGATGGTCATGTGATTTCTTAGCTACATCCAATGAGGGAATGGTACAGAGAGTGAAGTGGAAATGGTAGAGGGGCTGTCAATGTTACAATATGTTCGCGGACATGGCGGTAGTTCTAGGACACCGCATATTACATCCGGGGAATTTGGGGTGGGGAGGCATGCAAATGAGATTGAATGTAGCAAGGGATTGGTCAGTAAAGTTTAGTGAGTGTGTTGTGCTAGGAGAGGTTTTCTCAGATATTCTTTTTGCTGAGAGAAGAACAGATAGCTATGCTGAGTGTTTCAAAAAACAGATTTTGTGGATTTTGGGAGACTCGTGGATACATTGGTTGAAGGTGCATGCAGAAAGCTGTGGAGTATCTATAGATCTTGGATTCCCACATGTGGAAGTGCACTGGCATGGAGTGCGTGGAATGAAGTGGTTGGACTTGCTACCTCTCTGTGCAACTTTGAAGATAGAGGAACATCCAGACATAATTGTAATTTATTGTGGAGGGAACGGTTTAGGACATGTGTCTGGAATTTCTTTGCAATTTGCAATGAAAGAAGGACTTCAGAAGCTCATGGACATGTTTCCAAACTCCAAAGTAATTTTTTCATGGATTGCGCAGAGACAAATGTGGCTTTGTTCTTTCTCATGTGGTCCACAAATGGAGAAAGCAAGGCGTAATGTCAATAAGGCTGTTTGTGCCTTCCTAAGAGATGTTGGCATGTCCTCTTTTGACAATGAAAATATTATGTTTCGTAGTACATACATTTTTCGCAGAGATGGAGTCCATCTTACTTATGCTGGCAATCAGATTTTTCTGAGAAATGTACAAAATGTATTGCGACCTTTTTTAGAAATACAGCATCCATTTTGAAGTAGGTGTATTTATAATTTTTGACATACAAACCCCTCCCAAAGGCTCTTTTCAGAGCCACCACTTGCTCCCAGAGAAAAATGCAATGGATACAATAGGGTAGCACCCCAATTTTTTTAATGTTCGCGAACTGTCCGTGGACTTTTAAGATATACAAAAGGCCCTGCTTTATTTATCTTCACTTCTATTTTTTAACTGTGAAAGGCGGCTCTGAAAAGAGCCTTATTTTCTTTTTTTATTTTAGTTATTTTGTATTTTTTTTTGGTTTTTTATACACAACACACTAGGAGAGGAGGGGAAAGGAGGGTGAAGGGGGGACACTAACCACAGGGATAAGAAAGGGCGAGCTGAGAGAGGAAGATGTAGAGTGGGTTTTATTTGGTGTCACGACTCGCTCCCTTCGCTCCCGTTCCCACCATTTGGGGGCATGATTTGGGGTTTATTCCCTACTGGACTTTTCCTCCGAACTTTATGCTACAGTGCTGTGATGATTTGGGAGCGCTAAATCCCTATTTTCCCATCTACTTCCCTTCCGGATCCATTCCAGGTTTTTGGCAGCCAGCATGCTTCTTTAACCAAATGACTATGCTTCCCAGAATGCCTGGCCCACTGCTCCACCTCCACCCTTGCAACACAAGGTTGGGTGGAGGATAGGTAACAGCTCTGGCGGCAGGTGCAGCAATCAGCACACCCGAGGCGTGTGCTCGTTAAGCAGCTTTAAAAGCCTCAGTCTTACTTCAGTCCAGCGCTGGTCATCGTTTGCAGTGTTCCTGTTTTTGACTAGTCCCTGGTTCCTGGTTCCTTGCCTTTGTACCTACTTCCTTGTTCCTGTTTTCTTGTTTCCTCCGCCCTGAATTTCGGATTCATGCGCTAATTGATTTCTGCTCCCTTGATTTCCCTTTTTGTCTTCCTCTGTTTGCAGGCAGCAATTCTCAGTGCTTTCCCCTTTTAGATGCAGCCCAGTTTGTCTGTGTTCTATATTTCTTTGACTCTGTCCTTTGCTGCTGTTACCCATTTGCCTTAGCCTTCCTCTTAGTTTAGTTTCCTGTCTTTTCCTAGGAGGGGTAGGGAGAAGTTTGCATAGATTATTTCGTTTTTCCCTGCTCCTGATCCTTACTTTCTAGAGGACCCATTCCATGTTTTCCACTGCACTTCTGCATTTATTTTCCCTTTGATTATTAGGTGTGGTGTGCGGTAGTAGCTAGCTCCTGTGTGAATGCTTATGTTTTCCTCACTATTTTGTAAACACTATTCCCACTTAGGTATTTAGTTTTCCTTCCATTGCTGTTCTAGCCTTTCGGGGTCCCTGTTTCTTCAACAGGATTCGTGGGGTAGCTGACATTCAAGAGGTTTATCTCGTCCTCGTGAGTACAGTTCTTAAGTTCCCTTATGTAATACCATCAAGAGTGTTAGTACACAGATCCTGTCATTGCTTGCCCTCCACGTGGGTTTAGCGCTGTCAGTACCTGTAACAGCAATTGGGGGTAAGGCGCTTGCCGACTTTCCTCGCGGTCAGGTGCTTACCCCACATCCCTTTTCATATATTGGTTTTGATGTCACACTCTATTTGCACTCCTGGGTTCTAGCATACCTGAGTCGTAGTTCCTGGGTGCACATTTCCCTTGCCATATTCGCTGCCTTTGTACTCGCCTGACTAATCTTGACATTTGGGTAGTGAGCAGGTCTTCTCGTGCTCTGAGACGATAGTCTCAAAAGCACTCCGAAGTTGCTCCCCCCCTGCAGATTACTGTGTCACAGTACATACATACAACTGTGACCCTCGAAAGGTAAGGGTCATCAGAATTCTGTATGGCCTGTGAGGCAGCTTGAGGAAGACGCTGTCCCACAGAGGTGTTCCTTGTGGTGACAGGATCAGAAACGGAGGATGAAGTAGAGGCAATAAACCTACTACGCTCTTCGCAAGGTACAACCTGGCGAATGGCCCCAGTGTGGAATGAGTTCAGGTGTCGCTTCATGGTCGTGGTCCCAAAGCTGTACGCACCATGCCTCCCGCGACTGAGCACCATTTTGCACTCATTGCAGGTGACACGGTTCGCACAAGCTTTAGGAACATTCCCATGAATGGTAAACAACCGCCACACCCAAGAATCACGCCAGGGCGGGTAGTAGGGATTTCTTCTACCTCATTCTCGTCATCCTCTTTTTCCTCCTCTGTATCCTCACTCCTGTTCCCCTCTACAGGCCCTTGGGGAGATAGTGGTGGTGGAGGGGGTGTGGGTGGTGCTGAGGCAGATGTAGCATCAGCTGGCAATAGTGGAGCCATGGATGTCATCGTCTTGGAGATGGAAATCTCAAAATCTGCAAAGTATGCAGCAAAATGCAGTGTGCTCTGTGGAATAGCCAGAAACACAATGAGAATGAGCTCTAGGGCGTGGTCTTTTATAGGGGTGCTTGTACGTGGTTCGCGGACATGCGCGCCGTCCGCAAGACAGATCGAACACCAAAAAAGGTTCAAAAAGTCACAAAAACTATGTGGAAACTTAGGATTAGTATGTGGGATTTGTGGTATGGTGACTTTTTAATGAGAAATATTGTGGATTACTTGGAAATGTACTTTTAAACTGTTCGGGTATACGAACAGTGTCCGCATTCAGAACACACGATCAGCGTGGGCGCGGTCACATGATTGCTTCGTGAGCATGTTCGCTAAGGAATCGGCCGTCCGCAGACACCCAACGTACGGACATTGTTTTGCGCATGCGTGTTGATGTTCTACGGACAGTGTTCTGGTCCTGAACTAATTAAAAGTGCGTCACACGTAAAACAAACAGTTACGGACAGCTGTTTGTTCTTAGCACAGTTTAACTTACTTGCGAACAATACGGACAGACATAGTGTCCCCAGCACACCTCCATTTTCGTTTATTTACGAACAATTCAGGACACCAGGAATGTTCTTAGAACAGTTCCAACTTGCTAGCGAACACTACGAACAGGCATAGTGTTCTTAAGGACACCTCCATTTTCGTTTATTTACGGACATTTCAGGACAGTACGAGTGTTCTTAGAACAGTTTCAACTTGCATGAGAACATTACGGACAGATATAGCGTCCTCAGGACACTTACGTTTTCGTTTATTTATGAACATTTCCGAACAACCGCGCTGTCCGTGGACACCTTGGTTTTAACACAAAGAACTGAAAGTAATTACAAAACAATATAAAAAAGTAACTTTATTTGACATATATAAACAATTTATGACTGAGAAGGTGGGGCAGAAACAGAAAAAAACAGGAGAATTAGGGATTTCAACATAATTGGGATCAGGTGAAGAAGGGATGGAAATGTCATCAAAATGTTTTGGTCCATGGAGAGGGTTTGGGGTTAAATGAGTGGGGTATGGTGAGGGGGGACAAGTACAGGTGGGACAATGGTATGTTGTTGGTAGTTTTAGGTGATCTTCCACAAAGTTCTTTAAATCGTTAAAATTTGCCATAAGTTGGTCCATTTTTTGGTTAATGTGTTCCAGAGTGTTATCCACCGCTTCTTTTTCTGTGGTAGTGGCAATTTTTGTATGGTCTGTAAAAAAAATAAATGTATATGTTAAATGTATAAAAAATAATATTTATTAAGTGGTTTATATAGTAAAGTGTGTACCATTAGGTGCACTATCTTCAGACATTTCGTCTTGTGGGAAATGCTCCTCTAGCCACTCCAGAGTAGTACACATTTCTGTGAGAAAACAAAAAAGTAATATATTGTTTTTTATCTAATACAGAAAGTTTATAAATATATGAGTAAAATGAAGTGCACTTACTATTTCAGGAAAGTATGTGATGAGTAGTCTGTTGGAAGCCACTTTATCTTCTTTTGGTATATTCCATTTTAGAACATATTGTATTTAAATGAATTGTTAGTGTGTTACATATATGGGTTACATTTCTTAAGTATTACTACATATACTTTGTATGTGTGGTGCTTTGTGAATTTGTTAAATGTTCCTATGTCATGATATAACAATTACACATACCCCCCCAGAGTTTTTAGGTGGTGGTACTGTTGTTCGAACATGTCCGCGGACAGTCAAATTCAGTAGAAAGGGTTCATTATGTTCCATATTACATGTACATAAAGTCAAAGTTATTATTGTTAAGTTGTGCTACTAAGAAACTATGAAATTCAGTAAAAAAACTTTGTTAAAGGGACGTTATAGTTCAGTTGCGCTACGAAAAACCTATGAAATTCAGTAAAAAAACTTTGTTAAAGGGACGTTATGGTTAAGTTGCGCTACTAAAAACCTATGAAATTCAGTAAAAAAACTTTGTTAAAGGGACGTGGAGTCGTATTTTGGGACTGCACTACACTTGGACAATGGAAAATGCAATTATAAT
Source organism: Ambystoma mexicanum (assembly GCF_040938575.1). Taxonomy (NCBI): domain Eukaryota; kingdom Metazoa; phylum Chordata; class Amphibia; order Caudata; family Ambystomatidae; genus Ambystoma; species Ambystoma mexicanum. Next base: position 908,628,654 of record NC_090922.1, read on the forward strand.
GTAAGTAACCCTTTAGATTATTTTATACCGGAATATAATAACAATAGCGTGGCATTAAAGCACAGTCAAGTTGTACTTGTTCGATCAATGTGGCATATTGTTTTCTACCGCGCACTATCACTGCCGAATTGATCCTCTGTCGTTTAGAGGGCTCTGAAAAAGGCAGACGACAAAGGGTGGGTTAATAGAAATAATTTAATCGGTCTGTAGCCGGTCAAGCGCTCTACTCGCTGTGCCACTTCACTGTAGCCGGTCAAGTGGCACAGCGAGTAGAGCGCTCGCTTTGACATCCGTGCACAGCTTGCTAACGCAGGTTCGAATCCCGGCACGGCCAAAATCAGCCTTTCATCCTTCCGTGGTCGATAAATGAGCACCACACACCGTGGGTAATAATAAGCAGCGCTGAGATACCTGACGGTTCTTAGCGCTATATAAATGCGAAAATATTATTATTTTATTATTAACATACTCTGTTGCACTATCTTCGCTAGCAAATAGATTCACGCCCTAATAAATGAAATGAATATTTTTAATAAAGATCGGCTGGTGAGACTAATTTATGTTTATTAAAACAGGTACGTTGCCCCATTTTGCCAATGTCACGATTTTCAGACTCCAGCGGATGGATTTTTCAACTGCCAGGTGCAGCTCCATGTAAGCAACTTCATGACCCTCACCATTTTATGGGACAATCGACAAGGACCAATATGCCCTTACGCAGTACTAGCGGCTAGAAGCAACATACCAACCATTATGGTGGTCCAATGCCTCGTTGGAGCAACCTTCAGATTATCAGTGCGACCATTTACTGCTTGTATCATAAACCAACAGCCTATCTACCGCAAAGGAACAGCGCGTGGCTCAAAATAAACTTTTGCTGATCGACAGCAGAGACAATTGCAAATCGCTGAATATTCACTAAACATTTCATGTGAAATAAATGTACTTTACCAAATGTACAATCCTGGTGTTTACTTTTAAACCACAGTTTCATATTCCGAATTGTGGCGCACTGTGTTCTAAGCCGATCTAACACCCTCTGTACCGCAAAGGAACATCGCGTGGCTCAACATGAACTTTTGCGGATCGACAACAAAGACAAATGCAAATCGCTGAATATTCTCTAAACATTTGATGTCAAATAAATGTACTTTACAAAATGTACAATCTTGCTGTTTGCTTTTAAATCACAGTTTCATATTCGGAATTGTGGCGCGCTGTGTTGTGACATAATGTGTTTTGTCCTCCGGGTTCTGTGTAAAGTCGCGTAGGACTGGAGACGACTGGGCGTGTTTGATGACGCATCCTGTAACGTCACGGAGAGAGGCAGGGAATAGGAATGCTTTCATAATGTCAGGCTTAGGGGCGGGAGATATGATTTAGTGTCGCAAAAGCAAGTCAGCCAGGTCAATAGCGCTAGTCATAGGATTATCACATAATGTTGGCGCACACCAGCCTGATTTATCGTTTCTTTAGTGGACAAAAAGTCGGGTGAGGCCCATAGGAAATTGTACTATCAGCGGACAAAAGGAGGGTTCGTAGAACACTTTCAACCTGACAACGAACAATACAAACCACGTTCTCAGAACACCCCCATTTTGTGTAATTGCAACCATTTCGGGACACCGTGAGTGTTCTTAGAACACATTCAACTTGACAGATTACAATACGGACAGCGTCCTCAGGACACCCCTAGTTTGTGTATTTACGAACATTTAAATACACCTCGAGTGTTTTTAGCTCAATTTTACCTTCCTTGCGAACAAAAAGGACACATACTCCGTCCTCTGAACACCCCACCATTTAGTTTATTTACAAAATGTCAGAACAGCCGTGTTCTCCGCGGACAAATCAAACACATCAAAAGCGTATAGCACATAAAAAAACAAAACATTGAACCTATCTCATACTCCCCCACCCTCCCCAAACACTCTTACACACCAACACACTCCACTAAATACAATTTTTAATCCAAGTTTCACCGCGCTGTACGCGGTCGATGGCGAATAAAAGATGGCGGGCTCCACAGAAAATCTGACGCGATCCACACCCCACGCCGTCCAATCAGCGAACACACCGCATGTCCGCGGACATGACGCAAGCCCATGGGCCAATCAGGGCGCTGTCCGCGGAGCGAACAGGGAAGTCCGTCCGCGAAGCGAACACAGATATCACTAATTTTTCTGCCTTACATTTTGGTCATTTTTTAAAAAACTACTGGACAGATTTATATCAAATTTGCAAAAGCACGCTTTCGGGACCAAGCCGCCGCTCCTGCCATAAATTTGGTGTAAATCCGTCCAGCGGTTCAGGCTGTAGCTGTGCGCAAAGTTTTTTCCCATTATGTCTATAGGAAAAAACAAAAGTTTTGGGACCCCCCTATAACTTTGCCCCCCCTGGACCAAACCTCTCCAAACTTTGCAAATTCAGACTGGGCCATATACTTTTTTTGCAAAGTTTGGTGAGGATTCGTCCAGAGGGAGTGAAGATATAAGCCATCCAATAAATGCTCTTCCTATGGAAACACCAACTTAACCATAACTACATGGACGCTACTGCGTCCATGTAATATATATATATATATTCACTACGTATAGCCAGCTTTCATGATTACTTAGTCTACTTGTGTTACAGGATCTGTACAGTTATAAACCGATTTGCATTTTCTTCAGTGCTCTTCGCTCATGCAATCTTCATTCCCGCACATGAAATGCTGCTTGCCTCTTTATTTCGTCATCGGATTCTAAAAGGTTTATATACTTGGCATCTCTTCTTGGTGCGTCATCCCTGATTCATGCAACGTCACCAGCCTCTTGCCTTTGTAACTTCACACTTCTTCAGGAACCTCCTTTAGAAGACTGTTATTTCTCTTTGGGTACATATACAGGGCTTTCTTAATGGATACCTAGTTGCAAGGATTCTTCTTGGGATAGGTACCATTATTGGTATCGTGCATGTCGCAATTTCCAGCATATAGGAAGAATGGGGGCGAGACTACTGGTAGAGGCACTTGATTCCTCCTCTACAATTCTATCACAGTATTTACCGACCATCACAATTTGCACACCAACTACGATGAGCAGTGTTCTTCGCAGAATTTGATTTTGTTATTACCTATCGACCAGGATTACGTAACGGAAAGGCGGATGCAATTTCTCAAATAGGTCTGAACAATGAACATGAAGAGTAGGCCCACACATCTCAGAAAACCAACCCCATTATCCCAGCTGAGAAAATCATTGATGTATTAGACATGGAAGAATGACCTGCCTTACATGACAAAATCCTCCAGTCCTGGTCTCTGGAAGACCTGCAGGCCTGGGTAAACCTTGGATCGGACACTTCAAGACGGTTTACCCTACCATCAAAACCGGATCTCTATCCCTCATCCGGCATTGAAAGAGCAAGTTGGGAGGTATCATGAAACTCTTCTAACAGGTCATCCCGCTATCAAAAAGACCATATTGAAGGTTCAGCAGCACTACTTGTAGCCCACCCTAAGCAAAGACGTGACACACTACGTTCAAGCCTGTGACATCTGCACCTTAAGTAAGCCTCAAAATCAAAAACCACAAGGGCTCCTTCAACCCATACCAGTGTCCCCTTCACCATGGCACACCAAACTACCCCCAGCCATGGGTACAATACAATCCTGTTGGTAGTGGGCGTCTTGTCCAAGATGGCATGCAAGGGATGCCCAATTCCCCCAAGTGGCACAAACCTTCCTCCAACACATAGTTGTCTTCACGGGTTCCCGTCAGTGATAATTTCAGACAGAGGTAGTAAGTTCCTTTCTCACTTTTGATCCCGTTGGTGTTTGTTAGTTCAGATAGACATATGCCTTTCCACCAGCTACCACCCCAAACAGACGGGCAAACAGAGAGAACAAATCAAAGCCTAGACCAATATCTATAGTGCATGCTAATGCAGATTGGATCTGAGTGGGTCGATCTCCTCTGGGTAGCTGAGTATGCCTACAACACCACCACACATAGTTCGGCTGGGTACACTCCCTACTGTTTGCTGCATGGCTGGCATCCATGCACATCGGCTTACGACCCCATGGCAGCCACAGACATGCCAGTGGTTCACACACTGCATGCCAATATTCATCAAACACTTGAAATGGCAAGAGAACCTTAAGCATGCAAACAAGACATACACAAAGTTTGCAGGCCAAATTCATAGACCAGCACCCTTGTATCACATTGGGGATAGGGCGGGGTTACCCACAAAGAATATCTGACTAAGGGGCCCTCAAATGTTTCTATCAAGGTACATAGGTATTTACCCCATCACAGCACTTACAGGGCCAGTGGCAGTCAGGTTAGAACTGCCATCTTCCATGCGCATGCATCCAGTCTTCCCAGTAGCCCTGTTAAAGCCAGCTCATCCTAACACACGGCAGACCCTGAGCAGACCCCACAAGACGTAATCCGGGGACTTGAATATGAAGTGCATAGGATTCTCAATTCTGAGCTTTGTAGGGGTTCTTTATATTGCCTGATGGATGGAATGGTTATGTTGTCACCGAAAGATCATGGGGGACTGCGTCTGAGGTACATGTGCCACAGTTAGTTACTTGCTTCCACAGAGAGCATACCGAGAAACCACGGATGGGATGTAGGGATTTAAGGGGGAGTGCTGTCATGATTGGGGCCTTAGGATCACACACTGCTCCAACCTGCACCACATGCACCCCTCACAGTCTTAATTAGGCCCCACATAGCAGACAACATCACCCTTCAGGGGTACACAACCAGCACCCAGATGGGCAACTTTGATGCAGAGGTAGACTCAATATCAGTAGCTACTGTGCTGTTGGAGGGTTGCCGTGCTTGAAATCCCACAAGACTATGAAGTCGCGCGGGGCTAGCCAACTCACATGCACCATTTACTGGGCAGGCTATATAAGCCCTGCCCATTTAAGGCACATGCTCAGCATTCTAGACATCAATGCTGCGTCAGTGCCAGAGATACTCTCAAGCTCACCAGAGACACTTACCTAGGAATACCAACATGACCTCCATGAGATCCAGACACATCACGGATGTACCTAAAATGGAGATAAGAATTATCAGGACTTGGGAATTATAACATTGAAGCAGAATGGAGCAGTAAGGTGACCGCAATGGTAACTTACCTTGTTCTCTGTCTTCACGCTGCCATTGAAATCTCTCTTGCAACCAGGTAGCAATGACCAAGAAGCACCTGCAAGACGAAACAGAGGACGCAGTGCAAAAATATAAAGAGCTGTAATATCTACCGCAATCCAAACAGACATTTCGGACATTAACAAGCTGTCAGACTAGAAGGCACCCATGACCAGCCAAACAGTGAACATTGGAATACACATACTACTCAAGGAAAGCAGCTGTTGGCTGGGACCTTGAGACACTGTACAAGCTGCAAAGCCAAGACACAAGAAGCCGACTCCATCTGGTCTGGGTCTTTGGTTCAGTGATGGAGCTGGGCAGGATAGCTTCTGAGTCACCTTGATCACGCACCACGATAAGCCATACATCCCTGAGGTTCCTCGGGGTACACTGCATGGAAGGAACACTGTTCAATTATTTACGGTTCCTTTATATTGTAGGGACACCCTGCACATAAATGATGACGGCAAGGAGTGCTCAGTATTCACACTCTGATCACGCCAGTGCACCTTACAGTGCCATCCGTAATAGGAGTGGGAGTGGTGAGGACTTGGATTGGAGGATCTCCATGTCATCCCTGCAAGACCCAGACAGGTCAACGTTACACATATCCACATCAATGTTGAATGGAATGTTCACCTGTATGTGGGAGGATGTAGCAGTCCAAAAGACCATGTCGTTTGACTGCACTGAGAATGGTTGCGTGTCCAGGCCCCCAGCTCAGAAATGTGCCCAGTACCATGAGCACTTGACACACTGCCCCTGGGAGCACAATGAACCTGATATGAGAAACAGACAAAAAAAATACAGTCCACCTTGGACAGGGTACAAAAGAAATTAGAAAAAAAAACAATCCTACCTGGACGGGGGATGGGGTAACAAACAAATCAAGGGAAAACATCCATGCCCCCTCCACAGGCTCCGGGACACTAGGGTGGATGAGGAATGGGTGGTGGTGACAGGAGGATAAGGGTGCATGAGGACATAGCCAATGGCATCACCTGCGTGGTTCACGTGGAACCCCCATCCTTTGGTGGATCTTGGGATGGTGCACATGCAAGGTTTCCCTCATGGTGTCCATCTCCTGCCGGTGCTGTCCCTAAAGGCCAATAACTCATCATGCATGGATTGTCTCAAAGACAACCATCATTGAAAATTGCCTGTCTATGTTGTTGCAAGTTCTCTCCCCTCTCCATATGCAATAGGGCGAGTTTGGCATTCTGTGCAGTATTTGAGGAGGTGACATTTTATGCCAGATGATGGATGTCTCTGGCCATCTCCTGCAGGACCTCAGCCTTTTGGGCACTTGCATGCAGCAACTCCTCCTCCCACTCTGAGTGTCCGGCAGGCACACGTCTACCATGTGTCCCGGGCACACTGAGCAGGGATACTGAAGCCTGGGCCAGTCACATTGAATACACTGTCATTGGCTGGATGCCTACAACTCTCCGACTGACACCAGTTTCTGCTTCTCCCTCCATGATGGGTGAAGGCAATCATGCAAACACTGAAGCCAATATTGATGCAGGGCTTCCGATTTCCAACTCAGCAGCCTCAAGGAACTCAAGGAGCTCTATGGCATCTGGACTACTCAGTGGTGTACCCTCCACCATGTTCCTCATTATGCCCTCCACATCAGATTCGGCAGCATCATCAGAAGAGTCGGAAGGCCTGTTGATGATGGCCTGCAACACGAGGGGATTCTCACCAGACACAGCACTTGTGGATGGTCATCCCTCCTCCTCTTCCTCTGCCTCGTCCTCACCTGCACAAAGTCAGAAAACAATATTCAGAGGCCTACCTACCTGGCTGAGCATGCATATGTGAATACTAAGGCATGCAGACACAAGAGGGCCAGACACAAATACATCACACATTGAAAAGGGGCATTCTGAAATGTGAAAGGCACATCTGTGCAATCATGTCATACAAATTAGGCCCTGCATCAAGCCATGGATTGGAGGAGTAGGTGACCATACATACATACATGTATGAGAGTGGAAGCTCTAACAGTAGACAGATGGAGGTCCGTGCTTCATTACTGATCCCCTTCTCTACTTCAACCATGCCTACTTCTTGTAACATGTGGGAGCATTGCATTTTCCCTGTTGACCAAACCTGCATGCAGACATTTGTGTCATAAATCCCCATCACGCCCTTTGCCACATTGGCCAAAGGTGTAAGATGTATATGACCAGTGTGCACTTTCATGACCACTGAATAATTGACACTCCAAATGTGGAATGGCCCTCTCTCAAGCATCCTTTGGCCAACCACTGCAACTTCTGTCTGCAACACACCCTCATGTGACTTCTCACTGACATTGTCACTCATCCTTGTTCACAGGCCTCCAGTAAATGGATACTTCTGACAACGTCCACTGCTTGGTGTTATTCCATGTGAGTCAAAATGTGTGTTCACAATGCAGTGTATACAAGCATGATTGTGTTCAATGACATGTGTCTTGCAGGCAATTGCAACATATAGGTGTACTGGCGTCACTAAAGAATTCTGTATACAGTAATGTGTGCTGTAAGATCAATGTCAACCTCAAACAGAGTTCAAGCATCCACCTTCTAGGATGCACAACATGTAATGGAAGTGACCATGGATGCATTACTGTAGTACTCATGGATGGGTGAGAAGGACCCCGACCAACTGTACGACAACATTCACCTATCATGTGTAGATTAAAGCATATATAACATGTACACATGGTACTCACCTGATGGGGTTGCATCAGTGTCCATGCCTCCCATGCCAACCACCTGCTCACTGCTGATGAGGCCACTGGTGACCTCTTCAAATGGAGTCCACATGTGGTGATCCACCTCCAGCAGCCTGGGCAGAGGTGACATTGCTGCCAAGCGTCTCCTTGGACTATTAAATGAGGTCCCTACCCTCTAGTGGACCTCTTTAGCAGTGTCCCTTACTACCCCACAGACATTGATGCGATCTGTGACCTCCTGCCACATCCTCCACTGCTGGATCACAGGAAGGGTACTGCCAGCCTAAGGGTCAGGTCGACCTGGTGTTTGCTGACATAACGAGTAAGGATTGTCAGCTCATGATCTCTAAAGCGCCTCTGCCTTGGTGGCCCATTCTCCTTGACCTGTGACTCTTTGTGGGGTGCTGCCTGTCACTGTTCTGCAGGCTGGTTCATTGTTAGGGAGAATTCTCATCTTATGGCTAATTTCCCTTACCTATAGAGTCCCCCAGCAGCTTTGCTGGATTTGAAGGGTTTGTTTTTTCTCCTGCTAAGAGTGAGATTCTTTTTCCCATTCTTAAGCATTTTTGCTATGTGTGTTCTAGGCTATTTTTGTGTTTAATGCCTATGGAGTTTCTCTCCCCTCTATCGGAGCCATCTTTATTCACATGTGTTACACAGCAACCTCTGTTCAGTGACACAGGGGTGTCGTAGCGACCCCCAAACATAGACTCCATACCCTGGGACTGACTACTGTCTCCCAGGGCATGTAAAGTCCCCATTGACTTTACTAGTCAATTTTTGTGAACTAAACCAGTACAGCCCATCTTACTATGGAAGTACTGGGAAGGGTTAATAGTTTTTCCCTTATGTTCATTTTCGATAGGGTACCGTACAGTCCCTCTCTCAAAAGTTTCTGGCTGGTGGAAGTGGTTACTACCGAAAATATTCAACCGCAAATATTTTCCTATGGGATTTTCCCATTGTTCAAGGCTACCACTTTTTCTGACAGCCTCTAACATACCGCCGTGGTATTTTAATATTAACTTTACTCCGGTAGGTTTTATTTGCCAGAACTTTAATATAACTTCTTTCTTGTTTCTTTCTCTAAACTCTGAACCCAGGTCGGGGATCCTTTGTTCGTCCGTTTGGCGGGCATCTGCCGAGAAGCCCTCCTTTCGGCGCCACTGAGTCTGGGGTGGGTCCATTGTGTGGGAGGGGAAGTAGGACCCCTGGACAGGGTTGCCTCAGCAACCCATGTCGCATCTATCCTGATAGGCTGGAGGGTCTCCCGCCAAGAGGACCACTCCACTGTGTGAGTGACAGCTAGGCTGTATGAATGGGGATCTTTTCGCATAAAAGCAGGGTCCTGAGGACTGGAAGAGAAAGACATCGCCACCGGAACTAAGAAGCGAAGAGAAGAGAAGCCAAAGACATCTGCAACGACTGAACCACCGATGAAGCCCTGCTGCAGCGTCTCACCACTTTTCTCCACACGACGAGAGAAGATCTTCATCTGCAAGAGCCTTCGTCCCTTGAGCTGGTGGGGCCAACCAGTTTGCCAATCGCCTTCCCGGACCTGCCTTCGTCGAATCTCCCGTACCCTGTACTCGGAGGCCGGATATCCAGGTACCAGTCCAATCTAACTAGGGAGTTTGTATATTTTTCCTCTGACTTTTTTAGCTTGCTTTAAGAACTGTGATAGATGTGTTTAGCTAGAAGTGTATAAAATAAATATATATATATACTTTTTAATACAAAGCTTTGGTCAGTGTTTCCTTGAGCCATAGTACTGTAGGCCTATTGTGTAAACCCTGAATTCTGCTCATCTCCCTCTTGAGATAAGTCTGACTGCTCAGCCACAGCTACCAACTAAATCTTTCTGGTACAGACTGATACCAAAGGGGATTTATTGCTCTCACCTGTAGTCCTAATCTTGTGTAGTGCTCCCTAAGGGAACTGCACAGGATTCTGCCTAACATTCATCTTGGCACTAGTGGGCCTTGGTGGTACTGGGGCACTTGTGGTCTCACCATCATGATTGGCAGGTGGACCTTCTTTCCTCTCTTTATCCTTTTCCTCTCCGCAGAGCCCTCCTACTCATGGTGCAAGAGGCACTTACGGTAGGTACCTATACATTTTGGCACCAGGAAATCCATGCTGTACCCCCTAAATATCGCCTGCCCCATGCACACCAGAAAATCTGGATGTACCAACTAAATATCACCTCCTTCACCCACGCAAGGGAGAACACACGCAGCGTTACATGCATAAGCGACCTGCATGTGGCGTGGAAATGACATGCACAGCGCCCTTCTTTTGATTTTGCCACTATTGCCTCATGTGTGAAGTGTAGACAACTGTGCCTTGCTGTAGCTCCTGCCTTGTGCCATATCTTTGTTAATCAGGGGCACAAAAGACACCACTACCTTCTATCTGATATTTGCCAATAAAGAGGTGACACAGAGGATGTGGTATACAAAATGCAAGGTAACCCAGCTTTATTAACAAAATGTAAAAGCTGGGGGAAAACAAGATTAACAGGCAAGCTCTCACTCAAGATTCTCCAACATTTGTTCCGGCAACAACAATTTATATAGTACAAATGTGTCGCTTCTAATGTCATCATGACGACCAAGTTACAAAAACCTATTTCTACTGTTCATTAGCTCCCCTTGCCAAGATACATATATTTCATATACGTTCCCCAGTTATGATTGGATGGGTCCCTGTCTAAATTTCCACCCAGGAGACATCCCATTAAATGTACTACATTACAATTCATAAATGTAATTGTCTGGCACTAAACTACTGTGTGGTGAGATAAGATTACAAGTTTATCAGGTTCCATGTCATTTCATCGCACATTTTTTTTTGCAGCATTTTTTGCCACAAATCTTTTGCCACAAAAACTCATTGAATTATTTTTTTCCTTTTTGGGTGGGGATTACCCCCCAAATCCCTTTTACCACTGATTTGAAATCTAGTCCTGAAACACCCAGAAACCCTATATCCCTCTACCCACCCCCATATTTTTCGATGGGTTGTTTTGCAGTCAAAAATCTGCAGCAAAAAATGCAGTGAAAAAAAGGCGATGAATGGAGGTCGTACCGTTTATCGGTTGGCATGTAATCAGGCTATCCTCGAACTGCCGGGGTATTAAGAAATATGGATGCAGATGGGGTAGAGGAATAAGTGGATCACTCTTTGTTCTTAATTAAACAAAACAGCCCATGTTATCACCGCTATGATGTCTCTCAATTTCTAAGACTTTTGTCCTTGCAAGTTTGCTATGGTTCCGGCCCTCCTTGTCTTGCACCAGTAAATGTGTTATCTCGCCTTGGCACATCTTGCATTTATTTTCTATTTTACCCCATCTGTGCTTGTGCACCACACCTGGCCGATCGGATGGGACATCAATCTGTCAGCTACTAGGATATTTCACAGGCAACTCATTTCGTCCCATGGATTTCAAACATTGTCTACCATGGCCATTAATATCTTGTGTGCTCTGTTCCTTCATGTAAAACTCCTGTCTGGTTCCCTTGGCCTTGGAATTCCTTTTCACTAGCAATCACAGCCACTACAGATTCTCAGAATTAACTGAATTTGTTTGAATGACCTACTTTGAGCTATGAGGCCTAACTGACTTTCCAAAGCCTGATGCTCGGCTGTGCTTTTGCAGTTAAAAATGGCAATCGCTTGTCACGTTTAATCCCTGCTGACACTTTTAATTTTCTGTCTACCGGACCCCTGTGCATGCCTGCCATACATTAATGCCCCTCCCTATGGGTATGCAGCATCCTTATCTACCTGCAGTATGACTGCCCTATGAGTGTAATGAGTCCCTCAACTGTGTACACGCTTACCTGTCACCTAATCTTTTCTATTTAAAGCACATTACTTGTGCATGCTACGCCTTCACCAAGGATACGTTTGTGATGTGGGGGGGAGGGGGGCTGCTTACAGTAAGTAGCCCTCTCCCCCTCTGGCCCCCAAAGCATGGGGGTACATATGTGCACAACCCTGGGGGCAGATGGCTGATCATCTGCCCCCAGGGAAGGTGGCAAAAAATAAATAAATAATAATAAATAGAGCAGGGATGGGGGTGGGGTGGGGGGCCTGGGATTTTTTTGCCCCCATTAAATGGTGGTGGCCCTCCCCCTCACACACCAAGTAGAAAGGGGGGTCCTCCCTGGGGGCAGATTTATGCCCCCAGGCAGGAGTACATGAGATGGCCCCCCATCCAATCGGGGGGTGGGGGAGAGGGCTACCAGGAATTAGTGTGCAGGCCCCCAAAGGATGGGGAGGTGTGCCTCACACAGCCGTTTATAGGAAGCCCAGGAAGGCCTTCATGAGGTGCCCTGCCACCCATGTGGGGTGAGGGGGGAGAGGGCCCCCACCAATTGTGGGACAGGCCCCCTAGTGGGTGGGGCAGTAAGGTTTGGGCACCCCAGGACCAGATTGGCACACCAATGTGCCCCTCTGCACCAAGGCAAGTTTTGTAAACAAAGGAAAAAATTGAAAATGGTGGAACACATTTTAGGGGGGGCTGTGGGGCTCCCCAAAGGGACAGGGAATTTTCTAATGGGACGAGGTAGTGACCCCATCTCCCCCACCCGCAATGGAGTGGGTGCCATGTCATGCAACCCTCCGTGGGACCAGATATCTGCTCCTAGGAAGGGACGCCTGAGCCCAGGGAGAAGTGCAGGACAGCCCCCCAATTTATCTGCCCGTGGGGAGGGCTACATGAGATGTGCTGCCCCTCCAATTGGGGTGGGGGTGAAGAGGTTCACCCCCCTTCATATTAGAAAATTCCAAAGCGGTGTAGGGGGCCCCTCCGCCCGCGCTAAAAGGCAGCCTGCCATTTTGAATTATTTTCTTTGTTTACTACACCTGCCGTGGCGCAGAGGGGCACATTGGTGTGCCAATCTGGCACCAGGGTGCCCACACCTTACTGCCCCACCCACTGGGGGGCCTGTCCCACCATTTTGGGGGCCGTCTCCCCCCCCACCCCAAATGGAGGGGGGGTGTACCTCACACAGCTGTTTGTAGGAGACCCAGGGAGGCCTGCATGAGGTGCCCCTGCCACCCATTTGAGGTGAGGGGGGAGAGGGCCCCCAAAAATGGTGGGACAGGCTCCCCAGTGGGGGGAGCAGTAAGGTTTGGGCACTCTGGGGCCAGATTGGCAAATCAATGTGCCTCTCTGCACCAAGGGGAGTTGGGTTGCCAAAGGAAAAAAGTGAAAATGGTGGAACGCTTTTTAGGGGGGGCTGAGGGGCACCCCAAAGGGTCTGGCAATTTTCTAATGGGATGGGGCGTTGACCCCCTCCCCCCCAGCCGCAATAGAGTGGGTGCCATGTCATGCAGCCCTCCATGGGACCAGATATCTGCTCCTAGGAACTGACACCTGAGACCAGGGAGGAGTGCAGGACAGCGCCCCCCCTTATCTGCCCCTGGGGAGGGCTACATGAGATAGGCTGCCCCTCCAATTTGGCCATGTGTCCTCTTTTGGGAAATGCATGGGGTTCCCTGTTTTCCTTGCTGGGTTCGACACCCTAGGCCCAAATCTGTAGGTTGCCCACATGAACAAAATGGCAGTGGCGAAAGGCTTGGGGTTACCAGTGGGTTACCCTTTTCCTTTTGCGCCCCCAATAGGTGCACCCACACATGTGAGGTACCGTTTTCATCGGGACACATGTGGGGACGCGAGAAGGTAGGCCATGTGTTGTTGGCGGTGTGTTTCGGTGGGTGGCCAGAGCGAAATGTCTGAGAATTGTCTTCATTTCCAGCCAATTTCATCGACATTTCCCTGTGTCCACTCAACGAAACACGTCGCCAACAACAGATGTCATACCTTCTCGCGTTCCCACAGGTGTCCCGACGAAAAAGGTACCTCACATGTGTGGGTGTAACTACTGGGGGCGCAAAAGGAAACAGGTGACCCGCTGGTGACCCCAAGCCTTTCGCCACAGCACAATTTGTTCATGTGGGCAACCTACAGATTTGGGCCTAGGGTGTCGAAGCCAGCAAGGAAAACAGGGAACCCCATGCATTTCCCAAAAGAGGACACCCGTGCGAATGCAAAGAGGTCTGACTTCCGCGAAGCGGCCCAGAATCTACTACCCAGAACCTTTGGCAAATTCCAAATTTAGGGCTAAAAAACACAATTTCCAGACATTTCACTCTGTTCAACCACTGAAACACACTGCCAACAACAGATGTCATACCTTCCCGCGTTTCCACAGGTGTCCCAACGAAAAGTGTACCTCACATGTGTGGGTTCACCAATCTAGCCGCAAAGGGAAAAGGCTAACCCATTGATAACCACAAAAGGGTTTGGGGAGACAACCTACAGATTTGGGCATGGGGTGTCCAAGCCACTAAGGAAACTGGGAACCCCATGCATTTCTGAAAAGAGGGCACCAGTAGGAATCAACAGAGGTGCAACTTGCATGAAGCGGACCAGAATGTTATACCCAGAACCCCCGACAAAGAGAAAAATGTGTTTTTTTTTGGCACATTTCAGACTTTGCCGGGGCTTCTGGGTAATAAATTCTGGGCCGATTTGCGCAAATCATACCTCTGCGGATTCCCACGGGTGTCCTCCTTTCGGAAATGCATGGGGTTCCCTGTTTCCCTTGGTGGCTTGTACAACCGTGGTCCATATCTGTATGTTGTGCTTGTCTGGAGAAAGTGTCAAATTCAGGTGTCAAAACAGACTTGGGGTTACTTGTGTTTTAGGCTTTCCCCTTGGCGCCCAGGTAGGTGCACCCACACATGTGAGGTACCGTTTTCATCGGGACACCTGTGGGAACACGGGACGGTAGGCCATGTTTTTTTGGCGGCGTGTTTCGATGGGTGAGCCGAGTGAAATGTGCGGAAAATGTGTTTTTCCCCCACATTTTGGACTTTTCGGGGGTGTCTGGGTAATACATTCTGGGCCGATTTGCACAAATCATACCTCTGCAGATTCCCACGGGTGTCCTCCTTTCAGAAATGCATGGGGTTTCCTGTTTTCATTGGTGGCTTGTACACCCGAGGCCCATATCTGTATGTTGTGCTTGTCTGGAGAAAGTGTGAAATTCAGGTGTCAAAACAGACTTGGGGTTACCTGTGTTTTAGGCTTTCCCCTTGGCGCCCAGGTAGGTGCACCCACACATGTGAGGTACCGTTTTCATCGGGACACCTGTGGGAACACGGGACGGTAGGCCATGTTTTGTTGGCGGCGTGTTTCGATGGGTGAGCCGAGTGAAATGTGCAGAAAATGCATTTTTCCCCCACATTTTGGACTTTGCAGGGGTGTCTGGGTAATAAATTCTGGCCCGATTTGCACAAATCATATCTCTGCAGATTCCCACGGGTGTCCTCTTTTCAGAAATGCATGGGGTTCCCTGTTATCCTTGGTGGCTTGTACACCCGAGGCCCATATCTGTATGTTGTGCTTGTCTGGAGAAAGTGTGAAATTCAGGTGTCAAAACAGACTTTGGGTTACCTGTATTTTAGGCTTTCCCCTTGGCGCCCAGGTAGGTGCACCCACACATGTGAGGTACTGTTTTCATCGGGACACCTGTGGGAACGCGGGACAGTAGGCCATGTGTTGTTGACGGCATGTTTCGATGGGTGAGCCGAGTGAAATGTGCGGAAAATGCGTTTTTTTCCCACACTGCGGACTTTGCAGGGGTGTCTGGGTAATAAATTCTGGGCCGATTTGCGCAAATCATACCTCTGCGGATTCCCATGGGTGTCTTCTTTTCGGAAATGCATGGGGTTCCCTGATTTCCTTGGTGGCTTGGACATCCCGAGGCCCATATCTGTACGATGTGAGAGTGTGAAATTCTGGTGTGAAAACAGACTTGGGGTTACTTGTGTTTTAGGCTTTCCCCTTGGCGCCCAGGTAGGTGCACCCACACATGTGAGGTACCGTTTTCATCGAGACATCTGTGGGAACACGGGACAGAAGGCCATGTTTTTTTGGCGGCGTGTTTCGATGGGTGAGCCGAGTGAAATGTGCGGAAAATGCGTTTTTCCCCCACATTTTGGACTTTGCTGGGGTGTCTGGGTAATACATTCTGGGCCGATTTGCACAAATCATACCTCTGCAGATTCCCACGGGTGTCCTCTTTTCAGAAATGCATGGGGTTCCCTGTTTTCCTTGGTGGCTTGTACACCCGAGGCCCATATCTGTATGTTGTGCTTGTCTGGAGAAAGTGTCAAATTCAGGTGTCAAAACAGACTTGGGGTTACCTGTGTTTTAGGCTTTCCCCTTGGCGCCCAGGTAGGTGCACCCAAACATGTGAGGTACCGTTTTCATCGGGACACCTGTGGGAATGCGGGACGGTAGGCCATGTGTTTTGGTGGTATGTTTCAATGGGTGAGCCGAGTGAAATGTGCGGAAAATGCATTTTTTCCCACATTTCAGACTTTGCAGGGGTGTCTGGGTAAAGCATTCTGGGCCGATTTGCGCAAATCATACCTCTGCGGATTTCCACGAGTGTCCTCTTTTCGGAAATGCATGGGGTTCCCTGTTTTCCTTGGTGGTTTGTACACCCGAGGGCCATATCTGTATGTTGTACTTGTCTGGAGAAAGTGTGAAATTCAGGTGTCAAAACAGACTTGGGGTTACTTGTGTTTTAGGCTTTCCCCTTGGCACCTAGGTAGGTGCACCCACACATGTGAGGTACTGTTTTCATCGGGACACCTGTGGGAAAGCTGGAAGGTATAACATTTGTTGTGTTTGTTTGGTTTTCATAACGTTTTGACCCATTTGCTGGTGCCCTTTGTAACACAATCCTTTCATTTTCCAAATGTGACCTACATTTATTCGCTGCTTTAGGCACCATACACTCTTGTAACCTGCAAAAGTCACCTATCCTTGAAAAGGTCTGCCTGTGCTCTTTCAAAAAATGTATGCTTGCCATTGCTCACCACATTGGTTTTCCCGATTTACACATGCTAAGTGCGTCTGTTTAGGCCGTGAGCCTAAAACTCCTGTGTACCATAGCTCAGTGTTTGGCTTGTGGTACTGCTTGTTTTGTAAAACACTACAAAAAATGGGTGCTTTCCTAACTGCAAGAGTCGGGGGAATGTAGCAGAGCATTGCTTTTTTCAAAATTCATAGAAGCCATTGCCGTACCAAGCCAACCATGTCCAACACATTCCTTTTTTTCCGGTCATTTTCCTGTTTTTCACCCAATCTATGGCATTTTCCCCTACTTAGTTTTTGCCTGACCTACGCAAATCACCCCTTCCTAAACTTGTAATTTTGTCTACTTTTCAGAAATATATGCCTTTCTGTCCTCCAATTCGGCTTTCCTACTCTTTTCTTCCATTCCGTCGATGCATGTCCAATTGGCATTGTTTCCACTCAACCTGTTCTTGTAAACTAGGAAATTGGGGAATTCAGCACAGCAAACCATTTGTTCCTAGCTCTTACAAGGAAAAAATCACAGGCTTCTTTGTAAATCTTTTTATTGGCATTTTTTGAAAAAACCCAAAATATTCGCCGTTTTTGCTTATTTTCTCTCACCCCACTACAGAAACCTAGGATTCCTGGGGGGCGTTACGACCGCCTACATGTGGGAAAAAAAGTAGCCAAATTTGGCTGCGATATCTCATGTAACAAAAAAGTCACAAGGTATTGAATGGCCATATACCAAAATCACCAAAAAAGGCCTTGGCACTGGAGGGAAATACCCATGGCAGTTAAAGGGTTAATAAATGTCTGATTATTCTGGTCTAATCATCTTGTTCGCCTTTGCTAACACGTGTTTCGACCCTTGGTCGTTTTCAAGGTGTGGCTACATACAATAGATCTTTGTACAGGATTTATATGAGCAAATCATAAATGAGTGTTGGGTATATGCTAGGAAAGATTTCATATTTGAATGTCATTTTCCCTCCATGTGGCAATCCCCAAACTTTTTGCTGCTGTTTTACACCCTGATCTAAACTTTGCCAGAGAAGCGCAGCCCTCCGCCGCACTCCTCTCGGCTTTCGCTCAATTCTTATGGGGAAAATGACATGCCCTTAAGACAGTCAGTACTGGGAGACTTCATTTCCCTTAGTCCTTTCCTCATGTTGCAGCTTTTGTGCAACATGTAACAAGAGTGCAATGTAACTTACTTTAGCGCACTCTTGGGTCTCTAGTCATTCAAAAGGACCTATAAACTCTCGCTGGACTTATCATGAACTGTGCAGGTGTGTCAAGACAGGACTGGTGGCAGCTATCGTTTATCTTATGTTTTGAACCCTTTTTTGCCATGTTATCCGCACTTACCGCATTTGGCACAAATAGGTGGCCTGGCTCCAAAATGGCCATGCCACGAGGTTCTTTGTCCTGTCCTTTGGCCATCTTGGCCCTTCACCTTCCCCAGGTCGAGCCGACCCGGGTCAGTCCTTATTTGGTCATGCACTTTCCCGCGAAACCCAACGCTTTCGCGGGCTTCTGCATGCCTTGTGTGTGTGCCTCCAGGATGTGGGCTGGGATGTCCGTTCCCAATACACATCCTGGGTGCCAGAGAGTCTGCAGTGTCCTGAATGCCTGGGACCACCGTGGTCCGTGATTGGTCCACATATGGAGTGAGTGTTTGTGAGCAGATCTCCCATTGGGTCCTCTCCGTTTTGGCGCGAAGGGAACTTTGGATAAGAGAAGGCCGAAAACACCACTACCATGTCGATCTCCTGAGTTCACACCGAACAAGGGATAAGGAGCCAAGTATCCTGCGACAAGAAGCTGAGTCGAGGAACCACTGGTGACCCGCTGGAAGGTTTGGCACCCTGAGCCCGCTGTCGTCCTGCGAGACCCCTCTTCATCTGATCGTCCTAGAAGGTCTGTGAATGCACTTTGACCCATTGGAATAGTGGGACCAACTATTCTCTGCACCCTCATCAAACCCTGCAAGTAAGCCTCTTTGGAAGTGTCCCTGGGCCAACCAGTGGGCTGACCAGCTTACCCAGGACTTTTGCTCTGTCACCGCCACCGTTTCTGGGAAGCCCTTGAAACTTGGCCTACTGCTAGCTCTGTGTCCACCCTCACACTGAATTTCGTACACTTGGCATTCCCAGGTCTGAAGTGAGACGAGTGCGCCTGGACCAGAGTAAACACAGTTGCCATGTTGCCCTGCTGTGGTAACGACCTGTGCATGTTCGCTGCACTTGTGACCCCCTTGACCCTGAATCCTGCTACTGCAGAATCTACACGGTGTTGAGACATCCTGCTTGTCGCATCCGAATCTGCCAGCAACGTGAACTGAACTGCCGAAGTCTGGGTCTGCCTGCGTCGGGGACCGGTGAGTAGTCCATACCCCAACCGGTGGCCCCTAGCGCAGGAACCCATTTCTTTTCTACCGCTGTTGCGAAATAGCGGATCCATCCTTCACTCTCACTCTGCCTCTGCCCGCAAGTGGAGGTCTTGCTTAAGTAGTGGGGACTTCTTCTTCTTCTTTGCTTCATCCACCTTCCTGAACTGTCAGAGACCCTTGAAGAGACCCTATTTTGTCCATTGGTACAAGCTCGTGCATTTACTATTGAGCACAAGGCTCCTCTCTTCGTAGGGCTTGGACTGCCTCCTAGTTAGGTGTATTTCTGATGTCGAACTGGGTCTAACGATTACTTGCACTGCCTGTTTTCCTCCCCATCTAGGTGGTCTACATATTTCGTGCTTCTAACTCCTTAGACCCCTCGGTCTTGTATATATGTTGTATTGATTGTGATGTGTTGGTTTACTTTAGTATTATTGTGATTCTTTGCTATGGTCGATATTACAAAGGCCTTGTAATAAATATGTCTATATTTTTAATATAACACCTGTCTGGAGTAATTTGTAAGTGTCCTTGCTTTGTGTGCTCATTGAGGTCTTTCAGTCACTCTCACCCCTCTAGAGACTTAGGGGCCGATTCATGGAACAAACGTGCGCCGAAAATCTACGCGCAAGCAGGCGCAAGCAGGCGCAAGCTGAAAAAAAGAGGCGCACGCGTGCGATTCATGGAAGTCCCTGCGCGTGTCTTCCTCGGGATGTGCGCTAAACCCGTGCATGGCGCACACGTCACTGCAACATCCCGAAAGACGTGCGCGACGCGCACAGTGAAAGCGCACAACCTCTGCGCATACACTAGAAAGTGGGCGGAACACGGGGTGTAACGCGCGGAATGGGGAACAACTCGCGAAAACAAGGGCGTAACTGGGGATGTACTGCAGGGAAGCAGACGGAACGCCCACACGCATCCGAACCACACGTATTCATGGAATCGAATAGGGCAAAGCCACGCACAGTGAAAGACACGCACAAGCCCAAACACGTCCGCCACACGAAGGCAGGCGGTAGCGTCCCTGCGCATTACAAAAGTGGCAACATACATCAATAGTGCCTGTGCGAGCGGGGCACGTGTATTTCGGGGTTGCGCGGGAAGTTACACACGCGATTGAGCGGGGTAGTATATCAGGGGTTCGCGTGAACTTACTCACGCGATCGGGCCTGGGGGAGCGTGCTACGTGCATTTCAGGGGTTCGCGTGAACTTTCTCACGCGATCGGGCCTGGGGGAGCGGGCTACGTGCATTTCAGGGGTTCGCGTGAAGTTTCTCACGCGATCGGGCCTGGGGGAGCGTGCTACGTGCATTTCAGGGGTTCGCGTGAACTTGCTCACGCGATCGGGCCTGGGGGAGCGGGCTACGTGCATTTCAGGGGTTCGCGTGAAGTTTCTCACGCGATCGGGCCTGGGGGAGCGTGCTACGTGCATTTCAGGGGTTCGCGTGAACTTTCTCACGCGATCGGGCCTGGGGGAGCGGGCTACGTGCATTCCAGGGGTTCGCGTGAACTTTCTCACGCGATCGGGCCTGGGGGAGCGGGCTACGTGCATTTCAGGGGTTCACGTGAAGTTTCTCACGCGATCGGGCCTGGGGGAGCGTGCTACGTGCATTTCAGGGGTTCGCGTGAACTTTCTCACGTGATCGGGCCTGGGGGAGCGTGCTACGTGCATTTCAGGGGTTCGCGTGAACTTTCTCACGCGATCGGGCCTGGGGGAGCGGGCTATGTGTATTTCAGGGGTTCGCGTGAAGTTTCTCACGCGATCGGGCCTGGGGGAGCGTGCTACGTGCATTTCAGGGGTTCGCGTGAACTTTCTCACGCGATCGGGACTGGGGGAGCGTGCTACGTGCATTTCAGGGGTTCACGTGAACTTTCTCACGCGATCGGGCCTGGGGGAGCGGGCTACGTGTATTCCAGGGGTTCGCGTGAACTTTCTCACGCGATCGGGCCTGGGGGAGCGTGCTACGTGCATTTCAGGGGTTCGCGTGAACTTTCTCACGCGATCGGGCCTGGGGGAGCGGGCTACGTGTATTTCAGGGGTTCGCGTAAAGTTTCTCACGCGATCGGGCCTGGGGGAGCGGGGTACCACTCACCGTCTGCCTTGCGTGTAGTAGAACGCGTAGCCAACACCCGCTGTGAAGTAATAGCATGTGAACCCCAACGGATGGAAAACACACGCACCGCACGAAAAGCACGTACAGAACATAAAGGCACGCGGGATCTCCAAGCCCTGCCAGGGCAACGCCCGTGCGCAAAACATCACAGACGCGCTTACGCTGTAAGGGCCTTTGGTCCAATGAAATCGCGTACGCGTGCTGACGCGCTTACGCGCTAAGGGCCTTTCCTCGAATTACACGCTGACGTGCAGATTTTTCACGTGCCAAATCACTCCGTATCAAGCTGGCCACGCGAAAACACACGGAAGACCACGCTCCTGCCAAGAAGGCCGAATCACTGCCCCCCAGTGCCTCGAGCAGCCTCCCACGTGCCATCTGCTGCTGCCTGCCTGCCTGCTGCCACCGTGCCCTGCCATTTGGTGCCTGCACTTCAGCCATCTGCAGGGGTCCAGTTGCTGTGTCCACCCCTGCTGGTACAGAAGACTCCCGACTCGAATAACATCGCTCCACAGCCCAGCCCCAGGACCCAGTTGCCCACCCACTCCTGTCCCTGGGGTTGCCATGTCGGGCACATCCACATCTGACCCCAGTGGCAACCCCCGGCCAGAGGGGCAGAGGGGCACCAGCTTCACTGCCACCGAAGTTGGTGTCCTGGTGGAGCAAGTCCTGGGGCAGTATGATGCCCTCTTCGGATCGTCCCGCGCCAACAGGGAAGGACGGGATAGGATCTGGGCCGACTGTGTGGTTGCCATCAACGCGGAGGGGGTGGCAACCCGCACCATCCAGAAGGTCAAGAAGCGCTGGGAGGACTTGAGGTCCAGGACCCTCATGAAGGCCCGGCGCTCGTGGAGGGGGGCGGGGGCCGCATGAGTTCCATCCAGTTGAGGGTCCTGGAACGTGCACACCCAGCGCTCCACGCCCAGGTCCTTGAGAGGGAGACCCGTCTGGAGTTGAGCGGTAAGTGGCCAAGCATTGCTGTGTGAGACAGGGCATGTTGCAGTGTGCTGGTTGTCTGATACTTGCCTGCATGTGTGACATAGGCCATGTACGCATGTATGTGTGCAGGGACATCATGGGAATGCATGTGCGACCTGTAATGTGTGAACCGCACGGTTGTTGCATGCGTTTGAATGCGACATGGGGAGCCCTGTGCAGATTGCACACATGAGAGCATGGCAGTCTCTGTTCCTGGACATGGGTGGGGGCGAGGGATGGGTGCTGATGCCAGATACATATGTGCTATCCATGTCTGTGTGCCTGACCTGCGTGTCTGTGACTTGTGAGTGCCATGGATGCATGACACATGTCTGTGACAATGTACAGATTCACTGATGCAGCCTAGTCATCCTTGTATGCACTGTGATTGGGGTGTACGGGGCCAGATGGATGTGATTGAGGTGAAGTGTGTGCATGTGATAGGCATGACCCATGATGCATGTGAGTCCCATTACATTGTATGATTCGAGAGTCCATTGGACATGCATTGAAATGTCCATGGCACGCACCATGACTGTCACTGTGTGTGTTTTGCCTGGACTGACACATGTGTTGTGGTGTGACATGATGGAAGTGTACTTTGACAGTGGCACTCATCTGCTATTGCTTCCTGTCTAGGGGACCATTGTACAGTACCCTGATGCTTGTGTTCTATGTCTCCCTCTACGCAGCGGCTAGTGAAGGAGAGGGCGGAGACGGCGCTGTGGAGCAAGGCGGCGGGGATGCCCCCACGGCTGCAGCGGAAGGGGTGGGTGAGCCCCCACAGGGGCCTGCTACGGCGGTAGACGGCGAGGAGCCATCCAGGTTGGTGGTTTCCACAGAGGAGGAGGAGGCCGCCACTGAGGCGCACATGGGGCCTGGTGGGGGCATCCCTGCTGGTGCAAGTGGTGCAGTCCAGGGGCAGGGGCAGGAGACAGCACAGGTCACCGTGGAGGGGCCTGTGCATGTCGCTGTCCCTGAACCTGTGGGTGCACCACCTTGCACCAGCAGGGATGCCCCGTCCCAGGCCCGTCCGCAGGTAGAGGGGATGTCCATGTCATCTGACTCCCCTCCACCTGCGGACGAGGGGACCCCTGGCCGTGTGGAGAAGGTCCTGATTGGGGTCGCGATGCGCACGGCTGTGATTCGTGATGCTGTGCGTGCTTTCCAGGAGGAGCACGCACGTCATCACGAAGAGCACCGTGCCGACGTGGCCCAATTGGGATCGTCCATGTTCGGGGGTTTCCTGCATGTGTCGGCCAATCTGGCGGCCCTCTCCTCCTCTGTGGAGACTATACGCCAGTCGTTCTCCTTGCCGTCTTCCGGCCCAGATGCCACCAGGGCCCCCTGTGGACCTGCCCTGACCAATGCAGCCAGCTCGGTGGGGATCCCATCCCTGCCACAGTCGGGAGTCAGAGGTCCAGCAGGGGTGGACAACACAGCAACTGGACCCCAGCAGATGGAGGATGTGACGGCATCATCGGGCAGGGCACGTGCACAACGGCGTCGGTGGTTTCCTTCATCCTGGATGCCGTCGTGCTGGCAGAGGCAGTGGCGTCGGAGGCAGCAGCAGGCTCGACGTGGGAGGCATCATGGCTCGGGGCCATCAAGATCAGAGGGGCAGGCATCGGCCGGAGGGCAGGAGAACCCTGGATGGTAGCGTCTTCCGTGTGGGAGCAGTTGGTCCAGCGGATAGGTGCGGAGCGGCAGCGGGCGGAAGAGGAGCGGCTCACCATGGTCAGGGCGGAGTTCTCCATGCGTCGGGCGTTGAGGCGGGCTGAGTGCCTCGAGGAAGCTCGCAGGGAATTTGAGGTGAACATGGGGTTATCCCTGCGAGACCTCGGGGCCAGGACAGAGTCCCGCCTCCAGGACATCGACATGGAGTTCGATGATGCCCTGGCCGGCAACATCACAGAGTGAGCCGCAGGACTTGCCCGCTGCCATTGTATATAGTTATATAGTTAGTGGTAGGTTTCCTTTGAATTATTTTTTTTTTTATTTGGTTGCGATTGGACAATGCGCCACTTTTTTGTATATAGTTCAGTTTTTAGTTAGTTGACATAGTTAGGTTTCATTTGGTTGGGCTCATGGACCCGGGATTGTCTTGTATATAGTTCTTCAATGGATTTTTGGATTTTTTGAATTTTTTTCATGGACATTCAACTTCTTTTTGTTGTTTTGCTTTGTGGTTTTTCTTATTTCATTTCCATTCTTGTTGATTTTCAATACATTTTTATTTTCATCCTTCAATGTGTCGTATCATCTCATTACTTTCATGCATGTCATGTTGGGTGTTTTAACATTCACTTGCAGCCATTGTGTGTGACAGACATGTGTTCATTTGCATTATTTACATTGGGTGTGTAACATGTAATTGCCTTTGATATGTGGGTGGATGTGATAGTTGGTTGGGCCTTTTGGCAGGGGAGGATGGCCATTACGGACATGATTGGGGATTGTTGGGACCCAGGTGCAGGGGGGCATGGATGGGACATGGGTGGGGGCCTGCTGGCAGGTGCCCCACAGTGCTGGGGGGTGGGGGTGGTGGGAGACATGAGTTGGACATGGGTGGGGGCCTGCTGGCAGGTGCCCCACAGTGCTGGGGGTTGGGGGTGGTGGGAGACATGAGTTGGACATGGGTGGGGGCCTGCTGGCAGGTGCCCCACAGTGCTGGGGGGTGGGGGTGGTGGGGGCATGGATGGGACATGGGTGGGGGCCTGCTGGCAGGTGCCCCACAGTGCTGGGGGGTGGGGGTGGTGGGAGACATGGGTGAGGGCCTGGTGGAGGCTGCCCCTGGTGACTGGGGGGTGGGGGTGGTGGGAGACATAGGTGGGGGCCTGGTGGAGGCTGCCCCTGGTGACTGGGGGTGTGGGGGTGCTGGGAGACATGGGTGGGGGCCTGGTGGAGGCTGCCCTTGGTGACCGGGGGGGTGGGGGTGCTGGGAGACATGGGTGGGGGCCTGGTGGAGGCTGCCCCTGGTGACTGGGGAGGTGGGGGTGCTGGGTGACATGGGTGGGGGCCTGCTGGCAGGTGCCCCGCAATGCTGGGGGTGGGGGTGCAAGGGGACATGAGTTGGTGATCATTGGTGCAAGGAGACATGTGCCTTTGCTGGGGGGCATGCCCATGTTGGGTGGGCTGCCTGCGGGACATGACCAGGGATGCAGGGTAGTCCCCTGTGGTGTGGGCTGCCTGCAGGGGCCGTGGAGGGTGTACAGGGAACACCTGGGAGGACCCACACTGTCAAATCATATGTAGGACTCCCCGGCACCCCTGAAATACACGTACCCTGCTGAAATCGTGTGTAAAACTTCCCGCGCACCCCTGAAATACACGTACCCTGCTGAAATCGCGTGTAAAACTTCCCGCGCACCCCTGAAATACACGAACCCTGCTGAAATCGCGTGTAAAACTTCCTGCGCACCCCTGAAATACACGTACCCTGCTGAAATCGCGTGTAAAACTTCCCGCGCACCCCTGAAATACACGCGCCCAGGCTATTCGCGTGTGGAACTTCCCACGCACCCCTGAAATACACGCGCCCAGGCTATTCGCATGTGGAACTTCCCGCGCACCCCTGAAATACACGCGCCCAGGCTATTCGCGTGTGGAACTTCCCGCGCACCCCTGAAATACACGTACCCTGCTGAAATCGCATGTAAAACTTCCCGCGCACCCCTGAAATACACGTACCCTGCTGAAATCGCGTGTAAAACTTCCCGCGCACCCCTGAAATACACGTACCCTGCTGAAATCGCGTGTAAAACTTCCCGCGCACCCCTGAAATACACGCGCCCAGGCTATTCGCATGTGGAACTTCCAGCGCACCCCTGAAACACACGCGCCCAGCCTATTCGCGTGTGGAACTTCCTGCGCACCCCTGAAATACACGCGCCCAGGCTATTCGCGTGTGGAACTTCCCACGCACCCCTGAAACACACGCGCCCAGGCTATTCGCGTGTGGAACTTCCCGCGCACCCCTGAAATACACGCGCCCAGGCTATTCGCGGGAAGTCTGAAATACACTTACCGTGCTGGAATCGCGTGTAAAACTTCCCCTGCACCCTGAAATACACGTACCCTGCTGATATCGCGTGTGGAACTTCCCGCGCACCCCTGAAATACGCACGGGGCCAATCGCGTGAGGTACTTCCCGCGCACCCCAGTGATACACGTAGCCCGCTTGCTGTGCTGGTACAGGGTTAGCGCAGCCCTTTGCGCTGGATTGGGTATGTTGATGGCTTTTCCCTGCGCGGGAGGCGTTCTTGGGGGCGTAACTGGCGCTCCTGCAGGGTCGATGCGCCACTGTGCGCCACCGCTGGTTTTGGTGGCTGGAATCCATGAATACGCTGTGCGCGGAAATGGATTTCAGCGCACGCGGCTGGCGCAGGGATTCGCACGCGCACACTGTGCGCCAGCCGCGTGCGCCACTTGTGCGCTGAATTCTATGAATTACCCTCTAAGTCTTGACCGCCGCCATCGCTACCCTGATTGGTCTGGCTTGTCCAGAGGTTACCCTGTTCCAAGAAACTAGGCTTGCCTTCTGAACCTCTGCCCCTCCAGGTCAGAGTTCAGAAATCCATTTTAACAGTATACAATAAATAAACCAAATTCAATAAATTGCCCATATGCAATAAGTAATAGGTCAACATTACCATTGTTCAGATCAGTTGATTCATGTATAGTCAGGAGAATTTGAGGAAGAATGATGAAATGTGAAAAATGAAAATAAGAATGAAAATGAAAATATCATAGGTACAATTATGAAAAGAATCTGATGAAAGAATATTGCATAAGATTGGTGAATAATGACAGCAATGCATCACTATTTTACAGTCTTCCACATCTATTCAAAATACAAAAATTAGTATAATGTGAATTTTTTCATATTTTTATTTGCCAGTTGTTCACAGCATACCATTTCTTTTTTTAACCAAAGGATTCGATATGCTCTGAGAAGGATGGCTCACCCAATCACGGTTTATTAGTATGTGTTTGAGCTTTAACACAAAGTATACTTAAGAAATCTCTCGGACTAAGTTCAACAAGCTAAGCAACCTCTTATTTTGGTAAATGGTACTGTGCAGTTCCCATACTAAGTTTGATATTCACTAATGAGCTGACAACGGAACAAAGTGATGTTAAGCAGGTTCCAAGTGACTGTTTCGACAGTCAAAGTTTCAAAGTTTCGACTGAAAAAAGTTCTGACACAAACGTTTTTTTTTTGGGGTCCCCCCAAATCCCCATTTTTTTCACACTTATTTAACTATATATATATAACTTAATATTAAAAAAATGAATTCAAAACTTTTTTTTCGGTACTTTTCTTTTGGAACTTTTGTATTCTGAACTATTGATTCAAAACTTTGCCTGGACACCTGTTGAGCAAGGAGATGATAACTCACCACAGCTGTATGCTAATGGTCATGCTTAGTTCTCGATATTCAATTGATGCAGTTTCATCAGATGATTCTAAGTTTGAAATATACCAGCGATACATTTATTCCATACAAGCGCACACAGGAGGAAGTGTTTGTTTTAATGGTTATGGGTAGTGGTCCTGCTTCATCTTCCACCCATGTTAAACATTTGGCATTTTGTTTCCATTCTTCATGGCACACTTTGCGTTTCTGATCACCTATATTGGTGCAGAAACCACTGCCTCTGCTATTCAGTTAACCCATCCTCCGGCGGAGTATACTTTCCCTTTTATTTGCAATTGCGGTGTGTTGAAGCACTAAGGTATCTCATTTCCCTGGGCATCTTAACAGTTTAATATTTGGTGATCCACTAATTGGCCATCTCCTCTATTTGGGCCTGATAACGTGTACTTGAGCACTTTACTTTTCATTCTCATACTATCCATCATGTGTGTCTCTTTTATATAGTTGTCTATGCATGGGAATTCGGAGACTGTGAAATACTTTATCATGGCTGATTGTCCTTGAAACTGTCCTCTGGTCTGGCTCCTTGCAAGGTGTACCAAGCAGTGTGCTCTGGATTGAGATACTTCTCAAGGTATAAATATTCAAGAGTCTTTCATGGCATACGGGATAAGAGAGCAAACAAAGCAATTTTCCCTAGATCTCTCTCTCCCCACCTTTTCCATTGACCTATACCAAAAAGTTTCTTCAGCTATTTATGGAGTTATCAAAGTACCTTTTCATGTAATATTCAGTGTCGTCAATACTTCTCCTAACCCTTACTTTCTCCACAATTGGGGCAAAATAGCATGTCCTTCTCTAACTGGAAATGTGCATTTTTTTTTACTTCTTTACTAACGTTATACCATAGGGACATATTTATATTTTCATCATCAGTCAAATGCAGTGTGCGATAAAATAGAAACTAAAAACAACAAAAGAAAAAGGAAAACAGAAGAATCATAATAACCATAATGTAAACCATTTGTAAATGGGCGCTGCAGCGTTTTGATCAGAGTATCAGGAGCAAATGAGGAACATGGGGATACAAAAACATTTTTCAAGGTTACTTAATACCTTGCCATGGTGAGTGATGCAAGCGGTATATTTTTTTAACAATAATAATGATTATGACAAGCACTTGCAACCAATGATAATGACAATAATAAAAAAGACACATGTTTTCTTTTTCAAACTACTTCCACAATTAATCGTACGCTAATAAAAACATAAAAATGTAAAACTGTCAAAATAGTTCCCATAAATACATAAAAATATAAAAAATAATCCTGGCAATATATTCAAAGGTTTCAGCATCAAACTCATTTGTTCTGTTCTAGTGATAGTTCAGTGTCAATGTTCCTCAAGTGGTGAAATTTAAAGTATGATTCCTTGATTCTCGAGTTCCTTACTCTTGTCATACTATTGCTCAGCACACACTTGGGCTCTGGTCCTGGGTCATGCTCTTCTCCCTTGTGTGGTTTTTTGTCAGTGATGTGAACCCATGCTGAAATAATTGAAGAGGTGGGATAGCTGTGGCAGGATTCAATTCTGTCTCGTCGTCTTCTGTATCTTTTGCGATACCCCTCTGACTTTCCTTTATCTGTTGGGAAATGAACGAGAGGCATTGAGTCATGGACATCAAATAGTCGTGTAATTCATCACTTAACACAGTCCCAGCTCTTTGAGCATCTGTCTGTGTGTGCGTGGGTGGGGTAATGGGCGTAGGCATTCTTTGACCTGTCAACATCTCATGAGGAGTCAGGTGATAGTCTGATCCTGGCTGATTGCATTGTGCAAAAAGAGCCAGCAGAAGGCATTACAGCCAGTCCTTATGTAGCTTGTCACACAATCTTGCTATGCGGTCCTTCAGATGGCCAATGATGCGTCCACAACGCCATTTGCTTGCAGGTGGTAGGCTAAACAGAGCTTATGCCTGATGCCTAGTTGGATATTAATTTTGCAAAAAGCTAATTTGTGAAATGAGGTCCATTATCGGATCTCAGCGCCTCGCACACTCCCCATCAGGTGAACAATTTGTGTGTGTGGCATTTCACGGCTGACACGTCATGTGGGTTGGTGAATTGTCCTGCTTCTATCCATCTGGAGAAGGGACACACCACCACAATTACATATTTGTATTCCCTGCATGGGTGGGCCACATCAATGTAACAAACATGCAGGTATCTGAATGGGCCAGTTGCGTGGGTATTGTTCCACTCAGGGACCTAAATGTATGGCCTGCTGTTAATGATGAAGTTTGCCACGTGTTGGTTCGGGTGAGGCATAAATGACTCACTGGAAATCTGCACTGCAATGCACTCTTTGGAAATATGTGCTGAATAATGCAATTGATCCAGCGCTACTGTGAGTAACTCTAGTGGCATTAAATGCTTCCCTGTGTTTCTCTGTCGCCACAGAAGATCCATGAGGCACAATGAACAGCGCCTCTTTTCCCACAATTCCGGCTCTTCTGGTAATGCTCGCCCTTGTATCTCTATTAACTGTACTATTGGCAGTACATTGTAACTTTCAGTTACTGCCATCAGTTTTGCATCTGGTTTCATGGACTTTGGTACCTCCACTACGCCGGGAAAATACTATGCTCATTTGGCCTTGGTGCCTGCTACTGCGTTTCTGTGGGAAATTAAATTGGAGCCTCTGGTGTGTGCTAAGCACTTTACCACAGCGACCTCTGATGGTAGTAATTGTTGATTTATATAGCGCATATACACACATTAAGTGTTTCAAATCGCTTTGAGGTGGCAAGGGAATACAGAAATCATTTGTAGGCCTTGAACTTTCCAAATGATCAGACATGAAAGCTAGCATTGTAGGCCTGACAGCATTTCTGCTAGTGCAAGTGCATCAAGTGTTAGTCGCTAACATGCTAGGGTAGGGAGACAAAAAAGGGGGAGCAAGACAAACAAACTTATTGGTCCTAGTACCTTCAGGTCAGGCATGCGTACAGATGGGAGGAAGGAGGTGACAGGGGAGGGGATAAGTGTGCCCAGTCCAGTGGGGCCCTGGGTTAAGTGCAGAAAGGTTGCCCACTCATGGAGTGTAAGCTGAAAGTGCAGGAATGATGAACATAGTGCAACGGCCCGGAGGCACGTGCAAGAGACTGGTGCGGGAGCGTGGGACCTGTAAGGCTCTGGAGGTGAACAAGTCAGCAGAACTGAGATGAGTTAGGGAGTTGAAGGAGGAAGGAGGCTGAGAGAGAACATAGGTTAGCAGGGGAGAGGGAGAGAGAAGGAGGAAAAGAAGCAGAAGGTCTTGAGTAGTTTCTGGAACTTAAAGTGCTCAGGCTCAAGACAAAGAGAGGGAGGGAGGCTGTTCCACAGGGTGGCACCTGCAGAGGATAAAGATATACCCCCAAATCTTTGTTTGGAGCAACGGCTCACCCACAGAGAGTTCGAGGAGGATGAGCAGAGGTCTCTAGAGGGGGAGTATTCAGGAAGAGAGCGTTGTCGATAGTGCAGTACCTGGCCCCAGAAAGCCTTGTGGATTATGCAGATGTCTTGAACTTGATCCTAGCAGCCGCAGGGAGCCAGTGGATGGATCTCAGCACCAGAGAGATGCAGCCCTTGGGCTTGAGGCCAAGGATAATTCTTGTAGTTATGTTCTGGATGAGTTGTAGAGGACGGAGCGTAGAAGTAGGAAGATTGAGGAAGAGGCTGTTGCAATAGTACAGCCTAGATAGAACCAGGGCTCTTGAGATGGTGAGCCTCTCGGGGAAAGTGAGAAAAGGTAGAGTGCCTCCAAGGAGGTGCAACAGGTAGTGGGACTTATCGGAGATATCCGAGATGTGAGAGTCGAAGATGACTCCTAGCTTTTTTGCCCCCTTAGTCGGTGTGGGCACTGGGCCAAGGGAGGCCGGCTAGAGTGAAAGGGGGGAAGTGGGAGCAGGGGTCCCAGTGAGAATGAGCTCTGTCTTACTGGCATTCAGGCAGAGATCGTTAGCAGCACACCAAGACTGAGTTGCGGACAGGCAGTCAGGGATGAGCGAGGAGGAGGCGGCTGAGGGTAGCCTAAAAGAGCTGCGTGCCATCCGCATAACACTAAAAGAGGTAAAGGAAGAGATCATGTGGGCTAAGGGGGCCATGCAATTATTGTAGAACCAGGGGGATAGGTTATATACCTGGGGGACACCACAAGTATAGAGAGTGATAGGGGAGAGAAAGGGACCAAGTTCCATCTGTGAAGGACAGTCTGAGAGAAAGGAGGCGAGTCACGCCAGGGCCTGGTCTGTGATGCCTAGGGTATCCCGTAGATGGGAGATAAGGATGTTATTGTTTACCATACAGAAAGCAGAAGAGAGGTTGAGGAGAATGAGGAGAGAAGGAAAGTTAGTCAAGATTTGAGAGCAGCTCTTCACGGGTGTTCAGAAGAGCAGTTTCAGTGCACCTGGATGCTCTCAAGCCAGACTGATGTTCATAGAGACAACCAACAGATTCAGTGTGTAGGGTAAGCTGAGTGATAGCCAGCTTCTCCAGGAGTTTTCCCAGGAAAGGAGTGATGGAGATTGGGTGATAGTTTGCTGGAATAGATGAATCAGCAAAGGGTTTTTTGAGCAGAGGCTGCATAAGAGAGTGCTTGAGAGAGGAGGGGAAAACTCCAGTGGTGTAAGAGCAGTTACAGAGATTGGCCAAGGCTGGAGAGAGAGGGTCAATATTGTTCTTGATGGTTATGGAAGGGCAGGGATCCACCTATTTGAAACAGGCTTTCATAGAATGGACTTGTCTAGAAACCTCATCTGGAGTGACAGTGGAGAGAAAGGAGGGAAGAAGAGGGGGACGGTTGGGGGCAGTCGAGGGGGGCCCAAGAGATGTTGGTGCATGAGTGGGTGCAGAAGAGAAATGGACAGGAATGTCCTGTGTTTTGGTGGTGAAGTGTGTAGCCAGGGCCGAACAAAGAGCCTGGGTGGGTGCAGTAGAGGAGGCGGCTGCAGTAGGGTTGGCCAGTTCCTTGCAGGCTTTAAAAAGTTTGGCCATGTTGTTAGATGTCGCAGAGTTGTAGGCTTGAATATAGAGTCTTTTGTTGGAGCGGATGCAGAGTCTATATGGCCTTTGAAGAAGGCCGCAGGCCAGTTTGTCAGAGGGTGCACCTGAAGATCCCTATTTCCATTCCGCTGCACTCGACTTACATTTAAGGGCAGCCAGATCGGAGTCATACCAAGAGTTGCACTTTTTGACAGGCTTCAGTTGGACCCTCATGACAGGGGCACGGAGGTCAAGAGTGTTGGAGATGAACAGTGAAAGTTAGAGAGGGCTGTGTCAGAGTGGGAGTCAGCCACAGGAGTAGAGGGAGGCGAGTAGGTGGAGGCAAAGGCTGCCACTGACACTCTATTCATGGGTCGGATGAGCTTCAGTGCAGGAGATGGTGCAGGGTGTGCCAGTGCTAAAGGAGAAGAGAGCTTCAAGTGAGTATAGAGAAGAGAATGATCAGTCCAGGAGAGTGAGGTAGTGGGAGGTGTAGAGAGCAGGATGTCTGTGGAGAAGAGGGCATCCAAGATAGGGTCAGTGGTGTGCGTCATACCAGGAGGTAGAATGGAAAGGGAAAGGGAAAGGGAATCACATAAGTTATGGAAAGGTCCTGAAGAGTCAGGAGTGTCAAGATGGATGTTAACATCTCCCGGCAGGAGGAGTTGGAAAGAGGAGGAGAGTAGAGAAGAGGCCAGATCAGCCTATTCTGAGAGGAAGAGGGTGGATTGGCCATGCGGTTGATAGAAGGGGGCCATAGTAAGAGAGGACACAGGTGAGAGAGAGAGCCTGCAGACCAGGCACTCAAAGGAGGAGTAGACATGAGTGGGGATGATGGAAGTTTGGATTATATATGATTCCATTTTTCTAACAGTGCAGTATGCTGCACGGGTGTGAGTACAGAAAAAAAGCCCCTCATTGTCCACCGTTACAGTCCAGAAGGCACTGTCGATGTCACATAGGTGAAGTCATAATACACTGTAACTTCCTAATCTTCATGCCTCTGTCATGCCATAATAATTGCCACTAATTCTGCCATGTGTACTTAAAAATGCACTGGTAGCCTTATGCTTACAATGGTCTCAAACTCCCCATTGTCTTTTGTTCTTACTACGGCTGCTCCCATCATTCTTGCCCATGAACTCTGGTCTATTGTCCAACTTCCATCAACAAAGATATTTACTCCTGTTTCTAAGGCCACCTCATTGGCACCAGGTATTTCATTGTGATAGTCTGTGTATCTTGTGCAGTCATGGACATAATCAACTTCCTGCACAGAGTCTGCTATGTATTTTCCTGGAATTACTATATGACCTCTAATAATCTTAATAGATGGGTTTGTTAGGATGACCTCATAACCTGAGGCCCTCTGTGTAATGTACTTTTAGGCTTCTCAAGGGTTTCAAAAAAGCTTTTTTTTCTGTTAGACCCAGTGATCAAAGGTCATTATCCGTGTGAGCAGTCTTTGACTGTAGCAGCAGTTGCAATTGAGAAATTGTCCACAATGACGATGGGCTGCTCAGTAACATTGCATAATCCCAAAAACTGTTGTAACTCCTTCACTGTGTTTGGACCAGGTGTATTATTGATTGCTTCTGCCCTTTCAGGTGTTACTCTTCTCCCTTCTCTTGAGATTATTTGGCATACATTTGGCATTTTCTGTTTGTCTACTTTGTATCCTTTCTGAGCTAGCAGTGCTAGTAGCTACAATGAGTCATTTTGGCACTGTTCCTGAGAGTCGCTGAACACAAGCAAATTATCAACATTCTGTATGATGGCACTGGGAGTTTGTATGCTTCCCAAAACCATCTGCAGCACCCTGTTAAACGCACTTGGGGATTCAGAGTACCCCTTTAGGATATGGAAATGTCCAGTCTTATTCCTTTATAGGTAAACTTGGTTAAAAACTGTACAAATTCACAAAGGGGTATATCAGATCAATAAATGTGAAAGGTGTGGCCGTGGGAGATATGTTACACAATACCGTGGCAGGATTAGTCACCACTGGAAATTCAGCCTCAACAATGTTATTCAAGGGTGCAAAGTGCAAACTTGTATACATCTCCACAAACCCCCCCCCAGATATTTCTCACTGGGTGCGCAGCAGTATTGCAAGGGGACTCTGATGGTACCATCACCCCCTGTTTCATTAGTGCTTCTATTGTTTCGTAGATGCCCTTGTCTGCCTCACTGAACATTGGATACTGTTTTACTCTAGGTAAAATTGCTCCTTTCTTCAGTTTTATTTCTACTGCTCCAATCCCTTTTAGCAACCCCACATCATATGGACTGGTTGTCTAAAGAGTGCTAGGTACCTTTGCCAAATCTTCCATAAATGATGGTACTTTTTAAGCTAGCATTATCTGTTGTGGCACCTCTGTGTACTCTACTCTCAATTGAAATGGTATACTTATCGCAAACAATACTTCATCATCAGAGTCACTGTAGTCAAAGAACTCATCATATGTCAGCTCGTTCAGTCTGTATGGTGCATCAAGCGCTATTACTGTGCGCCAACTCACCACTTCAATGTTAAATCACTCTGTCCTCCCTCTCTAAAGCCATCTCTAGCTCAATTGTAATCAGTTCCCTTTCAGTTACATCTGTTGGTAACTCTGCTCTGAATACAAATTCTGTGGGTTGCCTCAATAGCTGTCCCTTAATGCTTGGAAGCCATGCTAACACAACTTGCACTTCATAGAAAAATATTTCAGGATCCACTGG
Source organism: Ambystoma mexicanum (assembly GCF_040938575.1). NCBI lineage: Eukaryota > Metazoa > Chordata > Amphibia > Caudata > Ambystomatidae > Ambystoma > Ambystoma mexicanum. The sequence goes on from NC_090922.1 coordinate 908,664,041, forward strand.
TACTCCCCGCTTTACTCTTTGCACATAAAAGGCTTGCATGTATTTGTTCACTGTCTGTACATGTATGCCTAGTGTAGAGTATATCATACCATCCTCTGTGAATGATATTGACATGTTGAGTTTGGCCATAAAATCTCTTCCCAATATGTTAATAGGTATCTTCTGGTAATACAGGAATTGGATAGCTACCGTTTGGTCTCCTACTGCCACAGGCAAGCTTTCAGTGAAAGGAACCATATTTGTTGCCCCAGAAAAGCTTTGCGTGTCCATGAATAATCCTGACATCGAATATCCCCTCTCTGACGCAGGAATTTGTCACCCCAGTGTCAACTGCGAGAGAAAGAGTCTGGTCGCATATAGATACCTCCACCCTCGGTTCCTGTTCAGGGTCTGTGGTTACTGATAGCATAGGACACATCAAGTTATTCTGTGGGCTGTCCTATTGGCAATAGATGTACAGTCCTGTTCCTGTAAGAGGGTTCCCCCAAAACACAGCCATTCCTCCAATCGGAGAGTCTGTGTTTGTGGCAAAATGTTTGTATCCCACTGTGTCACTGCTTGTTGTGATTGTACTGCATTCTGTGGTTGCTGTGGCATCAATGTCTGTTGTGGTTGTTGTGGCAGTATCTGTGGCTGTAACTATGGCCCTTGTGGATGCTGCACTGGTTGCACCTGCTTTGCTGATGTCTGTTCTGGTAGATATTGTGTGTAGTCATAATAACCATAATCCTACTGTGATGCACCACATGGTGCTGGATATGCCACCCCCTTTCTTTACCTTTCTTTACCATATTGCATTGCACCTTGCTGCATTGCTCCTCTACTTCTGCATACTTGTTAATTATGTCCTACTTCCCCACATGTCCATGATACCGCTCTGGGGCCCCCAGGTCCTCTGAAGCGTGGCTATCCCCCACCAAACCCTCCTTGTGGAGCTCTAAACCCAAATCCTATGCCTCCTCTGGGATAAAAGCTACTCTCCACTCTTTTGGCAAAATTACCACAAAATGACCACCCATATCCTGCTCTGGCATGACAGCTCCCTGTCCACTATTTCTATCTCTTGCATTTGTCAATACCGCTCTTTCTATGCCCATTTTGGATAATTTCTTCTGCACCAATTTTGTTTCTTCCGCCTGCCTTTCTTCTATTTTCTTTTGATCCTTCTCCTGCTTTAACCTACAGTGATGGACAATAGTTACTTGTATTTCCTGCCATGGTCTCATTTTGATCCCCACAATCTTTTGTGTCAGTACCCTGACATAAAGGGGCCGATTCATGGAACAATTGTGAGCCCAAAATCGTGGCGCAAGCTGGCGCAAGCGTGAAAAAGCAAATGCATGCGTGCTATTCATGGAAGGCCCTGCGCGTGTTTTCCCTGGGATGTGCACCAAATCTGTGCGTGGCGCACACGGGCGCACATGTCATTGCAACATCTAGAACCCCAGGCGCGACGCGCACAGCGAAAGTGCACAACGTTAGCGCACACACCAAAAAGGGGGCAGAACGTGAGGCGGATCGCGCAGAATGGGGAACAGCGTGTTAAAATAAGGGTTTAATTGGGGAAGTACTGCTGGGAAGTACACGGAACGCCCACATGCACGCAAACTACACATATTCATAGAATCGAATAGGGGAACCCCACGCACGACCAAAGACACGCACAGGCCTAAACACATCCGCCACACGAAGGCAGGCTGTAGCGTCCCTGCGCATTACAAAAGTGCGCGCAAACAACAAACACGTATATACAGCTACGATGAATGTCCCATTCTGTGGCCCCCTAGGAGGAATGACGTGTCATGCAATGCTCAGGCATCCCAAAAAAGCAAACACAAAAACACATGCAGTACGCTGTGGCAGCCAGGAACACAAAAAATGCATACGTGATCAACACGCAGGCTAGTATGCCCGGAAAAAGGGGTACGTGACTAACAGGGACACCCGCAGTAGGAAAAATAGCGTGTGCGACTCACCGTCTGCCTTGTGTGTAGAAGAAGAAAGCATAGCCAACACCCACGCCAAAAGAAGAAGTACGCACTGTAGCCGCTGTGAAGTAATCGCGTGTGAACCCCAACATCTGGAAAACACCCGCACCGCTTTCCACGAAAAGCACATACAGAGCGATGGAAACCCACGTGGGACTTTCAACCTGTGCCAGTGAAACGCCCGCGCGCACATTATGTCACCTACGCGCTTACGCGCCAAGGACCTTTCCTCGGAATTCACGCAAACATGCTGTTTTTCACCTGCCAAATCACTCCGTATCAAGCTGGCCACGCGACAACACACGAAGACCACGCTCCTGTCCAGAAAGCCAAATTACTGCCCCCAGAGCCCCGAGCAGCCTCCCACGAGCCATCTGCTGCTGCCTGCCTGCCTGCTGCCACAGTGCCCTGCTATTTGGTGCCTGCACATCTGCCATCTGCTGGGGTACAGTTGCTGTGACCACTCCCGACTGGTGTTCCATCACTCCACAGCCCAGCCCCAGGACCCAGTTGCCCACCCACACCTGCCTCGGGGGTTGCCATGTCCGACACAACACCTTCCGGCACCAGTGGCAACCCCCCAGCAGAGAGGCAGAGGGCTACCAGCGTCAGTGAAAAGAAAGTTGGAATCCTGGTGGAGCAAGTTCTGGGGCATTATGATGCCCTCTTCACACCATCGTTCGCTGACAAGGAAGGACAAAAGAGAATCTGGAAGGACATAGTGGGTGCCATCAACGCGGAGGGGGTGGCACCCCGCAAGATCAAACACATCCAGAAGCACTGGGAGGACTACAAGTCCAGGATCCTCAAGAAGGCCCAGTCTTGGAGTGCATTCGCCCAGTGCTTCACCACCAGAGCCTCAGGATACAGGCCCATCTGGAGTCTAGCGGTAAGGTGCCATGCATTCACATTTAAAACAGTGCATGTTGCAGTGTGCTGGTAGTTAGCAACTTGGCTGCATGTGTGACATGGGTCATGTTTGGATGTGTGAGTGCAGGGACATGATGGTGCTGCATGTGAGTCCAGTCAGGCGTGACCCGCATGGATGGTGTATGTGTTACAATGCATCATGCGGAGCAGCATGCAGAATGCACACATGTATGCATGCCTGTGTCTGTACTTTGACATGTTTGGGGTTTGAGAGATGTGTGCTGCTGTCATGGACATGCATGATGTACATGTCCGTGTGTCTGAGTAGTGCGTGTGCCATGGATGCATGACACATGTCCTTGACGATGTGTTGATTCACTGATACAGCCTACTCATCCTTGTATCCACTGTGTCTGTGGGTATACGGGGCCAGATGCATGACCCTCCGGTGATGCGTGTGCATGTGATCAGCATGTCCCATGATGCATGTGAGTTTCAGCCCACCATTGGATGTTTCTACGGTGCCGTGGACATGGCTGCAAATGTTTGTTGCATTTGCCATGCCGGTTCCTGCATGTGTGTTGCCTGCACTATTTGTATTTGTATTTTATTTATTTATAAAGCGCTCCTGGCCCAAGGGCATACAGGCACATAGTTTGGAGTACAGGCATAGTTGTAAGATAAAGTTACTATTGACCCATGTGCTGTTGAGAGACATGATGGAAGTGATGTTTGACAGTGCCACTCATGCGCTATTGCTTTCTGTCTAGGGGACTATTGTACAGTACCCTGATGTTGTGTTCAATGTCTCTCTTTACACAGTGGCGAGTGAAGAAGAGGGTGGAGACAGCGCTGTGGAGGAAAGCAGCAGGGATGCCTCCACCGCCCGGCGACGCAAGGCCCAGTCACCGTCCCAGGAAATTCCATCATCCGGGAGTGAGGGGACTGGTGCCGCGTCAGCCACTACAGCTGCAGCTGAAGGGGTGGATGAGCCCCCGCAGGAGCTTGCAACGACGGAAGATGGTGCAGAGCCATCCAGGTTGGTGGTGTGTATAGAGGAGAAGGGCGCTACAGAGCCGCACATGGGGCCTGGTGAGGGAGGTACCACTGGTGCAAGTGGTGCAGTCCAGGGGCAGGGGCAGGAGACAGCACAGGTCACTGTGGAGGTGCCTGTGCATGTCTCTGTCCCTGACACTGTGACTGCATCACCATGCACCAGCAGGGATGCCCCGTCTGCAGGTACGGGGGAGGTCCACGTCATCTGGCACTCCTCTACCTGCGGATGAGGGGACCTGTGACCGGATGGAGTCTGTCCTGATTGGTGTTGCATTGCGCACACGTGACATTCGTGATGATGTTCGTGCTTCCTGGGGAGACCACGCATGTCATCACGAAGAGCTGTGTGCCAATGTGGCCCAGTTGGGAGGGTCCATGGTTGGGGGGTTTCCTCCATGTGTCAGCCAGTCTTGCGGCCCTCTCCTCCTCTGTGCACACTATATGTCAGTCGTTCTCCGTGCTGTCTTGCAGCCCAGACGCCACCAGGGCCCCCTGTGGATCTGCCCCAACCAAAACAGCCAGCCTGGTGGAGATCCCATCTCTGCCACATTCGGGAGTCGGAGGTCCAGCAAGGGTGGACACCCCAGCAACTGGACCCCAGCGGATGGAGGATGTGCCGACATCATCGGGCAGGGCACGTGCGCGATGGCACCGGTGGATTCCATCATTCCGGATGCTGTCGTGGTGGAAGAGGCAGTTGCGTCGGAGGCAGCGGCAGGCTCAGCGTGGGAGGCATCATGGCTCGGGGCCATCAACATCACAGGGGCAGGCATCGGACGGAGGGCAGGAAGACCCTGGATTGGGAGTGTCTTCCATGTGCCAGCATTTGGTCTAGCAGATAGATGCGGAGCGGCGGCAGGCGGAGGAGGCACGGCTCACTATGGTCAGGGCGGAGAACTCCATGCGCAGGGCATTGAGGTGGGCTGAGTGCCTCGAGGCAACTCGCAGGGAGTTGGAGGAGGGCATGTCTGCATCCCTGCGAGACCTCGGGGCAGTGAAGAGGCCCGCCTCCGAGACGTTGAAGAGGAGTTCGATGATGCCCTGGCCCAGAACATCAAAGAGTGAGCCGTAGGACTTGACCGCCGCCTTTGTACATAGTTCATTAGGGTTAGGTTTCCTTTGTTTAATATTTTTATTTGGAGTTCATGGACATTGCTCCACTTTATGTATATAGTTTTTTATTCATGGGACTTTTTTGTAGGTTTCCTTTTGTTTGTGGATCATGGACCCTTTGGACTTCCATTGTATATAGTTGCAGACTTGGACATACTTTCTTTCTTAGGACATTCCATGGAGCAATGGTTTTACATTTTTTTTTTTATGTACTTTAAATGGACAATGGCAATGGACCACTTTTGTACTTTCCTGTTGTGTATTTCTGTTTTACATTGGAATTTTTCATTTCATTTTTTTCCTTTCATTACTTCTTAATTTGCACATTTGATTTTTCATTTAGTTTTTTCATTACGTTTTTCAATACATTTCATATTTAATCATTATTGGTGTGATGTACTCTCATTGGTTGTGTGCATGTCTCTATGAGCATTGCCTCAGTCATGTGTTGCCTCTGTGTGGCTCTGTTGTACACTCATGCATGGCCATGCTGGTTCTTTTGAGACTCTCATGGCATGGCTAATTTGGGAGTGGGCGCAGTGGATGGTTGCGTGCTTGTACTGAGGGGCTGGGGGGATTGTGGTTGGCATTAGGGCCATGGGTCTGTTTAGTTATGACATGTTGTTTGGTGGGCCATGTGTCGGGGCCTGCTGGCAGGGGCCCGTCACCGGTGGGAGGGGGGTTGTAAGACATGAGTCGGGGCCTGCTAGCAGGTGCCCGTAACTGGGGGGTGGGGGGTACATGACTCAGGGCCTGCTTGCAGGTGCCCATCACTGGTGGGTGGGGATATGGAGGACATGAGTCGGGTCCTGCTGGCAGGTGCCCGTCAATGGGGGTGTGGGGGGACATGAGTCGGGGCCTGCTGGCAGGTGCCCGTTAATGGGGGTGTGGGGGGGACATGAGTCGGGGCCTGCTGGTAGGTGCCCATCAATTCGGGTGTGGGGGGACATTAGTCGGGGCTCCCAAGAGCATGGTGCCATGTGGCCTGCCTGTGGGGCATGCCCAGGGGAGATGGGCTGCCTGCGAGCATGCCCAGGGGTGATCGGCTGCCTGCGGATATGGACTGGGGTGATGGGCGGCCTGCAGGGCATGGGGAGGGGGGGCGCACCCAGGAGGGCTCACACTGCCAAATCGCTTGTAAAACTTCACACGCAGCCCTCGGAATACACGTACCCCACTTGCGCCAGCCCTATCATGTTTAAAACTTCACATGCAGCCCATAGAATACACATACCCTGCTCGCACCAGGCCTATCACGTGTGAAACTCCACACGCACCCCCGGAATACACATACCCCACTCGCGCCAGGCCTATCGCGTGTGAATCTCCCCGTGCACCCCTGGAATACACGTACCCCGCTCGCGCCAGGCCCATTGCATGGTAAACTCCACGCACACCCCCGGAATACATGTACCCCACTCTTGCCAGGCCTATCGCGTGTGTAACTCCATGCGCACCCCCGGAATACATGTACCCCGCTCGTGCCAGGCCTATCGCATTTAAAACTTCACACACACCCCTTGGAATACACATACCCTGCTCGCACCAGGCCTATTGCGTGTGAAACTCTGCACGCACCCCCAGAATACACGTACCACACTTGCACCAGGCTTATCGCGTGTGAAACTCCATGCTCACCCCCAGAATACACGTACCCCAGTCGCACCAGGCCTATCGCGTGTGTAACTCCATGCACACCCCCGGAATACATGTACCCTGGTCGCACCAGGCCTATCGCGTGTGAAACTCCACGCGCACCACCGGAATACACGTACCCCACTCTCGCCAGGCCTATCGCATGTGTAACTCCACGCGCACCCCCGGAATACACATACCCCGCTCGTGCCAGGCCGATCACGTGTGATACTCCACACGCCCCCCCCGGAATACGCACAGGCAGCCCATCCACCCTCCCAATGCCCCGCAGGCAGCCCATCACCCCAGTCCATGGCCCGCAGGCAGCCCATCACCCCTGGGCATGCCCCGCAGGCAGCCCATCACCCCAGTCCATGGCCCGCAGGCAGCCCATCACCCCTGGGCATGCCCCGCAGGCAGCCCATCACCCCAGTCAATGGCCCGCAGGCAGCCCATCACCCCAGTCCATGGCCCGCAGGCAGCCCATCACCCCTGGGCATGCCCCGCAGGCAGCCCATCACCCCAGTCCATGGCCCGCAGGCAGCCCATCACCCCAGTCCATACCCCGCAGGCAGCCCATCCCCCCTGGGCATGCCCCACAGGCAGCCCATCACCCCTGGACATGCTCCGCAGGTAGCCCACTCCACAGGGGGGACTTTTCCCACATGTTTTCACTGGCGCGAGCGGGGTATGTGTATTCCGAGGGGTGCGTGTGGAGTTTCACACATGATAGGCCTGGCGCGAGCGGGGTACGTGTATTCTGAGGGGTGCGCGGGAAGTTTTACACACGATTGGCCTGGCGCGGCGTGGTATGTGTATTCCGAAGGGTGCATGGGAAGTTTTACACGTGATTGGCCTGGGGCGAGCGGGGTACATGTATTCCGAGGGGTGCGCGGGGAGTTTTGCATGCAATTTAGCTGGCCCGAGCGGGGTACGTATATTCAGAGGGGTGTGCGGGGAGTTTTACACGCAATTTCATGGTTGGGGGGGCTGTACGCTGGACCACTGGCCTTTGCGCCATGTACTGGACTGGTGCAATGTTTTTGGCGCATGGGGCGGGGTTGGGGGCATAACTGGCGCTGCTGCAGTGTCGCTGCGCCACTCTGCGCCATGGCTGCATATGGATGTATAAATCCATGAATACACTGTGCGCCTAAATGGGTTTTGGCACACACAGCTGGCGCAGACTGCCGCACGTGCACTCTGTGCGCCAGCCGCGTGCGCCACTTGCTCGCCGAATTCTATAAATTACCCCCAAAATGTTGTCAAACACTGGTATATTTTGATCACAATTATCTTTATTTTCTAAACGCCAATGTTCCTTAATGTCTGGAATATAGGCAGAGGGGTCCTCAGTAGGCCCATTATTTCTAGTCATTATGGCACTCGTGTCAGATTGGTCTCCAAATAGCACCCTCTGTGCCTTCCATACATTGGCTCTGCAATTATTGAATGGTGACCCATTATATTTGGTTATGTTTTGTTCTGTCACTATGGAATAGCCTGATTGTTTCCACACATCCTCTGCCTGGTCTCCTAATATCGATGCAAACAGGCTTTTCATGCCACCTATAGCTAACGATATCCCAGCTGTCACTCTCTCCAATCCGTAGATCCACTTACCTGCCCCAGCTGTAAGTGATTACAACTTATCCATCAAATTATTTGTGTCTGTCTGATGCTATGGAGTATAGTGGAGCAGCCGTAATCCCTTGTGGAGCAGCAGGAATTGCCTTATTCCTTTTCTGCCTGTGGGCGCAGCTGCACGCCTCTTCATTTTCAATGCTTCAGCCACAAACCCCTGCTGGTGTGCTGGCAAGTCTCGCAATAAATATGGTGATCTATGGTTTTCACTTATACAGTCTACTGATGTGAGGGGTGGATATATGCTTAAATTTGGACCCAGCAAACCTGCTATTTCTCCTGCTGGTCCTGTGGTGTCCATTGTTGGGGTTTGTGCTGCCTCTTCTCCCTCTTCTTCATCATCAATGTCTACCCAATCTGTCTCTCTGTCACTTTCTCCACTCCCGTCATGCTCAAATATGAGATCAAAACTCACGCCGTTAACAGGCTCCCTTACATAAATATCTCTGGCAACACATCAATGCCCCTGGTTCCTGGGGTTATTGTCCCACTTCCTTCTCCCCAAATTTCTGGCATCATATTTCTGCTCACTTTTTGTCTCATTCCTCCTTTGTTCAGTTTCTTCCTTTTCTCTTGTCATTCTCCTGTCCTTTTCATTTAGTCTCTTTACATACTCATCCCTTTCTTCTACCTCCATTTTTCTTCTTTGCCTTTCCTGTTCTTCTCTAAACATTTTCTCTGCTGTTTCCCTCCATTCCCTATCACTCTCCCTCTGTGCATTTTGCCATATCTCCTCCTTTGTCTCTTCTGAATTCATCCCAGGCTACTTCCTCCTTTTCTTCATCCTCCATTACCTTCACATAATTATTTTATGTGCCTTTCCCATCCACTTTGAACAGCATTTTTCCTCGTGCCCACTTCATTATCTATCGGTACGCTTCTCATTCTTTGACCACCTATATGCATGCCTCTCACTCTCTGGAGCTCCTCCTCAGCATCTCTTAGCTGCTTTTCTAAGCTATATAGCCCTCTATTCTATTCCTCATCCCTTCTCTAAGCTGTACTGTGCCTCATTCTCCACTGGCACTAATGGTGCCTTTCTTTTTGCTACGTTCACCCTTCTTCTACTGACATTGTTTTCCTTATCAGGGGACTCATGTCTGGGGTTCCTATAGCCCACAGCTGCAGCTTGTAGTGGTTATATCTGCGTGTAAAAGCCTGCCTTAGCTGACTTAGGCGGGGCTGTTGGCTGTGCGCGAGCACTCTCCTCAGAGGAAGGTGACGGCGGTGCTGTGGGCTGCATGTGCTCTCTCTCATGCACATTACGCATCCATTCTTTGTTAGGCCCCTCTGTCTCTTACTCAAAGGTCTTCCAGAGCTCTAATATGCCAAACCTGTTTTTAAGCTTCTTGCCCTTGTGAACAGAATGTAAGTATGTGCACATATGTTGAAATACATCTTTTGAGTGAATGCCCTCTCGTGGCCTCATTGTGATACTAAGTAATTTCAGTGCTAAACCTAGGTAACGCCTTTCATAGGTGGATTATTGGGGTATCTGACATGGTAACAAATTTTAAGCAGCACACCGATTGGCACTAAACAAATGACTAAATGACCAGTATGAACAATAAACAGTTTACCAATAATCAAAGTGAACTTTTTTCCACAGCACACTCACCCTCTCCCCTTTGCTTGCACCCCCCCACTTCAAAGTTTCATCTCCATTAAATCAATCTTCATTGTCTGAGGCCATGCCCCAATACTTCAATCCTGCTTCTACGTTACACCAACAATAACAGCTCAAAATCTAAATGTTCATACTTACCCCATCAACCTCTATCAAACAATACTACCTACTATTCTAACAATACACAAAGAATAACACCTCTACAGAATCTGTTTCACAACACAACAACAATACCTCCAATCAAACATATAAGTGATTTAAACACAATAGAATACAATACAGCTGTCTTCCGGTTTCCCTTGGGGTATCCTTATCACTCTATCTCTTCCCCCCCCCCAAAAGGGGATTAGGGGTCCTGCTGCGCAGCCTTCCAAGACCCCTGTAAAGGGATATCCTTTATTCACTTCTCTGTTTTATAAATACTACATAATACAAGTATTTTTTTACTTGATTAAAACAAAAATAAAAAATAAAAAATACTATATAATAAATTTCCAAACACCCAAATCTTCCCTGCATATAACATGCTCATATCTGCAGGTCTTTGGGGGTTGCTGGCATAACGGGTCAACACCCATCTGCCTGCACCCCCTCGGAGTTCAGCTGTGGATCCAAGACTGGGACAGGAATTCACTCCAAAGCATGCTCCTGCCTACCTCCTGTTCAGTTGTGCAAAAATTCCACTCTCCAGACCGGTCTGCTGTCTACAGGAAGGATGGCTGTGGCCCCAGCAATACGACAAACAACCCCTAAAGTACCATTGTCACTCAACTACCAGATGTTAATTAGGGTCCCAAAAGATAGCACAGCAAGGTAACCCAGCTTTATTATCAATATGTAAAAGCTGAGTGAAAACAAGATTAACAGACGAGCTCTCACTCAAGATTCTCCAACATTTGTTCAGGCAACATGGTTTATATAGTACAAATGAGTCACTTCTGATGTTATCATGACCTCCAAGTTATAAAAACCTATCTCTGCTGTTCATTGGCTCCCCTGGCTAAGCTACATATATTTCGTGTACGATTCCAAATTATGATTAGATGGGTCTCAGTCTAAAGTTCCACTCAGGAGACATCCCATTAAATGTATTACATCACTATTCCTAAATGTCATTGGCTTGTGCTAAACAACAGCGCAGTGAGATAAGGATACACATGTATTGGTTGGCATGTACTCAGGCTATCCTTGGACTGCTGGCATATGAAGAAATATGGCTGCAGATGGGGTAGAGAAATAAGCGTATCACTCTGTGTTCTTAATTAAATTAAAGAACCCATGTTATCACCGCCTTGACGTCTCTCGAGTTCTAAGACTTTTATCCTTGTGAGTTTGCCATGTATCTGGCCCTCCTTGCCTTGCACCTCTGCACATTTTGAATAATTATTGCTTTCAGTCATTTTAGTTTTCCCATGTTTAAGATGTTCCTCTCTGCATTTATTTTGTATTTTAGCCACATCTGTGCCTGTGTGTCATGCCTAGCCGATCGGCTGTGACATGAATCTTTCAGCTACTAGGATATTGTTCATGGGCAGCTCATTTCGTCCCATGGACTTAAAGCACTGTCTGCCGTGGACATTGATATCTTGTGTGCTCTGTTCCTCCACGAGGCCACTGCGGGGGCTTCATTCCCTGGCAGCCTTGAACTGTGCAAAAGTGCCCTCCACCCATCTCCAACACATGGTGAGGCCGCTGGGGTGTTCAGAACCTCTGCAGCCTCACCATATAATCCGATATCGCCTCTGCCCGCTCCCACATTTTCAGTTGGGCCATTGGTGCAAAGCCAGTGGTCCAACATGTATTTTTTGATTAAGGGGGCTGCTAAAGAGTTTGGGAGTGGCCCCTAGCCACACAAGGCTGCCCGGGGGCTTCACTCCCTGGCAGCACCGGACTGTGAGAAAGTGCCCCCCACCCACCTCCAACACGCGGTGAGGCTTCTGGGGAGTTCAGAACCCCTGCGGCCTCACCATATAATCTGATTGAGCCCCTGCCAGCTCCCACATTTTCAAACAGACCACCGGTGCAAAGCTGGTGGTCTGACATATATTTTTTGTCAGACCACCCCAGAGCACCCCCCAGCCACACAAGTCTGCCGGGGGGCTTCACTTCCCGGTGGCCTCGAACTGTGCAAAAGTGCCCCCAGCCTCCTTCAACACACAGTGAATCTGATGGGGTGTTCAGCACCCCACAGCCTCACCATACATTGTGATTGGCCCTGTGTGCTGCACAGATATATGGCTGCAATTAATCTGGAATGATGGCTATTTTTAAGGTTTTTACAAATGGACAAGTCTGTGGCTACACATAGGACAACACAATTCATTTAAATGATTCTGCCAAACGTGCATGATGGCACGGAAGCAATTTAAAAATCATATTGTATGTCCCCTTTAATGTAAACTGTAAGCACAGTCCCTTTTGCTCAAATGACTAGCCGCATAGTGAAGTAAATTATCAACCTATCCCACGGTGGCCAACTGTGACCCAAAAAACTGGCCTATGCTAGCATTTTGCATTTTTGTTTCAGGCATTGCCCTATCGCACACTCAAAGCCGGGATCTGGGGCCACCGGCTTTGCCACAATATTGCGGCAGCCAATGGAAATTAGGGCTTACATGCCAGAGAGGAGTGATTTGCAGGGTGGGTTGTGGGGGATAGTGACAGGAGAGACAGCTCATTGTCACAGCATTCCCCAAACCTGGGGTTCATCCAATATTGCAGATTTCCAAATGCTGTTCATGTGTGTGGGGGGCTTATTGGTGAGCCTTGTGTGGTTGCCCAAGGTGTAAGGAGATGTGGGGCACTGCCAGTAGGTGCAGAAGCCCCCATTGGATGTAGGTCACAATATTGGGGCCACAGTGCACAATGCCTTGTGGCCCATGGTAAGTGCTGGGTACTTGGGGTCTGGTTTGGGAGTATTTGGGCACATGCTGTGGAACCCTCTGTGAAATATTTATTGGCTTGATGTGCTGGGGACATGAAGCAGAGTGCTGTGAGGCTGGGGGCAATGGGCAGAAAGTAGATGTGCATTTGACTATGTGTGCCAATCATTGGTGTACCCTCGCTCTCACCCTCTCCCACATGATCCTTTACTTTTAGTCTTGCAACTGCCCTGAAAAGACGCAGCACCAACCAAAAAAGCTCATCTCCGAGATCGGATTGCCATTTCACCATGATGCAAATCACTAACTAGTGCCTATGAATCTGGTGAGTACTATGGGGGTTGCTGGGGAGTGAGGAAAGAATGTACTATTTAGGGAAACCTTGAAGTGGGAGGTCACCACTCAATGTGTACGCCTGATAAATGAGGAGGGCTATATTATGCTTGCTGCAGCCCTTGGATGTAAATAACTCCCCACTCCTGGCAATTTCAAATCCTGTTTTTTTCATTGAATGCTCATGTTTCATTTTTTTACATATTTTTACATTACTTTTTTAGACGTTTTTTTAACAACATTTTGAAGTTAAACCGAAAACCATTTCAAAGCCAACATTCAGTAAAGCCCAAAATATACTTTTATGTGTGACTTTTGCTTTACATTGTTTTCTGTCACCAGTATGAGATTCTGATTTGCGTAAAGCCTCTCAAGCAACAGCTAGGAGACGTGTCCAGCAGAAACCCTCTCCCTGGCCCAAAGCAGCAGGGCCCCTCCTTGTCAGCATGAGAAGCATCAAGGAGAAAACAAGCCCCATTTGCGATTACTTTGCCATTAAACTAGATGATCACGCCAAGGCGGTGTGTTCTGTGTGCTCATCGGTTACGTCTCCTGGTTCTGCAAACTCTAAACAGTGCAGCACATCTGCACTGACCATTCATCTGTGTGCCAAGCATCCCAATGATTTTGTGCTACATGACAGGGAAAAATCAACAGCAATGTGACTCCCATATAGTGCAAGAAGGCATGGTCACAACTGTCCATTCAAGATTGACTGGACAACAAGAAAGTGTTGGCCTCAGGACAACCCTTCCACACATGTTGTGCATTGCAGTATTGGCGAAATTATAGCATTAGACTTGCAACCAGTTTCTGTTGTTGAGGATTTAGATTTTGTGCGTTTACTAAATGAGCTGAAGCCACGGTACAAAGTAACATCACGTAAAGATGCTTTGACTGACTTCATCCTTGGCCTGTATGAAAAAGTGAGCCAGTATATTGTATTTGAGGTTTAGATTGCTGAGAAAATTTACTGTAGAACTTTGGACCTCTAATAATACTGTAAAATCTTTAATGCACTTAACAGGACATTAGCTAGCCAGCAACATGAAAAGGCATGGAGTTTTGTTGCAAATCAAGCCTTTTGATTCCGGCCATATTGGTGTGAAAATAGGCTTGGCATTCCAAGAAATGCCTCAAAAGTGGCAAATCAGCCATTCTAAAGTGCATGTGAATCTTCGTGATAATCCAGCCAAAATGTGTAAGAACTTCAAGGATGCAGATTTTGTTAGTGTGGGGTGTTTTGCACATACCCTAAAGCTTTGCATATATGATGGCCTTTTTGTGCAAAGATTTATGTATGGTTGGCCATTTCAATCATTTGAGTTCCGTCACGTCTCGCTTGCACACAATGGAAGAAGATCTTGGGTGTCCAGAACTACAGTTAAGATGTGTCAACACTTTACAACTCCTCGTTTTTAATGCTGGGGCGATTGGTGGGGAGAGGCAGACAGTGAGTTTGTACTGTGCAGAGGACGACAAAGTGCTTAATCTTTGTGTGTCAGTGGCTTTTGGCAGAACATGTTTTTATCTGTGTTGGCACCCTTTGCAGAGCTCACAAAAGAGATTTGCTCCCATGCATTAAGCATCTTCTTGGTTGCTCCTGCTGTCAAAGCTTTAAGGTCCTATTTGGCTCTGGTGAGGTTAGGGCAACTGGTGTGAAGCATGTGAAAACAGAGCTATTGAAGGCTGCAGAGACAAGGTTTAAAGACATCAAGGACCTACCTATCAACTTGGTGGGGACAGGGATTGATACTCGGTTCAATTTAAAACATTTCAGTAATTATGTTGTGACAAAGAGTGTCAAATGTGCAATCCACACTACTGCCTTACCCTGTGTGACGAGACCTTGTACCATCCTGTGGGGCAATGTGCAGACCCTGACCTGCAAGATGACGAGTTGCTCGAGGGTACTTGATACCTCCTCCTACCAGTGTGGATAGCTGTAGAGTGTTCAGTACAGCTGGAGATATTTATTCAGAACACAGAAGGAGCCGATGAGCAGAACATGTTGAATGCCTTGTCTTTCTGAAATACAACCTTCCCCCTACAGGCTTCACCTATTAGTGACATAAGAGTAAAGTGAACTTGGGCTTTTTTCAGATCTGTTTTTCATTTCTTTTTATCGTTTCTTTTTATCTTTTCAATAAGCTTACTGAGATATATAGGTACACTTAATAAACATGAATACTTTTGCAATAAAGTTTACTTAAAAAAACAACTATTCAGCCCCGGCCTAATAGTTGGACCAACTATTCATTATTCTGCTGAATAGAAAATTCACTTTTCGGTACACCCGTATTGGTGACGTTATCAAACAGGGGCTCCAAGGCATAAATACTTCATTGGAGCTGTCTGGGTTGATGGAAGAAGAGAAGGAGGGAGGAGGACATTGCAGGCCTGCCCAGGGTGTCAGGTTGGGGTACAGAGGGAGGGGGAGGTGCATGATACACACCTGGCCCTGAGACAGGAGGCTGTGCAGTCCACCGTGGAGGGGCAGCACAACATCTTGTCCCAGGGCCATCTACTGCCCATCTTCACCAATGCTTCCACCCAGACAGAGCCTGCATTTCTGCCTGGTTACCGCCGGACCTGTGATGAGGCTCTGAGAATCAGATGCCTGCAGCGTTACACTTGTCGGAATCTAAAGGGTTTCCGACTGCTACAAAGCCGTTATAGATTTGTCAATACCAGAGGTTACTCCCACTTGCTGAGGAACAGCATGGATTCATTTAAATGTAACACTATCAGATTATCCTGCTCCAGGAAGTATGGCTAAGAGCCCTTTTTTATCTGGATAGCTATGTGAGGGTTTTGCAACCAGCCCTTAAGAGTCTGAAGGGTAGTCCATGCCAGTGCTGATATTAGATGGCGGAGACTTCTTACATGATACACTAGGTTCTAATTGTGGAATATTGGGCAGATTTAATTTCGAAAAGGTTGTTTTCAATGTAACTTATCACACCACATTATTGAATATTTTTGAGAACGTTCCCTTTGTTGAATAGGCTAGTGTTGTCTCAAATGCATCGAGTTATATTGAAACCCAGAGGCTGCAATTTTGCATCGTGCGAATACTGCATTTACCCAATGGAAGTAGCGTTCCACTGATTTACCTTTGCATTTCTGTTTGATTTGTCATTGGTATGCATGTTGCTTTTCAAGGACATGGCATGTGCCCAAAATACTCAAGACTTGAAGCAGAGAGGCTTAGTAACGTGGTGATGTGCACCAGTGATTTCAACTTGAATTAAATGAAGGCAACATTTCACTGAATGTTTCAGTATTTTCCCCTATTTCCGTGGCGCAAGTGTTTTTCAGTGTCGGGATTCCCAAGTTTGAACATATGGTACAAGCTCACGTGATTTATTCTTAAGCTATGCGATCATCCCTGCAACAGCATCCCTCAGGAGTTCCACCAGCATCTGTCTCTGTATAATTCCTAAATTAAGCCCTCGGAGTGACAGCTGAGTCCAAACAGGACGTGTAAGCTCTCATCAGATGGATAATTAACTTCTCAAAGGGAATCCCCACTGTGCTGGGCCCGCAGGAAAAGGAGTTAAGAGGAAAAGCCCTTACCAAACAAAGGTCAGGTGGACTTACTGGAAAAGCTAATATCAATGATTTGCCGTCTATGTGTAAAAATGAACTTGTTTGCCCTTTTTGTCTGATTTATCTTCTTCTGTGTGATTGTGCCCTCCTGAATTTAGCTAAAGAATACCACGCAATAGAAAACACCTGCAAACAGCCTAAAACATTAATATGGTAAAGAAACTTTAGAGTGCAATGACAGGATCACTGTTGGAAATGGTGCATAGAATGTTCCAGTTCAAAAGAGTGTCCAATAGTCCACTGTACAAACAATTGTTTGCTCGCATTGCACCTTTTACCTTTTCATTTTGATCAAGTTCTAATATGTATAAGTACCCGGCGAGGGCGCAATCAGAATTAAAGAGCCATTCTGATTGGCCCTCGCTGAGTCATTACCATGCCGGGAATCCCTCAGTCGGGATTCCACAGCCTTTGTCCCTGGAGGGGGCATGGCAGCCGCTCAGCCAATGAGGAGGCTCGAAGCAGGGCCATCCCCGTTCCGAGCCCCCCCGCATGGTCCTTTTTTTTTTTTTTATTCCCTCCCACCCGCCCTCCCATCTTACCTTCTTGTTCCTGCGTCCCCAGCGGGGGGCGAGGAAAGCCTCCAGCCGTGTGGAGACTCGGAGCGTGGTCATCCCCGCTCTGCGCCTCCACACGGCTGGAGGCTTCCCTCGTCCCTCGCCGGGGACGCAGGTACGTTTTTTTTTTTCCCCTGTCCCACTCCAATCCTCCAAAGCCCACTTTCCTTCTTTTTGATCCTTTTTCGGGAGCGGACGCGCTGGGAACAGTTGTGTTCCCAGCGCATCCGCTCCCGAAGGCCGCTGTTTTCAATTTCCATGGCGGCCATTTTTTTGGTCGTTTCTTACATTTTTTTTTCTGTCCCGAAATGCTGCAGCGTTTTGTGACAGAAAAAAATGCTTTTAGTGCCCCGGTCACGCACATAATGCGGGCCGGGGTACAAATAGCAATATGACCCTCGCGGCGGGGGAATTACCGACTCAGGTAATGCCCCGGGGCCTATAACTATGGGCCCTGGGGCATTACCTGTGTCCGTAGTGCCCCGCCGCTCGGGTCATATTGCTTAATTATCACACTAATTGCGTGTTAATTTAACACACACATTCCCGTTCCCTCTGCCCATATTTGTGCTTTGCTATTCAAATTACATTTCTAGGTTTTAACAACAACTTGTAAGCTCCGACCCGAAGATGCTTTCAAGCTTCTTCTAAGCACTGGAAAGGAAGGTGGTGGAGGAGGAGTAGCAAAGAAGTAAGGAAGAGGGTTACAGTGATTTGGAACACCCCAGTTTAAGCAGAAATGATGGGCCGGGAAATCCAGCACCCAGTAATGGAAATAGTCAAAGTAATGGCAAAACCTGCTTTATTAACAATACCTATAAATCAGGAACCGTGTACAATCATTAAGGATATTGCATCACTCTCAGAGCTTCTCATGTAAAACAATAGATTATAAGTCAAAAACACCTCACAACTGACGTCATACTATAATATAGGTTACAAAAACCCATGGGGTGGAGGGACTGGTTAAGGGAATTGTATAAATATAGAGTGTATGGGGGTTAGTCTTCTCATTGGTTATAACATATCTGATGGCTCCACCTGACTCCACCGCAAATTGATAATGATGAATACATGTCATCTCTTCATTACTTGATCGATTAATGCAACATGTACTGGGCGGCATAGCATTGAGAGTTTTCTTTGGTTGGCATCTTATTTACCAACCTTGTGCAATTGACAGATAAGTCACAGATGAGGCAAAATGGGAGCAGGGGGAGAGAGGCCCAGGAAATGCTTTCCTTTCAATTAAATAAGACACTAGAACAAGGGTGCCGGTAAGTTCACCGGCACCCTTGTTTCCAGACCGACAAACTACATGGCTGCCTGCCGGAGCTGCTGTGCCCGACAGGTCTGACCCCGCCGGGCACAGCAGCCATGATAGGTAGACTTGTCACTGGAGCACCGGCAGCATTGCTAATGGTGCCGGTGCTCCTGTGACCCCACTCCTATAGAGTTGCATAGGACTCTATGGGAATGGGGATGATCAAATGTACTGGTGCCTGACTTCCCGGCCGTCAGACTTGTAATAGCCCGGTAGCACCGGGAAGTCAGGCGCTGGTAAATTATTACGGGTCTGGTGGAATCCCGCTGGTGGCACCGGCAGGATTACGACCAGACCCGTAATTAGGCCCACTGTCCCTTATTCCTAGGCCATGAGCCAGAGAGACCCATTTGTAGTCGACCTTAAATGAAGCCTTGGATCTGAGAATATATGAGGAGTAGAAGCGATACCTATTTGTGTCTAGGGCTAATGCATAGACTATGTTCTTGAATTATGGGTCATGTGTGAGAGGACCATGCTCTGAATTATTTCACTCTACATTTATTGGGATTTTGTTAATGTAACTGCAAGTCTTATTACTTTTTCAACCACTAGGGACTTAGTTGATCCATTCCTTATAATGTTTTCGACTCAGAATTATCTTGCACCTGACTTTCAAAGGCTAGTTGTTCTTTAATTCATCTTGGAGAAATAAGTTTTGTGCCATGGGAATTATTATCTTGTGTTCCTTCTGAGTGGTTCAAACCCTCTGTAATTGTTTTGCTTTTATTTGTATTTATTGATTTATAAAGCGCCTTACGCCAAAGCGCTGTACAATGGAACAACATGATACATAGAACATAAACGATATAACGGTTGAAGCAATTACCATATGAATCAATCAAACAATAAAACAGTGAGAAGAGCAATTAACTGAAGGGGATAGGGAGGAAAGGGAAATGGGACTGTATAGGGGGAGTGAAGGAGAAGAGTAGGAGGAGGAAAGGGGACTGGTGGAAGAGGGTAGGCAGGAGAGGGGGGAGGAAGTCGGGGGAAAAGAGTGAGGAGGGGGAAGCAGAAGGGCGAAGGGGTATCAAGGAGGAGAATGGAGAAGGAAAGATTTAAGGGAAGCGCGGAATGAAGTGAGGGTGGGGGAAGAACGGATAGCAAGAGGAAGGGAGTTCCAGTGTAGAGGTGCTAGGAGTTGGAAGGAGCGAAAACGGGAAGAGTCACAGAGCAGTGGGGGTTCAGTGAGAAGGAAATTGTCAGCGGACTGAAGGGAACGGGAGGGGGAGTAGAAGGAGAGAAGAGAGGAGAGATAAGGGGGGGCAAGACCACGAAGAGATTTGAAGACAAGGCAGAGAAATTGAAATTTAAGTTGGGAGTGAAAAGGAAGCCAGCCAAGGTAGGAGAGAGAGATAGAGATAGAGTCACGGAAGGTAAGGAGACAGAGGGTGCGAACAGTAGAGTGGTAGATGGATTTACGAGGGGCAAGGTGAGTGGTATGAAGTCCAAAGAGTAAGGAAGAGCAGTAGAAGAGGCGGGAGAAGATGAGGGAGGAGATTAAGAGTTTGGTAGCGTGGAAAGCGAAGTGAGGGAGATGTGTTGGGAGAAGGAGAGAGAGGAGTCAAAGAGAACACCTAAATTACGAGCTTGAAGAGAGATAGGAAGGTTGGAGGGAGGAAAGTGAATGAAAGGGGTACGAGAGGGAGGGGGAAGAGAGTTAGAGGGAAAGAATATGACTTCTGTCTTGTCGGTATTAAGAGAGAGAAAGCGGGAAGACATCCAGTTCTTAATGGCAGTAAGGCAGGAAGATAGTTGTAGGTGGAGGTCAGATGAGAAGGAGGAGAAAGAGAGAAAGAGTTGAGTGCCGTGGGCATAGAAGTGGTGGGAGATGCCAAACGAGGAGATAATAGGAGCAATGAGGGAGGTGTAAAGAGAGAAGAGGAAAGGGCCAAGTACCGAGCCTTGGGGTACGCCATATTCAAGAGGATAGTTAGGAGAGGACCGGTCACCCCAGGAGACAGTAAAGGAGGAGGAAGAGAGGTAAGAGGATAACTAGTTGAGAACGGAGCCTTTGAAGCCAAAGGAGGAGAGAGTATGAAGGAGTGTTCTACTTTCTCAGTACCCTTGGCAGGTCCATGCAGCTATTTGCTAGTGCCCTGAACGGGTCTGAGTAAGTTCAGCAGTTTGAGCTTCCATGAAAGCCTTGAGGCCTTTTATTCATTTTTATGTATGCTGCGACTTCCATTTTGGAAAATATGGCTGCCTATTACTGTTGCGTTTCTACATTTGTAAACTATATACATATATTGTTTGTGTTGTATTTCAGCTTATTATATTTCTCATGTCTTTATGGTCGTAAGCGAGATTTTTTGTGTATTAATGCATATTTAACCAAGTGTCTGTGTTTCCTCATGGTGAGTGCATATTTGCTTTGTTTCTATTGCATGTGCGTTGCAGTTAACAGTGAGTTTGTTTATTCTTGCCATCTTTAGTTACATCAGGTTAATATCCTCCTTTAGCAGTCTGCGATCAGGCCAGTATGGTCGCCTTAGTGAGTAGCATTTGTCACCAGTGTGATATTGGGGTGGGAGGGGCAGTAGCTATGAATGATGTATTCATCTGCCTGTCCACATTTCCCCCCTCTGGTCGAGTCTTCAACCACACCCCTTTTAGTGCCCTCCCCCAGATAAGGTTTCTTGGCAGTCCATATCTTGGTCAACCCCCTCAGGTTGCCTGCACGTCTTATGTGTTTGTCCACACTCTAGGTCATATCCCCAGCAGGCAGAACCCCCTGTCTGGCTTGCAAAACACTCAGTGTCCAATTTAATTACGTGTGTCTGGGGGATAAGTACATTTTGATCCTGGTGGTGTAATAGGGCTTTCCCTTACTTGGGCACAGAACAGGTTATCTGTTTAGATACATTCATATGCAGCTGCATATAAGTGTATTATTATGTCCATTCCAACTGCTCCTTTGGCAGCCATTTCTACACCCCTTTATTGCTATTCTTAGAATTCAGAAGGCCAGTAGTATGAGTGCTACTATGGCAATTTGTATCTTAAATGCATTGGCCAGCCAGGAAGGTATCCAGGAGATCAGATAATCCTGCCAATTATCATTTTTAGGTAGTTCCTTCTCCTCCTGCATTTGTGCGTGTAATTCAGTTAACGTGATTGTGGCCTCTGTGAGGGTCCCAATTTACCCATTGTGGGTAGTCTGTACATGCAGCAAGAAGATCCTATCTTTGCGCACATGCCAACCTGCATGGCCATTATTAAATGAAGGACCTACCAGTTCTGGAGGGTCATAAGCCTGATGGCTCTCAACCCCTCCCTTATGGCATTATAACCTTTCACAGTTGCATTCACTGTTTGCAGCAACTCCCAATTGTTATTTGCAGCCATTCTGAATTCACAGCTGCCTGCAATCTGGGAGAAAGATGGATTTTAGAATAATTGCTTTATTGCTGAATAACTTGTGCTTATCTGGTCTGTTCTGATAGGCCTGTCTTGATTTTATCGAGAAGTAATAATGCCTTTCTCTGCGTTCAACAATAAGGGACCTCTTTTTCTTTTGTTTTTCATCCAAGAAAGTATCTCACCAGGGTACAAGATAAAATGTGTAAAACATTTTGATAGAAGAGATGGGGGGGATAGCACTAGTCCAGAGAGATTATATCAGAGTCTCAACTCCCTTAGCCAACAGCATCCCAGAGTGAATTGCTTGCCCGTGTCTGTTCCAGCTCTCACACCTCATCTCTAAGCATCCTCCACAAATATATACCACCTTTCTATGGTATAATCTTCAACAACACATTTGTAGATGTGGCTGCTAACCACTCAATTGGTCACCAAAATCTGACAATACTCTTCATTTTCAACATCTGGCTCGAGAAAGAAGACAATCTCATCATGAGAGTGATCACAGCCAATCTCACAGAACTATACCTCAAACAAATGGTTAAGGGAGTCACTCACATTGCTGGCCACAATCTAGTTGTCATTTTCTGCAGTGAGAAAATAGTCAAAGTGTGCTCTCCAGTTCACCTTCTTTTGGGAATGGGGAAGCCCCTATTCACCTATCCATTCCATTTACAATCTTCAGGAGGCACAGCCACTTGAGAGACCATGCATAGACATACAACATGACTAGACCTTGTAAAGAAGTATGAAACAACACCCAATTGGAATGCCTTGAAGCAAACAACACAACTTTGGACCCACCAAGAAACTCTCCATAAGAGCAACTCCATAACCTTCATAACTGGATTAACTCTGTTTTAGAGGATGTCGCACCAAAACAACATTTTAAGAGTTTTTAGTAGAAACTCAAACAATCCAAAATTGGAGATAATCTGGAGAAAACACAACTTACAATCAGACAAACTTGTTTACCATCAACAACTATGTTTCTACAGGGCAGAAATCATCAAAACCAAAAAGGCGCAGTACTCACAATGAATTGAATCAGTGCAACCAGTGGCGCAGCTAGGCCTTGACATAAGGGGCAAGTTCCACCCTAAGCTCATCTAGGTCCATCATTTCCTATTAAATGCAAGGGAGGGAAAGAGCGCTGCTGCTGTACTAGAGTTGGATTACTGATCACTGTGCTTATAAGTGAGCACACTTAAAACCCGACTTGGTCACTTGCTACAAATAAGTCTGTGCACATTTAAAAAGAAAATAAAGAACACAACATGATATTGAGTGGTGAACTGCTGAAGCACTGAGCAGGCTGCCTGACTAAGGTCTATTACAGATGGCACAATAATAACTCACATTTTCAGTGTTGGTTGAAGGGTTTTAATTTCTTTTTTGGTCGGGCCTACGGCCATCCCTCTCTCTTGTCTCAATTAGACCCTCCTCCCTTACCCATGTGTCTGTAACCTCATGTCAGTGCTACTGAATGGGTACTATTACTGTCTAACACCTGGCTTGCTCTACAGATGATGCTCTAACTTTCCCTAATCTATCCAAAGGTTATTGTTCTAATGGGACTTTGGGTTAGTGCCTTGCAATTACCCTGTTGGACTGAGGTCAGTTCTAACACACCCACTCTCACCTCTTTCTTCCTACTCTCACTACTTCACCCCTCCTCCTGAATTCTCCGACCAATCGTTTGGCTCTACAATGTTGCACTCCTCCTAGCTCTCACCTCTATCCTTCTGATGTTACTCCTCCTCCCTACTGCTACTCCCTCCTCCACACTACTGCCCCTTCCTCCATACTACTACTCTCTGCTTCACACTGCTATTACAACTCCACCCAGCTCCTACTCACACACCTTCCTTTCACCTACTAGCATTCTCTTCGCAGCCACTCCTTACACCATCCTGTCTGCACACTCTCCACACAAAAACACACATTCACACTGCAGTACTCTTGCACCCACTATGCTAACACCTCACCTTCTCCAGTGAATGCCTCCACACTCCACCTCTCCTTTCTTCCTCCTACTGGTCTCTTGGGCAACCACCTCCACATCCTGTGGCCTCACCCGAACAACCCACACCTTCCTGTTTCCTTTGTCCTTCCTAATACCCCTTCTCTTGCCATTGATCAACTCGGCCTGTCCAATCTTGTTTCATTTCTTCCACTGGCACGGGTTACAGATCATGGAAACATAAATTGTGGGATAAGCCCCATCCCTCTCTCTGTGCGGAATAGCTGTGGGATCCTAATGGTGGCTCAGGATATGCAATGATTAAGTTCCAGTTAGGGGGCATGGCTCCCCTAAGGTAGGTGTGGTCTCTGTAGGGGTTGGTGCCACTCCTTAAAATCCTGATGATCTAGCGGGCCATTAGCTGCCCAAGGCTGCTGTTTATTGCAGCTTTGGAACCATGCACAGCCTGCTTTTCCAGTGTATATGCTCTGCTGTTGCATCTTAGTTTTCACTTTCAATCTCCTGGGGATCTTCTTGAGGCACACATGTTCACTGTCTGCATTGCACACTGGAACGCTGCTCTTTGTTAAATATGTCTCGGTCTCCATTCTTCCTCTGTGGCTCTCGTGGGGCATTGGCTGGGAATGCTTGCTTGGCTGGTTTTCCTCCTGATTGTTGGATCTTTGAAAGACAGATACGATCTATCGAGAGTCTTGTCAGTAAGGCATGGTGTGAAACAAGCATGTACTGCTCACAAGCATACTAGTGCAAGGGAAAGGGGTCAGGAACTGGGGTCCTCTCAACTTTTGCCATCCCCCTCAAGGTCAGGACTGGGTCTAAAGTGCTTTTTGGCAGGTCTCCCCCACTTTCTCTTGAGAAGGCCTGGGTATCTGCCTTGTCGCAGATCTGAATTGATCAATTAAGTCTATAATGCATTTTGTGTTTACTGTAGTACATACAGTTTGTGTGTTCATCATAACTAAGCCTATGCCATATTTTCACCTTTTTAAGGAAATATAATCATCATGTGTTGTAGCCATATTTGAAACGTATTTTGATCCAAAGATAGCTCAGTGTGTTCTGTAAGGCTAATTATAGAAATTAACACAGCATCAGTGTGGTGAAGGTCTACTGCTTGGTGCCCCCGAAAGTGGATTGTAAACACTTGGTAGCCACCTCAATGAAGATCCTAATGCCTTAATCAGAAGAAGTGAATAGGCTGCCAAATTAGAGTCAGCAGAGTCAGAGTCAAGGCTGATTGTCAAGGCTGATAGCTTTGCCACTGGGACATATTGTGATTATGGACAGATCATCTTGTCTCTGTGTATACTATCGTGCTGTCTTTGGTTGAAGGGTTTGCCTATTCACATTGTGATGGCATTGTTTCACCCACTGCCTGGCCTTTCTTTTCGTGTAAGCCATTTGAGTGGAAAGACAGGGCAGGTGAGAGTCCACCAAATGTCACAGGCCTCTAGCAAGCTTATGTGAAGGTCTGACCAATAGCCACAAAATGGTGTTCTTATTTCAACAATTTCAGAGTCGTTTCGTCACATCATGAATAACATTCTGCAAGTCAGTGTGAAACTATGACCACCAGCTGGTAAACTAATCACAACAATTCTTTCATTGGATGCGTTTAAATATTTAGAATACATTAGACAACACATATGGATCGTTTAGGTTCACATCACAGAGTATTTTGATACTAGTAGTGCTTCCATTTAGTTTGAGAAGTGAAGTTACAACCATTCTCCTTTTGTATTCCATGTTTCTCCATATATTAAATATATACATATATATATTATATTGTTAAATTGAAGTTATATTTACTTTGCACTAACAACAACCTATCAATATTATGGGTACACGTAAAACCAAACCCCCCCCAGAAATTCGCCAGCTATGGTAAGCTAAGCAACCATAACTCGCACCACCACTGTGCTATGCTAAGACTAACACACATGACATCAAAGATGACATCACAAATGTTATTGATGACATCACTGATGACATCACATGTGCATTTAGTGTTCATGACATGCCTCCACAAGGGATTATCATTATTATGTTGTCAGAAAACTATCACAGTTCATTGGGAGAACTATCATTCGATACATAGATCATTAAGCAATACATTGCTATAAACACCATTGCATTACAGAGTTCTTTCCAGTACATCACCCTACTCATGTAGAAACGTTGGCATTCTCTGCAGCATGCACCATAGAGGTGCAATATTAAAAATCTTGCCATGTTGAATGGTAAACTGATGAATGCTTTCGTTTCAGAGTTTTGCGTACTGTGAAACATTTAATAAGTAGCTAACAATACCTCACTTACTACATAACTGTACTAATACACAGAAAATATAAACAGACCACAGCACATACACATTCATATATGAGCATATATAGGAAAAGTAAAGTAATCAAAAAAGCAGCAGTATCACCAGAAAGTGTTCATAACCTAACTGCTTATCTTCATGCACAGAAATGATTTCTGTGTTTCACTCTTCCTTCTTCCCCTACGTACATGGATCATCTGATGTGACTAAACCGTAAGGAATGTAGTGTAAGAACATACGGGAAGGGTAAAGTCTACAAATGCAGTACCTTTTTAATTTTTACTTCCTAACTGGCAGTGAAGAAAACTACCTGGCCTAGATATGTCAGTGAACAAAAAAAGAGGGAGCCAGAGATGTGATGTCATCAGTGATGTCATAAATGACATTTGTGATGTCATCTTTGATGTCATGTGTGTTAGTCTTAGCAGAGCACAGTGGTGGCACAAGTTATGGTTCCTTAGCTTACCATAACTGCCAGATTTCTGGGGGGTTTCAGTGTTAGGTGTATCCATAGGTTGTTGTCGGTGCAAAGTAAGTATAATGCCCCTTTAACAAAGTTTTTGCACTGAATGTGTGAGGCTTTTCTTACGGCAACTGAACCACAACGTGCCTTTACCAATTTCTTTTCACTGAATTTCACAAGTTTTTACCAGGATACCCTTAGTTACCCATTCAGCATATCAAATGGATGTCTGCATGCCGATGGCCACACTAATCGTGGACTGTGCATCTGTTCGCTGATAGCGGCTGGCATTCAAACTGCTGAGCAAGGCAGTGGTTCTCTTACATAGTGGTGCCATTCAGCAAAGAGAAGGTACATATACAAAGAGCACCATGTATGTGCATTGCAAGGAAAAATGGAGTAGGTCTGCAAACCCTATACTTGTGAAACAAACAGAGCAAAGGCATAGAGTATACACCATACTGGAATGCACCAAAAGGTAAAGTAACGTCTACATCCAACAATATTACCGCACTCTTGCTGTACATAGAAAAGAAGAAGGAAATGGCAGAGTATGGACTGCGAAGTATTGAGAGCAGAAAGTCATTACAACGCGGTAAATACACTGAAGTATCTCCTATAATTGCACAGCTTGTGCAGTGTACACAGCAATGCGCAAAGCACCCTAAAAGGGCTGGAAGAGAATTTCCCTCTTGAAGAAATGAGTAACGATAGTAACGCCATTGGTACGCAGCACAGTCTAAAAAGTAAGACAGTTAATATGTATTGCTTCATATACACCTAACAGATATTTTTATCTTTAACAGGACATACTGGAAATGAAAGGAATGCATCACAAGCGGCACCTCTTGCACAACAGCATATGGTAACAGGAAATGAAGGAAACACTTTAAAAAGCAACCTAGACAGCCTGGACATCAAAATGGAACACTTGCTAAGCAATTTAACCACCTTTAAATATGTTGTACAAGGACATATTATTAAAACATGAAATACCACTGCCCCACCTTCACGTGTACCTCTTCCCCGTTTCCCAGGCCACCATCCCCAACAACATCCCTGTGAGCAGAGATGTTACGATGAGACCTCAATCCTTGGCTCCCCTCATGATAAACTTGTGGAAATCCCAAATTCACCTGTTTATGCATGTATCCATTTGTGCTACCCCTTCACTAATAGTGTCTATGTATCTTAGAAATTAAATGTGTACATGTAAAGCGTTGGTCAGTGTGTGAGTGGCTTTTCCTTTTGTGTTAAAATTATTGCATGGTGAGGCTGTGGCGCACAGTACTGTCTGAGATTCCTGCAGGTAAGAAAAATTGAGGTTTCCTAGGGAGACTGCACCTGCCCGGCGTATGTGCAATCACAATGCAGGTATCCATAGGACTCCAGTACTGGTCGCATGTCCGCATCTTCTAATGCACTTTAAATTAGTTGTGGGAGCGCACATCTGTTCGTTCCACAGCTATGCACATGTGTATGTCATCCTCTGTGTCCTGGTAACGCCGCCCCTGTCACCAACCTTACTGATTCATGCGGTAGGCTACTGCATTTCAAGCAGTCCTACCGCCTATGTATTTTGTTGTCCAAACCTAACGTTTTATGGCTGCAGCAGGCTTGGATGCCCGAGGCCCAGTGGGAGCAAGGAACAGCATCCTATCCTCCAGTGTACGGTGGGTGTGTTAAATGGCCCATTTATTTGATTGATGAGCTGCTTGTCCTTGCATGACCCGTGAAACAGACACACTGGGCCTCATTACGAGTTTGGAGGTAGCCATGCCATTATTAAGGGCATGGCTACCCCCAAACCCGGGTTGTGCAAAAGGGGACTTACCGGGCCATCCCAACCTTGGAGGGCCCAGTATATCTCTTTCGCAGGACCCGGTACGTCCCCATTCCCATTTGAGCCCCCATTGGGCTCAATGGGAATGGGGAGGATGGTAACAATGGCCCTGTTGATAACAGGGCCGTTGCTGCCATCTGGTACTGGTTGCGGGTGCCACTCTGCACGCCTGGTCTGACCAGGCGTTCCAGAGTGGCACCCGTGAGCATACTCGTAATGTTGTGGAGAGGTAACAATGGCGCCAGTAGCACTATTGGCACCGTTGTTGCCTTTCCGCAACATTGTAATGAGGTCCACTGTCTTTGCACTGAGCACCGTGAGGTAAAGTGTCAAGTTCTCGCCTGCGGTTTGTAGAGTTGGTGAAAGGATTTCACTACAAGTGTGATAGTCTCTAGTCAGTCTGGAAAATGGCATCGCTGTTGCCGCTTTGTTACTGTAGGTTAAGGTCTGAAGGGACCCTTGCTTTCTCCCATAAACCCTTTCCCACTTCTACGAGCAGCTAATTGGACGAACAGCACATAGAGGCGGTAATTCTGAGCATCCAGAGGGGAAGAAAATACGAACTATGAGTGAAAAAGACTAAATGATTTGGCAAAATGTTGAATGCCTTAGAACAAGTAAGGGAAGGTAACAGAGGGAGGTGGGACAAAAAGAACGTCAGAGTAAGAGTATAATGTAAATATAAGGAGAAAAATATTGACTTGAGGATACCCGAGCTAGAGAAAGATACCAGAAGGATACCCGAGCTAGAGAATATGCCCAGATATCTAGAAGAACCCTGCATTTAAAGTCCTGAAAAAAATAGGACGCTATAGGAGACCAAAACGATTAAAGACATTTTTGAAAGAAATGGGCTTACATTCCATGTCGGAATAATGATAGGGGCATGAGATTTATGTAGCCGGCCGGAGTCTGTCTAGTCTGTCGTGTCAGTCTTGTTTTTTTTTTCTCTGACATCACGAGGTAAGAACATTTTTTTTTTTCTCTGACATCACGAGGTAAGAACATTTTTGGGGGAAATAGCATGAAAAGTGTGCGATTAAATAGAAAAAATGTTGTATGACATGAATTGATGATTGTTGGTTGAAAAAGTAAAAGTACTTTTTTTGTGAAAAAACAGGATTGGAGCTTGCGACGATTGGTGCTCGCTCATATTGTTGATTTTGTTTGTGAAACGTAAAGCATAACAAAGTGTTATAGGAGGAGAGGATATAAAAGGTTAAGCATCGAAGACGTTACACCGTTAGTACACTTATGCAAACAGTTGCCAAAACTAAGCTGAAAAAGTACAGTGCAGAATGAGTTAAAGGAACCGCCCACAAAATATTTATGCCATGGCCCCAACGCGGATCGTTATCTAAAACGGTCCTGCTGCACATGACGACATATTTGCACGCCACATATACTGGAAAAATGAAGATAAACGCCTAGCTAATTTAGAGCTTTGAAAGATGTACCAAGAGGAAAAGTAGGAGCCGCTGTTAGATTGGATACTTAACATATGCACAGAGGGGGGTGAAATGCCTTCTGCGCCACCCTCCCTGTCTGAAACAAAAAGCAAAGCCAGCAAAGACAAAGGATTATATCCGTTGAGGGAAATTAAAGCAGCCACGGGATATAGCAACCCGTCCCATGAGTCATCTACGCAAAGTAGTGACGAAAACCCGGAAAAGGACAGAGACAGAGATATTACCTCCAAAGTCCCGAGGGACAAGGAGAGATGCGAAAAGGAAAAAGGAGACCAAGCGCAAGCAAATACATCTCTAGATACAGGTAGAGAGAGAAAGAGATGGAAAGGAGATGAGGACAGAACTGATGAGATGGCATTCACACAGAACAAATGGATGGGAGGTCAGATATTATTGAAACTCGATGGTAAAGGCATTGAGGATGTGAGACAAAAGGGAGAGCCAGACGATTCAAAGAGGAAAGAGAAAGAAAAGGAAAAAGGATTGAGAGATGAAAGAATCAGAAAAAAAGATATACAGAGAAGAGAGCTTTTGTATCGCGAAGAGCAAGAAAGGAAACACGATCATAAGCCAAGAACAGATAATGATCAGTACAGGCAAGAACAACGAAGAATAGAAGAAGAAGAACAGAAATTACAGGAAAAGAGAATAAAGAGACGAAGGGATGAGGAAATATGAAGGGTAAATGAACGTAGAGATGCGAGGAAACAGGAAGAAGATAGGGTTAGAGAGGAAGCGAGGAAGCGCAGAGAGTTTGATGACGACATAGAGCGCAAACAAAGACAGAGAGCACGGGATCTTGAATATCTAGAAAGAGAGGTTAAAAAACCTGATCCAGTAGTAGACTGGGAAGACATAGAAGAATTCTTTCCTGAGTACAAATCAGTAAAATCGATAGAATATATGATGAAATGGGGCTAGAACAGTACCCCAAGGGAAAAGAGAGGACGAGCGTCTGGAAAGCACTCAGTTGTACGACACTGAGGATGCCTCCCAAAGTAGCAGGAATAGAGAGCTGTCCCTAGATAGATTGACGCTAAACAGAAACGAGGAATATGAGAGGAGTTGCACGAGTTGGGCACAGAGAATATCAGACACGGAAATAGAGGAATGTGAGGAAAGAGAAGATGAGAGAAGATGCAAAAAAACCTTCTCTAGAGGAAAGTGAATAAGATGGTCAGATTCTAGTGGATCTGCACCTAAGGCATCAGAGTCAGCCACACAGTCAGACCGACACGAAGAAGTATTTTATGTGTCTCCACCAACCTATTTGAGGAGACTGAGGACATTGTCAGGTAGACGGTGATGCCGGAATATTACCCCTGCAGTGGATAGAAAAATGATGAGGGAGGAAAAAGAGTGCCATGTGTTACAGTTCCCGTTACTTGAAAAGGGAGGGACAAAGCCACAGTATATACCCTGGCCACACATGGATCGAGAAAATCTGAAAAATAAGCTTCCAATGTTAACATCGGGAGCCGGAAAATGGATACATGAACTAGAAAAAATGACGGGAGGGAACACGTTAGCTATTGGGATACTAAGGGTCTTTTAATCGCCATACTTGGTGATAGAGCTGACGATGTGTGGTCACGTGCTGGTTACCCTGGTGTAACCACAGTTAATACTGCGCATTATGGAGCTCCATTTAACAATTTCAGAACCGTGGTATGGAACGCATTACGATTACTATACCTGGATACTTCTGACATGGGAGCTATAATGACACGCAAAATGAAGGAGTCAGAGGATCCTTTGCTTTACATTCAGAATTTCCAAGACGCATGGGTGCTGGAAACTCCCAAATCTTGGGGGAAATCCATACACGTGTTTTACCATATATTATGCCAAGGACTGCCAGATCAGGTATAGAAGCAACTCAAGAAATTGATAGGAATTGAGGCCAAACCCTTTCCTGAAATACAGTTGACCATAGCTCACTATTGCAGGCTACTGCAAGAGAAAAATTGCAAAAAAGAGGCTGCACGGAAAGCTGAGGAGGCAAAATTAGTGCAGAAGAAATTGTCAAAATATGCCATTGAAGGGGCAATGATAACTAACACAGATGTATCAAACATGCAGCAGGTCAATAATCAAGGGCAGGGTGATCAAGGCAATAACGAGTTTTTCCCAAGGGGAAGACGTTTTTGAGGAAGAGCATGGCAGAGTAATCATGGAGGTTTTCAAAATAATCAGGGAGATTTTCAAAACATGCAAAACGGCATCAGGATATGTCAAACGGACAAATAATCAGAGCACCGCCAATATGTTGGACGTGTGGGATGACAGGGCATCTAGCACGCACATGCAGAAGTCCAGGCATGGTGCAAAATGACCAAGTAACAAGAGTAGGGATGGCAAATCCACCTGTGTTTTTACAGCAGGGTGGAAATGGAATTGCACAAAATCACACGGTGCAGCAGCAAGCGCCGGGAGCACAGCAAAGCTTACAACCTCAGAATATGACACATTTTCCGCAAGGACAGTCTCAACAGTTGCCAATGCAACTGTTACAGATATCAAGTACAGGACAGGTACTGAATTCTGGAATAAGAAATAACACTCGTGATGGAGGAAGTCATTCACTCAACATGGGACAAAGTTATACATGGATTAGGACAGTTCACTTGGAAACCTGATGTGTTCTATCCTATCAGTGACACCAAACCCTCACGAGGAACCAAGGGTAGATGTCATTATAGGGGATAAAGAATATTTCTTCTTAGTTGACACAGGTGCAACACACTCGTGTATACGTGAAGGTAAGTTTTCCTTGTCTGGCAATGCCATAAATACTCAGCGCTTCACACGAGCAACAAGTTGTGTTCCTTTTACAAAGCAACTTCCAGTTTCTATAGGAGAATGTGACACGAATGTGCCACTGCTGCATTCAAGGCAAACTCCAGTAAATACATTGGGGCGAGAACTAGAAAAAATGACAGGAGGGAACACGTTAGCTATTGGGATATTAAGGATCTTTTAATCTCCATACTTGGTGATAGAGCTGACGATGTGTGGTCACGTGCTGGTTACCCTGGTGTAACCACCGTTAATACTGCGCATTATGGAGCTCCATTTAACAATTGCAGAGCCGTGGTATGGAATGCATTACGATTACTCTACCTGGATACTTCTGACATGGGAGCTATAATGACACGCAAAATGAAGGAGTCAGAGGATCCTTTGCTTTACATTCAGAATTTCCAAGACGCATGGGTGCTAGAAAATCCCAAATCTTGGGGGAAATCCATACACGTGTTTTACCATATATTATGCCAAGGACTGCCAGATCAGGTATAGAAGCAACTCAAGAAATTTATAGGAATTGAGGCCAAACCATGCCCTGAAATACAGTTGACCATAGCTCACTATTGCAGGCTACTGCAAGAGAAAAATTGCAAAAAAGAGGCTGCACGGAAAGCTGAGGAGGCAAAATTAGTGCAGAAGAAATTGTCAAAATATGCCATTGAAGGGGCAATGATAACTAACACAGATGTATCAAACATGCAGCAGGTCAATAATCAAGGGCAGGGTGATCAAGGCAATAACGAGTTTTTCCCAAGGGGAAGACGTTTTCGAGGAAGAGGATGGCAGAGTAATCAGGGAGGTTTTCAAAATAATCAGGGAGGTTTTCAAAACATGCAAAACGGCAATTGGGATATGTCAAACGGACAAATAATCAGAGCACCGCCAATATGTTGGACGTGTGGGATGACAGGGCATCTAGCACGCACATGCAGAAGTCCAGGCATGGTGCAAAATGACCAAGTAACAAGAGTAGGGATGGCAAATCCACCTGTGTTTTTACAGCAGGGTGGAAATGGAATTGCACAAAATCACATGGTGCAGCAGCAAGCGCCGGGAGCACAGCAAAGCTTACAACCTCAGAATATGACAAATTTTCCGCAAGGACCGTCTCAACAGTTGCCGATGCAACTGTTACAGATATCAAGTACAGGACAGGTACTGAATTCTGGAATGAGAAATAACACTGGTGATGGAGCAAGTCCATTCACTCAACATAGGACAAAGTTATACATGGATTAGGACAGCTCACTTGGAAACCTGATGTGTTCTATCCTATTAGTGACACCAAACCCTCACGAGGAACCAAGGCTAGATGTCATTATAGGGGATAAAGAATATTCTTAGTTGACACAGGTGCAACACACTCGTGTATACGTGAAGGCAAGTTTTCCTTGTCTGGCAATGCCATAAATACTCAGCGCTTCACACGAGCAACAAGTTGTGTTCCTTTTACAAAGCAACTTCCAGTTTCTATAGGAGAATGTGACATGAATGTGCCACTGCTGCATTCAAGGCAAACTCCAGTAAATATATTGGGACGAGACCTAATGACAAAGTTAAACATGACATTCTCATTCACGGAGAAGGGCATAGTATGTTCAACTCCAGGAATGCAATTTTTTAACGTATGCGAAATGATTAGAGCACACGTAGGACAAACGGCTATGAGAGCTGTCCCATTGGAACCAGAAATATTCACGTTGGGAGTGCGTATATTAATGGCAGGGCTACCAGGCCTTGCAGACAAAACCATGAGAACCCCTGATGAGTTTCTATTTAAGCCAAGAATACCTATGCATGAGGAAAAGGGACGAGTGTTTCCCTTGGCAATACACACAGCCATAGTGTGAGGAAAAACGGCATTGATTGATGGTTGTGATGATGAAGGCAGATAATGGTCTGCAGTGATCGCCATTGAGGAAGGATACAGATTGACTGACATCACTGATGATGATCTGTTTGAATAACAAGCAGGTGTAGAAGAAATGACGGTTGAGGTTAATCTCACTTATTGGGTGAAAATGATCAAAAGAGAAGTGCCCCAGAGAATGGTGCGGGCACGAAAATGTCCTGAATATTTTTATGACGACATGGCAAAGGTGCCTGTCTCAGTGTGGACTACAGGCCCGTATGACGTAGGCTTGTTGAAAGGAGTCAGAGAAGTAAAGATTAAATTGAAACCAGGAGCAATTTTACCAAAAGCACGACAGTATCCCATGTCTAGGGAAGCATATGAAGGGATTTTCAAGACAATTTCGGCTATGACGGAGCAGGGTATTTTAGTGATGTCAGAGTCATTATGCAATACTGCAGTATACCTTACCAAAAATCGAAGGGAGGGTCTTGGTGTGTAATCCAAGATCTAAGGCCGATAAATGATATTGTAGAGGCCGAGTTCCCTCTAGTCTCTAACCCGTCCACCATCCTATGTAATATACCTGTTGAGGCAAAGTATTTCACGGTGATTGACTTGAAAAATGCATTTTTCTCAATCCAATTGCACAAAGACTTACAAGATTTGACGTCATTCACGTTCAGACAAATGCGTCTGAAAAGTACAAGGTTACCCCAGGGGTACTGTGAGTCTCCTTTGATTTTCAACATAGTCCTGCAGATGGACTTGAGCAATATTGCATTAGCGAGTGTTGTCTTGCAATATATGGACAACATCTTAATTTGCAGAACGACAGAGGAAACATGCAGACGCAATTCTATTAAGCTATTGACTATATTGGCTGAGAAAGGATATAAAGTTGACAAAGCGAAGTTACAATATTGTCAACAAGAAGTGCTGTACACAGGCCAGATAATCTTACATTAGATTATAAAACATTAGAAAGGGTTACCCCTGAAAGGGCTGAAGCCATATTGAACACAGCCAAGCCACACACGATAAAACAAATGCAGAATTTTCTAGGATTATGCAATTATGTCAGGGCATGGGTCTTTGACTACAGTTCTTATACCAAACCCTTGTTACAAACCCTAAAGAAGGCACGGGTGACGAAAGAAAAAATGTTGTGGACTGAGACTATGGAAGAAGGGTTTTTTTTAACTCAAAAGGCTATTTGCACAGCACCAGTTTTAGGAATTCCCAATTATGCAGAGGAATTCTACCTGTTTTCACACACAAATGGCAGTGTTATGATGGCAGTACTCACACAGAGAACCGCGTTGGGGTACAAGCCCCTGGCATACTACAGTGGGAATCTAGACCCAGTAATGAGGGGTCATATCCCATGCAAACAAGGTTTAGCTGCCGCGGCGTTCGCCATAGAGAAGGCTACAACCATTGTGATGGGATGCTCAATGACGTTGTTCCTCGAGCACACACTATTTGCCATTCTAGAGAAACCAAAAGGCACATTGACATCGCAGAGAGCTTCTGCTTATGAAGTGATCACATCAAATCCATCGATTAAGATAATTCAATGTAAGATAGTGAACCCCGCTATGTTTATAGCAGAGCCAGTCACTGAAGGAGAGCCAATCCATGATTGTGCGAAGTGTGAAGAATTTTATGATGAGATTCCCAGAGTAAAAGAAAATGCATTGGCAGATGGAGAAATCGTCTTCATTGACGGTTCTTCGAGAATCGATCAAAATGCTGGGCAAATATATACCGGCAGTGCTGTGATGAAGCATACAGCAAATGGAGAATTTCGAGTACTCATTAGTGCGCGATTACCATGTCAATATTCAGCACAAGCTGCAGAATTTTTGGCGTTGATACTCGCGATCGAGAATCACGCAAACCAGGAAGTGACAGTGTACAGTGACTCCGCCTATGTGACATCGACAGTACATGCAGGCCTAGCACCCTGGAAAAGGAGGAGCTACCTCGGAGCGGATGGCACGCCAGTGCAGCACGCAGTCTTATTGGACAGGCTCATTAAGGCACTACAACTCCCAGTGGGCATAGTGGTCATGAAATGTGCTGCCCACACAAAAGGGACATATTTTATCTCACAAGGAAATCAAGCAACAGACACGGAAGCCAAACGTGTGGTACCAAAGACAAAATAATAATGAATGTGGAAATAACTGACGTGCATGAGAGAATGATCATTGCATGAAGTGAACCTGAAAGTTATAGTAATATGGGGAAAACCCAGTTAATGGAGCTCCAAGGGGAGGCACCACAGGAAGAGAAAACCCTTTGGAAGCGGCAAGGGTGTTCTTTAAACCCCTCCGAGAGCTTGTGGTGACAAGACAGCACTGGTAAACCAGTGATGCCTATAGTCTTATTGAAGATAGCACTGGAACAGTTACATTATCCAGCGCACATGACAAAAGAGAATCTAGCAGCGACAATTGCCGAAGACTGGTTTATACCGAACTTGGCAGAACATATTGCATTTTCATGGTGAACTGTATAATCTGCCAACAATTCACGGCTGGGCATACACTACGAGTAATTACAGGAGTCATCCCAATGCCGAATGGACCTTTTCAGCACTTGCATGTCAATTATGTCGATATGATTCAAGTAAGAACGGGTACAGGTACCTAATTGTTGTGATGTGTCCATTCCCTAGATAGATAGAAGCAGGTCCATATACACACCTAGACTCTACCTGTGCAGCCACATTTTTGGTGAGAGGTATTTCCCAGATGGGGAGTATGTGAGGTCATGAGGTCAGACAATGGACCTCACTTTGTTAATGCAGTATTTGAACAGATCAGCTTGTTGCTTGGTATAAAGCACATGTTTTCCTGTGCGTATCATCCCCAAGGAAATGGGATATGCGAGAAGCTCAATGGCTTGTTAAAAGAAAGGATAGCCAAGGTGAAGCTTACTACTGCCTTCCACTGGCACTGTATGCACTCAAAAACCAGCCTGCTTCTGACCACCATCTCACGCTGCATGAAATTGTGACAGGCAGAAGGATGCACATGCCGTTGACATCCTGAGATAGAGCTAGATGTGATGCTCAGCCAACAGGGGAAGTGTTAGGATCAGAAATGCAAAATTACTTGAATTGCATGACATCTTGTCTTACTGTAATTTCAGGACAACTGCAGCGACGATAAAAAGTGTGCAGGGCAGCACAGAACACAGAAGAAGATAGTACAACAGACCAAGTTCAGGGTTTATGTGTTCCACAACTGTTCCCTGGGGACAGTCCTGGTGAGAAACCACACAAGAAAAAAGTGGGACGAGCCAAGGTTCAACGGACCATTCAGAGTGGAGGACGTCACTCCCTCTGCAGTCAAGTTACAGGGAAGAAGAGCTTGGATCTTCTTGGGTGACATCAAGCCATACATTGGAGAAGACCATCTGTCCGCACCCCAACACATAGAGACTACAGACAATGGGGAAGAACCACAGCACGTGCAGAAAAGATCCATGACGAGGAAGAAGGACACATGACCAGCAAAGCAAAGGCAAAGAACTTTTGTGCAAAGTTGTGGCTTAATATTGGACATTTCCTCTGAGCAAAAAAGGGGATAAAAACATACACATGGACACTCTGTGCATCCTAGTTGCAGGGTGAAGAAGAAAATTACACATATAAACCACAACATAATCTGTTGACTTTGAACTTTGGACTGAGGCACACTGAAGGCTTGATAAGAAAAGGATATGCCAAATTTTTATCGAGGACACATAAATTGGAAAAAAATACAGTATCCAGACTTTTTGAACACAGAAGTCTTATTTGGACTCACTTATGATGTCCCACAGTAGTGACATCACTAAAGACATCTTAATCTATTTCGAGTTAGTATTGAGATCGTACCCTTCGTTAGTGGGAAGGCTCACTAACTTCACCAAATTTCTTCAAGATCCTGAAAACGAAAAGGCAATAAGTAGGCTGCTCACTGTGATTGCTGAGCAGTTCCTTTTGCTTCTGGAATACAGAGAGGACAAGACAAATGTCCCTGTCAGAAGATAGCATATTGGCAAGCAACATCTTCTTTCACCTAATTGAGGATTAGGTGAACCAATGAAACGTCGTGCTTTTAGTGATGTTTACAGTAGCCATTTTGAAGGAAGGGCTCAGATGCCCCACCTGACATTGTTTATCCAATCCTCTCCCCCCGTTACCATATACAGATATAGTGCCTATATTAAAGTTACTTTCCTAGAACCAATCAAATTGAGAGTTACACAGCAGTGATGAGTTTTTGGTGTAAATACTATGTTTTTTCTGAAATTAATTGGAGTTGAAGCGAGAAGGAAGATCGAGCAATTGCTGATATTCATGAACTCCACGTTTTTTGTTCTTGTCATTAAACGGACTCCCTTTGCCAAACTATTGAGTTGTCATTATTGATTTGATGTGAGAGTATGAATCTTCATCCCCGTCCATCTCAAGGGTGCTGCTACTCATCTTAACGTGCTGTTTGGGAAGCCACCAGTCCTACGGGCCGGCTGGGGTTCCTACTGCACATCTGGATGATCACGTGTAAGAGCAACCAAAATAAGCCACTTCATTGCACGTACTCCATACAAGTGCACATCCACATGATTGAAGCCAAAATGAGCAGCCATTGCACAGTGAATCGCATTCCATTTCAACCATTGTATTAAGGACTCCCCCAAAATCCATACACTGTGCCTCCTGAAACACAGAGCCATAACCATAGGCTTCTGCATTCCTCTCTACAAATACACCTTCTACCACAGTCTCTGCATACACACCATACCAAGAAACCTTATTGAGCAATCACATGGTCTCTACAGTCCCATTTGCATGCCCGCCATCCTCAAAAACCCAGTATGTGGCACGTGTAATCCTGGAGCTACCGTGGAGTCTGCTGACTTATCATGCTGTGTGCGGGAGTGGGAGAATACATTTCAACCAGAGTAGGGGATTTTGTCTTTAGTGGTGGCTCTGAAAGGAGCCTTTTTAAAAAATGTATTTTTAGGTGTTTGTAAACAAACACCTTTTTTCGGTTTTTATAGGGGTTTTTATTTTCTTCTCCTCCTCACATTCTTACAATAACGTCTTCAACACATCCTGTAGATTGCAAAACAAAATACCATTTCCAATGGTGGACAAAGAAAAGCCCCATTGGTTTGGTTTCAAAGCAAAATTAATTCTTGTTAATTTCCAGTGAACTTCTTTGTTTCATTCCCCGTGCTCTATTGAAATGGGATCGATCCATGTATACCTCAAGGTTGAACAGATATCGAGGATGGTGGTATGCAGGGATCGATCCCATTTCAATAGAGGATCAATCCCATTTCAATAGAGGATGGGGAATGAACACAAAGAAGTTCACTGGAAATTAAAAATAATTCATTTTGCTTTGAAACCAGACCGATGGGTCTATGAAAATTGTGTACAGAAAATTACATGCAGAGGCCTTGATATCGACCGCACTGGTCGAAACACGTGTCGGCTATATTTATGGACTATTGCACAACCAGAATACAAGGAATACCACTCTCGATTGAATGTGTGGACTATTCTTACGAATGTTATGATTGATCTAATTGTTTAGTGATTTTTGACCACTTACTCAAAGTACTAGTTCCAACCTCAGCAGTTGCTCACTTTGTGTTATCATGTCGCTGACATTATAGTAACTCCCAAATAGCAATATAGCATTCCCACCGTACACTAACACACCATTACACAATCACACACCTCTATCTGTATTCCTACCCTCATATTCATCCATTCATGCACAGATGCACACATATACATCACAAAATGTGCAGACCTACACTTTTATTTTTTTCTTCAGCAGCTGCTACAGAATGCCTAGCAAAAAGGAAAACCATAGAAAACACAGAAATAGCCCAGATCTACCTAAAAGCATAGGAAATAGCTATCCACCCCTAACAGATTTTGTACAGAAAGTTGAAAGAGAACAGCTAATACAGGCACAGAGGAAAACGAAAGCACCTACCAGTAAGGAGAATGTAATGCCTCTATCAAAATATAGAAATTAAAATAAAGGTAGTGAAAGCTACTGAAAATAGTGCAACTGTGAATACTGGTAATGGTGTATGTGCAAATGCTAAATGACACCACAAGGAAGCATTCCAAAAAAGTATTTTTACAAAAAATGTTCCACCACAGAGTCCGTCAGAACCTTACAAGTAGAGGGTAGAAATCACGCTCAACCCTTAAACCTTACAGCACAAAAGTAATCCTGGAAACTGTTGTAGACAGTGCAATGCTCTTAAAACGAACATTCTTTCAGTTAAATTTAATGAGCATGAAGCCACTAGCAAAATTACTCTGTAAACTACCACCACTACATAGAAGCAAACACAATATCAGTATAGATACCTTCACAATACCAATACAGGTCAGTGGATGCACACCGCCAGCACAGAGGCATACTTCAATGAGAAATTGTGGGATGTTTTTACCCATGCATACAAGCCCTACCATAAAACTGTGCAGTACTGGCATGGAAAACATCATGATGGCCAGA
This sequence comes from Ambystoma mexicanum, assembly GCF_040938575.1. Classification (NCBI taxonomy): domain Eukaryota; kingdom Metazoa; phylum Chordata; class Amphibia; order Caudata; family Ambystomatidae; genus Ambystoma; species Ambystoma mexicanum. The sequence continues at coordinate 908,705,338 of NC_090922.1, forward strand.
ACTCCCCAGAGGGTGCACAGGGAAAACATGAAGAATAGCCTGCCACCCATTTATGCCTATGTTGTGAGCACAGGAGGGCACTGCCTAAAACCACCATTGGGCTACACACACAGTAGCCTGAAACCATTGGGAATGGCAATGCTGATTGCCAAAAAAGCAACTCAGAACTGTGGGGAATTAATTTTCTTAATCCCAAAAATGGTTGCATTACCAGTACTCACCACTATCAGAAAGCCGGCGTTTTAAAACCACCAGACATTTGTGTAAAACTGCACAAATGAAACAAAACCAGACCCAGGAAAGACTTGCTAAGAGGTGGATACAATGGTGGAAGAATGTAAAACCATATTCTGAAATGACTTGAAGGAAGTAATTATTTAATGTATAGGTACAAATTGTCAGTTTGATTTGAATGTAGAAAACTGGGAACAAAAAGTGACATTTAGCTGAAACCTGGCTTAGTGAAACTGGATTCTGCCTGACAACTGCCCCCGACAGGAGAAACCTGTTCAGACACTCTTCCCAGGCCTAGCTGCATCCTGCTGCCCCTTGCCAAAAGGAGTTGTCACCTCTCTGATTAGATTAGGGGTGGAGCACCTGGGAACTGGAAGGAACAGAACAATGCAACTCCCTTGACTCAGGCAAATGTTATATTGGGGGCGTCGTAAAATAGCTTCCTCTTGGGAGAAACTGGGGGGCAGCTATGCCTCTGTGAACAAGCTGGCTTGGGGGAATTGGATAAACCAGTTATTCCACCATGTGATGTGGGAAGCCACACCCCTGTTTGACCAGGGCATAATTTTAAAAAGATAGATAACTCATAGTGCGGACTTGTCAGAATTATATTCTGTGAACATTTTGAAAGGCGTTAGGACCCTGTGGTGTATTCTGGGGGGTTGCTAGCGGATAATAGGGTCTCACTCCAAATGTCTGCATGTTAAAAATCTGACACTTCATCAATTAATGTCCATACTCCTTGCGCACATGTGTGTAATTTTGGGTAAATGTCCGATATTGCAAAACCAGTTAAAAAGCGCAAAATGTTGTCATTTTTGAATGCAAGCCCCCAGGAAGATCAGAGGCGGACAAGCATGGACCATAAGGAATATATAATGTGTACATGTAATTTCAACAAATTGTATATCTGGGAAAGATGTATTTGAATCAAATATAGATTTGTGGGCAAACTGACCAGGGGAGGATCCTCTGACCCATAAACAGACCTCATCATGATGACAATCCATTTCCTTCCCCCAATCATGGGAGAGGGGAGAATTGGGCCAATGACAAGTAGAGAGGGGCAGGCTTAGCTAGGCCTAGGCACACACCCATTTTCAAAACACATAAAAAGAGACTGCTGGGACAGGTAGAGACATTCAATTCCATTTGCTGCGGAGCATGCTGACCGACGACTTCACATCCAGAGATCCAACACTTAGACTTCCAAGCTAAACAGAGACTACAGAACTTTGAACCAAGAAGGCCCACTGCAAGCAAAAGTATTTGTCAGCAGGCCTCAAAATCATTTGCAAACTATTCCACAGCCGGGCGAGCTGTCTGAATTCTTTTGCCAAAAACTCTTGCCAGTACCCAGAAAGCAGTGTTACATCCAGAATCCACTTGATCCGGACTGGAAAGCAGAGCAGTATCCAGAACCAGAGGCCGCTGAATCCAGAGAGGCTAGACCAGCAGAGCAGAGCTGACCCAGATCGCTGTGAGCAGAACCGGTGCCTGATTGACCCGCCGAGCAGACAGAACCGCAGCTGGATGTGTTGACCAGATCCATGACGAGGCCTAGTTCAAATTTATATTGTGAGTACCTAGCAGAACTGTGCAGAACCAATCTCTTAGGTTAAAATAGTTTGGATTAGATTATTTTAACTAAGTAGAACTACCTCCTAGAAATCGTGTCATCTGTCATTTTTAAAGCTGCACAACTGTCACCTGTCAATTCTGCAGCTGCAAGCTGTCACCTGTCATTTTGAGTTTAATTTAAATCCGAAAAACTACCTTTATTTAATCGTCCGTATCTCTGGAACCGTTTGGGTTAGGAATGAAATTTAACTTTCATCTGAAAGCTTAAAATCTAAGCTTTCCAACGAACCTAAAAGCTACTCCGTATACTTTTGCCATAATCGCGATTTACGGACTCACAAATTTTGCCGCGATTTGCGATTTGGCCTGATTTCTTTACCTGTAAAAAGATAGCAGCTAAAAATGTGTTTGCCTCTTAATAACCATCCCTGAATCATTGCTAAAGTGAGCCTGAGCTCATTCCAAGTATCTCTCACTCACCCTGAACCTCCCAAAGGGAATTAAAAGCTTTTACAGCATATTTCTCACTTCACTGCCACCACATTCAAAGCACTTGGGCCTGTGTTTTAAAAATCATACCTGTTTTCTCTAAGCTTGCTGGGGTGGGAATTGAATTTCGTATTGTATTTGATTGCATTCCTGAGAACTGTGGGTGTTACTTCCATCTCCTTGCATTGCATATAAGGGTGGGGGGTGAATTGCCACCAGGGGAAAAGTGAACATATGATATCTTGTGAAACCATATCAGTTAGTTTCTGTACTGCATTTTCATTCAACATTGCATCCATTTGAAACCATAAAAGTATTTTTGCTACTTTATCCATCCTATACTAAATCCTCATTGATTGTAAAGAAGTGTGCTAGTGCCAGATTACCAATTGTTGATCAACATCATATGTCTAAGTGTACTATCAGATATTAATTTATTATAAAGTGTGATATATATATATTGTTTAAATTCTCAAATAAACCTTTTAATTTGCAAAACAAACCTACTTCTTGGCTCAGTGGGGTCAGGGGGATTCTAAGAGGGGGGTGTTATACAAGGGTTGTCATCCAGAGTACTGAGCTGATTATAAAAATACATCAATAAGGGTTTTCCTCAGCATCCCAGACTAGGCATTGACTTAGCTGTAGTTTTGATTGAATATCACTTACAAAAGCATACAAACAAGAGCAAAGAAACCAAATTGCCATACATAGCTCTCTACGAGGGTATGAAAAGGTACACAATAGCATGATGGAAGAAAACACACTGCTTTCAGAAATATTCCCAGTAAACTTAGATGCCACTGTCTATGGTACCGAACCAATGTGGCACATCTACAAATCGCCTTCACATCAATTTGTAGCAGTCGTCACAACTCTATGAAGTCAATGCAGCAGTTCCTCAAGCACCATGTAAAAGTCAGCAACAACGGAAAAAGTAAAATGCTACAAACTGTGAACTCCTATTCAGTACGCAAATGCACAGTAGAACAAGGACATTTGTTAGCCTCCATTTCTGGACCTGCTTGCAAAAACATCTTCCACCATGTCCAAATGTTAGCAACACACAATTGTACTGTAAGAAATCTCATTTACAAAGTGTAGTAAGCAAAAAGTACTCAGACACAAAACTGCCTGGTCCATTCAAATTTTCGTACACAAGTGCTTTAAATTAGTATGGAAATGTAGCAAGCAATGGTGTATTGCAAATGGCACTAATTGTTTAAAACATTTATTAAAAATCTCACACCAGTTGTCCTTAGAAATAATAGGCCTGCACAGAAATGCTGCACACAATCCTGGAAACAGTTACAGGGGCTCAGTAATAAGGCAGGAATTAGACTACTGTGCTTCAATAGTAAATGCGCATTAAATAGACAAGTAAATCCACAGGAAGCGGTAATGTACTTACTGAATGTATTGGAAAGCAAAAACATACCGATAAATTACATTTTTCAGATTTCCTACATGTGGAATCATACATTCACTCTCTGCAATCATGTATCTCAGGAAGAAGTCCCTAATGAACGCTTTCTCTATGTATGTATGTATACCTAACTGTCATTCCATTCCATTTCAGCAGGTTGTACAAAATGCAAACCATAGCATATTGTGTAGGCCTTCCAATTCCGATAAGCGTTCCACCTTAAATATACAATCCCAAAGGCAATACACAATATGTATGCTTTCATCGTACAATGAAGATGGGGGAAAAAAGTAACTGCAAACTTACTACCTTCACACACGCACAGGTGTCATTTGGCAACAAAACGTTCACACCAATAGCCATAATGTACAACATAGGCGACACAAACAGGTCAGGTCACTATGCTTCGTACATTCGAAAGCACGTACAATCTTTCAAAAAGTTGTAAAGGAATTTGTTTCCTTTCATGAAGGACAGGCCCAAAAATATCCTTCCCCAAAGGCACTAAAGTGGGTAAGATGGCCCTGACACCCACGTATGCACAGCTATTGTGCACAAAGTCTGCCAACATACACTGTTATTAATAATAATAATAATAATAATAATAATGTTGATTTGTAACTCCTCATATAAATAGTAGCTAGGGGCCGTAAATGTACATGTATATAGTGTGTCAGCTGTACATTCATTGCACCATGTATAAGGTACCAACATATCTCCATGTACGTAAAATGAATTTCTACGTAACTGGAGTACTTAGCATCAGAAATGCACAATGAAATGATAACACTTTGCCACCTGATTTAGTTTTTGTAGCCGCATGGTGGCCGGAAATGGAAACCTGCCATACCTCTCTATCAACAAGGGAAAAGGTAATTGTAAAATAGGCTTCAATGGTAAGCATGAATTGCACCAAATGTAGAGGTTCTATGCAATTCAAAAAGAAAATCCGTATACCAATATCACAATGTTGGCATGCATGGCTGCATAACGTTGTGGTGGATGTAGCCAAGGCCTACCGTCTTTGGTGCATGGCCTACAGCCTATGGCCTTTGGCCATTCACCCAAGAGCCTAGGCCTTGGCTACACCCACCACAACATTATGCAAACATGTGGCCAGGTACCAGAACACACAAATGTAATACAGCCACCGGCACTCCTACCCAACCCCTGCACCATAATACAGCCATGCATGCAAACATGTAGGTAGTTAGCAAAATCCACAAACATAACACAGCCTCCGGCACCTATACCCACTTCCACTGACACAGTATTTTTCTACTGCCAACCAAACCACAAAGTCTTCAGAACATTGCCCCTGCTCCCAGTAGTCTATTAAGTACACAGAACCAATACATCATAGTACAGTACAGTACTCGGTAAGCTGTGCAATGGCCACAATTTTCAGAACATTGGCCCTTCTCCCAGCAGTCTATTAAGTACATAGACCCAATACATCATAGTACAGTGCAGTACTCTGTAATCTACACAATGGCCACAACCCAACCACATAAAACATCCACTGGAACCCTATGCACTTCTATACACAAAGTATTACAACACATTGTTGGGTGTCCTGACCCAGGTTTGGACTATTATGCTGCAACACTTGGTGCTGTGGGCTTAGGAAATCCAAGAGGGCGGAAAAGCCCACATTTGCGCCAGAATCCTGGAGAACCGCACAGTCTTTGCGCACAACAAAATGGTTGCCTGACCTCCCACCCACCAGTGTGAGCATGAGGGGCCAGAAGCACCATGAGCGAAATCAGTGCTAAGCAATATGGTGCTGTTCAAAATCTGTTGTTATTAATGTCAAAAATGGATGCAATACTGGTGCTCACCACTACCAGAAAGCCGGCATTTTAAAACCACCAGACACTTGTGTAAAACTGAACAAATGAACCCAAACCAGGCCAAAGAAAGACTTGCTAAGAGGTGGATACAATGTAAAACTATATTCTGAAATGACGGTAAGGAAGTAATTGTCTAAATGCATGTATTGAAAATAGCTGGGGATGTCAGCAGCTTAAGTGAATTTGGGTTTAAAGACACTAAAATCTAAATGTTTAAAATAAAAGAGTGACCTACTGTTGAGTGTCACATAGTTTGCAATTGTTTAAATGTCATAGTTTTGAACTTAGAATCAGTGTTCTAGCTGCATGTGTAAAAATTTCAAGTTTGGTTTGAATGTAGAAAACTGTGAACCAAAGTAACATTTAGCTGAAGCCTGGCTTAAAGAGATTGAATTCTGCCTGACAACTACTCCCGACAGGAGTTGAAACTTGATCAGCAGCTGTGTTCCCAGGCCTGGCTGCATTCTGCTGCCCCTGCCAAAAGGAGATGACACCTCTCTGATTGAATTGGGGGAGTGGCACCTGGGGACTGCAGGAAACTGAACAAAGCACTGTCTTGGGCTCAGGCAAATGTTATATTGGGGGGGGTCATAAAATAGCTTCCTCTTGGGAGAAGTGGGAGGAGAAGTGCCTCTGTGAGCAAGCTGAGCTTGGGGGAAGTGGAAAAACCAGAAATTCCACCATGTGCTTTGGAAAACCACACCCCTTTGGGGCCAGAGCATAATTTTAAAAAGATGGATAATTCATAGTGCGGACTTGTAAAAATTGTATAAATAATATCATCATTCTTGTGATTTTTCTGTGCACATTTTAAGAGGTGTCAGGACTCTGTGGTATGTTCTGGGGAGTAGTAGCGGAAAATAAGGTTGTTACTCCAAATGTATGCATGTTAAAAATCTGACACTTTATCATCTGAAACCCATATACCTTGTGCACATTTGTGTAAAATCTGGAAAAGTTTAGAGGTCGTTTTCTGGATGAAAAGGGCAGAATTCTGTCAAATGTGGACACAACATCTTACAAAGACAGGGATCGGATGGTTTGGTGCTACAGAAAATATGTTAACTGGACATATAATATTAGAAAAATGGTATATAGATAAATGGGGATTGGGATCAGAAATAGATTTGTGTGTAATTTGACAAGGGGAGGATCCTCTGACCATACACCTACCTCATCACTCTGACTCACTGTTCCCTTCTCAAATCAGGTCGAAGAGAAATCCTTGACCTATCAAATCGTGAGAGGGTTGGGCAAAGAAAGTTAGCATCCACACCCATTTTCAAAAGACATAAAAAGAGCCACTGGAACCCAGGCAGGTACATTCACTTTCCACGTTCTTGCGGGACGCCTTGCCGGGAGACTCCAGACTTCCAATCCATCAATCTCCAGAGAGCGGATCGCTGTGCAGTGCTGAGAGCTGACCCAGATTGCTGTGCGCAGAACCAGTACCCACTGGCGAGAGAACCGCAGCCAATCCTGACCCGATCCGTGACGAAGTCGCATTCCTGTCCAAAATATAGTGTGAGTACTCAGACAGAACTGTGCAAAACCAATCTCTTAGTTTAAAATAATCTAATTCAAACTATTTTAACTTATTGAGAACTGCATCATAGAAATTGTGTCCCTCCTGTTGATTCCAAGCTGCAAAACTGTCATCTGTCATTCTGAGCTTTACTTTTATTTTGAGAATCTACCTTCACAAAATCGTCCGTATCTCTTCAACCGTTAGTGATAACTTTTGTTTAAGAGCTGGGATTCTAAGCTTTACAACAAGTTCTAAACCGACTTGCTACTCCTTATAGTTCCTTCGTAATTGCGCTCGACGCACGTGACTAAATTGCTGCGATTTGACATTTTGTTTAATTTCAGCCACGTGTAAAAATATTTGCCTTTTGCTTCCATTATGGAATTCCGTTTTCAACCTGGTAACCATCCCTTAATCATTGATAGGGCTGGCCTGATCTGATTTAAAGTATCTCTCACTCACCCTGAACCTCTAGAGGGAATTAAAATCATTTTTAGCATATTTTTCCCTTCTTTGCATACCACCTTTAAAATACTTTGCCTGTGTTTAAAATCATCCCTGTTTCTCTAAGCTTGCTAGGGGGGAACTGAATTCATATTGTAATGTGATTGTATTCCTGAAGACTGTGGCCCTCATTACGACCCTTGCGGAAAGTGACTGACCGGACCGCCACAGCGTAAATAGCGTTTCCGCCATTGCACGATGGAGCAAAGTGCGGCCCATTCCGACCCATCGGGCACGAGCACCACGGCATGGCGGAAGTGCAAAGTCCGCGATGGCGGAAATGACCCCAAAACGGCCCACACCGCCGCCGTACGGCGCCCTAGGTGCAATACCGCCACCCATCATAGCGGACACCGCAGTGAGCGCCAACCGGAAAGTACGGTGACCGTAAATATACGGAAACGGAAGTAAAAACATGGGACCGGAACGGGAAACAACACGCCGTACACCTATAAAACCACAAAATACACACAACCACTAAAAACACCACCCTGAGACACATCCCAACCCGTCATCCACCCTAGTGAAACCAAGAAAAATGGGAAAAGTAGCGAAGAAAGCGTGCTAACAGAGACCCTCCAGGAGAATGCCGCCGCCGTCTTCTCCACGCAAATGACCAGGACGGCACTTGCGAACAAGAAGGCCATATGGGCCCTGGTGGCACAGCGGGTAAGTGCGGTGGGGACCGCACCCCGCAACCCACAGCAATGCAGGAAGCGGTGGGACGACCTGCGGATACGCGTCCGTAGCACACTTTCTGCCAACCGCAACATTGCCACAGCCACCGGGGGAGGATCGGAATCACCCATCAAGTTGACCCCCTGGGAAGAAATCTGTGCCTCCACCATTGGAATGGAGAGCATAGAGGGAGTCGGAGGGATGGAGAAAGGAGTGCAGACATCCGGAGAATCAGGTAGGTGGCCCAAAGAAAACCATGCCAAATCCACAATGTCCAATCATGTGATCCACATGTGTCCACATAGCGCAACAGCAACACATGGCCAGGAGAACGTCCACACACATTGGCCTGATAGCGCACTTTAAAACCACAATAAATACATAAATAAGTAAAAACCCCAAAAACACCCACTACACGTGCAGCAGGCACACCCTAACTGCAGGCTGCCAAACAACTGCACCCTCACTCCACACACAAATGAAAGCACCTCCAAGGCCCCGACCCAAATCACCCACAGGTACCACCCCAATGCATGTGATACATTGCCATTCCAATTCCCACAGACCCATTAATAACGCTCGCCCTCCTTTACTCCACCACAGGGTCCGATCCAAACGACGAGCTCCAGGACACCCCTACCAGCACACCTGCAAAGAGGGCCAAGACCGATGGCCAAAGACCCTCCACCTCAGCTGCACGCATCAAGACACGGCAGCAGCACATATCAAGTGGCAGCACACAGGAGGGAACATCAACAGGCACCCCAGCAGCCAGCATGCCCACAACAGCACCACCACAGGTCCCCCCAATGGATGCCACAGAAGGTACTGCCTCTGGTGGCAGCAGCACCATAGGTGACACCCCATTAATGGCAGCATGCTCCGACACAGAAGACGGGGATGTCGAAGTCAGATCCATCCATGACCTGTCCCAATCCCCCTGTCTGTTCCATCCCGTACACCATGAGGATACCACGCAGGGGCACCCACAAGACGATGACTGGCCATCCCCCACAAGCCCTGTGGCAGGGCAACATGAGGCGAACAGCCCCTCTGTGACACCACCGCAAATGGCCATGGCACAGCACAGGCAACAGTCCCTCGACCAGTTAATCGTGCAACAGCAGCAACTGGCCACGCTCCTCAAGGACCATGCCGATGGATGTGGGGGCACTAAGGCAGACATAGAAACATCAACTGAGACACTTAGGGCACAAATGGAGAGTAGCACCGAGAGCCTGAGAGTCCAAATGGAGAGTAGCACCGAGAGCCTGAGAGTCCAAATGGAGAGAAGCACCGAGAGCCTGAGGGGGGAACTGCATGCGACGTCCAAAGACGTATGTGCCGAACTTGCCGCAGTGCGCCGTGTGCTCACTGAGCTCTCACAAACCCTTAGGGACATGCATGGACGTGAGCAAGCAGAGACATCATCCGTTGCAAGTTCCGTCCAGGGCAGCCCCCAACGTAGATCTGGGAGGAACCTGCGCTCCACAGGCAGGGGTGTCCTGATACCCGCAGAGGGGGCTTGCAATAGCGACTGCCCACTGACAATGAGCATCTTTGGACACTGGTGTTCGGGGGGGAGGTAGGAGGGTGGAGGGGGTGTGTTGGGCTCACTTGGGTGGCGGGTCGATAGGGTGTTCAAGATGATATCACATATGCCATAAACAATGCACGATCAACCAATGAGATGTGTGGATAATGATCTTTGTGTACTAGGCCATCATAGGCGTACAGTCCATATTGTGCATGTACCAGACACACACAGTGCCACGAGTCCCGTGTCCATGTATCAGCCACCAGGCGTGAGTGCTAGAAGCATGCATCTATGAGATGCTGACGAATTTCACGGCCCTCCTGTGCCTCGCAGACTCCTTGAGGTGCTGCCACATCCCCACCCTCATCATGACCATCTTCAGGTTCTTGCAGTTCTGCGTCAGGGGGCATGGGCACATTTCTACGTACGCACATGTTGTGTAGCATGACACATGCCATCACCATCTTTGCAACCTTCTCATGGCGGTACAGGAGTGCCCCGCCAGACCTGCTGAGGCACCGGAAACGGGTCTTCAGTAGGCCGAATGCCTGTTCAATGACTACACAGGTACGTGAGTGGGCATGGTTGTAGTCCTCCTCATGCTGGTCCCGTGGGTTCCGGACTGGTGTGAGGAGCCATCTCTTCAGTGGATATCCGGCATCACCTGTATGTGGACGATAAACGAATAATGTGGAATGCCATTGCTACGTACGCACCCCCCCCTTCCCCTTCCTGCCAGGTCATTGCCGCATCACATACCCCACATCATCATGCATGAAATGAGACTCACCGAGTAGCCAGGATCTGTTCCCTGCGTGTCGCTCCATGTAGCGTGGTATTGTTGAGTTCCTCAAGACCATAGAATCATGGGTTGATCCAGGGAATCGGGCACAACAATGTGTAATGATCCTGTTGGAGTCACACACCATTTGTACATTCAGAGAATGAAATTGTTTTCGGTTGCGGTACTGGGCCTCCATGGCATGTGGGACGACCAATTCCACATGGGTGCAGTCGATGGCACCAATGCAACCCGGTATGCCGCCAAGTGCATGGAATCCCACTTTTGTGTTGGTAATTTCCTGCTCCGAGCGTGGTAGAGAGATGTAGTCGTCTGCGTGCTGCAGGAGGGCATCGAGCACTTGCAATAGTGTCCGTGAGAACAGTGGCTGAGAAATGCCATGCAACTGTCCGACTGTGTGCTGGTAGGTGCCTGTGGCCAGGAAGTGTAGTACAGACACCACCTCCAGTAGGGGTGGGATGGCGGTTGGGCTATCTATCATGCTGACAAGGTCAGCCTGTGTCATGTCCACAATGGCGGCTATGGTGTCCCGGTCCAAACGGTAGAGGGTGTGGATCTGCTCATCAGTGAGGTTGAACGGATGTGCTCGGAGGCGTGGGATTGCGGGCTGCCTGCGTGGTGGTAGTGGCTGTGCTGGCAGCCCTTGCTGGCCCTGCCTTGCACTCCTCCTCCTCCTGCGTCTCCTCCGTGCGGCCGGTTGTAGTTGGTGTTCGTCTTCTTCTTGGAGTTGGAGTACTTGCAGTGCTATCAGGTCCCCCAGGGCCAACATCGCGAGTCCTGCCGGTAGCATTTCGGAGTGGGTGTGGTTGTGGGAGGAGACTGGGTGTGCAATTTATGTGTTTCCAGGCTGTATGGCCTCCACCTGTGGTGATTCATTCCACCTGTGCAAGCTGCTCTCCCCTTTGGGCGAGCACGTCCCGCACACAACGCTGCAATTCGAGGAATGGCATCTTGCTATTACAATCATGTATTTGTACCCGATGGCAGTGTAACATTGGTTGATATGTTCATTCGGCTATGGTCCCATTGTTTCACATGCATTCTTTGCAGTTGCGAACAGACTTGTGAAGGGTCAGTGGAACGTAGTACTCGAGTAACGGTGGACCCTCATGCATCACTGTACCGAGGTTCACCGACGGGCGGGGCGTGCCATTTGTGAGTGAAGGCAGTTGCCATTTTCACACACAGCCGCACTAGATGGATTAATTTGTGATTTCAAGCGGCCGCAGATGCCTTTTCGACGTGATGTTGCAAATGAGGAATTCGAAGGGCGGCGCTTTCGGTCTTCAGCTAGCGGCGAGGAGATGCCCACAGGTCTGACTGCAAATATAACGTTCTATTGTTCAGTGTCCTTGGGACAGGGGCCATGGCGAGGATGCAATGATTGATATGAATAGTTTGGGATGCGCAATAGCGAAGTGGATGATGAGGCCGGACGTTCCCAAATACATGTTACTTCACAACACTGGAATTACGGGCTGGGGCACAGTGGATTTTGCAGGCTGCATAACGCACAGACTCAATGGAATTCTCACATGTTATGTGAGTATGGAAACAGGCGTTATCATTACGGGATGAGGGTATGATGAATGGATGCATGGACAGATGATTTGTTACGGTGTTTGCCATGTACAGGGCTTCTTGGAATCTGTCCGCCTCCCCTGCGCTATGTGATGCAGGGCTGCCATAGTGGGACCATCGTCTATCTGGCCTTGTTGAGCCCTCCCTGTCTCGACGCGCCTTCAGACACTTGTGTCCATGCACGTTACCAATCCCATCTGATGGATTCTGTTTTCACAGACGCATGCACAGGTACACTCGTTTGTGATGGTGTTTTCACCTCGATATGGATAATTATGAGTCGCAAGTGGTTTTGGGGTGGTGATGATCCTTTGGAGTGGGCTAGCATGCATATGGCTGTGGATTTAGTGTGATCATTGAAGTGAGTTGTTCGAATGTAGTTCTGATGGCCATTCTATTCTTTTTCTTTTCTTTTGGTTGACAGGTATCTCCTCCCCTTTTGCCACTGCCATCTGTATGCCACTCCTGCAGATGGGTTTTACTCCCGACACCTGCTGCTTCGTGTTAATCAGTGGAGCAGCATTACGATCTTATGGGACGATCGCCAATGGGCCACATGCCCTTACGCAGTACTAGTGGCTCGGAGCAATATTTCGGCCTTTCAGCTGGACTAGTGCCTCCCTATTGGGACGGCCCTGCGGTTCTAGGCGCTTCCATGTTGCCTTTTCGTACGGGAATGTAGCCCCTGTGTACCATGAAGGAACAGGGCGTCACACAAGAAGTAGCTGGTCATTTATTGCGGATGCAGCCCACAATGGTGAAATGTGTTTTGGAGTTCATGGCCTAATGGCTGTATGGGCTTGGTGAATTTGTTGTGCATTAAATTTCTATTCTGATATGGGCCGTGTAGCGTTCTTCTTTGCAAGTGATGTGGCATATTCCTATTTGGGGGGCGATGTATTGTGAGGAGATCTGCATTGGGTTCCAGCTTCGGAGTATAGTTGCGTGGTACTGTGCTGGGCGCGTTTGCCTACGAAGCCCAGTGAGGTCAGGGGTGAGGGCTGCCAATATGACTGTTTGAATGATGTCATGCTCAGGGGCGGGGGATTAGGTTTTGTGTAACAGATGCCGGTCAGCCAGGTGGATTGGTGGAATGATGTGATTATCGGAATATTGCTGGTCACAGGTGCCTGTGTTTGCGTGCGTTTCTTGGTGGGAGACTGAGGTCATGTCCATTGGTATGGCTTCTGTATTCGTGCCATCTGTGCCCTGCAGCTCCCATTGGCCCCTCTTGTGATTCTTTTGTTCGTTGGCATGCATGGGTGACTTGTACATTTCACTGGTTGCATTGTGACTTCGTTGCACCTACGGGGAGTTGTACTATGTGGCCAGGGAGCAGTGTACAGGCACTCAGTGGGGCCGTTTACGGTTGATTCGCGATGCCGTACTTCTCACCATGGCGGAATGGTACTGTCCGCCGTGCTTGATGGCGTTAAGTACATGTCCGCTAGGGTCGGAATTCGCGTACCCTTGCGCCATGGTGCTAATTACGGTTTGGCATGGCGCGCGCGCGCGTACTTGGTGCAGTTAGCGTTGGCGTTCACTACGGTGTCGCTAATGGCATCGTACTTTACGGTGACGGGTCATAATCGCACCGAGCGCTATTCGATGGCGGTATTGCATTTCCGCCATCGTTTTTCGATTTCCGCCAGGGTCGTAATGAGGCCCTGTGTGTGTTACTTCCACCTCCTTACATTGGATAGAGGGGGGGTGAATTACCAAAAGGGGAAAAGTGATTATATTATGTTTTGCTGAAATCATGTTAAGTTTATTCCTGTGTTGCTTCTTTTCCACCTTGCATTTCATTGTACCATATAAAGCATTCTCAGCTACCTTATCCTCTATACTACTCCTGAGTAATTAAACCAGTGTGCTAGTATAACATCATCCATTGTTGATCACTCACTGTTATATGTCTAAGTGTGATATCAAATATTAATTTATTATAAAAGTGTGATATATATCTATTGTTTAATTTTTCAAATAAACCTTTTTAATTTGCAAAACAAACCTACTTCTTGGCTCAGTGGAGTCAGGGGGATTCTAAGAGAGGAGCGTTATATAAGGGTTTATCATCCAGAGTATAACTTGTCATAAAAATATATAAATAAGGGCTTCCCTTGGGCGTCCCAGATGAGGCACTGGCTTAGTGGGATTGCTTGATTGGAGTCATTAACAACATCACCCAGTGGACACACTGCAGGACTGTTGACTCCATCATGTCCAGCCATGGACCCAAAACTGTAGGATGGAACAGCAATCACCACACCCATTCAACCAATAATATGTGAAATGCTGACACACCACACACACAAGGGAACAATGTGAAACCTACTTGTAACTAGTGGACAAGGCAGTTGTACGTAACTGGAGTACTTAACATTGGAAATGCATGATGACATGGTAACACATTGCTGCCTGATTTTGTTTTTGTAGCTGCATGGTGGCAGGAAATGGAAAACTGCCATACCTCTCTATCAACAGGGGAAGAGGTCATTGTAAAATAGGCTTTAGTGGAATGCATGAATTGTGCCAAATGTAGAGGTTCTATGCAATTCAAAAAGAAAATGAATAGAGCAGTATCACAGTGTTGGAATACATGGCTGCGTAACGTTGCAGCAGGTGTGGCCAAAACCTAGGCTCTTGGGTGCATGGCCTATGGCTTTTGGCCATGCACCCAATAGCCACCAAGAGAGTAATACAGCCACCAGCATGCCTACGGCCTAAAACCTTTGGCCATGCACCCAAGAGCCTAGGCCTTGGCCACACCCACCGCAACCTTATGCAGCCATGCATGCGAACATGTGGCCAGGTACCAGAACCCACAAACGTAATACAGCCACCAGCACTCCTACCCAACCCTGCACCATAATACAGCCATGCATGCAAACATGTAGGCAGTTAGCAAAATCCACAAACATAACACAGCCTTCGGCACCTCCACCCACTTCCGCTCACATAGTGTTTTACTACTGCCAACCAAACCACAAAATCTTCATTACATTGCCCCTGCTCCCAGCAGTCTATTAAGTACACAGAACCAATACATCATAATACGGTGCAGTACTCTGTAATCTGCGCAATGGCCACAGCCCAACCACATAAAACATCCACTGTAACCCTATGCACTGCTATACAAACAATATTCTAACACATCACCCAGTGGACACACTGCATGACTGTTGACTTCATCATGTCCAGTCAGGCACCCAAAAGTGTAAGATTTTCTAACAATCACCACACCCATTCAACCAACAATATGTACAATGCTGACACACCACACACCCAAGGCAACAATCTGAAACCTACTTATAACTAGTGCACATACTTTTTGGTGCAAGGCCCCCAGCCATACATACAAGGTGCTAAGGGCTTACCACACACAACTAAGCCTAGTACACCCTATCCGAAAATGCTGAAGTCATATGCAATCAACTCCCCATCTGCAATTGAGCCTGCCAGCACTCACCATAGAAGGAGGTCGCCTCAGGACCTATCGTGCCGTAATAAAGGCTGCCTGCAGTCACCATACAAACTAGTTGCCTGAGGAGGTACCCACAAATTGGCGCAATACGCACGGATACACTCCTCCACCCTTTCCATCCCCTCTTCCCACCACCATATGCCAGAATGCATGTTTTCCAGCCCCTTTCGGCGTCTCACTGTTCTCAGCTACAGCATGGCAGCGTTACCCAAACTTATGACACACATCACCCTTCCCTCCAGCCAACCACCGGGTGCGTCCAATCTCCACCGACATCACACCACACTCCAGGCAAAGCAGATTTTTGACCGCGGAGCGAACAGGGAAATGGGACCACGTAGCTGAGCCAGATATCAGTCCTTTTTTGAGACGTACATTTTACCTGCTTTAAAAAAAAGTACAGGACTGATTATCACAACATTTACAAAAACATGCTTTTGGGACCAAGCCGCTGTTCCTGCTGCAAATTTCATGAAAATCCGTCCAACGGTTTGGGCTGTATGCGTGCGAAAAGTTTTCGTCCATTCAGTCTATGGGGGGAAAAAAATGTTGTGACCCCCTATAACTTTGGCCCCCATGTACGAAACCTCACCAGACTTCGCAAATAAATTCAGAGTGGGCCATGTACTTTTTTTGCAAAGTTTGAAGCGAATTCGTCCAGGCACAACAAAGTTATAAGCCTCCCAAAAAGTGTTCTTCCTATGGTGTAAGCAACTTAACCATAACTGCACGGCCACTACAGCGGGCCGTGTAATATATATATGTATTGTCATGTTGATTTATCGTGTGTAATATAGGGTATTATTTTTAGATCATGAAAGTGAAACGTGTACACATAATTGCACATAATTGCACCTTGTTGTTTGACAACAATTGGAAAACAATACTGTCAAGTGGCAACATTGCAAAGTGAGTGATCATGGTTAACTACTTCAATCTCATCTCTGGATCCGGCCAGAGTCAGCGGGCCAAGCCCATGAACCGCGCTGTCATACTTAAAAAAAAAAAAAAGCGCCCGCGACGGCAGCATTGCTATTTATCGCTGGCTTTGGCACTGGTTTAATGCACAGTGCTCCTACATGTACAACTGAAAGGAATCAGTTGTACATGAAGCGAGCATTGTGCATTACAGGAAAGCCAGCGATAAAAGGCAATGCTGCCGTCACGGGCGCTTTTTTTTCTTTCTTTTGATTGGATGGCCCCTACCAACCCTGCCCCCCTCTAGACCACGCCCCCTCTAGCACCGGCCCCCGCAAACTCCTCCCCCACCCCAGCCCTTGTGGGATCCCCCACCACATTCTTTCCATTTCCACCACTGTACATCTCCAAAATGCTTTTGCACATGCATGGCACAAACAGGTGAATAACTTACATTTCTGTGCCTTTCTTCAAACACTGCCATATCCCTGCTGCACTGCACGTTCAGAGGTGCATGAAAAATTCATTTTCCATTTGCTGCCAAACGCAACGATTCTCCACACGTTCCACGTTGCATACTGCTGCTGATGTGTGCCCCTTTTCTACAAATCTAACGGCTTCACTATTTACATTCAACATGAAAGCGTTTCATTCATTCGCTTTCCCTTCCCTGTACTTTTCTAATGTCTCTACATGGACACGTTGGTTTCGCAACATGCATTTCGGAATGGAAAGTTAACTCTTTCCGTTCCGAAATGACACGCCAACCAACACGTCCACTTGTGCTGCTTTCCCCACCTGCGCACAGCCCTGAGTGCTCAGGTAAGTGAATGCAACTCGAACTACGGGCTGCAATCAATCTGCGGGCTATACCAGTACGTATAGCCCGCATATTGACCAATTAGCAATGCCAAACACCCGCTAGGGTCTTCTACAACCTACTAAAAAGGAAGATTAGAAAAGATGATCAAGGATCTTGAAAATACAGACAGTCAATTTCTTTCCATAGGTATGCCTCTTGCAGTTCTTATACCCGAGAGCAATATTTGGACATATGTGAAATGCCATAATTATTTGGCATTTAGAAAGGTTCCCAGTTTGATCCCTATGGTATTACCAAAACTAACATGGGTCTCGTACTGTAGAAAGGCGGTAGCTTAAGTTTGAATTACTATATGTATTTTAAGATTGACCACCTTTGCTTAAGGAGTGCTCTTTCACCTGATGCTTCTTTGGGGGAAGTGATCAGACAAAAACAGCAATTTTGCCAAAAAAGTATCAGTTTGGCATTTCATTAACCTGCCAAATGCATTATGTGACCTATAGTCAGTTCCTGTTCCATCAATTTAATACATTAAATAATACAAAAACATTGATCTTAATAATAGTATTAAACCCAACCGAAATGACCATAACGAAATTCAGGTAGACGTGAACATTACATTGATCACAATTCTGAAGTTACGTCTCCCCCCTATATTTTCCCTACAAACAGTAGCACACAATTCAGCAATGTGTTTTACTTGTAGGCCACTGTAGAGCAACACTGACACATACTATTATAATGTTGTTTTTAATTGTAGGTCAGCATAGGCTATTTCAAGCCATAAGTTTTCATTAAAAAAAAAACATTGGAGGAGAGGTTTGAACTAATCTCCCAGGGCTGTCCGATTTTTCACTTTTACTGTTCAAACCTCTACACCAACAATGCCATGCTTATGAAGTGCACACAGTGCATATACGCTTAAGCACAGCACATGCCACTATTCCCTCTACACCATCTTGGGATGCAGTGATTGACTACTCTTCAAGACACTAGAAGATGTGACATGGTGTGCATTTTGGCCTATCAGTGACGCTGGGGAAATGAAATAAATGAGTTGGTGGCTTCTTGCCGAGACAGAGGGACTTACGTGTCAGATGATATCAGAAATATAAAAATCACGTACTGAGCGCTTTAGCAGGTTGCAGTGAGGCTATACACGTGCTTTACAATAGAAAATGACATAGCCAAGCACAATCCACATTGCAACTACAGCACTATTGTGCAGGCAGGTTCCTGCAAGGGGCATCCTTCTAGTGTCTGGCAATTATGTATGCAATGTTATGTTAATAGCATTTCCAGATAATGTTAATGTGCCATATGCCAACTATTTGGAAATGCCTTACTCAGTGCCACTTATTTTGGAATGAATTAGCCTACATATCCCCGCCCTGTCGCACTCCCTCTAGAAAAAGTGCCTCTGATCCGACCGACACTAACACTCCTATGAGCAGCTGTTTGTTCCTACTGCTACCCCTGGCCTCCATCAGACGCCATCATAAAGGAACTCGCCGTCTCACCAGCAAACTTTGATTTGAAGCTGACAAAAAGTGTTGTTGGGGTGGAAACTCCCAGGTATGCCAGAGGGATACTGGAAGTTTGCGGACTTGAGGCGCTGGGACCCGAAACGGTTCTCAGATCACTGTGCACCTTATCAAGGTGATCTTTTTATGTACCCTATGCTTGGTAAGTAAATATTTTCCCTTACATTTTCTAATGAACTTGTAACTTATATTAACTGGTATTTATCTGTAAATGATGTGGCTTTGTTATATATAACATGTATTTAACATACAGTAACTTGTTTTTAACTGCAAATGTTGTAGCTTAGTTATATTTAACTGCAAATTTTTTTGAAAGGTTTCCTTTTTTTGGATTAAAGCATTCTAATGGTTCTTCCTTAGTTTTTTATCATTAAGTTTCTTGTTATGCACTTCAGAGCACTTTAAAGTTTATATTGAATGCCTGTTATGTAGTCACTTAATGTTATTGTTCCAAAATGTTCTGCTCTTTCTCTTAATTTTCTCACGTTTTGCACACGTTTCGATGTTTTTTTATGCAGTTTTTTGCCACTTATTTTCGGAATGCCGCTGTTTTCCTGCATATCTTGCTCATTTTTTATTGTGGCTTTGAATTTCCATAGGGTTGGTTTGCTATTACCCATCACCACATTTAGTCCATGGTGCCATCTCTCCAGTTTGTGTTAGTTTTTGGAGTTTCGTCTAAAACGGCTGTGTAGCAATTGCAGTAATCTAATTTAACTTTCGGTTGTTTCCTTCCAAATCCAGTTTGTGCCCCTATCCATGCCTTGAAACGCTGCCGAGCGGAAGTGTCAGGCTTCAAGTACATCTTCGGACAAACTCGCCTGCTGCCTACTTCAACGACAATATCGTCTCACCATCTTCTCCACAAAGAGGGCCCATGTCCAAGCCCACATTTCTGGGGCAACTAACAACACGGCTGAACTTTTCAAAATCTGCAAGCAATTTGCCAATCCTACTGCAGTCCACTCCTCTTCCCTCCCAGGCCCTCTGCACTGTACTTGCCACTTCTCGACCAAAACTCAGAACATCCTGTCCTCATTGTCATCTACTCCCCTCCTCAACCCTCCTCTTTTCTTGCCTCCGTTACCCCCATTCTCTCCTCCTTCTCTCCCATTGCACCGGTCGAGGTCTCTAGAGCAGTCCGCTCTATGAAATTCACCTCCAATCAGGTGCTCCCCTGCTCTTCCAGAACTATCAAGGACAACATCTCCACTCTCGCTCCTTCCTTGGCAAACCTCTGCAATCACTTATTTGTCACTTGCTCCTTCGCACAACCCCTCAGGCACTCCCTGGTGCACTCTCTCCTAGAAAAGCCATCTGCAGACCCTTCATGTCCGGATAACTATCACCCTATCTCTATCAGTCCTTTCTTGGGAAAATTCATGGAGAAGTTAGTCATCTCCCAGCTGACCCACCACAAAGAATTGGCTGGTTGCATCCATGACCACCCATCCGGTTTCAAAGCATCTAGAGGCATGGGAACCGCTCTCTTGAACACCCATGAAGACCTACTCTCAAACCTGGCCTCTAACTTTCCCTCTGTTCTGATCCTTCTTGATCTTTCTTCTGCCTTTAACATAGTCAATCATGCAATCCTCATAAATCTCCATTATACCCTCGGCATCCTAAACAGGACACTGGTATGGCTGACCTCCATCCCCTCAAGCTGACCCTCCCAAGTGCAATTGGGCCCTTTCCTCTCCTCCACCTCACTCTCCAACTGTGGCGTTAAACAAGGCTCTATCCTATCGCAATGGATCTTCAACATCTACCTTGCCCCTCTGGCTCACTTGATCTCTACCTTCTCTCCTCACTTCCAATGCTATGCTGACAACACACAGCTTTCCGTTAAGCTTTCATCCTCTACTGCCTCTCCTGCCTCTCTCATACCTGACTGCCTGGCTGTTGTCCAGGTGTGGTGCTCTGCCAACAATCTCTGCCTTAATGCCGGTAAGTTCCAGAAACTTCTCAAGTCTTTCCTTTTCTCCTCCTCCTTCTCTCTCCCCCTCCCTCGCTAATGACCTTCTGCCGCTGCGACTTGTGCCTGGTCCCTTATGAGTCTAACTGGGGCCAGGCCCTCCTTGACCAGTCTCCCTCAGCATCCCTAACTAGCACTTGCCCTTGGGCACCCTTCCCGGACTAACCTGATTTTGCTCCACCCCGTCCATCACACTGCTTCCCCTCCCCAAGCCACCTGGCACTTGCCTTCCTGGCTCCCCTCAGCACTTGCATGTCCCGCTGGGCCCCCCGCACTTGCACTTCACCCCCCCACCTGGGAACACTTGCGTATATGCGTATTAGAAATGTCCAATAAATAAATAAATAACATAACATAAATACATGATAGGGAAGGGAGTCAGCCCTCAATCCTTAAACAAGTATTTCGATACATTGAGCACCAATAAATCAGGTATTACCACCACTTTTATTTACATGCCTTTGTAAGTGTAAACACTGCTGTGCTATGCACCATCAGTATACACAAATAAACAAAATACACTCACAAGGCAAACACTTTTATTTCTGTTTTATTTGCTACTTGAAAATATCTGCATATCAACAAAATCGACAAGTGCGAAACGACGTTCAGTAAATAGAGCAACATTTCTGTCATCGTTAACGTCTTTTGATGGACTGTTTTCAATATTGCCTGAATTCCACGAAAGAGTTAATTTGTACTTAAACATTATCGGGATTACTAATGATGAGCAGGTGGCACCGGTCATCAAGAACTTTGTTTACCTCTGACTCCGAGAGGATGCTAATGTTGGGACTCTGCCAGCAGCTGTGCTGTTACATGTAACCATGACAGCCATCACTCCTGGGCATTCATCGAGGACGAAGGAAGTCAGGCCAGCAAGTGATGCATAAACCCCAGCGATTTCCCTTTATAACACTGTTTTCAATTGCCCCACAAATTAGTTTCGAATTAAAAAAGCAACAATGATGTTATTTTTTAAATTTGATTTAACTTTGTAAGCAATGTAGCACGTTCTACCTTAAAATAAGATGCACTATATGGTGAAAATGAGGTGCTTAATCCAAAAAGGCATCGAGAATTATATAAACAAATAGTTCAAAGTGCATTGAAGATTCATTGTAGGGGGTTAGATAAATAATTCTCAACGGTGGATGGTGGAGCAAGACGAGTTTGTTTTATGATGTTTTTTTCCATGCCATAGGATTTGTATTAGTGGACAAGTAGCTCTGCACTGAAAATGTTTTCATAACCGTGGGACACCAATGCAATTTCCCCTGAATTGGCATGAGGATAATTTATGAGAAGCACAGGCCACAAACCTGCACTCTAAGAAACGTCAATACCACCTTTTCATTCTTGTTCGTCCCAGTCCTACCGAAATCAGTGAGACCCCCTCTGAATGCAGAACATTGGTATTTATTTGTTTAAATTATTTATTGAATATTTATAAGGAGCCTATACAGCAAATGGTGTATTCAGGCACCACAAGACAAAAAACAATAACGGTCCTACTAGGCCTTGTGACATTCGAACCGTGCAAGTGCAGTAACAGAAAGTGCAAAGAAGGGGGAGGGAGAATTAAATACAATGTCGAGGGTGTGAGGGGGGGCAGAGGCTAGGCTGAGGGGAACCCAGAGGGTTAAATGCATGGGGTGAGGACTACCGACTAAGTGAGAGAACAGGTTGTGGACCAGACTCAGGAAGTGAATGCCCAAACAGCCAAACTAATCAGGGAGGGCGGCCAGGAGGGAAAGTGCTGATAAGGGGGAGTGCTGGTAAAGACTGGTCAATGGGGCCTCGTAACTGACTCATAAGGGACCAGGCCACCAGTCACAGCAGCAGATGGAGGCGTTAGCAAGGGAGGGAGAGAGGGAAAGAAGTAGAGACAATCACGGTTTGAGAAATTTCCGGAACTTAAAGAGGTCCGGCTGACGCCTGAGAGGGGCAGGGAGGCCATTCCAGAGGGAGGCACCTGCCAAAGAGAAAGATCTACCCCCCACTCTCTGCTTGGCAAAACAACTGGCCAGCAGAGAGTTGGAACTAGAGGACCAAGAGCTCTAGCAGGTAGGTATTTCGGGAGAGAGAGTTGGATATTGCAGGGTCCCAGGCCCCAGAAAGCCATGTGGATGATGCAGAGGGTCTTGAATTTGATCCTCGTGGCAACCGGCAGCCATTGGAGAGATTTTAGGGTTGGAGAGATGCAGTCCCTGGGCTTGAGGCCAAGGATAAGTCTCAGTCTTATTCTGGATTAGTTTAAGGGGGTGAAGGGAGGAAAGAGGCAATTGAGGAAGAGGCTGTTACAGTAGTCTAGCCTAGAGAGGACCAGAGCTCTAGAGACATTTCTGGGGAAAGGTGAGGAAGGGCAGAATGTCTCTAAGGAGATGAAGCTGAAAATGGGCCTTCTTGGCATGGTCCATGATTTGAGGGGAGAAGGAGAGAGAGGAGGCATAGATGACACCAATGTTTTTGGGTTCACAATATGGTGAAGGGAGAGGGCCCAAGGGTGGTGGCCAGAGAGTGGGGGTGGTTGGAAACAGGAAGCAGTGGACCCAATGAGAAGGATCTCTTTCTTAATGGCATTAGGGCAGAGATCGGTAGCTGTGCACCATGCCTGAATAGCAGTGAGACAATCAGGAATGAGAGAGGAGGAAGAGGAGGTAGTGGAGGAAAGCTTGAAGGAGAGCTGTATTTCATCAGCATAACACTGGAAATGAGGCGAGAAGGAGGAGATCAAGTGGGCAAGAGTGGCAATATAGATGTTAAAGAGCCACAGTGATAGAATTTAGCCCTGAGGAACTCTGCAGGTAGAGAGTGAGGTGGAGGAGAGGAAAGGGCCTAATTGCAGCTGGGAAGGGTGATTTTATAGGAAGCAGGTCAGCCAGTCCACTGCCAGGTCCATGATGCTAAGGATATCACAGAGCCATTTTATGAGGATGAAGTGATTGACCGGGTCAAAGGCAGAGGAAAGATCGAAGAGATAGAGAACGGAAGGAGAATTGAAATCAAGATTTGAAAGCAGGTCTTGACGGGTGTTCAGGAGAGCAGTTTCCATGCCTCTGGATGCTGTGAGGTCAGACAGGTGATCATAAAGACAGCCAACGAGTACAGTGTGGTGAATCAATTGGGAGACAACCAACTTCTCCAAATGATTGCCCGGCAAAGCGGTAGTGGAGATAGGGTGACAGTTAGCCAGGCAGGAAGGGCTGTCAGACAGCTTTTTTTTAGGAGAGGCTGCACAAGAGAATGCTTGAGGGTTAGAGGGAAGGAGTCAGTGGTAAAGGAGTGGTAACAGAATTTAGCTAAGGAATGAGCGAGAGAGGAAATATTGTCCTTTATAGTTCTGGAGGAGCAGGGGGGCACCTGTTTGGAGGCAGTGTGGACAACTTTCTAGACCCCAGTCGGTGATATGGGCAAGAAGGAGGAAAGGGTGTGGGAGGGAAAGAGGGGGGCCAAAGAGGCCTGGGAGCAGGTGGGGGAGGGGGGTAGAGGAGAGTGAGGACAGAATGTGCTGTGTTTTGGTTGTGAAATGGGAGGCCAGGCAACACACAAGGCCTGGGGGTGGGGAGAGGAAGGGTGGAAAGTGCAGTAGGATTGGCGAGTTCCTTGCAGATTTGGAATAATTCAGCCGTGTTGTCGGAGCCTCCATATATGCGGGCTGAATATGGGCTCTTTTTTTGTAGCGGATGCAGAAACGGTATTGCCTTTACCATGGCCCACTGTTTCCTGACCAACTCTCTTTTTGTTAATCATACAACTGGGGATGCTGTACAGTAGTTCTGCACTATTTTAGAGCATCTTCATAATAACAGGATACGAGTGCAGGTTACATGTGTTTTTCTAGCCTCTACTTATACTATTTATCACTTTGTTTCTATATATATTTATTATTTTTTTAAAACCATGCCTTGCAAAAACAAATAAAGGGACACATATATAGATCGAGAAAGAGTGCAAACGTGTGCAGTGCCATGAGTAAATGATAATTTCCTAAGTGCCAAAAGAATATAGACAGCACAATGAATATATAAGTATTTATAAAACCATGTGATTTAAAACCTTTGTAAAAATGTAAATCTTCAGAAAACCCGAACCATACTCTCTGTGGTCTGTCTTTTTATGTCTCCTGGAGATGTATGTTTTTAAAGATTAGACACATTCTGCTTTGTGTTTCTTTATGATAAATTATATAACCTGATTTTTGCAGCAGGGAATTGATTTAGCCATCTGCCTTTGCCTCCAAGGATCGATTCCAAGGTGTCACTCAAAGCCAATCAGAGGGTTTCCTTCTAACAATTTCAGTGATCAAGGGGCTAGTGGATCATTGTTAGAGTGCTATCAGCTTTAGCTGAAGTGTGAGGTCTCTTCTAGCAAATCCGTGCCTGCTTATCCTGATGACTGCCAATAGGAGCATCCTTAGGTTAATAACCCAGGGCCATTGCTTGGGCATCCACAGAGAACTGAGCAGGGACAATACACAGGGAACAATAACTCTGTCCAACCAAATCATATCTGTACTCTCCCTGAACACTGTAACTTAAGTTGAAATAATGTGCAAACATCTGCCTGACATTTCCTCAGGAGCACCACATCAGTAGCCGATAAGCACAACCTTCATACTTTAAATATCATTTTGGGAGTATGCTGAATCCAGGCACGCTGAAACGTAAGTTGCATTTAGGAGCCATTGTCTATTTAACACTCACTCCTAAATGCAACTTCAGTGGCAGTGTGCTGTGTTTGCATTGTAGATTCATTGCCAATATTACACCTTTGTACTCTCTGAAACCAGGTTTCGTGCTGTGCAGATATCAAGGGTCCAGAGGGGGTGAGGGGTACTTCAGTGTCTTCCCATCTCTGACACATGTGAAGCATAGTGTCAGGGTGCGTGGAGCTGCAGATGATGATGTCGGCAGACCTGATCCATGTCCTATTGCCTAATTCGGTGCCCAGGGCAGAGATAAGGGCTCCTTCACCGTGACATATTCCTGCCTATCACAGACTGGGGTTGCGATCAGCTCAATGACCCCACCACCACCCTGACACATAATAAGGTGCAATGAGTGTTAATCATAGTCACACAGTGATGGATGAGTCTTCAAACCCCGCTTAGAGCTAGTTATTCAGCCCTGTGGTGGAGGGGATTCACTCATAACCACATTAGCTTAAAGTACCTGGCCCCTGAACACCTTGTGCACTGGCAGGGAAGTCAGGACAGCAATGAACAGACTGCTACAACACAGATAACACTTTCTTTTAGTGTGCTAGTGTCTGTGTGATTTAGTTTGTGTGACAGAGGGAGTGAGTGTGGGGGTGTAATCTTTGTAGTTTGTGTGTGTGAGAGACAGAGAGAGTGAGCATGTTGGGCACCTGCATACAATGAAGTTTTTTAAAGGAATTTGAAAATGGCATTGTGCAGTCATGGGGCAATGTGAATATGGCATAAGTAGTATGGTGAGAAACCTTTCATCTAGTGTTTCAAGTGACAGCTGGCCTGCCCCTTTACCACATCACTGAACCCCTATACATGTGATTGAACCTCAATAAATTCAATGACCTGCAAACCTTTTTATATACTTTTTTATATGAATTTTATATCAATTTTATAAGAATTCCAATGAATTTGCTATGAAAACTGGATATAGATTTACCCAAACCCCTACAAATGTAACTGAACACCAATAAATGTGATGAACTCCAAATCCATTGTATACACATTTTCTATACATTTTATATACATTTGATAAGCACCCCTATGGATTCAATATAA
The DNA here is from genome assembly GCF_040938575.1 of Ambystoma mexicanum. Lineage (NCBI taxonomy): Eukaryota > Metazoa > Chordata > Amphibia > Caudata > Ambystomatidae > Ambystoma > Ambystoma mexicanum. The sequence goes on from NC_090922.1 coordinate 908,732,068, forward strand.
AAATACAACTTTGAGTGCACCCTTCCAGTTTGAGTGGGTCTTTGTACTAAATAGGTATATGTATATGGGCGGCTCTAAGGCTATGACACTATTAGGGGTGGGGTCTCACAATACTGAAATATAGCTGTTACCGTCGGCCTTGAATAAATGTGTGCTCTTCAGAAATCTGAGGGGCTGGGGGGTAGCCAGCATTGTGTCAATGAAACTGTAATTATGAACAGCTACAGTTATGACAACGAGAACACAGCCCCCGGCCGCGACAGCAATCCAGATTATAGTTATTTACCTGATTGCTTTAGGAGAAGATTCAACAGTCTTGATGCAATGGATGACTCACAGGCTTTGATGGTGGACCGTGAAGATTGGGAGCTCAGTTAGAACATGCCTACACATCCTGTGGGCAGTCAGCTGCCTCTCCTCGCCACTGTCATGGGATGCTCTGTTGGAGATGTCATTAAAAACATTCTGGTGATTGCAGCCAATGATATGGCAATTTGGAAATGGGTACCGGTGCTGATGCCATGGTTCTCAAGCATTCCATGGCTGTAGAGTCCGTGCTATCATGTTTAGATATGCAACATGGTGACATTAAGTCTGAAGACAGTGGATATGAATCCATGATCATGCAGAATGATGCAGTTGGGAGAGGGGGCACAGTGACCCTGACATCCCTGGAACATTTGGAGAATACAGAGGGACATGGAGCATCGATATCGTATGCCGTACCAGCCGATGGTAATATTTTTAAAGCAGACATTTGTACCTTTTAGGGGGTGACACCTAACCCGGATTTAAGACAATGCATTTCTGTTTTTGTCTACAACCTCTAACTGATAAAAAGGACATCAATGAGGAGAGCAAAGCTGTAGCTGACACTGTCAATATTTACTGTGTGTGGCTCTCAAATCAAATTGAAAACGAGTGTAATCTCAATAATAGACTCTGTAAGCAATGTATCTAGATAATGGAGACTGATAGTGTTAAAGACTGTGCGGTCATAACAGTTGTGACCTGGGCTGATATCTTAGCCATTCAGGGCTTCACAGCCATAGTGGTGAAAACATGTTTAAAAGAACACTTTCACAAATGGTGCACTTGGCATAAAATTGATGACCCGCTGCAGGAGGCTCACAAATTATTTGAAATATCCTATACAGATAAATTGTTACATAAAATATGCCACATGTTGAGCCCTAAACGTCTTGTAAAAATGGTGCATTTACTACATCTGCCAACCCAGCTTAAGGTTTGGAAAGGGGTGGAACAACCCGTGTCTAAAATGTTGTGGGCTATGCAAGTGGCGTATACGCCCCTCTGGGGGGATAAAGTATATTTAGGCCATGACAACAGAGAAATGTACATGGTGCCCTGTAAACTGACCTATGAAGATTGAGAATGTAGATAATTTAAATGTATTTACGTTTAATTGCAGGAAATAAAAAATTAGCACCAGTTAGAAAGCTGCCGATTTAATGTAAACCCCACCAGTGGATGTTTACAACAATTAATTTTGACTTTACTTAAAGAGCATCTAGCAGTATATCACCAAGGATGTTGTGTTATCTGCAAACATCACCGCGGGCATAGAAACATGAATGTAACAATGTTCTATGTATCACAAACATATGTTCCAACAGATGCCACTACAAAGGGGGTTTCGATGATTTAAGGCTGCCTGGGGAACTTTCATTGAAGCTAGTTGCGTACCAGATGGAACATCATTTCCCTGCAATTGAAGGATATTGGCTGTTTGATAGGGACCTTCATGATTTTTTATCAGCCACGCTATACTGTGTATGTATGCTTATTGATGTGGTGAACAGCAGAGTGTGTATGAAGTGTGTTCTAGCACCTTGAAGCACCTCTTTTGCAAAATGGAATTACCAATAAAAATCTCAGACCAGGCATGGATGGCGACTCACAGTCTATGCCTGAATGATGACAAAACAGAGTTAATCATTCTGGGCACACATTTCAATCTCAAAAAACTAGGCCTTTGAGATCGACGGGATTACTATTAAGGTAGCCAAGGAAGTGAAGACTCTAGGTTTCCACCTAAATGCCACCATCTCCTTCAAGAAACAGGTGAATTCACTGGACTCTGCCACAGCTTACATATGTAAGCTCTTCAGATCAGGTAAACACTTTATCTCAAACGACAATTGCATGATTTTAGCTAGCGCTCTCATTCTATCTAGACTTGATTACTGAAATGCCTTATATATTGGGGCCAACAAATACATCCTACATAGAATACAAATTCTACAAAACAATGCCCTGAGAGCAGCTCTTGGTATCTCTAGTAATAACAACTGGCTGTCGACCCAAGACAAAATACTACTGAAAGTTACATCCCTCACACATAAAGCATTGAATAACGCAGCTCCTCCCTATATAGCTGATAGATTTGTAGAAAGAAGATCCTCCAAACCCTAAAGAATCTCCAATGCCAACACACTTATCATTCCAAGATTCAAATTGACCAAGGACGGAGGCGCCAGCTTCCCTGTCCGGGCGGCCCAAGTATGAAACTCACTGCCCCACACTATACGTGAGGAGAAATCCTACCTTAAATTCAGATCCAATTACATCAACCATCTGAAGCAATCGATCAACTAGCCAGTGCCTCCTTCCCCCACCACCCTGCTGATATATTACCTGTAACCTGTATAATATCCTGTATATAATTTACTGTATTACTGCCACGGCCTGTATATATTATTAGCATTATGTGCAAATATGTAACTATGAACCCGAGCTTTGCATATCCTGTACTGCTGCGCCCTCTTACCCTCGGGTCTGGTGCGCATTATAAGTGAATAAAACAAACAAACAAATAACCAGAGAGACTCCAAAAATATTGCAAAGTACTACTTTATTCTCAATTCCATAAAGCAGGGCGAATTGACGAACAATGGACTGATGTTTGCACATTCATAAACAAACTTGATTATACAGAGGTTATATACCCCAATATGCGTCATCTATGTCATCATCCTTTGTGGCAAACTACAAAACCTACTGAAGGGAAGGATTGGTTAAGGGAACACATGTAACTATTGAATGCATAGGGGTTAGTACTTCATTGGTTGCCCCTTATCTGTAGGGCACACCTTGAACTACCTCTAAATACGCAGTTGGCTCTGTTCAGCATGCAACACCCCTTTCGTCAATTCATGTAACCAACTTTGCATGCCTTTCCGAGACCTTGCAAGGACTCTGCGCAGGTCCATCATGGCTTTGAATGACCCTTTGCGTGGGGAAGGTCTACGCAGAGAAATAAGTAGGGGGCGGGACAGGCCTATTCCCCATTTTTCACTGCAAAAAGAGGAAGAACGTGGGAATGTTGAGGGATTGGCCACTAAGTGTAATCGCACACCTAGTCAACCGCAAACCCACCTCACGTTGGGAAAAGTTACATGCAAACCTTGTGTACTCACCGCCACATGATAGGTGACGTGGAGCACTGTACGCATACGATCCATCATGCAAAGATAGGGTTTACATAACAATTTAGGGGTGACTGCACACCGTTGAGATGCCGATTGAAGTTAGGACTGCAGGTATTCAGGTTAGCATGGGGCAGCTATCATTTACGGTGGTTCGCATGCAGCTTTACGGAGGGGCCGATGTGAGTTACGTGACATGTAAGACATTTTTTCGGGGTGCAGTTAGGACTGATGGGGAACAGTACTCAGTGTCACTGGGGTGCTGCCTTGATTGCAGGTTGACGGCCTGCAGTTTTGAAGGGTTGCATGATGGTGGGGATTTGGACTGTGCAAAGGTTGGTATAAGTGGTCGGATCTGTTTTGCGTGGGGGCTTGTCATGGCCGTTCTGGCTGCTACTTGCGCCTAGGGTTACTTTGCGGTTGAAATTCCATTAATATGCAGATCGTGCATAAGTTGCTTTTGCGTGCAGGTATGCGAAAAGTTGTATTACGCACAGAGTACTTTGCGGGGTCTATGCGCTTTTTCTATGAATCGGGCCATAGTTTTGGTACTGAATTCATACACTCTAATTGCTAATTCGTGCTCAATGGACAATGATTTAACATCAAAGCTTGCTAAGTAAAAGCCAGGTTCCCACTTAATCTTGCTCCATAGTTGCGTTATATGTTTTGAATCTCAAATATATGTGGTCATTTGTGTCCCTAGTGGCTGTAAATACTGATCAATGTATTTTGAGATGTTCTCAGTGATGTAACCAATACCACTAAGGATAAGTCTCACATACAGCAAGTTGTGAACACATTTCATATGTGTTTTCAGTAGAAAGCACATAGTTGCATGACATAGTTCTCCTGCCATAAGAATGTTCAATCCTCATCCAGAAGGATGCCTTAGCCATGTCATCATGCAATTAGGCTTTTATGTTCAAGCAGAATGTGAGAATTCAGATTACTACTCAATTTAATGTAGCAACCTAGTGTACTTGCATGTCTCATTCCCATTTTGATATAGTTGGCTCTATTGAGAATAAGAATGTTGCCCCTCTTGTCCGCCTCCTTGATTACAATCGTTTGATTTTTCATGATCCTATTTAGTGCTCCATGTTCAATTTGGATATGTTTTTATTGGTCACGCTCAAACTTTTAGTTTTCTTTTTGTCCATTATTCGGTGTAAGTCAGTTAATATAGCTTTGTGAAAAGTCTCAATCACACTGTCTTTGGAAATAGCCTGCGTGAACCGGGACTTTTCAGGTTTGAGTCAAAGATGTTATCTGGCGCACTTTTTACATGCCGAACAATCTGGGCCTCTGATATTTTAGTTTCATCATCTAACGATAAGAGTAAACTCAAGTCCTTTATATCTTCAACTATAAATGAGCTTGGTGTAAATGTAATGCTGTAATGGTCCATTAGTCCTTTATCTATCCCAAGTGTTTTCTCAGTTAAAGTTTCCTTACAAACTTATATAAGTCGATTTGTGTCTGTATATAATCTAAATGGTTTCGAAGGTGCGAAAGACAAACCTTTGTTGAAAAATCAAATGTCTAATTCATCTAACACTCTGCTAGATAAATTGGTAATCTTGTTCACTGTACCCATTTTGGTTGTGACAGATTCTGTCCACGAGATTCTGCTCTCGTCCTGGGTCGCCCTGCAGGTGGCATTTCGTCAGCATTTCTTATGTTTTCCCTTTCTCTCACTTTCTTCTCTGAATCACGGCTATGGGGTGAACATGTCCCATGTAAAGCTGTTCAATACGATGAAGTGGGTGTTGGTAGTTATGGAGGTGTTGAGGGATTGTATCATAAACTGAGAACTGATGGTGAGAATGTGTCAAGGAGCACTGTCAAGACGTGGCTTTCTGATTATGAGCCCTACGCGCTACCCAACCCAGTCCAAAAACATTTTAAATGACAAATGACCATGGCTGATATCGATCAACAATGGCAGTCTGACCTTAAGGATATGAGCCAGATTCAGGAGGAAATGACGGCGTCCAATATATATCCCATTAGAATACAGCTATGTTGAGACTTTAAAAGACACGATGGGAACCAGTGTAGTGATGGCTTTTAAATGCATATTTAATTGTGGGCAAGTACCTGCTAAACTCCACTGCATAAAAGGTGGGGCTATCTCTAAAGTGGTCAAAGTGTGGTTGGTACTAAATAACTATATTCTGTCAGTAATTTGGAAATATATTATTTCTGGATAGCTGCTAGAGAAACAAAGGCTCTTCCCCTGCCTCATAAATAATGAAGATGATTACATCTGTATCCTGTTGATTGCTCTTATCCGATTTAGTTCTCTATAATGAATTTTCACATGATACATAAAAACAAACTTCTCTGTCAAACATCTGCAAACTGATTATTGGTGAAAATACTGAGTTTAATTGGACAACATTTTTTCACTCACAGTTAATAGTCACAGCCTACACGTGTTTCGGCCACTGGTCCTTGTCAAGGCTTACGAATGGCGCACAACCAAAATCCAATGTAGTATTGTTCTGTTCTTGCGATTACCTTATTGACTAGTCCTGATTCTATCTGCTTGCTCCCTTAAGATCTTTGTGTAATAGTGACTAAGTTTCAGTGCAAGTTAACTCCTTGGTGGGGTGTCCTGTAGGGAATCACCCACGAACTGGACGGCTTTCTGCTAAACCACAGACAGGCACTGGTAAGGAGTTCCTAAATAAACTGCTAAAGATCATTCTAAACAACACAGGGTGCACAGACTCCGCAGTCAAAACCTCTATTGTAAACCATTTTCTTGTACATTTTTAAAAAACAGACCTGGCCTTTATTTACAGCTGAAAACACCCATAGATATGTGGACGTGTTACCCACATTTATGACTGTATATGGCAACATACATCATATATATGTTAAAACTACCCCTGTAGCTGTAACATCACAGAATTAATTGGAGGTTTGGAAAAACCTGTATTTTATGGCAAGTTATTGTGATGTTTAGCATGCACTGCTGCTATTTTCATGGTCTCCAGGTGCCCTGATGGATTTGAAAATAAAGGGGCGTGGGATGGGTTAGTTAGTAGGATTGATAGGGAAGAGAACAGAAGGGCTGTGATGTGCTGCTGGTAACTTTAGTTTGGAAAACAACAGTCATTGTGTGCTGGTTTGTTTTTAGTTGGTGGACGTTGTGGGGAGTTTGGTGTGTGGTTGTATGTTGGTGGTTTATTTGCATTTTGTTCAGTGTTGTGTTGGGTGTTGTGGAGTGCCAGTAGAGTGTCTGTAGTTTCCAGTGTTTTTTTAAAAAAAATTTGCAGCAGAGATATGTGTCTCGTTTCTTCAGTGTTGGAGGATGGGTATGCAGGGTATTAGAGAGTTTTTTTAGTAGGGTTAGTAGGAGTTCATCTGAGCCTTTTTGTGCAGGTTGAGTTGGTCCATAGGGTTAATGTTGATCCTGTTTCAGGGTTTCTATTGTGTCATCCGTTGGTGGTTTTCCTTTGCTGGTGTTTCCTCTTTAGTTTGGTGAGTTAAAGAGCCATGTTTTATTTACAGTTTGCTAAATTTTAGGGGGTCTTCTGTTGTATGTATATCCTTTGGGAGTGACTTCAAAAGTCTTGCTGCTATGCAGGAGTATGCCGATTCCCGAATTTGTATTGCTTTGCGTATTGTTTCGGTTTGAGGCGAATGTTGCTGGTGGTCCTTAGTGTTCATGTTGGTTTGTAGATGGAGATTTGTCCCTGTATGAGTTCTGGTCCTTGGCCATGGATTTCTCTGTGTGACATGCAGAGTGTTTTGAAGAAAATGTGCTTTTTGACAGTTAGCCAATGTAGTGCTCTCAGTGCTGGGGTGTGTTAGGGATTTTGTCAGAGGGCTATATCTAATCTTGTGGTATTTTCTTATGGTGGTAAAGTGGTATTGCGTTATGATGGTAATGCCCTATGTGGTGCGACAAAACTTCCACCTATTACCTGTATTCTAATTAGGGTCAACTTTAAACACAGATGATCAGGCTTTGTACATCTGAAATCTTGACAGTGCTATCTGCCACTCCAGCAACTTATTTATGAGGCTGGGCTACAGCTTTGCTAGCATATCCATTCAGCTGTTATCATGCACAGCCGAAATATTGCAGCCTCACACACATTGTCTAACTACTGCCCAGAAAGCATCACTTTCATGAGAGCCTTTGCCCTCTTGGCGTTATAAGCAGATTAAACACAGAGGGCCTCATTACGAGGTGGGCTGTAAGGGATTACTGGCTCCAGTAAGGGCACCGGTGCCGGTACTCCCTTACCGCCCTGCTACGATTTCCCTTTGCGGGTCCTCCCTTAACGCCTGGTTTTTCCAGGCGTTAAGGACGGGACCCTCAAAGGGACTCTGGAGCTAATAACGGTACCGCAATTTGCGGTACCGTTATTAGCACCTTCCCCATTCCCATTGAGCCCTATGGGGGCTCAAATGGGAATGGGGAATGGCCCTGGTGAATGGGGAATTACCGGTCCCGCCAACCTTGGAATGGACCGGTAATTGCTCCATTCACCAGGGCGGAGTCGGAACGAGTTTGGAGGAAGCCATGGCGCTAATAGCGCCATGGCTACCTCCAACCTCGTAATGAGGCCCAGTGACTCAAATATCACAAAAAATGTTCAGGCACCACATTTTTTTTTCAAAGTGTGTTTATCTTGGTGGATAACTTACCACTGGTATGCAGCAATCATTACATAATAATATTAGGTACTGCGAATGTGAAGGAGCAGTTACAAAACAAAAACATTTTCTGAAATAAACACTATTCAATGATAATTAACTGGAACCAGTTTCCCGAATCTTGGACGGTGGGACTTGGGATAAGCCACACTAATAACAAACTCTTGTGCCTTTTATAAATATATTTGCATGTAACATTAATCAAATGCACATTGAAACTTCTGGCTGACTAAGGAAAAATACATTAATTCATTCATGCCCTCACATTTTTACTGGCATGCTCACCCCCTACACAGAGGATTCTCTGTGTCAGCTTGCTGCAAATGCAGTTGACCTCCAGCCCCCAGCGAGGATGCAAACTCTATGCCAGAATAACCGCTTCCCCGTCTATCGCCTGCCTTTGGCTCAGCTGTTGAAACCTCTGTCAGTCTGCTGCCTGGAAAGATCCTTTGCCCCTCTCCACTGCTCGTCTGCCTGGATGTCTGCTGATCTTCTCTGAACAACATCTGCCTCCTCCCTTTCTCTCAGCCACATTTAAAGTCTCTTGCTGTCATTCAAACTGAAACATTCCCCTTTCTAAATCATGCCACTGAATCCCACGTGGTATTACTGTCAGACCACAAAATTATTCTGTCCCCTTTCTTTTGGCCCTGGTTTAACAATACTGCCTCTCAGCAAAGTGCATTCCTTTTTCGCAATCTGTGCCATGCGGTAAGAAATCGCACAGCCAGAGAATGCTTGCATGTTTTAAACTGTAGAAAAAGCACTTTAATTCCAACCGGTCAACTGTTCCTGCTTTGCACTGCTTTGTTACAAACATATTGTGAATTATAGGGTTATAGTTTAGATTAGTATGTATGCAGTGCAAACTGGACAGAGGACCTTTTTATCCTCAACTCTTGGAATTTAAAACATGTGCTTACTGCAAGAATGTGCATGTCCAATTGCAATGTGCACTAACCACTTGATGTCTGTATTCTCCATATGCATCCCCTTGTTATCATTTAATGCTCACTTACTGCCACCATATACAGTATCCCTACAGGTGATGTGTTTTCTCTTAGTGAGTCTGAGGAGCAGTCTTGCTGCTGCGTTCTGTATTCAGTTTTTTTCATAAGGTATTCTGGCATTCCGAGATAGATGCTGTTGGCATAGTCTATTATTGACATGATGAGAGAGATGATGGCAAGTGTTCTGGGTGGGACGCAGAAAAAGAAGAGTATCCTCTTGATTGTGTGTAAGTGGAATAAGCATTTCTTAACTACTGCATTGACTTGTGATTCTAATGTTAGTTTGTTGTCCATTAATATCCTGAGATTTTTTACCACTTTGGATGGTTCTGGTGGGTTGCCCAGTCCAATAGGCTATGGAATGTAGTGATGGTTCGACGGGTCATTGGGTGCAATCATGATTTTTGTTTTGTCCGGATTGAGTTTAAGGCTGTTGGTGCTCATACAATGGTTTATTTTTGTGAGGCAGTTGGTAAGGGTTGGGTTTTGTTCTTCACTGGCATTGATTTTGTAGATGATTTGAGTGTCATATATATATGTATATAGTTGTAGCAGGTGAGGCCATGGTATTTGATGAGGTTAATTAGGGGAGTGATGTTGAAAAGCAGTGCTGAGAGTGATGAGCCTGTGGGACTCCACATGTTGTTTTGCGAGGTGCATACTCGAATGGTGCTATCCAAGTTGTTTCCGTTCTTTCCGTCATGAAGGATTTTAGCCAGAGGAGTGTTGTACTGCCGATTCCAATACTTTCCAGTCTTTTGATGAGTATTTCACAGTGGACTGAGTCAAAGGCTGCTGATAGGTCGAGAAGTATTAGTGCTGATTTGATGTTGGAGTCTGCCTTGGTTTTTAGATTGCTCATATCGATAGCAATCCAGTTTCCGTTCGTCTCATGGGTCTGAAACCTACTTTTGCCTGGTCTAGTATCCAATTGCTTTCTACATGTTCCAGGATTTGTTAGCAGACATAGCTTTCTAGTAGCTTTGAGGGTACGGGATGTTTGACGTTGTTCAGTAGTTGGTTAGGTTGTGTTTCCCGATGGGTCTGAAAGGAGTTCCTTGATGCATGCCGATTTGAAGGGTTGTGGCATGGATCTTGTTGCTAGTAAGTGGTTGAAGAGGTTCAGGAAATATTATGCAGGTATTTTCTGGGTGAGGATAATCTTGTATACGTCTGGTGGGCAGGGGTTTGCCAGAGAGCTGAGTCTGTTGCTGTTGCTCACCAAGCTGTTGAATCTTTCTATCGAGATTGGTGGAAGGAAGTTTAGTCTAGTAGATGGTTCTGGTGTTAGCTGGTTAAGGGGCTTGTTGGTGATTTTCCTCATGTTCCTAATGTTCTTAATGACTTGCTGGATGTTTGTGATTTTGTTTTTGAAGTGGTCTGCAAGGTCATTGCATAGTTTTTGTGATGGGGTCTTCTGGGGAAATCCTGGCTCCATCCCTGGTACACTTCTTTGGTCCACTCTAGTGCCATTCTCGTTTCTGCCAGAGCCACTCTCTGCTCTACCTGTTGTATGGGTGACCCTGTAATAGCATTAGAAGTGTTCCATTATGCCCAGCAGAGGCACATAAGATGTAAAAATTACAAGGGAAAATGAATTTAAACAACTTTCAGACAGGGCTGGTGCAAGGATGTTTGCCGCTCCCCACATGTCTCTGGCTATAGCATACCGTCCTCTCAAATGTTTTCTTAGTGCAGCACGTGTAAGTCCTGCCCAACCATCTTCACCAGCTACTGTTACATATGCAAACACATGCCTGTGTGAACCTGATACCTAAGCCAATGTGGGTCTCTTTAATGTCATATAGACGGTATCTTTATAGGTTTTTGATGGAGGGTGCTGCGTTTTTACTTCATCTGCTGGCTCTCTGCCACCACCATCCAACATGAATAGCAGAATATTTTCCCTGCATTCACCCACTTCCATTTCACCTTCACTAAACCAAGAGGAAAGTCAGTGGAATGCAGAGGGGGTTGATGAATGTGGGTCGCATTACTAGTACCACTGTGTGTTCTAGGATAGATGTATCACTCCGCACCCCCTCCTTGTGGCATCAGAGATGGCACAGAACACCCTTTGTTTGGCTGTAAATTCCCAGTTGAGCAGAGGGAATTCCTTTGGCACCTGTGATGTCTGCACAGAGTATCGGAATTGTAGTATCCCTGCCAACCCTGAGCAGGTGCTATGCTACCCAGTGTACCATCTAGCAGTACAGGCATGTTCTTCTCTGCAGCTGAATATGGTCAAGGGGCCACACATAGCTCCAGATCTATAAATGAGGTGGTGGCTCGGCCATCCAGAATGGCCACCAGGATGTGGCGTGGAGAATTTCACTAAGTTTCTGTATAGAGACAGTTGTAATTGTTAAACAATTTTACTAGCCCAATGGTATTTAAAATATGCCAATTCCCACACAACGTGCTCAAAAATGTCCCATGGCACTACTCAGTCTGATTTGTGACGTTATGAATTGTGTTTTGTGCATTTGAGCAATACAAATGTTTTGGTAACTCATTAAAAAGGAACAGCACTGCTGAAAAAACAGTGCAAACGTTATTCACATGCAAACATAGCACATGCAGCAGAAGTTCAAAGTTCTCTGAGATACAAGGCCCACCACACAGAGATCAGCTACTGTCTTGGAAGCACAGTTGAAATCTTCAATCGCACACACTAAAGAGGTGCATCATTGACAAGAGCTGTGTAATCTACTATCACACACAGAAAAGGAACGTCATGGGTAGCATCAGTGCCAGACTTCCTCACAGCAAACTTTAACAGTCACTGCGTAGGCAATAGTGCTGCAAAGTTCCCAAATGTATGAGCTGTCCTCACAAATACAGCACAACAGTTACTACGTGGTTGGGCCCAGAAGAGGTGTGCCTCACAAATATATCAGGTGCAGGCCCAGTGTACGTAGGGTGAGTACAAGCGTTCCTTAAACAGGTACAGAATGCACAGGCCTAGTCATACTTCCTTTAGAATCCCATATAGCATGGGCATGGACTGTAGAAACCTTCCTCACAAGCAGCATGTGCAGTCTTACTGCAAGATTCCCTAACAAGCAAGTACATGTACAACATTGACAGGGAAAGTGTAGGTTTCCACCTCAAACAGGCACTGCATGGTTAGAGTCAGAGCAGACTTCTTTCACAAGCACTTAAGCATGGGAAAGAGGATGTTTCTGTCAGAGATGTATGCACAAGCAGATATAGAATGGACAGGGCCAGCAGATGTTTACCTCACAAGCAGATCTACGAAGAACGTATGGCAGGACCAGTGCACATGTCCCTTAGAAAACAGATGCAGCACGTGTTTTTCATAAATAGGCACAGCATGGATAGGGAGGTTCACTCCTCCCTCACGGACATGTACAGCATGGGCACCACAAGTCGCCCAGGCCAGGTTAAGTTTCCTTACAAGCATGCACAAGTAAACCATCGGTGGGGCAACTGTCTGCAAAGGTTGGTGCAAATGTCTCTCATAAATGAGTACAAACAGGACCAGTGTACGCTTTCCAAGCGCCCTGTTGAATGTGGAGAATGGGCAAGGCAAGTGAAGGCTCCCCTTACAAACATGTACAGTTGCATTTACAGGTGCAGCATGGTGATTTGCCTTTGTAATAATCCTTAGAAATTACTATAAGTACAGTCTGCAGAGCCCGGGAAAGCCCCTCTCACGGACATAGCTGGCTAATTTATTAATTTACACTGACAGGGCAAGTTTAATTCCCCAAAAACAGTCACACCATGGATGCTGTGTCCAAGCAATCTAACGGCTTCAAGCATACAGTCCTCTCACCTTTGAGATGCCCCTCTCCTTCCGAATCATACTAGAAGCTGGGTACGAGAAGGGCAAGTACACTGGGCACACTCGATACAAATCTCTTCTTTTTGCACTCTGTATAATCTATGGATTGCTGCAAGTCCTACTTCTTGTGTGAGAGAGGAAGGGCAGGTGAGAAACAATGGGGCAGAAACACAAGAGTTTAGACCACACACACATTTCCCAGTGCAGATATTCTCCACTCCCATGTCTGCACAGTCTGCCTCCTAGCCAATATGCGGTTATATTAGGAAGGGGTGTCCAGGGAAGAATGCCTAAGACCCCAGACACGTGCAGATGGAACATACATGGCCTTTGAAGCACAAGTGACTATAGGCACAGCACTTTCGTTGTTTCCTATATTTTCCTATATTTATCACCCAGTGGCATCTTAGTTGCTCCAGCCCTGCTTTTTTATTGACCCCATTTTGTTGGATAAGAACGTTTTATAACATCAGGTTACCATCATTAAGACCTTCTAAAATGTCAAATTAGGTTAATGACCTTCCTTCCATCGCATCCCATCCCTTCCTCAGTTGTACACCAATGTAAAGAGGTAGGGAAGTTAGAGAATTTGTAGAGATGAGTTAGAGGGGCTAACTTTGCTCCGAGAGCCAAACAAGGATTGACACAGCAAGATACCCATAACTGTCTCCCTGCCACCTGACCCCCAAAACAAACCCCATATTTTGCACCCTGTCTTCCCACAAACAATGTAAGACCCCCACTTGCCATCCTGCATCCCCACTAGTATGCCATATATAAATGCTTAATATTATAATTATGGAGCAACACTATACGTTATGCACCCATATGAGTGATGTAATCCCTGTAGAGATTTATGGAAAATAATTCTAAGGGATTTGCGGAGGCTCCCATAATGTGTGAAGTGTGGAAGACAAGGATTTGAGCCCTGGCTTCCTGATTCCACAGTTTCCAATTTAGACAGCAGAGGAGACTTCATCTTCTCCTATTCCATCTTCAATATTGAAACCAATTTATTATTTAAGGACTAAACTAGCACACTGCTTAATAAATCTGGCTTTTAAAGTACCAAGTCACTTGATTCCGGATTTCTTCCTCTGTCTCATTTACCCTACTTCCCTTACCCATTGTCACGCCTTCCTCATTGCACCCAGCTACCCCTAGCAGTTCCCTTGGCAAGCTTTCTCCCCTGTACCCGGCTACCCCAGGCAGCACCCCCAGACTTCCATACACCTTCCAGTCCCCCGTGCGCACCCGGCGGCGGCATCTTGATGTACGGCACTTCGGTTCTCCTGTTGCAGATGGTTTACTGACACGTCGTTTCCGTCTGCCGTGGCGTCTGTGGCCACAATGGAGACTGCGGTTTCCATGGAAAGGACACGCAAGCAACAGTGCAAATCGCAATAGCCGAGCGATGCAGATCTGATCACTATCACGTAAAGCTCTGCTCACGTGATCGCAACTATACGCCCGTAAGGAATCCGGTCCCACAGTGCAGTGCTTATCAGCTGTGCTTTGCAGTTGCTACGCACTTCCTTGACCTTGTCATCTCAGACCTTTTTGGAACTTTGAATCTTTGCTTATGCCCCTGGATTGCTTTTGCCTCACGACCAGATTGATTTGCCCGTTACTCCTGATGACCATGGACTGTTCATCGGATTGTCTTTGTCTTCACCCTTATCTTTGATGTTTGGTTGCTGACCTTGGACTGGTTAATGGATTGCCTCCTCAGTGAACTTTGTCTATTATGGAAATACCTCTTGCTCCCTTCTGTCCTCCTTTGTGTATTGGCAGAACTTTTGTACCTTCCTGCTGGAACACAAAGCAGAATTCCTCCACAATATCTGCATGCCACCATCGACCTGCAGCTGCTGGGTTCGCCTTCCTGCCCTTTGATACTTTGGTATTCCATTGCCTTTCACAGCTGCACACCGGGGTTAGAGTCCCCTCACCTCCTTCTAGGCACCCTACAACACCCACCTAGGTAGGTGCCCGTTGTCTCTTGCCCTGATCCATTGTTGCATGATAGGTTTCTTGACACCTGTTCACTATTGTCCTTTCCTTGCAGCGGCCCGGTGTCCTGTGTTCCTGCTTTCGGCTACCTGTGGCCCCAATAACCAGTCAACAAGTTTAATATTAGTCTCTCTGACTTGGGCTTGGGGACAGAGGTTTTCATAGTCTACGTGGTTATGGTTCCTGACAGACTGATAAGCCTTTCACCTGGACTATGGAAGCCGCCGCAGGAGACCCAGTAACCGCTTTAGTTCAGCCCATTACGGTCCTACGGGCAGATATGCCAGCCGCCACGGCGGCCATACACCAACGATACCAAACGACGTGCTCG
The DNA here is from genome assembly GCF_040938575.1 of Ambystoma mexicanum. Lineage (NCBI taxonomy): Eukaryota > Metazoa > Chordata > Amphibia > Caudata > Ambystomatidae > Ambystoma > Ambystoma mexicanum. The sequence continues at coordinate 908,747,362 of NC_090922.1, forward strand.
GCCCGCAGACCCAGAATTTGGGGATCCCCAACCGCCCCCTAGTGCCCTAGTGGTTCCAATCAGCCTATGTCCCTTCCCTTGGCAGCTCCTGAGAAGTTCCATGGTGATCCCAGGAAGTTCTTTACCTTTATCAATCAATGCAAGTGACACTTCCTTTGTCTCCCTCAAGCATTCCCAGATTCCACCACAAAGGCTGCTTTTACCCTTTTCCATCTGAGTGGCATTGCGGCCACTTGGGCCAATCAGTTACTGGGAAGCGACAGTCCGGTCCTCTATGATTTTGACAGGCTGGTCACTGAAATTACTTGTATATTTGACACCCGTCTCAAGGCGCAAGCCCGCAACCTAGAATTACTGGACCTGACCCAAGGAAAATCCTCTCTGTTTGATTATATCACACGATTCAACTAGTTATCTGTTGAAACATCCTGGCCTGAGAGCAAGAAAGCCGTAGTCTTTTACTGGGGGTTAAACGACCATATGAAAGACGCGCTAGTGGTGGTCCCCTCCTTACCTGCCCAATACCCAGAACTGGTAGAATTGGTTTTACAGGTAGACACCCGGCGCATAAGCGTAAATCTGAAGCTGGACGGGGTTCCGGGTGGTTCGTATCTCCTACTCCAGCACCAGTCACCACCCCTGGTGAACTTGTGCAAATTGGGGGCATTCAAAGTCCAATCACAGTCACAGAGAGAGAGAGAGAGAGAGAGAGACGCCCGCGTTTCAACGCTTGCTTTTACTGTGGTCTGCAGTGACACTATTTTAGGGAATGCCTGAGACGTCCACGTCCCAAGCCACAGGATTTTCAGGAGGTTCGTCCCTAGATCCGGGGGCACGGACGAGCCCATGGCAAGCCCCTGCGTTTCCTCCTGGTACCTTGAAACCCATTATGATTTCTGCCCTTGTCTTATCCCCCGATGACAGTAAACATTACGTACAGTTGGTTATCGATTTGGGGGCCACTGGTAACTACATGGACATCACAATAGCAGCCTCCTTGAATTTGACCCTGCAGAATCAAAAAGGACCTGAATTTGTGCAGGCGATGGACGGGTCCGCTCTTGTGTCAGGTCCCATTTTGCAACAGACAGCCCCGTTAACTCTACTCTTTCAGGACACACATGGGGAAACGGTGTCTTTCGATCTCATCACTACACCCAGTTCGGCATGATATTGGGCATCCCTTGGCTATGTATCCACAATCCATCAATTCATTGGTCTAGCAGGAAGGTGTTCTTCGAGCCTTCCTATTGCCAGAAACATTGTCTCGTGACCCCAGATGACTTGTTGTCTCCATCTCTGATTCTGGGTGCCATGGCTCATTTGACCTTAGGTGAAGGTGACTCCCAACCCATGGATTCCGATCCTCCTGACCATATGATAGGAGCCGTTGTGCCCTGTATTCCTACGGAATACCATGAGTATTCAGAGGTTTTTGACAAGGGGTGTGCTGAACACCTTCCACCCCACCATCCCTACGACTGCCCTATTGACCTGGTTAAGGGTGCGGTTATCCCTACCAGTCAGATATATTTGTTGTCTCCCTCCGAAGACCAGGCCCTAAGGGAGTATATCCAGCATGCCCTCTGTATTGGACACATTAGGCCGTCCCATTCACCCGCAGCTAGCCCCATCTTTTTTGTACCAAAGAAGGAGGGGGCCCTCTGCCCCTGTGTGGATTATAGATGGCTTAACCAGGTGACCATAAAGAACCGGTATCCAATTCCGTTCATCAACCCCCTTCTGGACCGGTTGACCAATGCCACGGTTTTTACAAAGCTTGACCTCTGGGGTGCCTACAATTTGGTCTGTATCCGAAGGGGCGATGAGTGGAAAACCGCATTCTGCACCCGACATGGCATATATGAGTATACAGTGATGCCATTTGGCTTATGTAACGCCCCTGCCACTTTCCAGAGATTCATGGATGATGTGCTCCATGACATCATTAACGCATATGTCATCGTCTATTTAGACGACATACTGGTCTTCTCATCCTCTCTGCGTGAACACATATCACACGTCCGGGAGGTCCTTGCCCGACTCAATGCCCACACACTGTATACCAAGCCTGCAAAGTGTCTTTTTCATGCCACAGAAGTGGATTTCCTGGGATTCTGCATTAGATCTGGCGGGTTATCCATGCACGCCCCCAAAATTGAAGCAGTACTTGACTGGCCTGTCCCTACTAATGTTAAACAGCTCCAATCCTTTGTCGGGTTTGCCAATTTTTATCGGCGTTTCATCCTGGGGTTCTCTTCCATAGTCGCTCCTCTAACCGCTCTCACTAGCCCAAAAACACCATTATTATGGACCTCTTCACAACAAGAAGCATTTACCGCACTAAAGACTGCCTTCACCACGGCACCCATACTGCAGCACCCTAATGAAGACCAGCCTTTGGTTGGGAGGCCGACACCTCCTCCTATGCTTTAGGCACTGTTCTATCCCAGCCTTGCCCCACCACTGGCCGCCTCCATCCAGTGGCTTTTCATTCCCGCAAATTCATCCCTACGGAATCCCACTATATCGTTACAGAAAAGGACTACTGGCAATCAGAGATGCATTCCAAGTATGCAACATCACCTTTTGGGCACCAAACACCAGGTCACGGTATATACGGACCACCGCAACCTGCAGGACCTGGCTACCTTCTGATGTGTTAACAGTCGGCAGGTACGCTGGCACCTGTGTTTTCCACCTACGACTTCGTCGTACATCACCGCCCTAGCGTTATCCATGGCAAAGCGGAGGCCCTATCCCATCTACCTGGTGGTGAATCCTTTCTGTTTTCCCTGAATCACTGTTGGTCAGGCAACACGTCATTTGTTTATGTACCCCTTCAGACCATTTACTCACTACCATCAAACAATGGGTGTCCCATAACCCTGACCAGATACAGGACTGGAATCTAGTACTTCACGATGGGTTACCATTTATGTAGGGCAGGCTTTATCTACCCACCCAAGACACTCGCATCTGTGCATTAGAATGGTCACATGATGCCCCTATTAATGGACATCCCGGTCAGAAACGTACCCTGGCATTGCTTCAATGTTGGTGCTGGTGGCCTACTATGCGCAGGGACGTTTGTGGTTATGTCAATGGTTGTTCCATTTGTGCCCAATGCAAGAATCGGAAAGGAAGACCCCTGGGTCTACTCCAACCATTGCCCCTCCCGCTCCGTCCATGGCATACTGTCTCCATGGACTTCGTAACAGATCTGCCCAAGATACAGGGTTACAATACCATATGTGTTGTCGTGAATTCCTTTACTAAAATGGCCCATTTCATTCCCTGTACCGGTGTGCTCTCTGCTCCCATTTTGGCTGAATTTTTCTTTCGTTCTGTTTTCTGTCTGTTTGATCTCCCCACTGTCCTGGTTTCCTATAGGGGTTGCCAGTTCACTTCACGTTTTTGGTGGGCCCTCACTAAACTTCCTGGCATCGATGCTCGATTCTAGTCTTCTTATCACCCGGAATCCGATGGCCAAACAGAACACGTCAATCAAACCCTCGAGCAGTACTTACGCTGTCTGTCCCTGCAGTTCCAACACTCATGGCATCGGGTATTGCACATTGCTGAATTTGCATACAATAATGCTCCTTACTCTACCACTGGTTTTTCCCCTTTTTACATTCTGTACGGACAGCATCCTCGTACCCTGCCACTCCCTGACCTCCCTATCTCGAACACACCTGCTGCCGATGCCTGCCTCAGGAATTTGTCCACCATTCATGAACAAACATTGTCTCACCTCCGTGAAGCTCAATTCTTTATGTGTCGGGCCACCGACAGACATCGAACTCTGGCCCCTTCTCGTGTTGGTGACAAAGTCTGGTTGTGGACTAGGCACCTGTACATCCCTGGTTGCAGGAAATTGCTACCTCGTTTTTTGGGCCCCTATATAGTCTCTAAGGTCATCAATCCCGTGGCATACCGCCTGTTGTACCCATCACCTGGGGAGTCCACCCTGTGTTTCATACCTCCCTTTTGAAGCCCTTTTTTCCCTCCACCCAGACTGTTTTGCCACCATTGCCTATCTTGCTGGGTTCCCCGGAAGAGTTCGAGGTCAGGGCCACACTTGGCTCTCGTCTCGTTAAGGGGCGTCTGTTTTACCTTGTGGATTGGTTGGGGTTTGGCCCTGAGGAGAGGTCCTGGGAGCCCGCTGTTAATGCCCATGCCCCGCTCTTGGTCTCCCACTTTCAGAGGGACAATCTGTCCAGCCCACAGGGTCGTGTGCCTTTGCGGGGGGTTCTGTCACGCCTTCATCATTGCACCAGCTACCCCTAGAGTTCCCTTGGCATGCCTTCTCCCCCGAACCCAGCTACCCAAGCAGCCCCCTTGACTTCCAACCTACCTTGAACCTACCTTGAAGTCCCCCGTGCGCACCCAGCGGCGGCATCTTGATGTACGGCACTTTGGTTCTCCTGTTGCAGATGGTTTACTGACGCGTCGTTTCTGTCAGCTGTGGCGTCTGTGGCCACAATCGAGACTGCGGTTTCCATGGAAACAACACGCAAGCAACAGTGCAAATCGACATAGTCGAGCGACGCAGATCCGATCACGTGATCACATAAAGCTCCGCTCACGTGATCGCAACTATACGCTCATAAGGAAGCCGGCCCCATAGTGCAGTGCTTATCAGCTGTGCTTTGCAGTGCTATGCACTTCCTTGACCTTGTTATCTCAGACCTTTTTGGAACTTTGAAACTTTGCTTATGCCCCTGGATTACTTTTGCCTCACGACCGGATTGATCGGCCCGTTACACCTGACGACCACAGACTGTTAATCGGATTGCCATTATCTTCACCCTTATCTTTGATGTTTGGTTGCCGACCTCGGACTAGTTAACTGATTGCCTACTCAGTGAACTTTGTCTATTACGGAAGTACCTCTTGCTGCCTTCTGTTCTCTTCTGTGTATTGGCAGAACTTTTGTACCTTCCTGCTGGAACACGAAGCAGAATTCCTCCACAATATCTGCATCATGCCATCACCAACCTGCAGCTGCTGGGTTTGCCTTCCTGCCATCTGATACTTTGGTATTCCTTGGCGTTTCACAGCTGCACACCGGGGTTAGAGTCCCCTCACCTCCTTCTAGGCGCCCTACAACACCCACCTAGGTAGGTGCCCATTGTCTCTTGCCTTGATCCATTGTTGCATGATAGGTTTCTTGACACCTGTTCACTATTGTCCTTTCCTTGCAGCGGCCCAGCGTCCTGTGTTCCTGCTTTCGGCTACCTGTGGCCCCAATAACCGGTCCGCAAGTTTAATATTAGTCTCTCTGACTGGTGCTTGGGGACGGAGGTTTTCATAGTCTACCTAGTTACGGTTCCTGACACCCATCACCATCCAGTGTCCATCCCCTGCACCTCATCCTGAATGCTGCTCCACCCTCTTCCTTATAATTAACTTTCAGACCTCCGTTCCCCTTTTTCTTAATCTCTTTGTCCTTATTCCATTCCCCTTCCCTTACCTCACACCCCTTCCCTTGCCCAATTGCTCATTCACAAATTCATGTTCTCTTCTTTCCATTGCTCTGGCTTAGATGTGGATGTTAGACCACCTTGAATTGCCAGCAAGCCTCTTCCAGACACAACAAGAAGCTGTGGTCTGATTCATGGTGGGAATTGTGGCTATGAGGTCTGCAGTTAGACAATGCAGTACTAAAGACAGCCAAGGCACGTGGCTTTTAATTTGCTGACAATATGCACTTTCTTGCAATGTTAGCTGCATATTTCAATTCATGAAAGCAGAGGCAACTGCAAGCGGAGTCCTGCTGGGATCTGGTGAGAGAGTGGCCTATCATATTTAGTGTGCCTGTGTGTTGGTGTGTGTTTCTTTATGTTTCAGTTTGAGCGTGGTGATGCATTTGAGTGTAAATGTGATTGTGTAATGTATATGTGGAAGGGTGTATCTTTGTTCATGTGACTATGTATCTATATATGTGAATATGTTATTGACTTGTATGTGTGTGTTGTTGTTGGTGACATAAGAGTGTTCTATTGCATTGTATTGCATGGGAATACTGTGGCAGTATTTTCGATGGACTTTCTGCTGAAAATGTGTCTTTTTTTACCTCGACCTGTAAATAGTAGGAGGTAAAAGTCAACTAGCATCTAAGATACTTCTTTTCTTAGTGGGGCACTTGAAACCTTTTGTTGACCATTTACTAATGAGGGTGAATGTGAGACACTCCAATAAGGAAAGAAGGTCTACGCAGACAGCACATTTCAATGAAGGGATACAAAACAGGAAGAAAATCCTTACAACGGACATTAGACATATTAATAGTAGTGACCTGGACACTTTTGGACACTTTTGGACATTATATTGCGACACACAAATGACGACTTGGCAGGAGAATTATGAGGGCCGCTGGGTGATTAACTTATCAATAGAACAAATACAAGAACAAATACACAGGGTCCTTAAATGGGCATTGAACTCCCGGGCGCCTGGTCTGAATGGGCTAAGCAACATGGTGCTTCAGGCAGATGCATGGGCCTGGGCATCGATGCTGTTTTTCCTCTCACGAAACATCTTGTCAACCAAGACACTCCTGAGCTCATGGAATTTAAATATGATGCCGTTTCATAAAAAAAGGGTACAGGACGACAGCAATGAGCTATCGCCCAATCGCACTGTTCGACGTGGAGAGTAAAATCTTCTCCATCTGCATACTGTAGGAAATTGAGAGGTGGATATCAGATTGGTTTTAGGAGGGGGATTGGCACTCATGCCAATGGCCTAGCCATAAACACCTTGATATAAACAAGCTGGGTGAAACGATGCCAACCCCCTGTATGTGGCCATGGTAGACATGAGTTTGACCATTTACCTTGTAGACAGAAGCATCCTATGGCAGACACACAAAAGGTGGGACGTCCTGGAAGCCCTTTTAGATATGTGAGTGCACATCCACAAAAGTACAGTAATCCAAGTCCGGTTAGATGCACAAGGTCACGGGACTCGACCAATCCCAACTGTGAGAGGTTCATGGCATGGGTGCGTATTGGCCTGTGCCTATGTAATCTAAAATCATATTTGGGAGACTATTTGGTATCAGCATCCTTCATTGCTACGGAATTAGATGACGAGACCTGCTTTTGGCTGAGCTATGCTGATGATATGTTATTGCTGGACAGAATGCAATGGAGATTACAATCCCTTCTACTGACATTTACCGAATAGATGACTTTGAACGGTCTAAGGGTAAATCCAAGAAAAACCGCTGTCATGTGCTTTGGTGGTTGTAAGAATAAACCCACAAAATTCAGCTGGAGGCTGGAAGGGAAACCGTTAACTGTGCAACTAGCAATGAAATATCTAGGGTTTATAATAGCTCGAGTCTCATCTAAATCAGAATGGTATAAGCCATACAGGAAAAAGCAATCCAGCTGAGGGCTTACATGTCCTCCATTTATAAAAGATATTGTCGATTTACTGTGCTTCCTTTGGTTAATTTCTATAAACAGAAGTTAGTGCCGGCACTCTTGTATGGCTGTGAAATAACAACCCTAGAGGATGACTATCATTTTGCCAAACTAGAGGGCTTCATATGGTGGAAGGCCCTCAACTTGCTTACTGTGTCCCCATCTCTCATGTGAGATATGAGTTGTGTCTTAGTTCCCTCTCCTGCCTTAGAAAATGGAATATGCTCAAAATACATTCAAAGCTAAGAACTGCCGATTTAAAATCATGGCATTCCCGAACATACATGCAGCTCCTAAAGTTAGATTTGTGGAATGGCAGATTGTTTCTGGAAAACTGCACACTAATTCGCAAAGAAATCGTTCTGCAAGAGATTTCCACTAGTTTCAACGCGGTATTAGTGAAGAAAAAACGATTTGAAGCTGACTGGATACTAATATGCGAAACGAGAACCTCATATAGACTACTGATGACCTCAGTCTAGATCAGAAAAGGAGAAATGTACTTCCGAAATACTTAACATTATCACCTGACGTAATATCCATGAAATCTTTCATGAGGATAAAATTGAATTTAATCCACACGTGAGATCCTGTACATTAGATGACAAGCTACTAATCCGATATGTAGATATTGTGAAATGGCAAACAAGTCCTTAAAACACATTTTCATAGACTGTTGTAATCTTCAGGATTTTAGACTAATTTTTATTGAGTATGTCTATGCAGTGAGATTTCTAAACACAACCATGTTCTGGCGACGCTTTCTTTTCGGTCAGCCTGTTGCACTATTAATTAAAGTGGTTTCCTTCGTAATTAAGCTGAAACTTATCGAAAAACTGTGATGAAATAGCATTTTAACTTAAGGATTTTTTAATTTCTGCTTCATTATTACTGAGTTTTGAATGAAACTTTGACCATACGGAGCAGTCTTTCTAAAGTGAACTGTCACGCCCCTGCCATATCCGACTGTGCGCAGTGGCTGACAGACTCTGCGGGACCAGGAAGTGGAGGGCGAGGAGAATAGGTAATTGTGTGTGTGCTTGCATGCATGTTTTTTGAATGTATGCGTTTTGGTTTGGGGTGGGGGGCTGGGAAGGAAATCCTGCTGGAGATGGTGGGAGAGGGGGCTGGGGCTTACATCCCACGGGAGAGGGTGGGGGGGAAGAACAATAGGGTGTCGGGAGTGAAACCCCACAATATACAAAAAAGGGAAACCCGCTTTTTAAAGGTTAAAGGTCTCAAGAGAAAAATACCTTTCAATGACAGTTTTCGGATCCAAATAAAATCGTTCAAAGTAAATCGGTCTTTTTCTCTTGAGACCTTTAAAAAAAGTAATTTCATATAGAACTGATCAAGACATTCACAAAGGCATAGGGGAAGCATTCTTACAGAATGCAGACATTGCTGCTGGGTGGTATGGACATGTGCTTGTGGCTTAGGCTGTTCTCCCTCTCACTCACTCCCTGTAAAGGCTCATGTGTGGGGGTCACCCAATTACATTATAACAGTGCTGAAATTAAGATGAGTGTCTCACCCCATCCACACAGAAGTCGAGCAGACTTTGCAGCACTCTGTTCCTTCAATGCCGGCGGGAATCGGAAGAATTTTGTCTCCTTCAATTCTTTTTTTATATTTTACAGCTCTGGCCCATGAAGCACCAGCCCAGCCAGCCTCGGGGGCAATAGACCCCTTATCCCATTTTCCCGCCTCTTAGAAATCATCGATCAACCACTGGATGTGAACCTTAAGGGAGAGTGCTCCTTGCTATTTGCTATGAACGGAGGTGTATCACTGTTTAAACCTCTGTTATTTTAGATCCGAGATCGAAAGTGGTTTAACTATGGTTCTGGAGTGTTCATGTGAGACTTGGGGCCTCATTACACGGTAGGCGGAGGACCAAGGTGCTATTAGCACCTTGGTCCATGCCGGTAAAATACCGGCACCGCCTTGGTGGAAAGGGGAATTACCGCCCTATTCCAAGGTTGCCAGGGCGGTAATTCCCCCTTACCCCACTGCCCTTCCCCATTCCCATTTTTGCCCCATAGGGCTCTATGGGAATGGGGAAGGCGCTAATTACGGTGCCGCAAATTGCGGTACCGTAATTAGCACCCTGGTCCCTTTGCAGGTTGGTTTTTAACGCCTGCTAAACAGCAGTCATTAAAGTACCTACCCGCAAAGGGACCTTGTAGTAAGGCGGTAAGGGTTTACCGGTACCGGTGCCCTTACCGGTACCGGTGAACCCCTACCGCCATCCGTGCAATGAGGCCCTTAGTCTTAGAAAACCTGCACAAAAGCAAACTCTGTGAATCGCTGGGCATGATTCGTTTTTGTTTTGAATGAGACTGTTCTTAAGAGCATGCCCTGTGAGTGGCTGAAGTGCTTCAAGGTCAGTGACTATATCAAGTTAGTGTAGGCCCCCATAGTGTTGCTTTGCAATTTGATGTTTCAGGCTGCTGAGCTGTGCTGTTTTCCACCTGTGATGACGCATTGGTTCCTCTCTGTTGAAGACTCCTGTTATTCGCCTGATTTTGCTTTTTGCTAATGCCTGATACAGAATTTCTCTGCAGTGACTCCTCCTGAACTTTGTGTTTGGTGTATTATCTCAGGACCGTTCAGGGGCTTGTAAATCCTGGAAACACATCCAGTACTCTTCAATGACGTATTTAGGGGTTGGTGTTGGATGTCTCTATGCCGCTGCACTAGAATGGTTAGAGATCTCACTGGGGTAACATTACAGGCTCGTTGCTGTCTTTTTCACCAGTATGTACTTCATGCTATGCAGCATTTTAGAAATCGTGCTTTCCGAATATGTCCTATGATTATAAGGTTTAATGTAATCAGAAATGACCACCTATAAATTCCTCAGAAAAAACATGAGTTTAAAATACGTTACTTGCACTGCTTGAAAAACGTGCTGTCCCTTAAGTCAAAGGGAAAGTTATAATGAGTGCAGTCGCCTCAAAATACCACATGCCATAGGAGTAGTTAATTGATTGGGGATACTGAAACAATGAAATTGAACCCTCCTAATGCGTGGAACATTGCAAGGGGAATTAGGAGGGACCTGGGTGTCCATGGTGCCGAGTCCTAATGCACTCAGTGTGTTTCCTACCCAAGGCAATGAAGATACTTCGATCACTTCATAAAACAGCAAGCTTACCTAGTGAGTACTTGTAAATATAGTCTCATAACACATACTAGAGATGTTTTTTTTTGTGCATACACAGAGTGAGTAGAGGAGAATACGAAAAAACACTAAGCTTCAAGTGAACTCTTTTTGTCAGTACAACCAAAGGAGGAACTGCTCTCTTTTATCTCCAAATTATGCCTATTCCAAGTTCAAGTTTTCCATCTGCTTTACTTCACTAAGGAGTGCACACCATCTAAATACCACTTCCAAGAATTCTTATTAAGACGTTTCATGTTGCACTGCATAATATATGTGTTAGCAATGTTCATTTGCAGACCTTTGTCAAGCGAGTATTTCCAAACAATGTCAAAGCTTCCCCGAAGACTGGGCTGAAGACCCACCTGAGTTCTATCCAACACAGTCAGGTCATCAGCAAAACCAGTCATACTTGATTAAATTGTCCTGACCTAATTGGAAAGTTAAGAACCAATTCCAGAGACGTACCAATGTCTGCTAGGTGAAGATTGAATATAAAGGGGGGGCCAACAGAGCGCCCTCCTTCAGGCCTAGGGAGGTAAGAAAAGAAAGGAACAGTGATCTGCCAGCATTCAATTGTATCTGCATTTGTTGGTATGAAACAGAATTAAAATTTTCAACAGGTCATGTGGCACTCGGCAGTTGGCTAATTCTTGCCAATATTAATCTGTCTTGATGTACTGCATCAAAAGTAAAATTAAAATCAAGGAAGACAACGAAGGCGGGATCATTTTTGTCTGCCCGTACATGGAACGTTAACCAGATTATTGTATAATTTTTTTTTTAAACCTGTCCGTTGTGATGGAACAGTGTTATTTATTTGTGACCAAGATTGCAGCTGGTTTAATAATGGAAAACAGAATACCTTACCAGTTGTGTCTTAAAGAGCAATAGGTTGAAGTGATGCTTGAGCAAAATTCTCAGATGCAGATATTGGAAAGTGCCTTCTTCTCCACCCATCACCTGTACCCCTCTACCCACCTTGCATAGATGTGTAGTCAGTTGACACTATGATGGAACATTTCCAACTGAAAGATCTCACACAGCTGCTCCATTTACCTAAACATCTGTGCCTGCTTCCAGGACAGTTAAAGGTAATAACACAATAAATCACCCTTTCAAAGATCAATTTATATCCATAATGTCCTCTAGGTTGATGTGAAAAGAGGTTTTCTTTTGTGGACATTTATATCAAAGACTCTCTATACAAAAGTGACCGTATTACACTTCTTTTTTTAGTGATTCTTGAAGTATTTTTTACTTTTTTATTAAGTGTGTATGGTTACATAATAAACCTTTACACTGTCACTACTATACAAATGTTAAAATACCAATCCACCATACTAAAACAATACAATACAAAATATAAAACATAATAAAAAGATAGCACATGTACATTTAAATAACTGTGATCAAGACTACTAGTGCTAAACAGAAATCAACACTCAATAAATGATAATTCTTTACCCATTTGTTGTCACAATGAATGTATTTCAATGTATTTACTTAAAACCATGTTATCATATAGAGATTTACATTTATTACATATAGTTCAATAGGCACCCAATATTAGCTTTCGGAATACATGTGTTTTCCCCAATTCATACACATATGTCCCCTACTGTACAATTCACCTTTACTTCACTCTCACACCCTCAAACATTCCTCCAGGGCTACTAACATCATCAATCTACCATTACTAAACACACAAATCTAATCAATATATATATACATCTCTTTTGACTGTCTCTCGACATGTGTTTCAGCCGGTTCTCATTAGCTGACTGTTAAAGCTAACTACTGCTCCGGCCTTCTTCAGGACGGCAATGGAAATTGATCTACCACTCCAGCTTTAATTGTGTATTCAAGGGTGTCTATAATCAAAACAAACAAGCGCGTCTGAGTTTTTAACTCTGTTTGCACTCTACTATTTCAAATTGACTATTTCAAATAACACAATTCTATCATGAATTAATATTTTCTCAGAAGTGCGTACCTGTGACTTAGTGGCACATGATGTTTATGCTTCTTCTCTGCCAAGACCTTTTGTGGGCTGGTCTTTCTCTATGTACTCTATGCATCCAGAAGTGTGTTTGAATTGTGCTGTTTGTTGTGCCAGAGTCCCTGCAAGCCAGCAACTTCATGCTTGGACTTTTACTTAAACACAGTGTTTATATCACAAGATATGCCCACCCGTGGGAGGCATTACAAAATTGCCACCACGCGCATCCAAAAGTGCATTCGAAGTGTGCTGTTTGCTGTGCCAGAATCCCTGCAACCCAGCCACTTCATGCTTGGACTTTTACCTTAACACAGCGTTTATATCACAAGACAAGCCCACCAGTAGAAGGCACTACAAAAATCGCCACCAAGCGCATAGAGAAGTGTGCTCGAAGTGTGCTGTTCGCTGTTCCAGAATCCCTTAAACCCAGCCACTTCATGCTTGCACTTTTACTTCAACACAGGTCTGATGGTATTTGACTTGCTGTGATATTATACAGTATTTGTTAACATTAGGTAATATATATTATCTCTCCTTTGTGCCCTTTTTAGTGTTTATATCACAAGACATGCCCACCAGTGGGAGTCACTACGAAAATCGCCACCACACGCATCCAGCATGCACGCATCCAGAAGTGCGCTTGAAGTGTGCTGTTCACTGTGCCAAAATCCCTTCAACCCAGCCACTTCATGCTTGGACTTTTACTTTAACACAGGTCTGATGGTATTTGACTTGCTGTGATATTATACAGTATTTGTTAGCATTAGGTAACATATATTATCTCTCCTTTGTGCTTTTTTTTGTGAATATCACAAGACATGCCCATCAGTAGGAGGCACTACAAAAATCGCCACCACGCACATCCAGCACGCGCGCATCCAGAAGTTTACTCAAAGTGTTCTGTTCGCTGTTCGTTGGCTCGGGAAAGCGACAGCTACACTTCGTTACGCGATTAGGGAGACCCCCCACTTGTAGTTATTGTATTGCACCACTGTGTTTTATTGTTTATAACTCATCCCCCTGGTGTTAACACAAGCTCATGTTTCAAATCAGCAATTTTGTATTTTCGCCTTCTTACGTGGCCATCTGAAAACCGAAACCAAAACTAAAATTGCCACTGCCATTGCTTTAGTCCAGCCACAGTTTGCAGTTTGTGTGCTCGATTTATCAGGCTGTCCTTGATAGGCAACCCCTGGTTGGCTGAGGTGCTCTGTTTCATAGAGGAACCTGGACTCTGTGAATTTTGCAGCAACAACAACAGTGAGTGAAAGAAAATAATTTCAAAAAGTACTTTCCACCCACTTCCCTGTTGTGGGGGTAGCTTAGTAGTGAGGAAAATACATATTCTGTTTCAATATCCCCGCTAACCTTAACTATGTACTCTATCCTGTGAATGCAAGAATACAGGGGCAAGACTATCAATGCCTGTACTCCACAGGTCTTTGTTGTAATCCTAATTTCTCATAAGCTTATTACTAGCCCCGTCCTTACCTTTAACTGTTCAACCAGTCTATGCCTCTTCCAGGAGACATATAGCTTTTCTTTTCCTGTTCTTCGGGGACCCCTTGTCTCTGATAGCCACTGAGTGTATTTAACAACTAAATAAATTTCACGAGTAATGCAAGGAAAGGTTTCTTGTTATGCTGTATTAGAGGTGCCCTCTTTCTAATGCTGTTTTTGACTACTCCTCTCAAGCTTTTCGTAGTTTTGAGATCTGTCTGCTGCAGCCTCATTTTCTTTGTGCTGCATTTGGTGCATCTGCAATACATAAACATACAGGGCCCGATTCATGGAATCAGGGGCAAAAATGGCACAAGTGCTGCGCGCCGAGAAATAACCTGCGCGAGCCAAGCGCAGAAAAATATTTGCGTGGCATGCTTATTCATGGATTTCAAGAGGCATTAGTAGCCATTGTGCAAGTAACAACAAACTGCATGAGGAACACCTCAAAATCCCCCCCCCCCATATGCCCCCACACACAGTTTTGTATGAAACTGTGACCATACGGAGCAGTCTTTCTATAGCAAACTGTCACACCCCTGCCACACACGGGTGTGCGCATCGGCTGATAAGTTCTGCGGGACCAGGATGTGGAGGGTGAGGAGAACGGGTAAGTGTGTGTGTGTGCACATGTGTTTTGGATGAATATGTTTTGGTTTAGGGGTGGGGGCTGGTTTTGGAAATCCCATGGGAGGGGGTGGGGCGGGGCAAAACTCCCAATATTTAAAAAAAGGGAAAACCGCATTTTAAAGTTCTCAAGAGAAAAAGGCCTTTACAATGACGATTTTCCGATCAAAAGCCAATCAGTCAAAGTAAATCGGTCTTTTTCTCTTGAGACCTTTAAAAAAAGTAATTTCACATAGAACCGAACAAGAAATTCACAAAAGCATAGGGGAAGCATTCTTACAGAATAAAACTGTGGACAAAGGGCCTCATTCCGAGGTCGGTAGTAACTTGCTACCGGAGGGTTGCGGCTGACCTCGCAACACCATTCCCGCCACCTGATATCCCGGTGCCTGATATCTCAGTGCCACTGGGACATTATAAGTCGTGGCGGCCCAGGATGTTAGGCGGCGGGAACTGTAAGTCCCAATTCCCGTGGAGTCCTACAGGACTCCACGGGAATAGGGACACGGAAGCACCGGCACCGTTGCTAACAGTGCCGGTGCTTCCATGAGAAACATGCCTGCAGGGACCAGTACTCCCAGCAGGTCAGACCTGCCGAGAGATCCAGCCCCTGCAGGCATTCTCGTAGTCTGGCAGTCCGAAAGGTGCCAGTACGTTGCTACTGGTACCCTTATTTCCGGATTGCCAGACTTGGAATGAAGCTAAAAACTCGAATAAGGTATTGACCCTTACTTCCTTGGTAAGTAGGGGTCATGATAAGCTGTTCAGGATTGTAACAGACCAATAGTGTATTAGCCACAGAGGTGCCAAGTTTAGTACCCAGGGTCATAGAATCACTCATGTGCATGCATACATTCCGGCTGGGTGGTATGGACATGTGCTTGTGGCCTCGGCTGTTCTCCCTCTCACTCACTCCCTGTAAAGGCTCATATGTGGGGGTCACCCAATCACATTATAATAGTGCTGAAATTAAAGGAATAGTTCACTCTAAAATGCTATGGTCCCAAAAGATGGGCAATAATCAAAAACATACATTAAACATCTTTTTAAATAAAGTTCCCATGTAAACGTTTGCGCAAACCAGGCTCAAAGCGTTTACATGGGAGCATCCATTTTGTCATTTCAGGCACCACCTTTGTTCATGTTAAGCTCTGCACTGGCAGCACTAAACAAGCAGCAAAAGCCCCCTACTGTGAGCTTTTGCTTGCAGCCAGAGCAGAGCTGAACATGGAGGAGTCTGCCTCCACTTTCATTTTACGTTTTCAGTGCTCCTCAACCCCAGGGAAGCACAGAAATGTAAAATGAAAGGCAGAGCAATTATGAATACTTCGTCGGATGCTGGCGAAATATTCATAATATCCTAGATTTGCCTACGTAAATACGTTGTTTTTGTGATTGCCATGGTTAGAAAACCACGGAAATCATAAATACAACAAAGTTGTATTTATGATTGCGGTGACTTCAGCTTTGAGTCTCCTGGGCTCCCCCGACACGGGGGACCCCAGGAGACTCAAAGCAAAGGTCACCGCAGTGAGAAATGCAACGTTGTTGTATTTGTAAATGCTGTGGTTTTCTTTCTACGTTTCCTGGGCACCTCCGTCTTGGAAGAGCCCGAGAAACATAGAAAGAAAAACGCAGCATTTACAAATACAACAACATTGTATTTATGTTTGTGGTTGCTTCAGCTTTGAGTCTCCTGGGTTCCCCTGAACCAGGGAAGCCCAGGAGACTCAAAGCAAAAGCCAGCGCTGTCAGAAATACAACATTGTTGTATTTGTAAATGCCATGGTTTTCTTTCTACGTTTCCTGGGCTCCTGCAGCTCAGAGGAGCCCAGGAAACATAGAAAGAAAACTGCAGCATTTATGTTTGCAGTGGCATCAGCTTTGAGTCTCCCGGGCTCCTTGGGGGAGCCCGGGAGACTCAAAGCTGATGCCATCGCAAACATAAATACGATGTTATAAATGCTGCGGTTTTATTTCTAAGTTAGAAAATGTTTTTCTGTTTTGAATGGTTTATGTGACCAAGAGGTCCTCTTTTTTAAAATTGGTTTTGTATTAAATAAATTGCATTATATTTTTGCTACACCTGACTGTTTCATCTTTTACATATGCTGATTTAGATGTTGTGAAAATCTTGCCTGGGTTCATGTCAAGTCTACAACGTAGAGTGCTACTTTAAAGGGTTGCTTGTTGTGGAAACCCCCTTTTTTCTGTCTGCCCATGTTATATGGTCCTCTCCCAACAAGCCCCCTACACAAAAAAGAGGACACCAAAAAATGATGCTCGCTGAGTATTTAATGTTATAGGACAACCCATATGGTTGGTTGAGCATTTTTTCCAATTAGGAAATATGGAAAGTGTAAATATTGTGTAATTTACAGAAGATATTTACAAAAAATGCCTCTATATGCCCTCGATTTTGGGTACCCCAGTCGCTGGACCTACCCCTCCTGCACCAGATACTAATAATGACCTTGAACTCCTTACACAAAAAAACTAAAAAAACTAATTTGCACCCAATCCCATGTGCAATTTATGATGGAGTACCTAAAGGCCGGGGTGATACCCGTAGGGCTCCAGATTAAGAATATTCCTAGAGTCTTCTTGGAAAACCCGAAATTTATGAAATGGTTCAGCGGAGGGGGAAATAAATGTTCCCGCGACTGGGTCATTCTCATAATCGAGACCACAGAGGAAGAAGCCAAAAAACAACAAGAGGAATTATACTTACTGGAGAAAGAAATTGAAGATGACTCAGTAATCCCAGACATCAAATCTCCTTTGCAGAAAATGAATAAGGAAATGGTTAAATTCTAAACTTTTACATTGGACAAAAGAATTTGGAAATTGAAAAAAGATATTGCAAATTACAAAGAGGAAACCACATATCCATATCTAATCCCTTGTTTCTTTCAACAATATAACAATAACCAGACAAACTGGAAAGCACAATCGTACACCAGACCTCAAAACAATAAAAATCTTGTCACCTTTTCCAATTCCTCCAACAGCAGTTATTCTGATACTACCTCCAATGGCCCTAGTACTAGTGGGACTGGCCCACCCCAAAGGGACAGTTTTTTCAGAGACGGGGCAAACAGGGCAAAACTCGACAATGGGGCAATCATGCCATGCGCACCCGACAGTGGATTCCACCTCAGAATTGGTGAACTCAATTTTCAATCTGAGCATATATGTGCTGTCCCCAGCTGAAAAATCAGTTCTTACAAAAGGTCTTTCTTTTGTTCCGGTCTGTAGAGCAGATTTGTTCCAGACGGAAATTGAAATGCAGAATTTCTTTAGAATAATCAGACTCAAAGGGCCTCATTCCGAGGTTGGTGCTAGTCATGGCGCTAATAGCACCATGACTAGCACCATTACCGGTACCGTGTCCACCCTGGTTCAATGGGGACTTGCCGGTCTAGTCCGACCTTTGCGGGACCAGTAAGTCCCCATTGAAAATGTCAATCCCCATTCCCATTTTAGCCCCCGTAGGGCTCAATGGGAATGGGGAGGGTGCTAATAACGGTACCGTAAATTACGGTCCCGTTATTAGCTCTGAAGTCCCTTTGCGGGTCCTGTCCTTAACGCCTGCTAAAACCAGCCGTTAATAAGGACCCGCAAAGGAACCTCGGAATAGGGCACAAAGGGATTACCGGCACCGGTGTCATTAGCGGTGCCCGGTTCCCCTTTGCGCCCGGGTCGTAATGACCCCCAAATACTGATTCCATGATAAAGATCCCCCAAAAAAGCTGATGACAACCTATCTGGCAAAAAACCATCTTCCAATTTTACACCTATACAATCGATGGTTTCGCCAGAGATTCTGGCCTCCGAAAATAAAGTCTTGAGAGAAATTAAGATCTTATGTGCTAAGAAAAATACACAAAAAGATAATCTATCCAAACCAGAACGCCTAGCCCTAAAAAAAACTTTAAGAAAATCCTCTGTTTGTCATCAAGCCGGCCGACAAAGGTGGGGGGATTTTCTTGTGGTATTCCAATCTATATAAAGCAGAGGTGGAGAAACAACTCTGACATCTCGGTGTATAAACAAATTCCTGTTGACCCGACCACAAAAATCATGGAAGAAATTATTAGTCTGATAACACATGCTATGCAAGAAGGGTGGATTAATGAGGACGAAAACATGTTTTTGATCAATAAACATCCTGTCACGCCAGCATTTTACTGCTTGCCAAAGATACATAAAAACCAAACTACTCCCCCTGGACGCCCGATTGTGTCTGCCATCGAGTCGTTATTAGAGCCATTGCCAGTATACGCAGACGTGTTTCTCAGACCTTTTGTGAGCCAAATGAAGTTGTTCATTAAAGACTTAACCACAATGATTAAAATTCTAGACACGTTAGTTGTGGATACACAAGATATTTTGGTCACTCTTGATGT
Source organism: Ambystoma mexicanum (assembly GCF_040938575.1). NCBI lineage: Eukaryota > Metazoa > Chordata > Amphibia > Caudata > Ambystomatidae > Ambystoma > Ambystoma mexicanum. The sequence goes on from NC_090922.1 coordinate 908,766,505, forward strand.
GATATCATTGTATACCAACATACCGCAAACTGAATGTGTCACAGTAATGCTCCAAATCCTAAAGAAACAAGAAGATAAACGTCCACCATCAGCCTTTATTGCTGAGTGCATTCACCTGGCACTGACAAAAAACTTTTTTTATATATAACAGGTTCTTCCAACAGCTACATGGCACAAGTATGGGCGCTACTTTTGCTCCCGACTTGGCCAATCTTTACATGGACCATTTTGAAAATAATCATGTATATGCTAACAACAACCCATTCATAAAAAACATTTGAGCATGGTATTGTTATATTGACGATACCTATATGATCTGGCGTGGAAGTAGAGAAGAACTCAGTACCTTTGGCACCTGGCTTGATGCATGTGAAGTTTCTATCAAATTCACCATTGATGCAAATAAAGACAAAATTGCCTTTTTGGATCTCACAATTTACCGAATGTCCAACAACAAGATTGGGAGTAGCCTCTTTAAAAAGCCCACTCAAAAAAACACTCTTTTACAGTTCAAACGTTTCCATCCTCAAGCTCTAAAAGAGAATTTACCCTTTGGACAATTCCTCCGCATTAGGTGGAATTGTACAGACAAAGCAGACTTTAAGAAATACAGTGAGGCATTAAAACTGAATTTGAAAATCAGAGGGTATCCATCCCATATCATAAGGAGATTCTATAAAAGGGCTGCGAATATCCCCAGGACAGAATGCCTTTTGAAACAATCCAGAACCACTTTGGATAAGATCACATGCTTATCGTCCTTCACCCCCATAAGCAACGATCATAGAAAAACCATCTTAAAAAACTGGAAGCTGATCAATACAGAAGACTTTAAAATCCTTCCTCCGCATTTTGCATTTAAACATCTACATAATCTGAATAACAAATTGGTACACATGTGCCCATAACAAAAGCCTGAAGAGCCCAGACAGCTCACACTGTGGCACCTTCCGCCTGTCACAGGGCATTTGAAATGTGGCAACTGCTCGATGTGCCCTATCACCCAAAATCTGAGGTCCATTATTTTAAAAGGAAAAAATTGGCAGTTAAAATCGTTCACCAATTGTGCCACTAAGTGGGCCATTTATTGTATCAGGTGTCCGTGTGGCCTCTTGTACATAGGCAAAACTAAAAGACCAACCCGAATAAGAATCGGAGAACATAGATCATGTATAAAAAATGCCACTGCAGACAAACCTCTGGTAGAACACTACAAAAAAGCTCATCACACCCATGATGATATTTTTTGGTGTATTCTACAAACTTTGAATCCACATCCACGTGGGGGCGATAGAGATCTCAGGCTCCGCAAGTTAGAACAAAGGTGGATTTATAATTTGGTCTCTGTAAAACGTGGATTAAATTTATATATCGAATGGAATCTATTTGTGCGCAAATAAAATGGTTTTCCCATCTTCTCAAATAAAAAAATTCCATGATTCAGGTCCAACTAGAGTGTTAATATGTGAGGCTCCAGAGGTAGTTCCAGCCCCTTGGGTTGGCTGGGTTATATCACATTTGTGGTTCACCTAAAGATGTTTACATTCCTTTCTACAAGTTAGGCGAGTTAATGGACTACTTACAAAGATGCACTCTCATGCCAACAGACACGGTGCTTGTATGAGAAAATCTGGCAAAAACGCTGTATTTCTAGAGAAATTGTCATTAGATACATTTCTCATTAATGGGCCAAGCTGACCAATACTCATCATATACAACATGGCTGCTAAAAACTCTTTGCTTTGAGATCTATAAGCCGGCATACATCCTCTTTTCCAAGATGGCGCCACGTTCTATGGAGAAAACTTCCTCCATTGTGATGCAGGAGCCTCATTGGCTGACTATACACGATGTAGCCGTCGGTTCGGCTATATCATGTGACTGGGACACAAACGCGTGAAATCTTTAATACGGATGCAACTAAACTGACGCTAGCGGTTCCGGGACTGTTAAACAGCTTGCCCAAGTAAGTACAATTGTCCTCGTGGGGACGCCTAGTGATGGCGGTTTTTCCCACATGGCGCCATAATTTCTAAAAGTGCCCCCCGCCCCCCATGTTTTGTGCACAGCACGGGATGTGACATGGGTGCATAAGTACCAATGAACAGACATTTTCCCCCTTTAGGACCCAGAGTGCAACGCACGTCTCAGATAGCAGTTAGGCGGTTTAAAAATTAAACAAACAAACAAAAATAGAACGTAACCTGTTTCCTCTGCAGATTTGACCTATGCAGCTCTGAAAATAACAAACTTTGGCATCTCGTAAACAACGCGACAAGCCTGTTACACCATCCGAAGCCCACAGGTATTTTCCTGTTTGATGGAGTTGGGATAAAGTGACATGCAGCCACAGCCCTAAAAAATAAAAAACGTAGGGTTCCCCTTTCCTTCTTCCCTCCCCCCTTTTTTGTCCTCACCCCCCTCTTTCCTTTCCTTTCCTTCTCCCCTCCTCGTTGATGAATAGAAATTAGGGTGATATTTTTTGATACACAGCAGTTTAAGAAAGAAATGTCGTAATGAATAACAAACATGTGGAACTAGCGCATTAAAAATAAGAGTAAACCACAAAGTTTCAAATGAAACGTGTATAGGCATACCGTAGACAAAATAGAAAAAAAAGGTCTTAGACATAACGTCCTACACCCTAATTGGGGGTTTTTGTCCTGAAGAAAGGCTTACACGTGTGACCAAACTGTTGTTGAAAAAGTGTCAAAGGCCAACGTGTGTTCAATAAGAAGGCTGGAAACAGATATATCCTGTCGATATAATAAATTGGGGACTTGTTCAAGACGTATATAAAAAAAACTGTTCTGAAATAAGTCACCTATAGGCTACTAACACCACTGTTTCTTATGTTTAGGTGGACACATTTCTTTATGTTTTTCTGTTTTGAATGGTGTATGTGACCAAGAGGACCTCTTTTTTAAAATTGGTTTTGTATTAAATAAATTGCATTACATTTTTGCTACACCTGACCTACACCTGATCTTTTACATATGCTGATTTAGATGTTGTGAAAATCTTGCCTGGGTTCATGTCAAGTCTACAACGTAGAGTGCTACTTTAAAGGGTTGCTTGTTGTGGAAACCCCTTTTTTTTTCTTCTCCATAAACCCTCCTTCTGTGGTAGGGCCAATGAAGCATAGACAGATTTTAGAGTTTGATTCACAGAGAAGCACATGGTAATGGAACAGTATGACACTGTGAAAAACCTTTAAAGGGCCATTCATGGTGAAACGTTTAAAAAATGCATTTTTATCCATGTTGGAACGATATCAATGCAAGTAGAATAGCCTCAGTTCATACTGCTGTCCCGCATACAAGAGTCAGAACAGACACTTCCATGCACTGGGTATCGCGTTGTGCATGTTGGAAAAGGACACACGGGAATGCTGTGCTTTTCATGGTTTGAATTGCTCATTCTGATTGTGAATGAGGTTGTACTATTTAAATGTGTGAAGAAACCTTTTCAAGCCTCTTAATATGTGCATTTATGAACAGGGAAAGGGAAGCGCCTGTGAATGTGCCCACCTGTGATGCAGCCATTCGCATGCCCGAAGGGCTAGCCCATCCCTCAGCATGCATGAAAAAAGCTTTTTGAATCAGTCCCACCGTCTCTATATCTATTTTGTTTATTCCACACATACCGGAAATGTTGTATCGTTGCCTAGCCCAGCACAACCCAGGTCAGGCGTTTTTTTTTTTTAATTCATGAATTCACCTTGAAAGCACCGTCGAAAGCCTGCACATCTAGTCTTGATTGTCGGGCAGAAATATGTAGAAAAATCGGACCCCATTTGTTTCCCAAACTTAAATTGGTAAACAACTGACAGCCAAGGAGTTTGCTCAGACCGTCTTTTTTTCCTCACTAACCGGAGGTTAAAGTGCAATTTTGTTAAGTCCTACTACTAGTTAAAGTGCACGCTTTTACTTTAAAGGATCCTGAAGAGCGTCCTGGATGTATTTTCTTTCTCCCTTCCTAATTCAAATGTGGCTTCTACTCAGTGTGGTTGAGGAGAAGGCAGTGAGGTGTACAGTTACTGGCTGTTTACGTATTTGCCCAGTCGTGTGCTCGTAATTGCCCTTATTCATCTTCGAGTATTGTCCATTCATTACCCACGTCACTGTCAGGCTGACACACGTGCACATAGTGTCTGGGGTTTTGTGGCCCACAGCTTAACAACCGTGCAATTACGTTTGAAAGACACTTCTTCTGTGACCAGCAGCACCTTCCTTAGGCATGGACGTGTAGTCAGGTGGCGCTGTGATGGAACATTTCCAACTGCAAGATCTCACACAGCTGCTCCATTTACCTAAAAATCTGTGCCCGCTTCCAGGACAGTTAAAGGTAATAACACAATAAATCTCCCTTTCAAAGATCAGTTTACAGCCATAATGTCTACTAGGTTAATGTGAAAAAAAGTTTGCTGTTATGGACGTTTATGTCAAAGACTGTCTATACGCAAGTGACCGCATTACACAACTTCTTTTTTGAGTGATTCTTAAAGTTTTTTATTAAGTGTATATGGTTACATAATAAACCTTCACACAGTCACTTCTATACAAATGTAAAAAGAACAATCCACCGTATTAAAACAATACAATACAAAATAGAAAACATAATAAAAAAGATAGCACATGTACATTTAACTTGCTGTCAGTGCCTCCACATCATTTTATTTGCATCATTCATATGATCCTGGTGGTACGACATCTATAATCAAATTATCAATGAACTCAAAGCTTAATATAACCTGTTTCCACACTAAATATTCAGCATTAGTGATAACTCTTGACTGCGGCAATCATAATCATGGCTCAAAATTGATCCGTGGTTACATGTCCTGATGGGTGAACATATTGTGAATAATGAAACCTACACACATGATTTAATGGAGGGCTCTGCGTGAGAAGATGCATCAAAGCTCCATCAGACCTACCACCCACTCTACAAGTTCTTTCTGTTATTGGAATGTGTTGGCACGCACCAATCACCATTTTAGCCGGATGTAGGTTAGCACGTAAATAACTTATGAAACGACAGAGACCCTGATCAATTGTATATTTTAAATACTCCACCGGCTCCTTATATGGGAATGCCTGTTTCGTAGATTCTTTTAGCAGAGTTTTCCCATGCAGATCATTAACGGCTTTGCTGTATCCCAACAGTTTGCTTTGTCTGTTAGGGCTCCTCTCACTATGTCCAGATTAATTGGATAGTCGGGACCAGTCCAACTAATCTCATTGTGGATTAATTTGTAGATGTCAGTCAAAGTTTTCTGAGACTTTGTAGTTTTATAACAACTACTCTCTTACTCCTAGTACCAGCTAAGTATAGTGCTCCCATCATCTTTCAATAATTTAAGGTAGAGCACGGACTTTTTGATGTTAACCTGGGTCAGAAGAGATGCTATGTCCAGTTCGTAACGCAGGTCTTCTACAGGTTCAGATTGAGGGAGCAATATGTTGCCATGCCACAGCTTCCCTTCCAGCGCGCCCAAGCAACTTAGCTGCTTCTCAGAATATGTCTCAAGTGCATACAAGATTGTTGGAACAGTTGTTCCTTTAGACACGGTAAGCACACCATTAACGGAGCAACCTCCTTTTGTCTGTGCAAACCTTTTGACTGCCCCAAAAGTGGCAAGAGATTTTAGTGAGGTGTGCCATTTTAGTGGTTTGGGTGTAGGGTTTGCAGACAAATAGTCGCCCAAATATACATAAGATTTTGTCTCTTCATTTTGTTGCTGACCTTAATACCACTTAAATCTATGCAGACTACTTTTCACCCCATTGGCATAATCTTTGTCTTAATGATGTTAATGTTCTGGTTATTCTCTAAGAAATATCCATAAGGAGTAATGCAGCCCTATTGGGGTTCTATCCAGTATTGCAAGGTCGTCAGCATAGGCCAACCACAATATCAGGGTTATTATGAGTCTTGGAGGGTAGTTACTACTGTTAACTAACCATATAAAGATTAAATAATATGGACAACAGAACGCTCCCCTGTTTTAGCCCATCCGCTGTTAACATGGGGTGCAAATGTTTCCCCACTCCATCTAACCTTAGCATAACTGCTGTTTCATTATCGAATTGTTTTATGAGGTGCAGAAGAGGGGTGCCTATTTCCCATTTCACTAGTTTGGTCCAAGGTCTATATTGTTGAACATGGTGAAACGCATTTGAGTAATCTACAAAAGCCTTAAAGTGTAAAATGTCGAGTGTTGTAAAACACACGTTTTTTCAGGTGAGCATTATTTTGCATTGGGGCCTTCCAGCTGTCGATTCACGAAGGACGTGGGAAATAAAGCTGCAATGACATTCTTTTGACTTTGCATGTTTCTATAGGGTAGTCAGTTAGCGGGGTTTCTTATATATCAACTTCTTATGCCCAGCAACTTATTTTCTATCGATTTCTATCGATTATGTGTCGCATTTCTGAGAGAATCGGAGAATAAAACCCCAAACTCCGCTAATAACAATTTGACTGTCTCTCAAAAATGACTGCCCCACAAATTAGTTTATAACTTGCTCCTTTTAATTTTTACTTTTGAAATTCCACTTCTATGGATAAGCCCATCATGATAACACGTGTTTCGGCATGTCGTGCCTTTGCCAAATCTGGGCATTACTTTTGAAAAAAATGTGCAATAATATTTTGAAACAACATCTATTTGTACATTCAAATCATAACAGAGATGAAGGAGTGGTGAAGGAAGGATATTTAAGGGTTTGGTACAAAGTAATAAACACAACAAACAGAAAGAAAACAAAACAGCTTGAGAGTTCAGCAATCATAAATAAAGTTCCATAATGCACAGTAAGATGCCTTCTGACTAACAGCCCCCTTGAGCATTAAGTGATAAAGACATGTATTACAGTTTTATGTGTCTCCAACTCTTTTGGTCTCTCTTTTTAACCGTATCCACATCTATACCATGTTACTCTACATCCTATTCATCAGTTCATATTACAGCTTGTATCACGTTCCATCCACTTGAACACTATCCCCTGTTCCCTTTAAAATGTATTCTTAAATGCTGTCATATCCATATACTTAATGCTTGATACTCAGGAGCCGATTCATGGAACAAATGTGCGCAGAAAATCGCAGCGCAAGCTGGCGCAAGGGTGAAAAGGCAAGCCCACGCTCATGCCTGCGATTCAAGGAAGGGCCTGCACGTGTTTATCCCAGGATGTGCGCCAAACCCGTGCGTGGTGCACACGGGCGCACACGTCCTTGCAACATCCCAAACGCTGTGTGTGACGCGCACAGGGAAAGCGCACAACGTCGGCGCACACACCAAAAAGGGGGCGGGACATGGAGCGTAACATGCGGAATGGGGAACAACGCGTGAAAAAGAAGGCGTAACTGGGGAAGTACTGCAGGGAAATACACGGAACGCCACACACACACGAACAACACAAATTCATGGAATCGTATACGGGAAACCCGCGCACGCCAAAAGACACGCATAGGTGTCAACACGTCTGCCACACAGAGGCAGGCGGAAGCGTCCCCGCACACAGTATAAAAGTGCGCGCAAACAACAAACACGTATATCCAGCTACGATGAATGCCCCATTTGTCGCAGCACTGATCCTGGGACACCGCAGGAGGAGAAAAATAGCCAGGGCCCGCATTTTATTCCCCAGAGTAGCCTTTTTGGGATGCCTGAATGACCAGGTCTATGGCAGGTATAGGTTTCCACCTCGTATCATCCTAGACCTGGTCAGGGAGTGGGAAGATTACCTTACATCACCCACCCTGTGCTCACAAGCATTGAGCCCCTTGGAGAAGGTGCTCAATGTCCTGCATTTTTTGGCCACTGGGTCATTTCAGCGGACAACTGCCATAGTGGGGGGGGTCTCACAGGCCACGCAGTCACGCTGCCTACACCAGGTGTTGGCAATCATCAATGCGCGCCCCTCAGTCCACAGGCACATATACATGCCAGAACACCCGCAGAAAGGCAGGCCGTGGTCCAGGACTTTTACAGGGTGGCACACTTCCCCAAAGTGCTCGGTGCCATAGATTGCACCCATGTGGCCCTACGTCCAAACTACCCTGGCTCTACCCATGACACTTTCATATACAGAATGTCCGCCCTGAGCCGGGCCCAGGAAGCTGGGCAGCATGGCGACACATGGCTCCTAGGTGAGTACAAATGCCTGTGCACATGCATGCATGTCACTGTTAGGGAGAATTCTCTGTTTAGGCTGAATTTCCTAACCTAGTGAGTCCCCCAGCAGCTTTGCTGGATTTCTAGAGTTTGTTTTTTCCATCCTGCCAAGAGAGAGACTCTTTTTCTCCCACTCTTGGACATGAATGTGTGTAATTCCTTTGAATGTCAATGTGTTCTATGGGCTATGGGGTCCTTTACTCCATAGGGTCTCATATGTTTTGCTATGTGTGTTACACCGTACCCTACATGCCGTAACACTGGGGCATCCTAGTGGACCTCCATCATAGACTCCATACCCGGGGACTGACTACTGTCTCCCCGGGCATGTAAAGTCACCATTGGCTTTACTAGACCTAAATTTACTAACAGAACTAGTACAAACCATCCTATTGTGGACGTACTAGTAGGGGTAATTCGATTACTCCTGGGTATGTTATTCGAGGGGGCACTGTCTCGTCCCCCCTCGGCGAGTTTTGGCTGGTGGCAGTGGAAACTACTTGTTATGTTCGATCACGAATATAACCCTATGGGATTCTTCCCATTGTTAGAGATTGATACTTTTTCTCGTTAGTCTCTAACATACCACCGGTCTAAATAAGTCTATCGGATGGTATTTTCTGACAGAACTCGGTTTTTAAAATGGCGTCTGTATTCATCTCTGTGACTCCTAAACCAAAGGTCGAGCCCTTTGTTCCACTTTTGGCGGGCTTCTGTACAGAGACCCTCCAAAGTGGTGCCATTCTGTCTGGGTTACCACAGGGGTGTGGGAGGGGGTTTAGGCACCCTGGACCGAGTTGCCTTGCCAACTCCGGTCGCACTCTGGTGTGATTGGCCCAAGTGGTGAGCCTCCCTGCTCACCACTTAGCATGTGTTGATTGACAGCTAGGCTGAATGAATGGGGTTTTTCTGCATAAAAGCAGGGCTTTTGGGACTGGATCTTCAGAAGTCGCCACAGGACCTAAGAGTCCGACGAGGGTAAAGCTGAGCCGACCTGCAACGACGACACCTCCGGTGGAGCCCTGCTGAACCGACTCACCACTTCCCGACGACAGAGGAGATCTCCCTGCCGGAGAGTCTCTTCCCCTGACTGCTTTTTCTTCGCCTCAGGACGCAGTGGTCGAATTGCCCGTGCAGAGCATCTCGGCAACCAGATAGCCACTACCCCTGCACCGCAACCAAAATGTTGTGCCTTGTGACGGAGCACTCCGCGGCTGGTCTCTTCCCTGGTGGTGCAACGATCTTCAACTTTCCTTCGACGACGAGATCCTCTCTTCTCTTGGCAAAGACCGGACGTGCACCCACCACCAGGAACAACTGCCCCCGCCGGAGCTGTCTCTCCACAATCAAGGTACTGTGTCCGCCTGGCTTCCCTTGTTGCCGGATAGAGTGAGGTGTCTTAATCCTCGCCTCTCCATAGGGTCGCCTCCAAGCTTTCTCTAGCGTGTTGTTCTGAACTGTTCCAATCTGTCGATAACAATTTGCTACAAAGACTCGAAAGCATTTCCATTAAGATACTTTTTGGGACAAATCGCCTCGCCTCTCTCCGAGTGGGCCTGGCCTCTGAACTTTATGATCTATCGTGGTTCTTGTCTTCTTGCCTTGCATTTGTCCGTTAAGTATTGGAACCGTGTTGACTTCGTAACCTGCTTATTTTTCTCCCGCCCTAACGAATACTAGAGTGCCATCTAGGTTGAAGCATACACCTCTGTCTGCAAATAAGTGATGCTGGTAAAACCTAGACTTGTCAAACTATTGTTAGGGGGATTGACCTTTTTCTTCGTAGAGTAAATGTAATTGAAGTGTTTGCCGTAATAGTGCCAGAGTGTTTTCTATAGATGTGTCGTTATAAATAAATACCTTTATATCTTTACACTGAAGCCTTGTTGCGTGTTTGCTTGTCTTACTGTGAAAAATTGCCCTATGTTGTATACTCCACATACTGTCTAACTCTTCTTGAGGGAAGTCTGACTGCTCAGCCACAGCTACCAAGTGAATCTGTGTGGTACAGACTGCTACCAAGTGGGTTTACTGCCAAACACCTGTAGTCCTAAATCTTTTGCAGTGGTCCCAGAGGGAACTGCACAGGTTTCCGCCTAACAGTCACACACAGCCAAATACACAAACCCCAATAATCAGAACCATTATCACCTCCCCAGGGGACAGTGCCTACCCTCTGAGCAACCACATGATGACGTCAATCCGGAACCCCTCCACAGAACCCCAGGTAAGATACAACGCTGCCAATATTGCAACCAGGGGCTTAGTGGAGCGCACATTCGGAGTGCTCGAGTCACGCTTCCGCTCCCTTGACCGCTCTGGCGGCCAGCTACTATATGCACCCCCATTATGGTGCAGGATCATTGTGGCAGCATGCGTCCTGTGGTGCCCCACATCCCCAACCACAGGCACAGGCGCTGCCCATGGGAGGGGAAAGGGCACGTGGCGAGGCAGCCCAGACCCAGCTTGTGGCCACATTTTTCACTTAAACTCCCACCCTACGGAGTGCACACAGGCCTGGCACATACCAGGTGACAATGGATGATGACAAAGAGACAGTCAACTGTCACAACCTTACCACCCTTAGAATGTTGCCACGGAAGTGCTACATTGTGTGCATCCCTAGCTACTTAAACATAACCAATACTGTGTGACCAAAAGGAACACATGCAATGTGTGTATCACACACCCCTGCAACAGGCCATCAAAATCCCTGGTATGTCACCCAAACTCTCCCAACCCACATAACCCTTGTCTACAACATCATGACAATGCATGCAATAGCACAAGGCCAACACATGACCAATAAGATACGAAGTGACATATCATAAATTAAAACTGGCACGAGACAATGATGCCTGACATGGAATCAGATGAAATGACTGACCAACAACCTCCCACACATACAAAGTCAGACACAAATGCTTTCCACCAGTCGTAGCATGAACACAACACTGAATGCCTGTTCACATGCACATTGGGCATAGCAAAATTCCTACTCCCGAACCCGTGTGCTGTGTGTGTCTCCTGCAACACACTGCTCAGCACACAGCACATTGAGCAGCCATTGTGTTGCAGATACACCTTGAGCATCACATGAAAATGACAAATCAAATCAATAACCATGTACAGGATACCCAAATGGTAATAGATCATGTGCTGCAGGGACACAGTGGCCCTGAGAATGCAATCTGTGTGCACCTGTGGCAATGGAAGGGTGGTTGTACGTGTGTGGATCATTGTGCAACTGTGTGTGTCATTAGGGGCATGCACTCAATATATGCATGTGAAATAAAGTGACCCTCAGTGTCCTGTACACATCACATGTGAACATTGCCCATGTGAACACCCCAGCATGTCAAATCACACCAATCCCCTGACACCTGAAAAGAAAAGACAACACAGGAACAGGCATTGACCAGCACAACACATCATGCACATAGTACCCCACAATTACAATGTCAGAGTGCCCAAAACACTGTAGCCCAAGCCAACTGTCTAACCACAAAAGGCCCTCCCTCATTTACACATCACTGTGACCTTCTGAACAACTGTGTCTGGGGTATGTAGCCTTCTTCCTTCAAGTCTACCTGGCTACAGGACCACCCTACCCCTTGGTCTCCATGTTCCAGCTTGCATGTAAATAGGGTCCAGCCCCCTCACAGGCCACCTTGACTGTTAAAAATACCAAATCGCAGAGAACTCCAAGGAGCCAAACCCACAAACCAGGGAAAAAGCTTGTAGGCACCAAACAACCCAGGAAGAGTCTCCAGTAGATGACTTGAAGTAGCAGGAAATGTCAAAGCACATGTACAAGCACAATGATAGAACAACCAAAGGTAGCACAGTTGAACAATGGTCCTACAGGATGGGTACCATTTATGGTTCATAACATACAATGAGGATGCAACAACTGATGGGTAGTGTCACAGCTCCGGTGTCCAGGCGCAGGAGTGGCACAAATCAACCACCCCCTCTGTGGTCTGGGCGCCTGCAAGGTCAAAGTTACACAGGCCTCTGAGACCCCGGCGGGGAAGGAGGGTCAGGGATATGTTGTTTGGACAGGCATTGGTATGCAGGATAACCGGAAAGAGGGGCAGGAGAGGGGAGTCAAAATACAAAAAAATAATATTCACAATAACACATACTCAATCTGAGAAAACATGTTCGTTCATCATGCACATTGTCAGATAACACAGCGTGTAGAGCGCTCGCTTTGACATCCGTGCAAAGCCTGCTGTCGCAGGTTCGAATCCCGCCAGGGCCAAACTCAGCCTTTCATCCTTCCGAGGTCGATGAATGAGCACCACACACCGTGGGAAATAAGCAGCGCTCAGATACCGGAGGGTTTGTAGCGCTATATAAATAACCAAAAAAAAAACATTGTACCAATTGAGTCAATTGAAGCCAAAGAGAGACTTATCTCTGGGGAGTGCTGCCTCCTGCCTGCGCACACTCAGGTCTGGTAACAGGAGCAGTTCAATGCTGCAAAGAGAGCACAAATTACTAATCTGAATGTGTGTTAACAACACACACACACAACACCATCCAAGCCCCAAAGTAAGTGACTCCTCCACAAACAAACACTTCTGTCTGCTGCTTTGTACCCATACGTTGGCTTGGCCCCCTCATGGTTCATACACTGTCAATGCATTAAGGCAGGCGCATGAGGGCACGCGGGAAATGGAATCACACATGATACAATGGTCCCTGGGTGAGCTGCTACACGTGTATAGCGAGCTGCAAATTCAGTGCAGGTTGTGTTCTGGCAGCCGCGGATTTCAATTGGTAGTGCAGGTGGCAATTTCCACATGCAAATGATATGCACTGCACACGAGTCTGTGCCTCGCAGGGTGTCCCTGTGCGCTGTATCAGTTTCTGGTTAGGAACGCTACTGCCCTAATAACTCTGCTTCAATGGAGCAGGGGATTCTTGAGGATATGTTCGATGGCCCCTGTGTATGCCCCTGACAACTTGTAAAGCCACTTTGCATTTGGCCCTCAACGCATGTCAGCTGTACTGTGCACTTCTCCAACAATGCCTGGCAAAGCTCCCCAGTGCTGTGCTACTTAGCATGCATGTGCAAGTGGCCTGGTGGAAGGTTGGCTGTGGTGTGGGCCCTTGTGCTGCTCACCTTGCCTGGAGCTCCTGGAAACACGTCTGCTTCTGTCAGATGTCTGAGCACAAGCCCTGTGCTTCTGCTTGCGCACACATGCACACGTCTGCACCACCAAACGTGGCCAGTCATCAGGATTACTCATCCCTGCTCTGCTGGAAAAGGTAGTAAAAGGGCATAAAAGATATTAATAAGGCTTGAAAGTTCCCTGTGTGTGTGTCTTCATGCTGGTTGTCACTGGGCCAGGTTACAGACCTACATCCAAACTCCTCCCACCATCAGTGTGGCTTTGACAGGCCAAGGGTGCAGGCTACTGTCTACAGCATGAAGGGCATCAAGCACATATACAGGCAAGAAAATAACATACATCACAATCCACATCAATTAATGGAGACATCAATCACGTACTCACCCAAATTGATTACAGACATGGGGTGGATAAAATGCTACAAATGCCCACTAGGGGTGTTAACACAAGTAGTACAGCAGCAGACAGGCCACAGTTATGATGAAAAAGTCCAAAGTCCTTGTGTAAATGTTTGTTACACCAAACCATCCTAGCAAGCCCATGGATAAGGGAAGCAGGAGTGGCCAATGTGAGTCAGGACCCCAAGCTGCAAACACATACACGAGACAAGCTTGAAGGGCCCAGCTAGAACAGACAGTGGATGCTTTCAAAAGCCACAAAGCACCACACTGTCACATGAATGCACAATAGACAAACAATATTAAACTATATTAACTAATTAAACTAACAATGAACAACCTACATAACCTAATTTAAAATAACGGTCAAATAGTCAAGATTAACTAACTAATCTAAAATCAAAAATCAAAAATGGCCAAATACGACCCGGGGGGGAGGCACCCAAGAGGGGGGAGGTACAGGGTGCACCTCAACACCCACATGCGATGATGTTGAGACAAAAAAAAACCTCCATGGGCTCAACGCCTGCACAGCCCGACCTGTGTGGGAGATATCTAGTCGTCCGAGTCAGCCTCTTCCTGAAAAGGTTGACGTGGCACAGGAGCCCAGCCACGCCTAGGCGCAGCTTGCCGCTCGTCGCCAGCAAGTCTGCCGGATGGGTGAGCCTGGTTCTGTGTGGCGATTACACGTAGGTCAGCATGCAGAACCTCCCGTGATGCACGTGCTTCCTCTTGCAAGGTAACACGTGTAACACAGAGTTCTTACTGCGTGGCCTGGCTGGACAACTGATGTACCTCCCGGAAAGCACGTAGCTCAGCTGAGATGGTACGCTCAAGCTGCTCAAACCTCACCTCTGACCGCACCCCCTGGGACATCAAGAGGACACCCAGAGTGGATCTGAGGGACTCATACTCAGTCCTCAGGGCCTCCAAGTGTGGTCCCACCACCGTCTGGCCCCTCAGTGCAGTTGTCACGGACAGAGGAGCGTCCACATCAGAATCACTCACCCCTGACAAATGGACCTGATGCACATCCAACTCGACATGGACGTCAGAGTGGTCATTTGGGCTGGACTCATTGCCAGCCATAGATAAGATGGTCTGTAAGACATGTGGGTTCTCGTGGTCTACCACCCCACGACCCCCACTTGTGCCGGGTTGCTGTTGTGATAACAACCCTGTGCCTGGCATGACAACACCATCCTCTGGCTCCATTGTGTCATCATCTGAAAAGTGGAGAAAAACATCATCAGTACACATGTCAGAAGCACATAACACACACACACATAGACATCACACAGACAGCCAACACATCAAGCAGACATGTCAGACACAACCGAGAACCTGCCATGCATGCAAGGTCACTTTGACATGGCGTCAGTCAGTAGGCATGTAGAACGGTGTAACACGGCTCAGAAGTGGGTTGATGCAGTGCAGTACATGTGTACGTTACCCACTATCTACATGAACAAGTGCATCATGATGTTCATCAATATATGTGAAGGCAGTGCAAGGGCAAGTTCAGGCATCATGTGCAATGTGCATGCAATGGGTTGCATGGCTACAAGCAAACCATCCCTCCCCCTAAGTGGAAATGCAGGGATGGCTTGCATGTTATCAAAAGGATGACCAGAGACCTGTGTATTGGCAGGCAGTGTTGACTAGCATCAATTGCATCATCTGAGTCAACTGACAACACAGCAGATGATGATGGGACAGTAAGCAGGACACATGATGAACCCTCAGTAGTACACCCATGTGTGCAGAAGACACTACACCAGTTGGATAGAGTCAGCGGGCCTGAAACAGGGTGAGGCCTGTGCCCCACACAGACTGGCACACCCTAAACATGTGTGGGACACAGGACTGAGCCAGAGTGGACATGTGAAGGGTGATGAAATGCCATGAAATGTAGGTCACCCTGGACCCATACTACAATGATCATCCAGTCAACGACACATAGGGGCATGCATGGAATGCACATGGAGCATGAATGGGCACTCATGTCCCTGCGGAGCATCTGCCATCTGCACAGTCCAAGTGAGGCAGCCTGCATGAAGGACAGAGGATGTACCCGACTGCATGTGTCTGGCCGGTTGGCTGGTGGAAGTTTGCATGTACACAGGAGGCTTGAACAGGGCATTACATCATGTCAAAATGATGCACACCAGTGCAATGGTGAAATTGGGATGCGGGGGGTGGAGGGGCAAGGGAGCATGCCTATGTGGAGTACCCGCATGCAGGCGGAGGACACATGCATGTCAGTCATGCAATGACATAGTCCCAGTGCTGAGAGGAAAGACACCCCAGGCTACATGCAGAAGGGCCCGTGAGCTGGAACATGGACCGGAGGGGCATCTGGGTGACTAGCATGTGAGTAGCGTGCAAGTGTGGTGATGATGACAGTCCCCGTCTGCTCTACATGTCCACCATCCTGCACAGCAGGCATGCATCAGTGAAACATTGCATGACTTGCACATGAGAACCATGTACACATGACATGTAGTGCCAGTCATGCACAACACATCACACAAGTAAAACACACATGGCCTCAACAAACATGCAACAACACTCACTGGACTGGGCATCAAAGTCCTGCATCTCTCCCACTCCTTTGACCAATTCTGGTTATATGAATTCCGCAACGAGTGACTCGTGCGGATTGAGATCTTCCTGTTGTAATTTGAGGCACGCTTCACCTTAGTGCTGCGTTTGAGGTCATTCCAATGCTTTTTGCACTCTTGCGCTGTGCGCACCTCATGGCCGAATGGACTCACATGTTCTGCAACTTGCTTCCAGTGGATATCCCGATGGGAAGCCGTAGTTTGACAATTCGGCCTCACTAGCATGTCACGGTTGTGGTCCCGCACGTAGCACACGAGGAAGTCCAGTTCCTGCTTGCAGAAAGGCTTTTTCCTCAACGTGCCGGAGGCCGTAGATGCGTTGCGGGTCCCAGCCTGTACTGCAGGTGCAACCTTCCTCCTCTTGGATGCTGGTCCGGACCCTGGCTGGCAAATGCCACCCTGATCAGTATAGGCAGTGGCGCTGGTGGAATGAGCCGAGGGAGTGGCAGGTGGAACATGGAGTGAGGCCCTGACTTGCGTCAGTGGCTGCTGGGTGCCCTAGAATGGACCCTCCGCAGCAACATCCGCTGTGCCAGGGTCATGTGGGGTGGATGTAATACTTGGTAGCGGAGTGTGAGGGAGTGTGTTTCCTGTTACTGGCGAGTCTGTTTGCCATTGCCATTGCTGTGACTGAAGGCGGAGCAAGCATTCAAAAACTCCTACTGCTACGGAGCGGAGCGTAGCAGAGTATGAGGGAGTGTGTTTCCTGTTACTGGCGAGTCTGCTTGCCATTGCCATTGCTGTGACTGGAGGTGGAGCAAGCATTCAAAAACTCCGACTGCTACGGAGTGGAGCGTAGCGGAGTGTGAGGGAGTGTGTTTCCTTTTACTGGCAAGTCTGTTTGCCATTGCCATTGCCATTGCTGTGACTGGAGGCAGAGCAAGCATTCAAAAACTCCCACTGCTACGGAGCGGAGCGTAGCGTAGCGAAGTGTGAGGGAGTGTGTTTCCTGTGTTCCCTGGTGGTCCCGTGGGATCCGCGTGAAAAAGCGACGGAGCCAATACCAACAGAAGGAACACGGTAAGAGCTCGGCTCCCTGGGATGATGGATCTGGGACAGTGTCCGCTGCCTCCTCCTTGCAGACGCAATTCCCCGACGAGCCGCCCGAGCGGCCCGAGGCAGTTCCCTCCCAGGGGTTGCGGCTTGGCTGTGGAGAGAAAAGGATGTTAATGATACGATAGAAACTCTAGACTTAAGGAGTGACACTTAGAGCGAATGCTATGAGGATCAGGATGAGGACGAAGAGAGGGAAATGAGGCGTGACCCAGAGAAAGAAAATGAGGGGTCAAATGAGGGGTCAATTGAGAGGGGGAGGAAGAACAACGGGGACAAACAAATGGGAACCCCCAAGACACTTAAAACAAACCCCATCTTGACGCCGGAAAAGGGAGCGGGGGGACAGGCGGGCGGCGCTCATGGAGAGAGCAGTGAGTTGGAAGACAAGCGAACTGGAGAGAAGAGCGCAGAAGTATGCGCTGTAATGATTCACCAGGTCCAGAGTGCTCGGACCTCCCTGACATCCCCTCTCCTTAGGCCGATGCATGAAGACCAGACACAAGACTCGGGGCAAATGACACAAAGCAAGAATGGAGGCATAAATAACAACCAGAAGACTCCAAATATGGAGGAGCAAATAAAGCCAAGCTCCTCTTTAAAATTATTGGCATGGGCAAAGGTGGCCGAGATGCATAAACCAGAGGCAAACAAAAAGGAAACTCTGATGATGTCGAGAAAACGAGATGATCAAATTACCGAAACAACGCAAGATATGAGGGGATGCTTTGTCAACCCAAGAACAAAAGAAAGCCTCAGTGCCCCTAATAGAATGGAAGAAACGGCAGAGACGTGGTCACCCCATGATGAATGGATGAAAAGATCTGCATTGCCAAACATCGTACCGCAAAACAATACTAAATCAGGAGGTAGAAGAAACTCATTAGAAATAGCAGACCAAGTGCTAAAAGATTTAGGAAGGATGAATGCCAGCCTAATGCAACCCCGAAGAGCCGCTCAACTAAGCTCCAATGGGGGAAGTCCACGACAAGCAGAGATACAATATCCTAAGCATAAGAGCATTCATGAAGTAATGAATCTTGAATCAAGCTCCCTGTTATAACTTTATACTAACAAAGTACTTGAAGCAAATTATCTCTCGGCAAATGAGAATGACACCTACCTCCGTGATGGTCAGCTCTCTTTGAACTAGAAGCAGGAGGGAATTACCTGAAAACTCCTCTCAAACCCAGCCCAAGGCTAGATTGAAGTGAAGTCTCCAGGGGAAACCCCGAAGGGAAAAACCCCGTGAGGTGCTGCTAGGGAGCGTAGATTCCTGCAGCGGCTGGTGGAGGGTCACACTGGTTGGGCTGTGAACCGGAATCTTGTCAGGGAGGATTTTGATAGAAACAGAATAGAATTTCAGATAAGTAAAGATACCGAATCTAATATAGTAGAGTGGTAGGAATAAGAAAGGAAGCTTACCCTGACAAGCCTATTCCCTTCTAAGCTTTTCAATCGGATGTGAAAAGTTGGCAATGTGCCTATATGATGTTAAAGAGGTTAGGATATGTCAAAAAGTAAAGACACGAAGATGCAAAGAATGTTGTAGGAATTGGAGTCTTACCAACAGGTGATAGCTCAAGGAAGGAATTGTAAAGAGCAGGATGGAGGGCTTGAGCTCGAGGGGACTGAAGACTGAATAGGGCTGAAGTTGCAATCTAATGTTGACGTAATAGATAAGCAAGATTAGAGGGAGAAACCCTGTGAGAGCCACAGAAACACAAATAGCTAGACAGAACGAAAACACTACCAGAGAGAACAGTTGGGAACACAGGGGGGTGACTTCCTGTTGATCCGCTGGGCTCGGAAGGAAATCGAGATCTCTAAGTTTCAGGAAACGGAAAGGAGAAAAGGGATTGAAGCTACAAGGAAACGATCCACTGAAAAGCAGCAGAGGAATAACTTCAGATAAGAAGGTAGCGAATTTACGATGCGCAGCGCGACTCGGAATAGAGAAGCAACGCGTAGTGCTGAGGTTCCTGTTGCCGGAAATACCATTCCAGAAGTTGGGGGCGGAGCTAATCCCGCGGTCCGAGGAGCGGGAACAACTAGAGCGCGGCTTACAGTGTCTGGATCCTCCACATTGAGAGTTCCGATTCCGGGTTTAACCGTGGATGTCACGGGTATCGATTCCTGAAAGTGTGCAGCAGTGCGATTCCACAGGACAGTTGTAACACTCCCCAGCATTCGAATCTAGAAATGAAGAGATCATAGTGTCTCAAAAGAGGAGTCGAAGAAGAGAAAGTTCAGAGAGCGAAGAGGGAAGCTTGAACAAACGACTCAAAGGAAGAACATCAAGGAGAAAAATTGGCAGTAATAAAACAGGTGAGACGCTATCACCCAAAAGGACAAGAAGGTGTCCCTCCAAAAATGTAGCTTCAGAGTCCGAGGAAGAGGACAGCGGAATAATTTGGAGAAATGTAAATCCGCAGAAGCCTAATGAAACACCTTCGAAGGAAAGAAACAACTTAGAAGGCATCCTGCCTGGTGTCGAGACCATAATCTCAAAGCTAAACCCTATTCTGATGTTGGCTACAACGATAGCTGTAGCTCCTCTGATGAAGCTGTATGAGAACCTAAATGATAATTGCAGCGACCAAACTACCTTGATTGCCTTATTAAACTCTAAAATGATAAAACTAGAGACAGACCTAAAGGAAATGACATCTGAGGTCTTGCCTAAAATAGGGAACGATATTTCGCTAACAGCGTTGAAGGAATCGCTAAGAAATAACTCTGAAGACAAGAAACTTCTAGCAGAAGTGATGAGACAAGCTCTCACGCTGCTACAAAATGAACGAGAAGGAAAGAGTGACCTAAATAAAAATCGAGTTTCTAAGAAAGTTCAAACGAGCACGATTACAGTGAGCACCTCGGAACTGCTAGAAACGTCAGAGAAAATCTGGATTAAATAAACACCCTCAAGAGAAAAAGAGAGAGGAGGAGAAAAAGATCTCCAAATAGAACTGCTGTTATGACGAGGTTCTACTAATTAGTACCGAAGATAGTGACTATGGAGAGAAAGATCCCAAGGTCGTCGAGACGGGAAAGAAAACAAGGTCACCCACATTGATGGTACCAATGAAAACGCCAGAAAAAGAGGTGGAACTCAAAATGAACGAGAAGCTGTCAACGAACAAGCCCCCCCTCGCCTAGACCTACCCGCAGCGCAAAAAAACAATGAAGCCAATATAAAGGCCAAAAGAAGCAGTTCTGCTTCTATAACATCAAAAAAGAATGATGGAGAGTGGTTCGATATATTTGAGCACCCGAAAGCTCAATTGGGAATGTGCAAAGGAATGAAGACAAAGAGGGACAATTCAAAACAAAACGATTGTAAAAAAAAAACAAACAATCAACAAGTCCAAAAGAGTAAGAACCCTCGGAGTTCAGCAAACTTCTTTAGGAATATTAAAGCATTGAATATAACAGTGAATAACTCTGAGCAACCGGCATCGAAGGGGAAAAAAAAGACCGAAGATGCAGCAAATGTGGGCGAAAAGGCTCAATCAAAAATTCAAAATGAGGACAATAAGCTGCAGATGGAGAGCATAGTTGAGCTAGACTCTGAGGACGTAGAAGGTGACGATGAGGAGCTGTTGAATATGTCAATCTACAGCACATCTGACTCTGACGAACATAAGGAAGATAACAGGGCAGGGAAAACCAAAGACGCCGTCAATAGTAATGGGCAAGGTGTCCTCGAGCCAGAGGCACTAACTCCAACACTATCCACACAAGAATGTGAGAAAGAGAGAGGGGAGGAAACGCCAAGCAAAAGAGTAACCTTGAAAAAGAAAAGGTTAAAGAGTACGCTGAAGTTGAAAACTAACCTTAAGAACAGGGAAGAAATACAAGGCTCTCCAACAGTTGAGCGGGAGAACAATCAGTCGGAAGTCGAACTTCAGAATGAGAATCGGAAGAAACCAACAAGAGAAGAAGGAGTGACAAGGGAACACGCAGATGAGCCTGTCAAGCCATGAAAAACCACTACACCTGCCGTCAGTAAAGCAGCAGTAACGAATCATCAGTACAGAATTCTAGTCGAAAAAATAGACAGTAAAAAAAGCGACACTCCTCTGAATCGATACACTACTCTACAGATATTCCAAAAAAATACTGGTGTTAAGAGCGATAAAGAGTCCACGAATTAATCGCGTGGAAATCATCGCTGACATGAACCAGAAAATTGTGCTGCTGCACATCGATGACAAGAAAGATGCAGAATTGATCATGATGTGCGAGAGGCAGCTTCTGGAAGTTGGATACCAAGTGTATGAAGTAGACAATACATTAAGGGATAAGGACTGTGAAAAAACAAATGATTCAAAAGAAACAAAAACAAAGGAGAAAGAGCCACTGTCAAATAAAATAATCGATAAAAGCTCAAAACAGGAGCGCAAGACTAATGTCAAGTCAAAAGGCGATGAGAGTGATGCTGAAACACCATGCTCACCTGATGAGATAAGAAAAAAGAAAATCAAAATAACAGTGGAAAACCGGGGAAAAGCAAATGCTCCGAGACCCAAAGACATAGAATTGAATGCAGGAGAAGAAGAGATGAAAAAGTGGACCTGGTTAGCAAAGTCACTAAACACTTCAAGGAGAGCTAATGTCATAACGAGA
The DNA here is from genome assembly GCF_040938575.1 of Ambystoma mexicanum. Classification (NCBI taxonomy): domain Eukaryota; kingdom Metazoa; phylum Chordata; class Amphibia; order Caudata; family Ambystomatidae; genus Ambystoma; species Ambystoma mexicanum. The sequence continues at coordinate 908,788,535 of NC_090922.1, forward strand.
TAGCGAATTTGGTGATAGCCCCGTGGAACACTAGAGGATTCTCACATCTTCTGAGAGCCCCTCCAGAAGCATTAAAAAAGGCCGACTTGATATGTTTACAAGAGACATGGGTTACTAATATGCCATGTGTGGACGGATTTGAAGTAGCAATGAATCCAGCCATAAAACAAAAAAAAGGGCGGCCAATGTCGGGCCAACTGACTCTAATCAAAAGAACATGCGGTCTAAGAATCAAATCAGCCCAAAATGTGTCTTCCTTTATTCAGGAGGTCTGTTTAGAACAAATGGAGCAATCAGAGAATTATCCCCACCTATTGTACATACTAAATATATACTGGAACACAACACCAAAATCCAACCAGAAGCTTGAGGATGACATTATTGAAGCCATAGACTCCATTCTAATAGACGACCCAAAAGCTTCAATTATGTTGTGTGGAGACTTTAATATGAAATTAATCGAACTGGAGCAAAAGAATACAACGAAGACCAGTAGTGAGAGATACAAAAACGAATGTTGGCTAGAAGAAATGTCACTCAGAAAGTTTTCAATGCTTAATGGAGCAATAAGAGGAGACATTCCGGCTAAGCCGACATGGGAAAGAGGAAATCAGCGGTCTGTATTAGACTACATTTTTGTTTCTGATAATCTACTGCAAGAAATAGTCTCCTTTAGAGTCATTAAGGATAACCAAAGTGACCACAATATTATATCGACGGAATGGAAATGGAACAAAGTTGTGAAAAGGGAGCAGTGGAGTTGTGATATCTTAGTGGAACCAGGGCAAAACAGATTAAGGCTAAAGAAAACTGATATCAAGGTGGTATCAGAACAACTGCAACGAGCCCAGGAAAAAGGCCTAACTGAGGCAATGGAATACCAGCAGTTGCTAGAAATTTATAAAACCAAAAAGAAGATCTCTTCAAGGAACCAAAATTATCTAAAACACAAGTACGACCCGGAGGTTGCGCAAAAGAAGAGAGAACTAAGGAAAACCTTAAGAGAAATTTGTGCGATTAAAGGTGCAATGATTCAAGGCTTGTCAAAAAAAGGGAAAAACCAACACAATAATTGGTGTAAACAACACAGAGCAAAGATGGAGCAAAGATATGCCGAAACAATTTTGAAGGCGCTGAATCAAAGGAACTCCAGAGGCTTCTGGGCCATAATAAATGAAACAACTAACTCAGAAAAGGCCATAATAACCAGCATGGTAACAGAAAATGACTGGGAATGCCACTACAAAAATCTATTTAAAAGAAGGAAAAGCACATGTACAATTGAGTTCCAACCAAAAGTACCATGGGAAATTGAAATAGATAGAGTGGATTTCGAACTTCAATTCTAAAGAGTAGTGCATCTAGAGCCGCAGGACCCGACAGCCTGTCCAATGCCGATTTAAAAGAAAACATCGAAGAATGGTCAGAATTTTGTGATATTCTATTCCAGGCAATAATAAAAGAAGGAACGATCCCTGCAACTTGGAAATCAGGGATCATTGTTCCGATATTAAAGAAAGGAATGCGATCTGACCCGGCTAACTGTCGGCCCACAGCCCTCCTTGACGAAGTAGGAAAAGTGTTTGCAACCCAGCTCCTCCAACAACTAACAACATGGATTGGCCAAGAAAAGATCTATGATGAGCACCAGTCCGGGTTTGTTAAAGGAGTGGGTTGTAGCACGAACCTCCTAATACTAAATCTATTGAAAATTGATGCCATCCGAGCAGGTCAGAAAATCTACCTGGCATTCATCGATATGGCAAACGTGTTTGATGGAGTAAATAGAGAAATTCTGTGGTGCAAATTAAAGGAGAGGGGCTGCCACGAAAGTCTAATTGCTGCCATCAAAGAACTCTATTCCGACACCTACATTCAAGTACGGTTAGATAGCGAAGGAAATTTGTCAAAACCAATACCCACAGAGAGAGGTATAAAACAGGGGTGCCCACTAGGGGCTACCCTGTTTAACTTTTACATCTCAGAAGTGGGAAACGCCCTGGCAAATGTGACTTAATTCCCGCCGTGCATTAATGGATTCCAGTTGCACCACATTCTATAAGCTGATGATATGGTGATCTTAGATCATACACCAATCGGTTTACAGCCAAAATTGGCAGCATTGAAGATCTATACAGAAGATCTCGGGCTAGAGATACATGCTGCTAAATCAGAAATCCTAGTCCTGGAGAATAAAAGAGGAAGGAAGTCACCTAAGTACAGAACAAGTTGGTTCATGGGGAAGAAGAGACTGGAAAAAGTGCAATAACAAGATATCTGGGCACAATGATCAACTTCAGCTTAAACAACGAACCGATGGTGAAAAAAATCTTAAACAGCTGCAAACAACTAACCTCACAGGGAATCATAATGCAAAAGAAATTTGGGAAATTCACGTGTGAGCTAATGAGAAAATGTTATCAAAATAAAATCAGACCAATTCTAACCTACAGAGCGGAGAACATATTTGGCTGCGACCACAAGATATGGTCCAGGTGTGATGGATTTTTTTGGAAGAAAATCCTTCAGATACCCCCAAAGTACGCCGACTGCTTGTGTCCTTTATGAAGTAGGGATCTCCACCCTGAATGCAAGGATCACATGGAATAAATTACTACTATTCAGAAAAACCCATGAAGAAGCGAATTTGCCAACGTTTAAAATCTTGTTGGGAAATGAGATAGGAAAAAAATCAGCCTTAAGAGACCGGAAACACCAATGCAGAGAGATTCTTAATCAACTGGGGACGGATGAGACAACACTATGGTACAATCCAGAGTTCGTGAAAAAGAAATTGCTAGATCTCGACTGGATTGAAATTGGTGAGAAAAGAGCAGCACAAAAATCCATGATAAACCAACCAAAAGAGGCAAAAAAACGGAACACACTCCAGAAATATCTGGCTCTATCGCCGTGCAAACGCCTAAGAAGACACTACTTGAAGTTGCACCTGAATATTATAGAAACAAAAGAAATTCTGAGGAACAGGCATGTGATCCCATCAGGAAATGTACTGTGTAGATTCTGTGCAAAGGAAGAAGAAAATCTAAAACATCTCGTCCTAAACTGCACCGAACTAAATGTCCAACGCGAAAACTGCCTAGGGAAGGTGATGACAAGCTATCAGACGCTGAATGGGGAGGAATGGTGGAAGCAATTACACCTGACTGAAAGTAACTCAGTGTTGATTGCGCTGAGATTCCTGGAGTTATTACAGAATCAACTAGAAATGAGACCAGCCGGTGCCAAAAGTGAGTCAGACACTGCTGCAAGTTAGGAGAGCAAATGCTCAGAACAGGATGACAAGCAATAGCAAATATAGAAACTAAGCAATACAGCACTTAATGCAATGACAATGTGTAAGGAATTAGATCAAATCAAAGTTATAGAGACGCGATGATGATAGGTTTTTTTTTGTTCTTTTTAATGTACAATTTCTCAAAAGTTTGTATAAACTAAATGAAAATAAAAAAAAATAAAAAAAATAAATACTTGGTTGTGTGTTTGGACTGGGGTGGCGTGGGGTGTGATTTGGGTGGCCATGAGGCCCATGATTGTGGATCGTGATGACGTGTTGGGGGGACATGAGTCGGGGCCTGCTGGCAGGTGCCTGTCACTGCTGGGTGGGCGAGTGGGTGGGGGGGTCATGAGTCGGGGCTTGCTGGCAGGTGCCTGGCACTGCTGGGTGGGTGGGGGTGCAGGAGGACATGTGTTGGTGCTCACTTGTGCATGGTGACATGTGGGCTGGCTGGGGGGCATGGCCAGGGTGGATGAGCTGCCTGCAGGGCATGGACAGTGGTATAGGGTAGTCCCCTGTGTTGTGGGCTGCCTGCAGGGCCTGGGGAGAGGGGAGAGGGCACACCTGGGAGGAAACACACTGCCAATTTGCGTTGGGGCACCCCAGGAATCCATGTACCCCTCCCACGGCAGCGAAAACGCCTGTAAAACTCCCCGTGCGCCCCCGAAATACACGTACCCCATTCGCACAAGGCCTATCATGTGTAAAACGTACCGCGTACCGAATGGACTCACATGTTCTGCAACTTGCTTCCAGTGGATATCCCGATGGGAAGCCGTAGTTTGACAATTCGGCCTCACTAGCATGTCACGGTTGTGGTCCCGCACGTAGCACACGAGGAAGTCCAGTTCCTGCTTGCAGAAAGGCTTTTTCCTCAACGTGCCGGAGGCCGTAGATGCGTTGCGAGTCCCAGCCTGTACTGCAGGTGCAACCTTCCTCCTCTTGGATGCTGGTCCGGACCCTGGCTGGCAAATGCCACCCTGATCAGTATAGGCAGTGGCGCTGGTGGAATGAGCCGAGGGAGTGGCAGGTGGAACATGGAGTGAGGCCCTGACTTGCGTCAGTGGCTGCTGGGTGCCCTAGAATGGACGCTCCGCAGCAACATCCGCTGTGCCAGGGTCATGTGGGGTGGATGTAATACTTGGTAGCGGAGTGTGAGGGAGTGTGTTTCCTGTTACTGGCGAGTCTGTTTGCCATTGCCATTGCTGTGACTGAAGGCGGAGCAAGCATTCAAAAACTCCCACTGCTACGGAGTGGAGCGTAGCAGAGTATGAGGGAGTGTGTTTCCTGTTACTGGCGAGTCTGCTTGCCATTGCCATTGCTGTGACTGGAGGTGGTGCAAGCATTCAAAAATTCCCACTGCTACGCAGTGGAGCGTAGCGGAGTGTGAGGGAGTGTGTTTCCTTTTACTGGCAAGTCTGTTTGCCATTGCCATTGCCATTGCTGTGACTGGAGGCAGAGCAAGCATTCAAAAACTCCCACTGCTACGGAGCGGAGCGTAGCGAAGTGTGAGGGAGTTTGTTTCCTGTGTTCCCTGGTGGTCCCGTGGGATCCGCGTGAAAAAGCGACGGAGCCAATACCAACAGAAGGAACACGGTAAGAGCTCGGCTCCCTGGGATGATGGATCTGGGACAGTGTCCGCTGCCTCCTCCTTGCAGACGCAATTCCCAGACGAGCCGCCCGAGCGGCCCGAGGCAGTTCTCTCCCAGGGGTTGCGGCTTGGCTGTGGAGAGAAAAGGATGTTAATGATACGATAGAAACTCTAGACTTAAGGAGTGACACTTAGAGCGAATGCTATGAGGATCAGGATGAGGACGAAGAGAGGGAAATGAGGCGTGACCCAGAGAAAGAAAATGAGGGGTCAAATGAGGGGTCAATTGAGAGGGGGAGGAAGAACAACGGGGACAAACAAATGGGAACCCCTAAGACACTTAAAACAAACCCCATCTTGACGCCGGAAAAGGGAGCGGGGGGACAGGCGGGCGGCGCTCATGGAGAGAGCAGTGAGTTGGAAGACAAGCGAACTGGAGCGAAGAGCGCAGAAGTATGCGCTGTAATGATTCACCAGGTCCAGAGTGCTCGGACCTCCCTGACATCCCCTCTCCTTAGGCCGATGCATGAAGACCAGACACAAGACTCGGGGCAAATGACACAAAGCAAGAATGGAGGCATAAATAACAACCAGAAGACTCCAAATATGGAGGAGCAAATAAAGCCAAGCTCCTCTTTAAAATTATTGGCATGGGCAAAGGTGGCCGAGATGCATAAACCAGAGGCAAACAAAAAGGAAACCCTGATGATGTCGAGAAAACGAGATGATCAAATTACCGAAACAACGCAAGATATGAGGGGATGCTTTGTCAACCCAAGAACAAAAGAAAGCCTCAGTGCCCCTAATAGAATGGAAGAAACGGCAGAGACGTGGTCACCCCATGATGAATGGATGAAAAGATCTGCATTGCCAAACATCGTACCGCAAAACAATACTAAATCAGGAGGTAGAAGAAACTCATTAGAAATAGCAGACCAAGTGCTAAAAGATTTAGGAAGGATGAATGCCAGCCTAATGCAACCCCGAAGAGCCTCTCAACTAAGCTCCAATGGGGGAAGTCCACGACAAGCGGAGATACAATATCCTAAGCATAAGAGCATTCATGAAGTAATGAATCTTGAATCAAGCTCCCTGTTATAACTTTATACTAACAAAGTACTTGAAGCAAATTATCTCTCGGCAAATGAGAATGACACCTACCTCCGTGATGGTCAGCTCTCTTTGAACTAGAAGCAGGAGGGAATTACCTGAAAACTCCTCTCAAACCCAGCCCAAGGCTAGATTGAAGTGAAGTCTCCAGGGGAAACCCCGAAGGGAAAAACCCTGTGAGGTGCTGCTGGGGAGCGTAGATTCCTGCAGCGGCTGGTGGAGGTTCACACTGGTTGGGCTGTGAACCGGAATCTTGTCAGGGAGGATTTTGATAGGAAAACAGAATAGAATTTCAGATAAGTAAAGATACCGAATCTAATATAGTAGAGTGGTAGGAATAAGAAAGGAAGCTTACCCTGACAAGCCTATTCCCTTCTAAGCTTTTCAATCGGATGTGAAAAGTTGGCAATGTGCCTATATGATGTTAAAGAGGTTAGGATATGTCAAAAAGTAAAGACACGAAGATGCAAAGAATGTTGTAGGAATTGGAGTCTTACCAACAGGTGATAGCTCAAGGAAGGAATTGTAAAGAGCAGGATGGAGGGCTTGAGCTCGAGGGGACTGAAGACTGAATAGGGCTGAAGTTGCAATCTAATGTTGACGTAATAGATAAGCAAGATTAGAGGGAGAAACCCTGTGAGAGCCACAGAAACACAAATAGCTAGACAGAACGAAAACACTACCAGAGAGAACAGTCGGGAACACAGGGGGGTGACTTCCTGTTGATCCGCTGGGCTCGGAAGGAAATCGAGATCTCTAAGTTTCAGGAAACGGAAAGGAGAAAAGGGATTGAAGCTACAAGGAAACGATCCACTGAAAAGCAGCAGAGGAATAACTTCAGATAAGAAGGTAGCGAATTTACGATGCGCAGCGCGACTCGGAATAGAGAAGCAACGCGTAGTGCTGAGGTTCCTGTTGCCGGAAATACCATTCCAGAAGTTGGGGGCGGAGCTAATCCTGCGGTCCGAGGAGCGGGAACAACTAGAGCGCGGCTTACAGTGTCTGGATCCTCCACATTGAGAGTTCCGATTCCGGGTTTAACCGTGGATGTCACGGGTATCGATTCCTGAAAGTGTGCAGCAGTGCGATTCCACAGGACAGTTGTAACACTCCCCAGCATTCGAATCTAGAAATGAAGAGATCATAGTGTCTCAAAAGAGGAGTCGAAGAAGAGAAAGTTCAGAGAGCGAAGAGGGAAGCTTGAACAAACGACTCAAAGGAAGAACATCAAGGAGAAAAATTGGCAGTAATAAAACAGGTGAGACGCTATCACCCAAAAGGACAAGAAGGTGTCCCTCCAAAAATGTAGCTTCAGAGTCCGAGGAAGAGGACAGCGGAATAATTTGGAGAAATGTAAATCCGCAGAAGCCTAATGAAACACCTTCGAAGGAAAGAAACAACTTAGAAGGCATCCTGCCTGGTGTCGAGACCATAATCTCAAAGCTAAACCCTATTCTGATGTTGGCTACAACGATAGCTGTAGCTCCTCTGATGAAGCTGTATGAGAACCTAAATGATAATTGCTGCGACCAAACTACCTTGATTGCCTTATTAAACTCTAAAATGATAAAACTAGAGACAGACCTAAAGGAAATGACATCTGAGGTCTTGCCTAAAATAGGGAACGATATTTCGCTAACAGCGTTGAAGGAATCGCTAAGAAATAACTCTGAAGACAAGAAACTTCTAGCAGAAGTGATGAGACAAGCTCTCACGCTGCTACAAATGAACGAGAAGGAAAGAGTGACCTAAATAAAAATCGAGTTTCTAAGAAAGTTCAAACGAGCACGATTACAGTGAGCACCTCGGAACTGCTAGAAACGTCAGAGAAAATCTGGATTAAATAAACACCCTCAAGAGAAAAAGAGAGAGGAGGAGAAAAAGATCTCCAAATAGAACTGCTGTTATGACGAGGTTCTACTAATTAGTACCGAAGATAGTAACTATGGAGAGAAAGATCCCAAGGTCGTCGAGACGGGAAAGAAAACAAGGTCACCCACATTGATGGTACCAATGAAAACGCCAGAAAAAGAGGTGGAACTCAAAATGAACGAGAAGCTGTCAACGAACAAGCCCCCCCTCGCCTAGACCTACCCGCAGCGCAAAAAAACAATGAAGCCAATATAAAGGCCAAAAGAAGCAGTTCTGCTTCTATAACATCAAAAAAGAATGATGGAGAGTGGTTCGATATATTTGAGCACCCGAAAGCTCAATTGGGAATGTGCAAAGGGATGAAGACAAAGAGGGACAATTCAAAACAAAACGATTGTAAAAAAAAAACAAAGAATCAACAAGTCCAAAAGAGTAAGAACCCTCGGAGTTCAGCAAACTTCTTTAGGAATATTAAAGCATTGAATATAACAGTGAATAACTCTGAGCAACCGGCATCGAAGGGGAAAAAAAAGACCGAAGATGCAGCAAATGTGGGCGAAAAGGCTCAATCAAAAATTCAAAATGAGTACAATAAGCTGCAGATGGAGAGCATAGTTGAGCTAGACTCTGAGGACGTAGAAGGTGACGATGAGGAGCTGTTGAATATGTCAATCTACAGCACATCTGACTCTGACGAACATAAGGAAGATAACAGGGCAGGGAAAACCAAAGACGCCGTCAATAGTAATGGGCAAAGTGTCCTCGAGCCAGAGGCACTAACTCCAACACTATCCACACAAGAATGTGAGAAAGAGAGAGGGGAGGAAACGCCAAGCAAAAGAGTAACCTTGAAAAAGAAAAGGTTAAAGAGTACGCTGAAGTTGAAAACTAACCTTAAGAACAGGGAAGAAATACAAGGCTCTCCAACAGTTGAGCGGGAGAACAATCAGTCGGAAGTCGAACTTCAGAATGAGAATCGGAAGAAACCAACAAGAGAAGAAGGAGTGACAAGGGAACACGCAGAAGAGCCTGTCAAGCCATGAAAAACCACTACACCTGCCATCAGTAAAGCAGCAGTAACGAATCATCAGTACAGAATTCTAGTCGAAAAAATAGACAGTAAAAAAAGCGACACTCCTCTGAATCGATACACTACTCTACAGATATTCCAAAAAATACTGGTGTTAAGAGCGATAAAGAGTCCACGAATTAATCGCGTGGAAATCATCGCTGACATGAACCAGAAAATTGTGCTGCTGCACATCGATGACAAGAAAGATGCAGAATTGATCATGATGTGCGAGAGGCAGCTTCTGGAAGTTGGATACCAAGTGTATGAAGTAGACAATACATTAAGGGATAAGGACTGTGAAAAAACAAACGATTCAAAAGAAACAAAAACAAAGGAGAAAAAGCCACTGTCAAATAAAATAATCGATAAAAGCTCAAAACAGGAGCGCAAGACTAATGTCAAGTCAAAAGGCGATGAGAGTGATGCTGAAACACCATGCTCACCTGATGAGATAAGAAAAAAGAAAATCAAAATAACAGTGGAAAACCGGGGAAAAGCAAATGCTCCGAGACCCAAAGACATAGAATTGAATGCAGGAGAAGAAGAGATGAAAAAGTGGACCTGGTTAGCAAAGTCACTAAACACTTCAAGGAAGAGCTAATGTCATAACGAGATAGCAAATTTGGTGATAGCCCCGTGGAACACTAGAGGATTCTCACATCTTCTGAGAGCCCCTCCAGAAGCATTAAAAAAGGCCGACTTGATATGTTTACAAGAGACATAGGTTACTAATATGCCATGTGTGGACGGATTTGAAGTAGCAATGAATCCAGCCATAAAACAAAAAAAAGGGCGGCCAATGTCGGGCCAACTGACTCTAATCAAAAGAACATGCGGTCTAAGAATCAAATCAGCCCAAAATGTGTCTTCCTTTATTCAGGAGGTCTGTTTAGAACAAATGGAGCAATCAGAGAATTATCCCCACCTATTGTACATACTAAATATATACTGGAACACAACACCAAAATCCAACCAGAAGCTTGAGGATGACATTATTGAAGCCATAGACTCCATTCTAATAGACGACCCAAAGGCTTCCATTATGTTGTGTGGAGACTTTAATATGAAATTAATCGAACTGGAGCAAAAGAATACAACGAAGACCAGTAGTGAGAGATACAAAAACGAATGTTGGCTAGAAGAAATGTCACTCAGAAAGTTTTCAATGCTTAATGGAGCAATAAGAGGAGACATTCCGGCTAAGCCGACATGGGAAAGAGGAAATCAGTGGTCTGTATTAGACTACATTTTTGTTTCTGATAATCTACTGCAAGAAATAGTCTCCTTTAGAGTCATTAAGGATAACCAAAGTGACCACAATATTATATCGACGGAATGGAAATGGAACAAAGTTGTGAAAAGGGAGCAGTGGAGTTGTGATATCTTAGTGGAACCAGGGCAAAACAGATTAAGGCTAAAGAAAACTGATATCAAGGTGGTATCAGAACAACTGCAACGAGCCCAGGAAAAAGGCCTAACTGAGGCAATGGAATACCAGCAGTTGCTAGAAATTTATAAAACCAAAAAGAAGATCTCTTCAAGGAACCAAAATTATCTAAAACACAAGTACGACCCGGAGGTTGCGCAAAAGAAGAGAGAACTAAGGAAAACCTTAAGAGAAATTTGTGCGATTAAAGGTGCAATGATTCAAGGCTTGTCAAAAAAAGGGAAAAACCAACACAATAATTGGTGTAAACAACACAGAGCAAAGATGGAGCAAAGATATGCCGAAACAATTTTGAAGGCGCTGAATCAAAGGAACTCCAGAGGCTTCTGGGCCATAATAAATGAAACAACGAACTCAGAAAAGGCCATAATAACCAACATGGTAACAGAAAATGACTGGGAATGCAACTACAAAAATCTATTTAAAAGAAGGAAAAGCACATGTACAATTGAGTTCCAACCAAAAGTACCATGGGAAATTGAAATAGATAGAGTGGATTTCGAACTTCAATTCTAAAGAGTAGTGCATCTAGAGCCGCAGGACCCGACAGCCTGTCCAATGCCGATTTAAAAGAAAACATCGAAGAATGGTCAGAATTTTGTGATATTCTATTCCAGGCAATAATAAAAGAAGGAACGATCCCTGCAACTTGGAAATCAGGGATCATTGTTCCGATATTCAAGAAAGGAATGCGATCTGACCCGGCTAACTGTCGGCCCATAGCCCTCCTTGACGAAGTAGGAAAAGTGTTTGCAACCCAGCTCCTCCAACAACTAACAACATGGATTGGCCAAGAAAAGATCTATGATGAGCACCAGTCCGGGTTTGTTAAAGGAGTGGGTTGTAGCACGAACCTCCTAATACTAAATCTATTGAAAATTGATGCCATCCGAGCAGGTCACAAAATCTACCTGGCATTCATCGATATGGCAAACGTGTTTGATGGAGTAAATAGAGAAATTCTGTGGTGCAAATTAAAGGAGAGGGGCTGCCACGAAAGTCTAATTGCTGCCATCAAAGAACTCTATTCCGACACCTACATTCAAGTACGGTTAGATAGCAAAGGAAATTTGTCAAAACCAATACCCACAGAGAGAGGTGTAAAACAGGGGTGCCCACTAGGGGCTACCCTGTTTAACTTTTACATCTCAGAAGTGGGAAACGCCCTGGCAAATGTGACTTAATTCCCGCCGTGCATTAATGGATTCCAGTTGCACCACATTCTATAAGCTGATGATATGGTGATCTTAGATCATACACCAATCGGTTTACAGCGAAAATTGGCAGCATTGAAGATCTATACAAAAGATCTCGGGCTAGAGATACATGCTGCTAAATCAGAAATCCTAGTCCTGGAGAATAAAAGAGGAAGGAAGTCACCTAAGTACAGAACAAGTTGGTTCATGGGGAAGAAGAGACTGGAAAAAGTGCAATAACAAGATATCTGGGCACAATGATCAACTTCAGCTTAAACAACGAACCGATGGTGAAAAAAATCTTAAACAGCTGCAAACAACTAACCTCACAGGGAATCATAATGCAAAAGAAATTTGGGAAATTCACGTGAGCTAGTGAGAAAATGTTATCAAAATAAAATCAGACCAATTCTAACCTACAGAGCGGAGAACATATTTGGCTGCGACCACAAGATATGGTCCAGGTGTGAAGGATTTTTTTGGAAGAAAATCCTTCAGATACCCCCAAAGTACGCCGACTGCTTGTGTCCTTTATGAAGTAGGGATCTCCACCCTGAATGCAAGGATCACATGGAATAAATTACTACTATTCAGAAAAACCCATGAAGAAGCGAATTTGCCAGCGTTTAAAATCTTGTTGGGAAATGAGATAGGAAAAAAATCAGCCTTAAGAGACCGGAAACACCAATGCAGAGAGATTCTTAATCAACTGGGGACGGATGAGACAACACTATGGTACAATCCAGAGTTCGTGAAAAAGAAATTGCTAGATCTCGACTGGATTGAAATTGGTGAGAAAAGAGCAGCACAAAAATCCATGATAAACCAACCAAAAGAGGCAAAAAAACGGAACACACTCCAGAAATATCTGGCTCTATCGCCGTGCAAACGCCTAAGAAGACACTACTTGAAGTTCCACCTGAATATTATAGAAACAAAAGAAATTCTGAGGAACAGGCATGTGATCCCATCAGGAAATGTACTGTGTAGATTCTGTGCAAAGGAAGAAGAAAATCTAAAACATCTCGTCCTAAACTGCACCGAACTAAATGTCCAACGCGAAAACTGCCTAGGGAAGGTGATGACAAGCTATCAGACGCTGAATGGGGAGGAATGGTGGAAGCAATTACACCTGACTGAAAGTAACTCAGTGTTGATTGCGCTGATGAGATTCCTGGAGTTATTACAGAATCAACTAGAAATGAGACCAGCCGGTGCCAAAAGTGAGTCAGACACTGCTGCAAGTTAGGAGAGCAAATGCTCAGAACAGGATGACAAGCAATAGCAAATATAGAAACTAAGCAATACAGCACTTAATGCAATGACAATGTGTAAGGAATTAGATCAAATCAAAGTTATAGAGACGCGATGATGATAGGTTTTTTTTTGTTCTTTTTAATGTACAATTTCTCAAAAGTTTGTATAAACTAAATGAAAATAAAAAAAAATAAAAAAAATAAATACTTGGTTGTGTGTTTGGACTGGGGTGGCGTGGGGTGTGATTTGGGTGGCCATGAGGCCCATGATTGTGGATCGTGATGACGTGTTGGGGGGACATGAGTCGTGGCCTGCTGGCAGGTGCCTGTCACTGCTGGGTGGGCGAGTGGGTGGGGGGGTCATGAGTCGGGGCTTGCTGGCAGGTGCCTGGCACTGCTGGGTGGGTGGGGGTGCAGGAGGACATGTGTTGGTGCTCACTTGTGCATGGTGACATGTGGGCTGGCTGGGGGGCATGGCCAGGGTGGATGAGCTGCCTGCAGGGCATGGACAGTGGTATAGGGTAGTCCCCTGTGTTGTGGGCTGCCTGCAGGGCCTGGGGAGAGGGGAGAGGGCACACCTGGGAGGACACACACTGCCAATTTGCGTTGGGGCACCCCAGGAATCCATGTACCCCTCCCACGGCAGCGAAAATGCCTGTAAAACTCCCTGTGCGCCCCCGAAATACACGTACCCCATTCGCACAAGGCCTATCATGTGTAAAACGTACCGCGTACCGAATGGACTCACATGTTCTGCAACTTGCTTCCAGTGGATATCCCGATGGGAAGCCGTAGTTTGACAATTCGGCCTCACTAGCATGTCACGGTTGTGGTCCCGCACGTAGCACACGAGGAAGTCCAGTTCCTGCTTGCAGAAAGGCTTTTTCCTCAACGTGCCGGAGGCCGTAGATGCGTTGCGGGTCCCAGCCTGTACTGCAGGTGCAACCTTCCTCCTCTTGGATGCTGGTCCGGACCCTGGCTGGCAAATGCCACCCTGATCAGTATAGGCAGTGGCGCTGGTGGAATGAGCCGAGGGAGTGGCAGGTGGAACATAGAGTGAGGCCCTGACTTGCGTCAGTGGCTGCTGGGTGCCCTAGAATGGACCCTCCGCAGCAACATCTGCTGTGCCAGGGTCATGTGGGGTGGATGTAATACTTGGTAGCGGAGTGTGAGGGAGTGTGTTTCCTGTTACTGGCGAGTCTGTTTGCCATTGCCATTGCTGTGACTGAAGGCGGAGCAAGCATTCAAAAACTCCCACTGCTACGGAGTGGAGCGTAGCGGAGTGTGAGGGAGTGTGTTTCCTTTTACTGGCAAGTCTGTTTGCCATTGCCATTGCCATTGCTGTGACTGGAGGCAGAGCAAGCATTCAAAAACTCCCACTGCTACGGAGCGGAGCGTAGCGAAGTGTGAGGGAGTGTGTTTCCTGTGTTCCCTGGTGGTCCCGTGGGATCCGCGTGAAAAAGCGATGGAGCCAATACCAACAGAAGGAACACGGTAAGAGCTCGGCTCCCTGGGATGATGGATCTGGGACAGTGTCCGCTGCCTCCTCCTTGCAGACGCAATTCCCCGACGAGCCGCCCGAGGGGCCCGAGGCAGTTCTCTCCCAGGGGTTGCGGCTTGGCTGTGGAGAGAAAAGGATGTTAATGATACGATAGAAACTCTAGACTTAAGGAGTGACACTTAGAGCGAATGCTATGAGGATCAGGATGAGGACAAAGAGAGGGAAATGAGGCGTGACCCAGAGAAAGAAAATGAGGGGTCAAATGAGGGGTCAATTGAGAGGGGGAGGAAGAACAACGGGGACAAACAAATGGGAACCCCCAAGACACTTAAAACAAACCCCATCTTGACGCCGGAAAAGGGAGCGGGGGGACAGGCGGGCGGCGCTCATGGAGAGAGCAGTGAGTTGGAAGACAAGCGAACTGGAGAGAAGAGCGCAGAAGTATGCGCTGTAATGATTCACCAGGTCCAGAGTGCTCGGACCTCCCTGACATCCCCTCTCCTTAGGCCGATGCATGAAGACCAGACACAAGACTCGGGGCAAATGACACAAAGCAAGAATGGAGGCATAAATAACAACCAGAAGACTCCAAATATGGAGGAGCAAATAAAGCCAAGCTCCTCTTTAAAATTATTGGCATGGGCAAAGGTGGCCGAGATGCATAAACCAGAGGCAAACAAAAAGGAAACCCTGATGATGTCGAGAAAACGAGATGATCAAATTACCGAAACAACGCAAGATATGAGGGGATGCTTTGTCAACCCAAGAACAAAAGAAAGCCTCAGTGCCCCTAATAGAATGGAAGAAACGGCAGAGACGTGGTCACCCCATGATGAATGGATGAAAAGATCTGCATTGCCAAACATCGTACCGCAAAACAATACTAAATCAGGAGGTAGAAGAAACTCATTAGAAATAGCAGACCAAGTGCTAAAAGATTTAGGAAGGATGAATGCCAGCCTAATGCAACCCCGAAGAGCCTCTCAACTAAGCTCCAATGGGGGAAGTCCACGACAAGCGGAGATACAATATCCTAAGCATAAGAGCATTCATGAAGTAATGAATCTTGAATCAAGCTCCCTGTTATAACTTTATACTAACAAAGTACTTGAAGCAAATTATCTCTCGGCAAATGAGAATGACACCTACCTCCGTGATGGTCAGCTCTCTTTGAACTAGAAGCAGGAGGGAATTACCTGAAAACTCCTCTCAAACCCAGCCCAAGGCTAGATTGAAGTGAAGTCTCCAGGGGAAACCCCGAAGGGAAAAACCCCGTGAGGTGCTGCTGGGGAGCGTAGATTCCTGCAGCGGCTGGTGGAGGGTCACACTGGTTGGGCTATGAACCGGAATCTTGTCAGGGAGGATTTTGATAGAAACAGAATAGAATTTCAGATAAGTAAAGATACCGAATCTAATATAGTAGAGTGGTAGGAATAAGAAGGGAAGCTTACCCTGACAAGCCTATTCCCTTCTAAGCTTTTCAATCGGATGTGAAAAGTTGGCGATGTGCCTATATGATGTTAAAGAGGTTAGGATATGTCAAAAAGTAAAGACACGAAGATGCAAAGAATGTTGTAGGAATTGGAGTCTTACCAACAGGTGATAGCTCAAGGAAGGAATTGTAAAGAGCAGGATGGAGGGCTTGAGCTTGAGGGGACTGAAGACTGAATAGGGCTGAAGTTGCAATCTAATGTTGACGTAATAGATAAGCAAGATTAGAGGGAGAAACCCTGTGAGAGCCACAGAAACACAAATAGCTAGACAGAACGAAAACACTACCAGAGAGAACAGTCGGGAACACAGGGGGGTGAATTCCTGTTGATCCGCTGGGCTCGGAAGGAAATCAAGATCTCTAAGTTTCAGGAAACGGAAAGGAGAAAAGGGATTGAAGCTACAAGGAAACGATCCACTGAAAAGCAGCAGAGGAATAACTTCAGATAAGAAGGTAGCGAGTTTACGATGCGCAGCGCGACTCGGAATAGAGAAGCAACGCGTAGTGCTGAGGTTCCTGTTGCCGGAAATACCATTCCAGAAGTTGGGGGCGGAGCTAATCCCGCGGTCCGAGGAGCGGGAACAACTAGAGCGCGGCTTACAGTGTCTGGATCCTCCACATTGAGAGTTCCGATTCCGGGTTTAACCGTGGATGTCACGGGTATCGATTCCTGAAAGTGTGCAGCAGTGCGATTCCACAGGACAGTTGTAACACTCCCCAGCATTCGAATCTAGAAATGAAGAGATCATAGTGTCTCAAAAGAGGAGTCGAAGAAGAGAAAGTTCAGAGAGCGAAGAGGGAAGCTTGAACAAACGACTCAAAGGAAGAACATCAAGGAGAAAAATTGGCAGTAATAAAACAGGTGAGACGCTATCACCCAAAAGGACAAGAAGGTGTCCCTCCAAAAATGTAGCTTCAGAGTCCGAGGAAGAGGACAGCGGAATAATTTGGAGAAATGTAAATCCGCAGAAGCCTAATGAAACACCTTCGAAGGAAAGAAACAACTTAGAAGGCATCCTGCCTGGTGTCGAGACCATAATCTCAAAGCTAAACCCTATTCTGATGTTGGCTACAACGATAGCTGTAGCTCCTCTGATGAAGCTGTATGAGAACCTAAATGATAATTGCAGCGACCAAAATACCTTGATTGCCTTATTAAACTCTAAAATGATAAAACTAGAGACAGACCTAAAGGAAATGACATCTGAGGTCTTGCCTAAAATAGGGAACGATATTTCGCTAACAGCGTTGAAGGAATCGCTAAGAAATAACTCTGAAGACAAGAAACTTCTAGCAGAAGTGATGAGACAAGCTCTCACGCTGCTACAAAATGAACGAGAAGGAAAGAGTGACCTAAATAAAAATCGAGTTTCTAAGAAAGTTCAAACGAGCACGATTACAGTGAGCACCTCGGAACTGCTAGAAACGTCAGAGAAAATCTGGATTAAATAAACACCCTCAAGAGAAAAAGAGAGAGGAGGAGAAAAAGATCTCCAAATAGAACTGCTGTTATGACGAGGTTCTACTAATTAGTACCGAAGAAAGTGACTATGGAGAGAAAGATCCCAAGGTCGTCGAGACGGGAAAGAAAACAAGGTCACCCACATTGATGGTACCAATGAAAACGCCAGAAAAAGAGGTGGAACTCAAAATGAACGAGAAGCTGTCAACGAACAAGCCCCCCCTCGCCTAGACCTACCCGCAGCGCAAAAAAACAATGAAGCCAATATAAAGGCCAAAAGAAGCAGTTCTGCTTATATAACATCAAAAAAGAATGATGGAGAGTGGTTCGATATATTTGAGCACCCGAAAGCTCAATTGGGAATGTGCAAAGGGATGAAGACAAAGAGGGACAATTCAAAACAAAACGATTGTAAAAAAAAAACAAAGAATCAACAAGTCCAAAAGAGTAAGAACCCTCGGAGTTCAGCAAACTTCTTTAGGAATATTAAAGCATTGAATATAACAGTGAATAACTCTGAGCAACCGGCATCGAAGGGGAAAAAAAAGACCGAAGATGCAGCAAATGTGGGCGAAAAGGCTCAATCAAAAATTCAAAATGAGGACAATAAGCTGCAGATGGAGAGCATAGTTGAGCTAGACTCTGAGGACGTAGAAGGTGACGATGAGGAGCTGTTGAATATGTCAATCTACAGCACATCTGACTCTGACGAACATAAGGAAGATAACAGGGCAGGGAAAACCAAAGACGCCGTCAATAGTAATGGGCAAGGTGTCCTCGAGCCAGAGGCACTAACTCCAACACTATCCACACAAGAATGTGAGAAAGAGAGAGGGGAGGAAACGCCAAGCAAAAGAGTAACCTTGAAAAAGAAAAGGTTAAAGAGTACGCTGAAGTTGAAAACTAACCTTAAAAACAGGGAAGAAATACAAGGCTCTCCAACAGTTGAGCGGGAGAACAATCAGTCGGAAGTCGAACTTCAGAATGAGAATCGGAAGAAACCAACAAGAGAAGAAGGAGTGACAAGGGAACACGCAGATGAGCCTGTCAAGCCATGAAAAACCACTACACCTGCCGTCAGTAAAGCAGCAGTAACGAATCATCAGTACAGAATTCTAGTCGAAAAAATAGACAGTAAAAAAAGCGACACTCCTCTGAATCGATACACTACTCTACAGATATTCCAAAAAATACTGGTGTTAAGAGCGATAAAGAGTCCACGAATTAATCGCGTGGAAATCATCGCTGACATGAACCAGAAAATTGTGCTGCTGCACATTGATGACAAGAAAGATGCAGAATTGATCATGATGTGCGAGAGGCAGCTTCTGGAAGTTGGATACCAAGTGTATGAAGTAGACAATACATTAAGGGATAAGGACTGTGAAAAAACAAACGATTCAAAAGAAACAAAAACAAAGGAGAAAGAGCCACTGTCAAATAAAATAATCGATAAAAGCTCAAAACAGGAGCGCAAGACTAATGTCAAGTCAAAAGGCGATGAGAGTGATGCTGAAACACCATGCTCACCTGATGAGATAAGAAAAAAGAAAATCAAAATAACAGTGGAAAACCGGGGAAAAGCAAATGCTCCGAGACCCAAAGACATAGAATTGAATGCAGGAGAAGAAGAGATGAAAAAATGGACCTGGTTAGCAAAGTCACTAAACACTTCAAGGAAGAGCTAATGTCATAACGAGATAGCGAATTTGGTGATAGCCCCGTGGAACACTAGAGGATTCTCACATCTTCTGAGAGCCCCTCCAGAAGCATTAAAAAAGGCCGACTTGATATGTTTACAAGAGACATGGGTTACTAATATGTCATGTGTGGACGGATTTGAAGTAGCAAAGAATCCAGCCATAAAACAAAAAAAAGGGCGGCCAATGTCGGGCCAACTGACTCTAATCAAAAGAACATGCGGTCTAAGAATCAAATCAGCCCAAAATGTGTCTTCCTTTATTCAGGAGGTCTGTTTAGAACAAATGGAGCAATCAGAGAATTATCCCCACCTATTGTACATACTAAATATATACTGGAACACAACACCAAAATCCAACCAGAAGCTTGAGGATGACATTATTGAAGCCATAGACTCCATTCTAATAGACGACCCAAAGGCTTCAATTATGTTGTGTGGAGACTTTAATATGAAATTAATCGAACTGGAGCAAAAGAATACAACGAAGACCAGTAGTGAGAGATACAAAAACGAATGTTGGCTAGAAGAAATGTCACTCAGAAAGTTTTCAATGCTTAATGGAGCAATAAGAGGAGACATTCCGGCTAAGCCGACATGGGAAAGAGGAAATCAGCGGTCTGTATTAGACTACATTTTTGTTTCTGATAATCTACTGCAAGAAATAGTCTCCTTTAGAGTCATTAAGGATAACCAAAGTGACCACAATATTATATCGACGGAATGGAAATGGAACAAAGTTGTGAAAAGGGAGCAGTGGAGTTGTGATATCTTAGTGGAACCAGGGCAAAACAGATTAAGGCTAAAGAAAACTGATATCAAGGTGGTATCAGAACAACTGCAACGAGCCCAGGAAAAAGGCCTAACTGAGGCAATGGAATACCAGCAGTTGCTAGAAATTTATAAAAGCAAAAAGAAGATCTCTTCAAGGAACCAAAATTATCTAAAACACAAGTACGACCCGGAGGTTGCGCAAAAGAAGAGAGAACTAAGGAAAACCTTAAGAGAAATTTGTGCGATTAAAGGTGCAATGATTCAAGGCTTGTCAAAAAAAGGGAAAAACCAACACAATAATTGGTGTAAACAACACAGAGCAAAGATGGAGCAAAGATATGCCGAAACAATTTTGAAGGCGCTGAATCAAAGGAACTCCAGAGGCTTCTGGGCCATAATAAATGAAACAACTAACTCAGAAAAGGCCATAATAACCAACATGGTAACAGAAAATGACTGGGAATGCCACTACAAAAATCTATTTAAAAGAAGGAAAAGCACATGTACAATTGAGTTCCAACCAAAAGTACCATGGGAAATTGAAATAGATAGAGTGGATTTCGAACTTCAATTCTAAAGAGTAGTGCATCTAGAGCCGCAGGACCCGACAGCCTGTCCAATGCCGATTTAAAAGAAAACATCGAAGAATGGTCAGAATTTTGTGATATTCTATTCCAGGCAATAATAAAAGAAGGAGCGATCCCTGCAACTTGGAAATCAGGGATCATTGTTCCGATATTCAAGAAAGGAATGCGATCTGACCCGGCTAACTGTCGGCCCATAGCCCTCCTTGACGAAGTAGGAAAAGTGTTTGCAACCCAGCTCCTCAAACAACTAACAACATGGATTGGCCAAGAAAAGATCTATGATGAGCACCAGTCCGGGTTTGTTAAAGGAGTGGGTTGTAGCACGAACCTCCTAATACTAAATCTATTGAAAATTGATGCCATCCGAGCAGGTCACAAAATCTACCTGGCATTCATCGATATGGCAAACGTGTTTGATGGAGTAAATAGAGAAATTCTGTGGTGCAAATTAAAGGAGAGGGGCTGCCACGAAAGTCTAATTGCTGCCATCAAAGAACTCTATTCCGACACCTACATTCAAGTACGGTTAGATAGCGAAGGAAATTTGTCAAAACCAATACCCACAGAGAGAGGTGTAAAACAGGGGTGCCCACTAGGAGCTACCCTGTTTAACTTTTACATCTCAGAAGTGGGAAACGCCCTTGCAAATTTGACTTAATTCCCGCCGTGCATTAATGGATTCCAGTTGCACCACATTCTATAAGCTGATGATATGGTGATCTTAGATCATACACCAATCGGTTTACAGCGAAAATTGGCAGCATTGAAGATCTATACAGAAGATCTCGGGCTAGAGATACATGCTGCTAAATCAGAAATCCTAGTCCTGGAGAATAAAAGAGGAAGGAAGTCACCTAAGTACAGAACAAGTTGGTTCATGGGGAAGAAGAGACTGGAAAAAGTGCAATAACAAGATATCTGGGCACAATGATCAACTCCAGCTTAAACAACGAACCGATGGTGAAAAAAATCTTAAACAGCTGCAAACAACTAACCTCACAGGGAATCATAATGCAAAAGAAATTTGGGAAATTCACGTGTGAGCTAATGAGAAAATGTTATCAAAATAAAATCAGACCAATTCTAACCTACAGAGCGGAGAACATATTTGGCTGCGACCACAAGATATGGTCCAGGTGTGAAGGATTTTTTTGGAAGAAAATCCTTCAGATACCCCCAAAGTACGCCGACTGCTTGTGTCCTTTATGAAGTAGGGATCTCCACCCTGAATGCAAGGATCACATGGAATAAATTACTACTATTCAGAAAAACCCATGAAGAAGCGAATTTGCCAACGTTTAAAATCTTGTTGGGAAATGAGATAGGAAAAAAATCAGCCTTAAGAGACCGGAAACACCAATGCAGAGAGATTCTTAATCAACTGGGGACGGATGAGACAACACTATGGTACAATCCAGAGTTTGTGAAAAAGAAATTGCTAGATCTCGACTGGATTGAAATTGGTGAGAAAAGAGCAGCAAAAAAATCCATGATAAACCAACCAAAAGAGGCAAAAAAACGGAACACACTCCAGAAATATCTGGCTCTATCGCTGTGCAAACGCCTAAGAAGACACTACTTGAAGTTCCACCTGAATATTATAGAAACAAAAGAAATTCTGAGGAACAGGCATGTGATCCCATCAGGAAATGTACTGTGTAGATTCTGTGCAAAGGAAGAAGAAAATCTAAAACATCTCGTCCTAAACTGCACCGAACTAAATGTCCAACGCGAAAACTGCCTAGGGAAGGTGATGACAAGCTATCAGACGCTGAATGGGGAGGAATGGTGGAAGCAATTACACCTGACTGAAAGTAACTCAGTGTTGATTGCGCTGATGAGATTCCTGGAGTTATTAAAGAATCAACTAGAAATGAGACCAGCCGGTGCCAAAAGTGAGTCAGACACTGCTGCAAGTTAGGAGAGCAAATGCTCAGAACAGGATGACAAGCAATAGCAAATATAGAAACTAAGCAATACAGCACTTAATGCAATGACAATGTGTAAGGAATTAGATCAAATCAAAGTTATAGAGACGCGATGATGATAGGTTTTTTTTGTTCTTTTTAATGTACAATTTCTCAAAAGTTTGTATAAACTAAATGAAAATAAAAAAAAATAAAAAAAATAAATACTTGGTTGTGTGTTTGGACTGGGGTGGCTGGGGTGTGATTTGGGTGGCCATGAGGCCCATGATTGTGGATCGTGATGACGTGTTGGGGGGGACATTAGTCGGGGCCTGCTGGCAGGTGCCTGTCACTGCTGGGTGGGCGAGTGGGTGGGGGGGTCATGGGTCGGGGCTTGCTGGCAGGTGCCTGGCACTGCTGGGTGGGTGGGGGTGCAGGAGGACATGTGTTGGTGCTCACTTGTGCATGGTGACATGTGGGCTGGCTGGGGGGCATGGCCAGGGTGGATGAGCTGCCTGCAGGGCATGGACAGTGGTATAGGGTAGTCCCCTGTGTTGTGGGCTGCCTGCAGGGCCTGGGGAGAGGGGAGAGGGCACACCTGGGAGGACACACACTGCCAATTTGCGTTGGGGCACCCCAGGAATACATGTACCCCTCCCACGGCAGCGAAAACGCCTGTAAAACTCCCCGTGCACCCCCGAAATACACGTACCCCATTCGCACAAGGCCTATCATGTGTAAAACGTACCGCACACCCCCAGAATACATGTACCCCTCCCGCGGCAGTGAAAACACTTGTAAAACTCCCTGCGCACCCCTAAGAATACACGTACCCCTCCCGCGGCAGCAAAAACGCATGTAAAACTCCCCGCGCACCCCTCAGAATACATGTACCCCGCTCGCACTAGGCCTATCACATGTGATACTTCACACGTACCCCCGAAATACACGTACCCCACTCGCACAAGACCTATCGTGTGTAAAACGTCCCGCGCGCCCCCAGAATACACGTACCCCTCTCGTGGCAGCAAAAACACATGCAAAACTCCCCGCGCACCCCTCAGAATACACGTACCCAGCTCGTCCAAGGCCTAGCGCGTGTAAAACGTCCCGCGCACCCCTAAATACACGTACCCCGCTCACACAAGGCCTATCGCGTGTAATACGTCCCGCGCACCCCCAGAATACACGTACCCCTCCTGCGTCAGCGAAAACGCATGTAAAACTCCCCGCGCACCCCTCAGAATACACGTACCCCTCCCGCGGCAGTGAAAACACGTGCAAAACTCCCCACGCACCCCTCAAAATACATGTACCACGCTCGCACTAGGCCTATCACGTGTGATACTTCATGCGCACCCCCGAAATACACGTACCCCGCTCGCACAAGGCCTATCGCGTGTAAAACTCCTTGCGCACCCCTCAGAATACACATACCCCGCTCGGCCAAGGCCTATCATGTGTCAAACGTCCGACACATCCCCGAAATACATGTACCCCGCTCGCACAAGACCTATTGCGTGTAAAACGTCCCATGCACCCCCAGAATACACGTACCCCTCTTGCCGCACCGAAAACACATGTAAAACTCCCCACGCACCCCTCATAATACACATACCTCTCTCGCGGCAGCGAAAACACGTGTTTAAAACTCCCTCGCACCCCTCAGAATACATGTACCCCTCTCGTGGCAGCAAAAACGCGTGTAAAACTCCCCACGCACCCATCAGAATACACGTACCCACTCGCACTAGGCCTATCACATGTGATACTTCACACGCACCCCCGAAATACGCGTGCCCCGCTCGCACAAGGCCTATCGTGTGTAAACCATCCCATGCACCCTGAGAATACACGTACCCCTCCCGCGGCAGCGAAAACGCATGTAAAACTCCTGCGCACCCCTCAGAATGCACGTACCCCGCTCAGTCAAGGCCTATCGCATGTAAAATGTCCCGCGTACCCCCAGAATACATGTACCCCTCCTGCGGCAGTGAAAACATGTGTAAAACTCCCCGCGCACCCCTCAGAATACATGTACCCCTCCCGCAGCAGCAAAAATGCATGTAAAACTCCCGGCGCACCCCGCAGAATACATGTACCCCGCTTGAACTAGGCCTATCATGTGTGATACGTCACGCGCACCCCCGAAATACATGTACCCCGCTCGCACAAGGCCTATCGCGTGTAAAACGTCCCATGTACCCCTCTGAATACACGTACCCCTCTCAGCCAACGCCTATCGTGTGTGATACTTCACGCACACCCCCGAAATACACATACCCCGGTCGCACACGGCCTATCGCATGTAAAACGTCCCATGCACCCCTCTGAATACACATACCCCGCTCAGCTAAGGCCTATCGCGTGTAAAACTCCCCGTGCACCCCTCTGAATACACGTCCCCCGCTCGGCCAAGGCCTATCACGTGTAAAACGTCCCACGTGCCTCCAGAATATACGTACCCCGCTCACACAAGGCCTATCTCGTGTGATACTTCATGCGCACCCCCCAAATACATGCAGGCACCCCATCCACCCTGGGCATGCCCCACAGGCAGCCCTCGCCACAGGTGGGGGTGCTTTTTCTACACTATTTACCTGGCGCGAGCAGGGTACGTATATTCAGAGGGGTGCGTGGGGAGTTTTACACGCGTTTTCGCTGCCGTGGGAGGGGTACGTGTATTCTGGGGCGTGCGTGGGAAGTTTTACATGCGTTTTTGTGGTTCGGGGCTGTATGCTGGTCCACTGGCCTTTGTGCCATGTACTGGATTAGAGCGCTGGTCATGGCGCACGGGGCGGGGTTGGGGGCGTAACGGGTGCTGCTGCAAGGTCGCTGCGCCACTCTGCGCCACAGCTGCTTATGGATGTTGAAATCCATGAATACGCTGTGCACTGAAATGGGTTTTGCCGCTGGCGCAGACTGCCGCACGCGCACACTGTGCACCAGCCGCGTGCGCCACTTGTGCGCTGAATTCTATGAATTACCCCCTCAATGTCGTTATTCAATTTCGATGCACATATGCAAAAGGTTCAACGTCTTACCCCACATTGATGTTAACTATTTTATGTTCAGTTCTTTTTGTGCTGTTGGGTCACCGGCATAATTCCACCTGAAATTCAATGTACTTTCATGTTGACAAACTGTTCATAAATCTACTTGATTACTGTTGTGCATATCTCTGACTTCCTGTACTTTATTCATTTTTTTGAAAGTGTACCTCATAGTAATGGCTGCAGGTTTTTTACATGTGTTACCGCTTCTATAGTCCTTATATCATTAATTCTTCAGTCCCTTTCTGTAACTTCAAGTTTAAAATATATTGTTTTTCATAACTGATAATATACAACATCCAAATCTGTCCTAGTGTTGTCATGGTTTCCATATCACTGCTAAAATAAATTCACCCTCCATTTTGCAGCTTGGTGTTCTATTCTGCTAAACTTGTCACACCATGCATTCGTACCGCGCCGTTCATATATGCATTTTCTCACTCACAACCTATTTCATATTCTGTCTCGATATCACACATAGTTTCCCATATCCACTCGTAATGATCTCTTACCTAAGATTAAATCGTAAGTGCTTTCAATGTGTCTCTGCGTGTCGGCTCTCGTTCCAATCCAAGTAGCCAACACGCAACCTTAAAGTGTTGTCTCGGTGCCTAGGTAACCATTTGTGACTGTTGTCGATTTCCATTGCTTAAAACGTTGCCGGCATATTTTGGGTTACATTCACACATATACAATGCATCTCTATGCTAATAGGCCCAATTCCTGGTATCTACTAGCGGCTAGTTAACCATATAAAGCGTGACGTGTATGTGAGATACCTTCTACTGCTTATTATTTTTTATATTAAATGCTTCCCCATGGATGATCATGTTTTTTCTTTTTATACAAATGCCCAGTCTTGCACAATGCCGTCATATTATGACCCACAAATATGTTGTTCCATGCTGTTCCATAGTAATTATACTGGTACGGAGTTTTACTTTTCTTTATTATTTTATGATAGAACACTGCTCAATTATAGTTGGTCATTATCACTCCCGGTAGCTAACGTTTTCCTCATTGATAACATCCCCATTAAAGGACTAATATTTAATCCTAGTCAATTTGAATGTTAATGTGTGACTGCTTTTATTTGGGTATTCTTTCAGATTCATGTTACGACATGTTCATATTATATCCATCCTCCTCAGAAGTTGTCTATACTAATTATGCTTGAAACATTCCCATATGTTAAACAAAGATCTTACTCATAGTAAGATTTTTTGTTTATTTGTCAACTCAAATTACCCTTTCACTTGATAATGGTGTCCCAGATGCTCTGTAGTGCCTTCTAGTTTTAGCTATATAGCCTTCCCTATTGTGAAGTCCAAAATCCTTATGACTTGTGTAGAGGATGTCCCAAATAAAGCCTGCACTCCAGTCGCCCATTTTGAAGTACCAGGAACATTCATAGTGAAATATGTGATTATAATGAGCAAATAAACCAGCAGAGAGCCGCAGTAGGACTCTGCCCAGTACCTATCAGAAGAAAAATACCTATTGAAGTACCAATAACCAGACAACCATGGACATTAAGGTATCCACTGAGAAAATCCTACCAGCAAATAAGACGAAATGAAGATTGCTTAAGTACTGTCCAGGAAGAAACCAAAAAGTAGTCCTTAATGGAAGATGAATGGTGATGTCACGAGGGCCTGGACTAATGCACCCATAGAAGATATGACGACCAAAGGATGACACAAAGAGATGAAATACCATGAATAAAGATATCGTGTACCTGAAAGAAGAGAACGTTGTTGAAATACAAGGGAGCTTAAGCAGTAAGCAGGATGAAGATATTCAACCAGCTAACGCCTGTACATATGCTTGTAAACGCAAGAAAGCTAAGAAAACAGTGCAGCTTGCTATGCTAAGTAGAAGAATAGAGCAACAAGCACCATTGTACACAATCGACCTCAAAACGAAGCATGTTATATAAGTGCTAGTCCACTTTGCACTGAAAGCAGAAACAACCCAGGTTATTATAGGCCAAACGCAAGAAGATTCATATTCTAGCAAACATGAGGAAAGAAGGCTGAATCGAAACTCGGCAGAGGCAGCTCGTGTCAGAGAAGCCAAGGTCATATCAATAGAAGCTATGAACAGTAGTTACTTTTAATTGAAGCTAAGAACATAATATCTTGCCCCTGAAGGAGCGAGATAAGAAAGAGAAGGCAGGTGGCAGCTGAAACAAAAATCAAATACACAAATTGAGAGAAACAAGGCAAATTCACAGTGTGTTAGCACGTGACCATCCGAGCGAGAAGAGGCACGGGTTCACACCTATGCTTGGCATCCGCCGAGACAGAGATATCGGAACTTTCTCGAGACGAGAAGATGCAGTTTCGAGGCCATCCACAGCCAACTAATTGACACATAGCCCATAAAGTGATGATTGATTGAAGGAAGGAAGGGTAAATTGGAGGGCACCCTGCACCTGGCTGACCGTTCTGCATGCTGCTAAGCAAAGTGGAAATGTATGCATGGGATTGATGCCAACCCAATCACAATGGACCAAGTAATCTAGGGTCCTATAGTTAGTAGAACCAATGGGACGTCGTACTTTTAGTGACATCTACAGTAGTCATTTTAAGGAAGGGCTTAGTTGCCCACCTGATAGTATTTTACCCAATCCCCTCACTCCGTTACCATATACAGATATAGCACCTATATTAAAGTTACCTTTTCCTGACCAATAGAATGTCATGTTAACTGTTGAATGTTACACGTCAGATTATGACGCGTTTTGAGTATAAAAGTTATGTTTTGTTTGAAGTTCGAGGAGTTGGAGCAAGACGGACTATCACATCACTGCTGATTGCCATGACTCCCTGTTTTATGTACTTGTCATTAAACAGACTCCCTTTTGCCAAACCATTGAGTTGTCCTTATTGATTTGTGTTGGAGTAACAAATCAGCACCCACATCCATCTCAAGGTGCAGCTATCTCATCTTAAAGTGCTTCAGAGCAAACCCTGACTCTATGGGCCGGCCGGGGGTCTCCCCAGTGCACTTGATATTGGTGTCCAAGATCTTGAGTCATGCCATCTGGTTCATACATGTACCACTCTCGCGGCAGCAAAAACACGTGTTTAAAACTCCCTCGCACCCCTCATAATACACGTACCCCTCTCGTGGCAGCAAAAACGCGTGTAAAACTCCCCACGCACCCATCAGAATACACGTACCCCACTCGCACTAGGCCTATCACGTGTGATACTTCACACGCACCCCCGAAATACACGTGCCCCGCTCGCACAAGGCCTATCGCGTGTAAACCATCCCGCGCACCCTGAGAATACACGTACCCCTCCCGCGGTAGTGAAAACGCGTGTAAAACTCCTGCGCACCCCTCAGAATACACGTACCCTGCTCAGTCAAGGCCTATCGCATGTAAAACGTCCCGCGTACCCCTAGAATACATGTACCCCTCCTGCGGCAGTGAAAACATGTGTAAAACTCCCTGCGCACCCCTCAGAATACGCGTACCCCTCCCGCAGCAGCAAAAATGCATGTAAAACTCCCGGTGCACCCCGCAGAATACACGTACCCCGCTTGAACTAGGCCTATCATGTGTGATACGTCACGCGCACCCCCGAAATACATGTACCCCGCTCGCACAAGGACTATCGCGTGTAAAACGTCCCACGTACCCCTCTGAATACACGTACCCCTCTCAGCCAACGCCTATCGCGTGTGATTCTTCACGCACACCCCCGAAATACACATACCCCGCTCGCACAAGGCCTATCGCATGTAAAACATTCCATGCACCCCTCTGAATACACATACCCCGCTCAGCTAAGGCCTATCGCGTGTAAAACTCCCCGTGCACCCCTCTAAATACACGTACCCCGCTCGGCCAAGGCCTATCACGTGTAAAACGTCCCACATGCCCCCAGAATATACGTATCCCGCTCACACAAGGCCTATCTCGTGTGATACTTCATGCGCACCCCCCAAATACACGCAGGCACCCCATCCACCCTGGGCATGCCCCACAGGCAGCCCACGCCACAGGGGGGGGTGCTTTTTCTACACTATTTACCTGGCGCGAGCAGGGTACGTATATTCAGAGGGGTGCGCAGGAGTTTTACACGTGTTTTCGCTGCCGTGGGAGGGGTACGTGTATTCTGGGGCGTGCGTGGGAAGTTTTACATGCGTTTTTGTGGTTGGGGGCTGTATGCTGGTCCACTGGCCCTTGCGCCATGTACTGGATTAGAGCGCTGGTCATGGCGCACCGGGCGGGGTTGGGGGCGTAACTGGTGCTGCTGCAGGGTCGCTGCGCCACTCTGCGCCACAGCTGCTTATGGATGTTGAAATCCATGAATACGCTGTGCGCTGAAATGGGTTTTGCCGCACACGGCTGGCGCAGACTGCCGCACGCGCACACTGTGCACCAGCCGCGTGCGCCACTTGTGCGCTGAATTCTATGAATTACCCCCTTAATGTCGTTATTCAATTTCAATGCACATATGCAAAAGGTTCAACGTCTTACCCCACATTGATGTTAACTATTTTATGTTCAGTTCTTTTTGTGCTGTTGGGTCATGGGCATAATTCCACCTGAAATTCAATGTACTTTCATGTTGACAAACTGTTCATAAATCTACTTGATTACTGTTGTGCGTATCTCTGACTTCCTGTACTTTATTCATTTTTTGAAAGTGTGCCTCATAGTAATGGCTGCAGGTTTTTTACATGTGTTACCGCTTCTATAGTCCTTATATCATAAATTCTTCAGTGCCTTTCTGTAACTTCAAGTTTAAAATATATTGTTTTTCATAACTGATAATATACAACATCCAAATCTGTCCTAGTGTTGTCATGGTTTCCATATCACTGCTAAAATAAATTCACCCTCCATTTTGCAGTTTGGTGTTCTATTCTGCTAAACTTGTCACGCCATGCATTCGTACCGCGCCGTACATATATGCATTTTCTCACTCACAACCTATTTCATATTCTGTCTCGATATCACGCATAGTTTCCCATATCCACTCGTAATGATCTCTTACCTAAGATTAAATCGTAAGTGCTTTCAATGTGTCTCTGCGTGTCGGCTCTCGTTCCAATCCAAGTAGCCAACACGCAACCTTAAAGTGTTGTCTCGGTGCCTAGGTAACCATTTGTGACTGTTGTCGATTTCCATTGCTTAAAACGTTGCCGGCATATTTTGGGTTACATTCACACATATACAATGTATCTCTATGCTAATAGGCCCAATTCCTGGTATCTACTAGCGGCTAGTCAACCATATAAAGCGTGACGTGTATGTGAGATACCTTCTACTGCTTATTATTTTTTATATTAAATGCTTCCCCATGGATGATCATGTTTTTTCTTTTTATACAAATGCCCAGTCTTGCACAATGCCGTCATATTATGACCCACAAATATGTTGTTCCATGCTGTTCCATAGTAATTATACTGGTACGGAGTTTTACTTTTCTTTATTATTTTATGATAGAACCCTGCTCAATTATAGTTGGTCATTATCACTCCCGGTAGCTTACGTGTTCCTCATTGATAACATCCCTATTAAGGGACTAATATTTAATCCTAGTCAACTTGAATGTTAATGTGTGACTACTGTTATTTGGGTATTCTTTCAGATTCATGTTACGACATGTTCATATTATATCCATCCTCCTCAGAAGTTGTCTATACTAATTATGCTTGAAACATTCCCATATGCTAAACAAAGATCTTACTCATAGTAAGATTTTTTGTTTATTTGTCAACTCAAATTACCCTTTCACTTGATAATGATGTCCCAGATGCTCAGTAGTGCCTTCTAGTTTTAGCTATATAGCCTTCCCTATTGTGAAGTCCAAAATCCTTATGACTTGTGTAGAGGATGTCCCAAATAAAGGCTGCACTCCAGTCGCCCATTTTGAAGTACCAGGAACATTCATAGTGAAATAAGTGTTTTATAATGAGCAAATAAACCAGCAGAGAGCCGTAGTAGGACTCTGCCCAGTACCTATCAGAAGAACAATACCTATTGAAGTACCAATAACCAGACAACCATGGACATTAAGGTATCCACTAAGAAAATCCTACCAGCAAATAAGACGAAATGAAGATTGCTTAAGTACTGTCCAGGAAGAAACCAAAAAGTCCTTAATGGAAGATGAATGGTGATGTCACGAGGGCATGGACTAATGCACCCATAGAAGATATGACGACCCAAGGATGACACAAAGAGATGAAATACCATGAATAAAGATATCGTGAACCTGAAAGAAGAGAACGTTGTTGAAATACAAGGGAGCTTAAGCAGTAAGCAGGAAGAAGATATTCAACCAGCTAACGCCTGTACATATGCTTGTAAACGCAAGAAAGCTAAGAAAACAGTGCAGCTTGCTATGCTAAGTAGAAGAATAGAGCAACAAGCACCATTGTACACAATCTACCTCAAAACAAAGCATGTTATATAAGTGCTAGTCCACTTTGCACTGAAAGCAGAACCAACCCAGGTTATTATAGGCCAAACGCAAGAAGATTCATATTCTAGCAAACATGAGGAAAGAAGGCTGAATCGAAACTCGGCAGAGGCAACTCGTGTCAGGGAAGCCAAGGTCATATCAATAGAAGCTATGAACAGTAGTTACTTTTAATTGAAGCTAAGAACATAATATCTTGCCCCTGAAGGAGCGAGATAAGAAAGAGAAGGCAGGTGGCAGCTGAAACAAAAATCAAATACACAAATTGAGAGAAACAAGGCAAATTCACAGTGTGGTAGCACGTGACCATCCGAGCGAGAAGTGGCACGGGTTCACACCTATGCTTGGCATCCGCCGAGACAGAGATATCGGAACATTCTCGAGACGAGAAGATGCAGTTTCGAGGCCAACCACAGCCAACTAATTGACACATAGCCCATAAAGTGATGATTGATTGAAGGAAGGAAGGGTAAATTGGAGGGCACCCTGCACCTGGCTGACCGTTCTGCATGCTGCTAAGCAAAGTGGAAATTTATGCATGGGATGATGCCAACCCAATCACAATGGACCAAGTAATCTAGGGTCCTATAGTTAGTAGAACCAATGGGACGTCGTATTTTTAGTGACGTCTACAGTAGTCATTTTATGGAAGGGCTTAGTTGCCCACCTGATAGTATTTTACCCAATCCCCTCACTCCGTTACCATATACAGATATAGCACCTATATTAAAGTTACCTTTTCCTGACCAATAGAATGGCATGTTAACTGTTGAATGTTACACGTCAGATTATGACGTGTTTTGAGTATAAAAGTTATGTTTTGTTTGAAGTTCGAGGAGTTGGGGCGAGACGGACTATCACATCACTGCTGATTGCCATGACTCCCTGTTTTATGTACTTGTCATTAAACAGACTCCCTTTTGCCAAACCATTGAGTTGTCCTTATTGATTTGTGTTGGAGTAACAAATCGGCACCCACATCCATCTCAAGGTGCAGCTATCTCGTCTTAAAGTACTTCGGAGCAAACCCTGACTCTATGGGCCGGCCGGGGGTCTCCCCAGTGCACTTGATATTGGTGTCCAAGATCTTGAGTCATGCCATCTGGTTCATGCTAAATAGCCTTCCTCATTCAAAATCTATTTAATTGCTATGTAATGTTTGTGACCATAACAAAATGGTGCTAACGGTGTTTGAATCTTGTTCTGAGCAATTCTTTTTCAATTATTTGTACTTACAGTTTCCAACGTGTATGGTTTAATCCTTCAATTAGATCTATCACACTCTAATCAAACTGTTACAAAAAAGAAGCCATTTTATTATCCTTGTTCAACCCCAGTTCTAATGTCTTAAATCTGCAGATGGGGAGCAGGTGCAAGTGGATCTAGGCCATCAGGCCTAAGCCCCACCCACTTGGCACCTTCCAAATTGGCGCTCTTTTTCCCCACTTAGCAAGCCCCACCCACCTGGTGCCTTCCTGGTTGCCGCTCTTTTCCCCACTTAGCAAGCCCCGCCCACCTGGTACCTTCCTGGTTGCTGCTCTTTTTCCCTACTTAAGGAGCCATCCAGCCTCTTTTCGTTTGCAGATGGGAAGCAGGTGCAAGTGGATCTAGGTCACCTGGCCTAAGCCCCGCCCACCTGGCACCTTCCAGGTTGCCGCTCTTTTTCCCCACTTAGCAAGCCCCGCCCACCTGGTACCTTCCTGGTTGCCACTCTTTTTCCCTACTTAAGGAGCCCTCAAGCCTCTTTTCCTTTGCAGATGGGGAGCAGGTGCAAGTGGATCTAGGTCACCTGGCCTAAGCCCCGCCCACCTGGCACCTTCCAGGTTGCCGCTCTTTTTCCCCACTTAGCAAGCCCCGCCCACCTGGTACCTTCCTGGTTGCCACTCTTTTTCCCTACTTAAGGAGCCCTCAAGCCTCTTTTCCTTTGCAGATGGGGAGCAGGTGCAAGTGGATGTAGGTCACCTGGCCTAAGCCCCGCCCACCTGGCGCCCTCCAGGTTGCTGCTCTTTTTCCCCACTTAGCAAGCCCCACCCACCTGGTGCCTTCCTGGTTGCCACTCTTTTTCCCTACTTAAGGAGCCCTCAAGCCTCTTTTCCTTTGCAGATGGGGAGCAGGTGCAAGTGGATGTAGGTCACCTGGCCTAAGCCCTGCCCACCTGGCGCCCTCCAGGTTGCTGCTCTTTTTCCCCACTTAGCAAGCCCCACCCACCTGGTGCCTTCCTGGTTGCTGCTCTCTTCCCCTACTTAAGGTGCTCTCATGCTGGACTTGCTTTGCATCTTGTACTCATGGTTGCCCTGAATCATGATGTTACTATCTTCATCTTGTATCCTGGCTTGCAACATTATGTGTTACTACTGACTTCTGCAATTGTATTCACTCTCCCCTCTTGCTTCTCTACTCTTTTTGACAGCTTACTCTCTGTTCTCTCCTCCTCTCCCTTTCTCCCTTTTCCTATCGCCTTCCCTTCTCTCCTTACTTTCTTCTATGCACTTACTCTATGAGAATTGACCCTGGACCTAGTATGATGGCAACCTCATCTGTCTCCTCCCCTATCTGCCTCCCCTTGCTTGTTTTCCCCCCCAGCACTATCTGAAATTTCATGAGGCCTAGTACGATAGCCTCTTGTTTTTGGTCCTCCCCTCCCTTTCTACACCCCTCTCCCTTTTGTTTTTCTCCGGCTCTACCAGAAATGTCGTCAGGCCTAGTACGGTAGTCGCCTGTCCATTTCCATTTCCTTCCCACTCTCCCCCTCCCTTCCTTATCTATGTCTTAGCTCTTGCACTATCTGAAATATTGTCAGGCCGAGTACGATAGTTGATTTCACATCCTTACTGTTCATGGCCTGCAAGAATGTCATTGTATTTTCCTTTGCTCCCTCCCTTGCCTTCAAGCGCTTTGAAACACATTGTTTATAGGCGCTCTATAAATAAACTATCATATCATATCATTTTTGTGTCTGCTTGTCTAAGTAATAATTCTCTGTTTCTGCCTCTTATTCCAAGTGCGTCTTACTGTAATCCAATACATTTTATATCTTGTTTGTTATCTATTTGATGTTTATTTTGCCAATGATGTGCGAGTGGAAATGATGGATTCTGGCTCCCAATAGACAATAGATGTTCTCTTATCCTTATCCTCATTTACCTTGTAGTGCTCCCTATATAGATGCATTTATAGACACAGATTATGCCATACACCACGTACTTGGTCCTACAATTGATGTCCTCCATGATTTTAAATCTAGTCCCATTCATATCCATGAAGGTATTTGTGCTTTCATGCGCATACTTACACATAGTCCAGGAGCCACATTTTCTGAAACCCCTGGTATCGATTTCAACCATGTCCTTACAGGTGTGCTTTGCTCATCCGGAAGTAGCGAGGGACTCAAGCTATTCCTCAAAGTTTTTACCTTTCTGAAAATGATTCTCGGTTTGACTTCAACATATTTTGATATATGGGTGTCCAGTTTTAATAGGTGCCAGTTCTTATGCAATATCCTATAAATCTAATAGTGGTTTGAACAATATTTGGTAACAAACTTCCCTTTATCCTGGTATTTGGTTTGCGTCTTGTTTCTCTGTATCAGTGTTTGCTCTCTTGATAAACATTTCGCCTTGTCTTGAGCTTTGTTGATGCCCTTCTGTGAATATTCCCTTTGTTGAAATCTTGAGGTGAGCAATTTGCATTCCTCATCGAATGCCTCAGAACTTTGGCAATTTCTTCGCGCTCTAATGAATTCACCAGTCGGTATGTTTCTTATTATTGGCTCGTGGTGGCTGCTGGTTGCATATAGTGTGGAGTTCACCTCAGTTTCCTTACAGTATGTTTGTGTTTCAAGGTGATCACCAACTGTGTATATAGTCAAATCAAGGAAATTGATGCTGGTTTCACTGTTAACCCCTGAAAATTGGTCATTGAGTAAACTCCTCAAGTTCTCCTACTGATCCTTTCCAAACAAGCAACACATCATTGATATATCTTACCCATGATACCACTTTCTCAGGAAATGCTTCATCTGTGTATTCAATTAAATCCTCAAACATCTCCATAAATAGGTTTTCTAGTGCCGGCGCATACTTGGTGCCCATCGCTTCTTGTGTCTGTAAAAGTTGTTGTTGAACATTAATATGTTGTAGTCCAGACTTGCCTTTAACATTTCTTTCAACATTACATGGTGATAATGAGAGGATAATTCCCCTTTAAACTCGTATTCCAAGGTTGTAATTGCTAAATCATGTCTGATTGATGTGTACAGGGCACGAACATCCAAAGTTGCCCAAAGGTTGTCTGACTGCCATTTGATTTCTTTTATGATTTGAATTGCATTCGTCATATCCTTCAAGTATGCCTTCAGTTTTGACACTGTGGGTCGTAAGATTTTATCCAGGTATTCTGAGATCCTTTCTGCAGCCCAGCAAATACCACTTATGGTGGGCCTTGCTTCTGGAATATGATCAAAATGCTTGTGTATTTTTGGATAGTGTTCAATTGGATGCAACATGATATAAGCTGTAATATGGAACTGATGAATAGGATGTCGAGTAACATAGTATACATGTGGATACGGTTAATAAGAGAGACCAATAGAGTTAGAAGAAACATAAAACTGTAATATATGTCTTTACACCTTAATGCTCAAGGGGACTGTTAGTTTGAAGGCATCTTACTGTGCATTATGGAACTGTATTTATGATTGCTGAACTCACAAACTGTTTTGTTTTCTTTCTGTTTCTTGTGTTTATTACTTTGTACCAAACCCTTAAATATCCGCCCTTCACCACTCCTTCATCTCTGTCATGATTTGAATGTACAAATAGATGTTGTTTCAAAATATCATTGCACGTTTGTTGCAAAAGTAATGCCCAGATTTGACAAAACACGTGTTGTCATAATGGGCTTATCCACAGAAGTAGAATTTAAAAAGTAAACATAAAAATGAGAACGTTATGAACTAGTCATTTTTTAGAGGCAGTCAAATTGTTTCTATAAGGGTTCACATGTTGTCCGGTTGCTTTAATATACAAATTGTGTATTTAGCAAATAAACTCCATAAAATAGTATTATTGTAGGCCTTGATATCCAGATCTTAAAAATG
Organism: Ambystoma mexicanum; assembly: GCF_040938575.1. Taxonomy (NCBI): domain Eukaryota; kingdom Metazoa; phylum Chordata; class Amphibia; order Caudata; family Ambystomatidae; genus Ambystoma; species Ambystoma mexicanum. The sequence goes on from NC_090922.1 coordinate 908,825,399, forward strand.
TGTACCAAGTAGAGCTTAGAAGGCATGTGGTAAAGTGCCGAACTGCAGAGTGGATTTAAATTCCTGCTTCACCATTCAAACAAAGGGTGTTAACAGGGTCAAATAATGTAATCTCACTAATTAACTGAAAAATAGAGTCCTCGTAAGTGATTAGGTTCACGCTAGTTGAAAAAAAATCCTTTGCAATGAGGAAAGTCTAATAACTTTAGGGTAAAAAATATGCCCCTATGTGTCCCTCTATTTGATGCCCCCGAGACATTCACCTCGAATTGTGTGATTGTTGCACTGGCCCTCCCTCAGTCCCAAATAACTAGGTATGACAGTCAGACATATTGTTTCACCAGCCGAGCACTAGAAATTCTAGGATAGAGGATTGGTAGAGGCAGAACAAAGATTAATTTTCTCACTTGTTGCTGACAGTGCCTGAAGTAGCTTTAGGGACTGGCAACAGCAGGTTCGTATTATCCAGTCCAGAGAATTGCTCAACAGGAGGATCAGTGACACTCTCTGCTATGCTCTGTTATGTTACATTATTGAGTCTTGTATGGCATGCCATCAGTCATTTTCAATGTTTCCTGGAGCTTTGGGAAGGTAGGGGTCTAATGTAGTGGAAGGGGAGAAGTGTATGGTTGCTTTGTTGCAATGTTGATGCGTGCACGTCTGAAAACATAGAGCTCTCTGTGGGTGTACGTTTTAGGTATTTTATGAGCTGTATGCAGCAATGCTTGTCAGTGGTGTCTGTCAGAGTTGTTTTCAGGAGTGTGAACACTTATATTGGTGTTCCTCTGGTGGACTGGAGCAGCATTTAGGGACATTTTGAGGAGGCTACACAACTTTCTTCAACCTGTGTTGTTTTGGTGGGGAAGTGGTATGTCAAGATGTATAGTCGGTTAGGGTGGGATGTATGGGATGTAGAATGATTTTGAAGTAGTTATTGTTACAATATCTTTCTCCAAATAGTGCTGAATTTCATTGCATGGACACATGAACAGCATTCAGAAATAGCACGTGTTTTGCTTCTGTTTGTTTTTGCAAGTTACTCACCAGGGAGGCAGGAAACAGAAGCGCGATGGACCAGAAGGCAACTCAAAAAGGAGGCAAGGGCCAGAGGGTAGTAACTAATGAAATAGCCAAAGACCAGAGAGTCGCTGGACCCGAGGGGTGACAGACCAGAGCAGCCAAAGACAACAAGTGAGTACTCACCTGAGAGGCAAGGACCAGAGGGAAGACTGCCCAAAGCAGCATCTCAAAAGGGGTTGTGGACACTCTACTGTACTCCTGGGCTTTGCTTTTCCCTAAGCGTTACTTCTGTCCATTTTATTCAGTTAAAGTGACTGCAGCCAGATGATTACTGCAACTATAAAGTGTGATGAGTTTAAGGTACAGCTATGGGTTTGCCCCAAGTATTGAATTTCTGTTGTGTTCAATTACTGCTATTTATGACTGCAAAATGATACAGTAATACTAAAAAATGAACATTAAAGCTTCACTTGTCATAGTTGGATTGAATTCCTGTACTATGCACATATAAAAACATATGTTTTACCTACTACCCTTGTTTTCAGCCCTACTCGGACTAATTTGACTGCTGCACTGCAGAATAAAAAAGATGAGTAGAGGCTAAAGCCCTACTCAGCCCTCACACTTCTTCAAGGCAAGAGTGAACCCAATCATAAAGTTAAACATGCACCATTAGGATAAATACCTCTGTTACCCTTCTGTTACCTTTTGTGGTAATGTGGGCTGAGGGAAGGCTATACTCTCACGAGGTGTGTGAATGTGAAACAGTAGCAACCCAAACAGGCAACCTTGAACAGGACACCATCGCTATCAATAAAATGTACTCTTTCATACAGAACTGGATGGCGACCAAGAGCCTCTGCCTTAATGGGGAAAAACAGAGATCCTGATAGTAGGCTCTCCAGACCGACTAAACAAGCTCCACCCACAATATTCATCCATAGTCATCGACAGTACCCCTATCAACATATCTAATCAAGTCAAAACGCTAGGGGTCTACCTAGACTCTAGCCTTACCATGTGCAAACACATCAGTGCACTTTCTTCATCTGCAGTTTACACAGCTAAATTCATAGCACTAAGCAGACCCTATCTAACACCCCAAAACTACAACACGCTTGCCAGAGCACTTATTCTGGCCAAGATCGATATATGCAATATTCTCCTACTAGGGACATAACAAAAAGCATAAACAAAATGCAACTACTCCAGAACAAAGCGCTAAGAGCAGCACTAGGCATAAAAAAGAGAGACCCTATCTCACATCATAGAAGCGAAGCCCATTGGCTCTCCATACAAGGCAGCATACTACATAAAACCCTCACCATATCACACAAATGTGTTTCAGGCACTGCACCCTCTTACCTCAACCAATGCCTTACCCGATAAGCCAAAACTAGAACACTTAGCTCTAACACTGTTATGCACATTTGCATCCCCTGCTTTAAGAATGTGAGAACAGGCAACTACAGCTTTCCAGTAACAGCACCTGGAATCTGGAACTCTCTACCAGCCAACATTTGCAATGAACCCTTCCTCCCAACATTCAAGAAAACCATTAAAACCTGGCTCTTTAATAAATTCTAAAGCCAGTAGACAATCACACATAACATAATTGTATATGTAAACATTAGATCATTAGACTGAAAAGTTGTATTACTATCTAACCGCTAAATTTTCCTCATTTGTAACCATTCTCTCGTGTAACCATTCTCTTGTGCAACTCTCTATACCTGCTCACAAGTAACAACTTTGTATGCCTGTATATCTCTAACATGTAATGACTAAGGTATGAAGTAATCTTGTAATCTATGCCGTGACACCTCAGGGTTTGGGCGTAGAACCAAATGCAATAAATAAATAAAATAAAATAAATACTGATATATAAGAATCCAAAATAAAGGAATTTCCAAAAAAGGTTCTATACAAATATATAAACTTTAATTAAACACACCATATGCAATAATGACTAAATAGAAAACACTACAAACATCCACCCCTGTCGAAAAACACTGAATATGCAAGATAGCAAGATGTAGTACTCGGGTAATTAGACAAGGCAATCAAATCCAAAATGTTCTTGTAAAGGATATGCTCCTGAAGTGCACTGACTTTGAGTGTCTTGGTGGTTCAACAACAGTGTACCAGGCTTCTCTGTGCAGTTTTTTTTATTCAATTCAGTTCAAAATGTGTCAGTTGTGGTAGTCGAGCGCAAGCCAATATTGAGGCAGGGTCAAACTGAAGAAGGCTGTCGTTCAAAATAATGCTCATGAATTTCATATGCTCTGTTCGAAGATCGAGGTTTGACGGTAGACGGTAGACAGTAGACTGCGCATGCAAGTCAGTTCAATGCAGGGCTCGAAGGATGCTGTTCAGCGTGAACACCAGGGTCGATTCAAACATCAACAGGATTCGCAATGAAGAGGCTGGCGGTTTGAGCTGCGGTTTGGGCGATGCGGGTGCTGCAATGCTTCTTTGTTCGAGCTGAGGCAACAATGCGATTCAGCAGGTGGGGTGCAGTGGTGAACTTGTTTGAATGGGTAGATCTGCAGTTCAAAAGTCAGTGAGTGCAATAGGCAGCTCTGAAGGGCCCTCTGCTCTGGGCTTGAACAGTGTTGATTGTGCTAGAATCATGGCTTGCAGCGGTTTGACATTGAAAGTAGAGGAATACTTACAGTCTTGGCTCTCAGGAGCTGAGAGTCCCACTCCAGGGTCTCCAGGGCAAGTCCTTTTCCTAGGGCTCCCAAACAAGAGGCAGGCTGCCAGACACCTTCAGGGGTCCTTCAGCAGAGTGAGGTCAGCAGCGTGGCTGGCAGAGGTGCAGGTCTTACTCCAGCAGCACTTCACCCCCAGTGTGCCCTGGGGCGCATGAGTGGGCATAGCTTGCATCTGCCTTGGAGTACCTGTCTTCACCTCACAACTGGAGGACTTTGGAAAGGATTGCTCTCCCAACAGGGTCCAAACTAAATCTTCTTGAAGGTTTGAACTCCAGAGGTGATTCAAAGAAATAGTGGGAAACACCTTCTTTCAAAAAGCAAAAGTCTACAGGTGATTTGGTAAAAGCAAGCCTGTTTTAAGGGTCCCATCCCTGTCCTTGGAACTGGTGGATGTTTCCTTATAACAAAACACCCAATGTGCTTTATTTTATTTTATTGTGTTTATTTCCATTACAAACATGTCACAAAAATAGTCGTTTCATCTATACATTAATAGAAATATAAAAAATACAATTAAACACCACATTTCATACAAACGTTCCTATAAAATAATATACCATAACATTTCCAAGATACACATTTTAGTTAATTAATTAAATCTTCAACAGTTCAACAATGTCACCACCTTCAACCAAACTCTGTAGAGTGCAATATGAAGTGAAGCATTATCTGAATTTTGGCAACGAGACCAAATGCACTATATTGAAATCGTTATTAAAAAGGAGCACACACAGGGCAAGAAGCAACGCTGTTTCTTACAGCTGAGCAAGCACAACTCAAACAGAACAATGGAATAGAACTGATTGATGAAAGCTAACATCTGAGCATTCAGCGAACATTAGTTTTATACTTTAAAATACAATGGTCAAGATACTTAGAAACAATTGCAATTCATTATGTTCATATTTTCAATGTTTCCCAATAATCTCATTGGATAGGCTACGTCATATCCTTAGTGCTAAAAGTATGTTAGTGAAACATGATTGGAGCAAACAGATTTACAGTATCCCAACTCATCGCCTGCCCATGTGGCGCTACATAGATTCTTACCCTTCCCAGGAACAGTTTGCAATTAGTAAAATAACATTTGTTCTGACCACTGGAACTTTATTGTACTGCCATTGGTCAGCACCATTGCGAAAAGTACACAGACACCCTGCTTCAGGTGGGAAGGGAGAAATTCACATGGTACCTGCCGGATATCGGCCTTCACAAACCTTTTAGTGGATACTCCAAAGGCTGCCCACCTGCCTGTAACACAGAGACATACCATTTGATTGATCCGCTCAGGTACGCCACTGTCAGTGTCCTTTTCCCATGGCCACCTGCTGATAGGCACTTGTGGCCATGTGAATGGTTCACTGGCTCAGATCCACTTCACCTCTACCCATATGTGCCTGCTGGATCGGCTTTCCACCCTGCAATTACATCACCAGTATTGTTTTATCTACTTCAGTCTGCCTGTGACGTGCAGCTTGAGCTCTGTCTCCCTCCCCCCAGGCCCACCGAGTGTCACTCATGTGTTCAGATCAGGGTCTCTCTGGCAGGGCCCAGCCTGGGGCATACCTGCTGAATGTGCCTACTTAGGATATTTTTCCCTATCTTGCGCTAATTATACAAAGGTCCCTTGTGCCAATGGTACACACAATGCATCCCTCCCCTCACCTTTCCTCGCAAGGCCTTCCTTTATGGTGTGACTGCAGTTTGGGTACCTGTGTTTTCCCCCCCTAGAAGGTGCCCCTGCTTACTCTTAAAGGTGTTAGGTGCACCCCCCATCTGGCCCTGAATTAGCACCTTTAATACATCCCCCCATTGGTCGATCTTTTGATCGACATTGCCTTCCCACTCATTTCCTCACCCATGTGACCCTGCTCATGTCCCCTCCTCTTTGTACCCTTCTAGGTATTTTAGAAATACTAGTATGTTTGTCCCATCAGGTGTGCATTTGCCCCAAAAGGCCTCAAAATGTTCCAAGTCTTGTGAGGGTGCTGTTAAAATGATCTCTACACCATTCACACTGGGAGGTTCCTCACCTAACACTTTACCAAGCTTAATTTTATTTGCTGACATTATCAGACTTTACTCTGATGGCAGTTGCACCAGATGATAACACACCTGCCGATGCAGATGACGACGAGCATCACGACAGGCAAAGGGACAGTTATTTTGAACATTGCTGCCAGCCAATCCAGGACCCAGGCAAATAATGTGCCCAGTCAGGTGTTTGACGTTACATCTTGTGTCTCTCATCATTCTTTCAGTTATTGTTTTTATCTCCTTGACAGCCTCTGTGTGTGTTCCATTGGCTGCATCGTTAGCGGGTATTACTGTGCTACATTGCTTCCAGTCTTGTGGCACACGCCGACCTTCCATAGCAGTCATAAAGTCCAATATGTAGCAGTTCTAGAGGGCCATCAGACGGAATGCTCGGAGCTCTTCTCGTACTGCATTCAATCCTTTTACGGTTGCATTAGCCAATTGGAGCAGCTCGCAATGTGTAATTTGAATACATTTTGCGTTAGTTGCTGTTTGCACCCTAGTAAGCAGGAAAGAGGTGAAAAACATGGAAAGTTTACTGAAAAATGTCAAATTGGGCAGAATAGCGTCTAAGCTCTGGATGGATTCTGTCGATGTGTAGTTACTCAATCTCTTCCTCCTTGTTATCATTGGTTGTTCTCCTTATGTCTATACTGGCCATTTTGTTTTATTCTTCCATTTCAGGGTGGATAATTCATTGAGTGGCATCAAATCTGCACTAGGCTCCGCCAATGTAGGGCTGTGGAGAGTCACCAGTGCACATACTCCTCCCCAGTCTGGTGGTAGCTGTACCTAAGTTCTTGTTCCACAGGCCCACAATACATCCATCACTGCTGAAGTCCCTTTCGGCAATACCGTGATGCTCATCGTCCTCTTGCAGCCGGTGTTCCTCCCCAGTGCTGCCGTCCTCTTTACTCTGAAACACAAACAATACTGTGTGAGTAGTTTTATGTACACTGGGCGATGTTTTTAATCTATCCATGTTAAGGCATGTACATTATCATCCCATATTCTCCTGCATCCCACATCTGTTTTGTTCATCACCCTTTCCTTGAATCTCACCAGCCCATAGCGTGACATTGTACCATCCCTCTTTCCTATTTTCCATTGTGGCATACCATACCCCTTATTCACATTTAAGGTCTGGTATGGCACCAGGGTATATCATGTCCTGCCAAATTTATACAGAATATTCTCTTGTGGGCATTGGCAACCTGTCTTCCCTACTGCATCCTTTCTGTATTATGCGCTAGTATTACGTGCTTGGTAGTTTTCTCCTGGGCTATGCTTTCTAGTTGTATACAGTTGTTTATATACCTCCTCCCCCTCATCTATCCATTTCATTTCTATGATGTGCCCCTGGAATATTCCCTTGGTTTTGCACAGAGAAACATGCACAAGACATCCTCCTTCCTCTACTGTCACCTCTTGTGACACAAATTGCTTTGGTGTACCTGCGAGGTGTGGGATAAGCAAGCACACATATCATGTGCCATTGGAGCTTCCTCGTCCCACCCTCTTCATCTTCTTGTACACACGTTTTCAGATGCTAGGTTCCCTCCCTCCCCAATAGCGCTGTAGGATCCTTCTATACTAGATATACTTCTTTTGGTGCATGTTTCCCTTCCAACATCAGGAGGCATACTCATACTACCCCTATAGAGTAGGAACCATAAGAGCAGGTGAAGACAAAAGACAGAAACACAACAATCCAATCCCTATTATATTTGCATCAACTTTTGTCCTTCTCCCATTCCTCCTATTATTCTCTTGATCCTCTTCACTTTCATGTATAGGCCTTCTATAGAATCTTATTGCAGTACATAGTGTCAATGACAATTGGGTAATACCTCCAATTAGGTGATGCTTTCCTTTGTGCTGCTGTTGTCTTTGCGGTTGTCGGACATATGGATCCATGCCCCCCTTTCTTTTATCTTCACTACTGTTGGGGATGCGTAAACAACTTCAAATGGACCAACAAAACCTGAATTCCTTCCACCTTTCACTACGTTGCAGATGAGAACCCTTTCTCCAGGATAGAGAAGCTCGGTGTGTGGAAAGTCCTCCGCCTGTTGGGAATTTGTGTGCTCTTCAGTGTTGGTCGGCCGACATGTAGGCTGCTGAACCTGGCGGGAGATGTAGCAGAGAACATTTGTCATTTCTGTCAGATATGCTTTCATTTAGTCTCAGAGGATCTCTGAGCTGGGGTTAGCATCCGAAATTGAATGTGCAGGAGGGACAGGAGCATTCATCCTCCTACCTATTACAATTTCATGCAGAGTCAAGTGGTGATGCTCACTGGGTGAGTTGTGGGGGGCGAAGAGAGCAATGGGGAGACAAGAAAGACAAATTTGTCACAGAGAAGAGGTTAGATTTGCCAAGTAAGCCATTGAGCCGTTCAACAAACTTGTTCACCTGAGGCTGGTACACTGTGCAAAGCTTGTGTTTTATCCCTAAAATGCATGTGATTTCACCAAAAGGTCGATGACGAAATGCTAACCATTATCTGACTGCATCTCTTCACATACTCTCCACCTTGGAATCACCTCCTTCACCAAGAATTTGGCTCCAGATCTTGCGTCATTCTTTGCACATGGTCCTGCCTCAAGCCAATGTGAGAATGGACAGACAACAGTAATTATGTACCTATAGGAGGCACATGTATCTTGCATGTCAATATAATCTATATGGAAGGGCCGGAAGGACCTTTCCAGCCAAGGTATTGTTCCCCTGATTGTTTTTAGAGTATGACCAGACAGGAATTGTTGACAGGTTATATAGTTTCCCGTAAACTCTGCCCCTCTCTCATGCAAATTGGGCACATAAAAACCTTCATTCAATTATACCGCTATACTTTCTTTAGATGCATGGGTGGGTGAAGTACAGCTATCCCACTGCTACACTTAGCAATTTTCTGGCTGGGCATTACAGGCTTCCCAGTGCTATTCTGCCTCCAGATTACATTTGTGGTTGACAGAGAGCACCCACGCTTTATCCATAAGTCGTTTTCCTCTCTAGGTGCTTCTCCTTGCAGCTCTATAATTTGGTCAATGGGTATTGTCTTCAAACTCTCCTCTCACTCTTCCTCCCCATGTACCTTCCTTCTTGCTGCCATGAGTGGGGCTCCTCCTCTTGCCCCTAGGAACTTTCTTGTACTTCTTTCAGGTATGTAGGCTGCTTCCTGGCTGCTCTTTTGGTCATTTTGTTTTCTAATGGTATCCTGTCTTGTTTACCTGTGAGAGTGGTGCAGTTCATTATCGCCAGTTCTTCTGGTACTTTTAGGGCCTCAATTAACACTGTTGGGTGACTCACAGTATCCTTGGGGCAAACGAGTGTGCTTGAATATGGTTTCGCAATACATAAATGCTGTAAATTAACTTGAATCTGGGTGCAATGGAATAGAAAAGAAGGTGTCTTCAAGTCGATGACTGTGAAGTTCTTCACCTTTGTCAGGATGTTGCACAATATTGTGGCAGGGTTCGGAACCAAGGGAAATTCTGCCTCAACCACATTGTTTAGAGGGTGCAGATTCTGGAGTACCATTGTCATCACTGAGCCATCTAAATGTAAGAACAGATACCATTTTTCTCTGTAGTTTGGGGTGACCACCACTGGGGCATGAGACAGTGCATGCTTTAGCACTGTAAAACTCTCATTCATTTCACATGTCCATTTTAGTTCCCTCTTCTCTTTGTGTGCTTCTTTAAGGCCTTGCAATAGGGTTTTTGTGTATGTGGAATAATCGACCATCAAGCCCTGCATAGAAAAGAAAATTTCTTCAAGTTGATGACTGTGAAGTACTTCGCCTTTGTAGGGATGTTGCCTAATATTGTGGCAGGGTTCGGGACCAAGGGAAATTCTGCCTGAACCACATTGTTTAGAGGGTGCAGATCCTGGATGAAGCGACATGACCTACCCTTCGATTTATTTATCGGGTATATCGATGTGTTGCATGGCAATGAGGATGTCTGTATGATGCCCTGCTGCCATTGTGTGTGCAGAGTACCGTATATTGCCTCATCTGCTTCTCTGGACAATGGGTATTGTTTCACTTGGGGCAATAGTGCCCCTTCTCTCAGCTCTATCTACACCACCTCCACTGCTCTCAGTACCCCTACTCCTGTGATATTCAGCCAAGGCTTACATATATTTCAGGGAATTGCAAAACCCATATTGACTATATTTGATCACATGTAGAAAGTTGGGGGCTGGTAGCTTACTTCCAAGTTATTCAATGTATTGAAAGGAACCATGGCCCCTTTTTTGTATCTCTTAGGCTGTCTGTGAAACCACTATAAGCTTTGAACGATGGGGACAGGCAGAGGATACCCTGGCAAATTTTGATTGTGCTCACTGTTTGTAACGCTCCTTGAATCTCTTACAAAAGGGACTGGATTATCATCTAATGACTTTTGGCAGCAGCTGGTATGTGTGTGGCAAGTACTTTGGGCCTCATTCCGAGTACGGCGCTAACCAATGGCGCTATTAACGCCTTGGTTGACGCCGTACCCGGACCGGCAGCGCCTTGGTGGTTGGCGGAATTACCGCCCCATTCCAAGGTTGGCGGGGCGGTAATTCCCCAATCCCCATTTACCCTTCCCCATTCCCATTCTTGCCCCATAGGGCATAATGGGAGTGGGGAAGGCGTCAATTACGCCACCGTAAATTACGGTGGCGTAATTAACATCAAGGTCCCTTAGCGCCATGGTATTTAACGCCTGCTAAAAGCAGGTGTTAAAAGCACCATGGCGCTAAGGGAACTCGGAGTATGGCGGTAAGGGATTACCGCCACCGCTCTCGTTAGCGGTGGCCGCTATCCCTTACCGCCATACTCGGAATGAGGCCCTTTGTCTCCTACTGGGTGGTTTGTTTCGAAGTGCAACTAAAATAAGTCTGAATTATTGTCACTTGTGAAATTGAAAGAGTGGAGGAGTGCTGAGGAATTAAGATCAGCCAGACGAGAATATGTGTATCTGTGTATCTGCATTTCGCCTCATAGCTAATACTGTGTACCTGCATTTCGCGTAATTTGCATAGGGTCAATAAACCCACATACAGTATGTACCCTCTGCCTCTCTATGCTTGCCTTGTAAGCATAATACTCACCCTAATGACCACACCTCAGCCCTATAGCCCAGAGCTGAACCACATTCACCAAATCGCCACCAGTCGCCCTCGCATGATGGACCTCCTGCCCAACCACTCACACTCTCCAATAAACTCACCAGGCACACTGACACCTAACCCCAGCCATAGATTAGACAGAATCAGAACCCACACCTCTCCTATCTACTACCAAGCCACCCCTACAAACACAAAACTACCGACTTAGCTCACGCACCACCAAAATGAACACACTCCACCACCATGACAACACCGTCATACGCCAGAGCACCAACCAAACTCCCATCACACCCAGCGGACACTCCGACTCTCTACGTAGCGCTGTACCCAAATTAGAAGCTCCTACCATACCCACGAAGAACCCGTGCCCCACGCTTTACAAGTGCGCACTAATCAATGTACGACCATCAAGGCCCACGCCCTAGAAATAAATGACCTAATAACCACCCATAACTTAGACATTCTCGCTATCACAGAAAGCTGGCTTAATGAAGCTTCCTGCCCAGCCATCACACTAGCTCTACCACAAGAGTATGCCATTCTTAGACAAGATAGGACTGCCAAACAAGGAGGGGGGGTAGCCCTTCTTCACAAAGACACACTCCCTGTCAGAACCATACCCCACCAAGAGGAAGGAAATGTCGACATCCCATCAGTCAAGCTAGCACTCTCACCAAATAGCACAATAAATATTCATACCATTTACCGTCCACCCGGCCCCACCACCAACTTCATAAATCAAGTCAATCACCTCTTAGGAAACAATATGAAAAAATCCACTAAATCTCTACTTATAGAAGACCTTAATCTTGCCAAAGACCTCCACGACCTAGGCTTCTCCCAAAAGATCACCTCACCCACTCACTCAAAAGGACGCATCCTAGACTGAATGCTAGACCACAATTGTAACACAGCCATCACGTCCAATATTAGCCTCCCATGGACAGACCACAACCTTCTCCTATTCGACATCCCAGTCTTAATAAGCACTAAAGTGCCTACCGCAGCACTGGCGACCTTAGCCAGAAATGCCAAAAAACTCACCGCAGACAACGTCAGTGCACTCCTTAATCTGCATGCTTAGCGCCCCTGTTCTCCATAGACCCTAACATCCTCGCAGAAATATACAAAAACACTATCACAATGGCTGTCAATACCGCTGCCCCATTGGAAAACAAAAAGAGAAAAAGTAATTCCACTCCAATTCCTGGTTCACAGAGGAACTCCAAGCTCTGTGCAAGGACAAACGGCAGGCACTAAAAAACTGGCAGTGCAGCCCTGAGGACACCACAAAATGTAACTTCAAATCCATTGCAAAAAAATACAAAGATGCCATCTTCCATGCCAAATCTGAAGCCTATAACCACCGTATCTCCGCTGCCAAATCACACTCTAAAGAACTCTTCAGTATCTTAAAGGAATTAACCGTACCACCCACCTGCCCCGACGAGATTGTCAAAGATGAAGCATGGTGCACAGGCATACAATCAGCAATGCTTGCAAAAATAAACCTCCTCCAAAAGAAGATATCCCACCCTTTCAATACCTTACCCAAGCAAAGCACACATGCTCAGACTAAACCAAATGTAAAAACCAGCAATATGCCCAAATTCGCCATCAATGAAATCTGAAGCATGTTCATTTGCATTGACATCTTAAGACACCTCAAACCTTCGCAATGTAAGGGTGATGTATGCCCCCCTAAAATCATCAAAGACTGTGCAGAACTGCTCACCCCACTCATCACAGCATTCATCAATGCGTCTTTCAAAACGGGCATAGTCCCAGACAACCTTAAAGAGGCCTGGGTGCACCCTCTCTTAAAAAAACCTACGCTAGACCCCGCTAATCCTAACAACTACCGACCCATAACAACAGTCCCATTTCTCCTGAAAATACTTGACAAGGTCGCCCACAAACAGATTCAACTTTACCTTGAATCAAATGCAATCCTTGGAAAAAGACAATCCGGGTTCCGCAAGGGACACGGAACTGAAACCGCCCTTCTAGACCTAAAAAACGAAATCACCAACATCCTGGACAAAGGCAAGCCCGCTCTCCTCCTTCTCCTTGACCTTTCAGCCGCGTTTCATCTGGTAGATCACATCACACTCACCACTCATCTGACGCATGCTGCACACTTCTCCAAGGAAGCACCGTCTTGGGTAACCTCGTTCCTAGAGGGCAGAGCTATGAAAGTGTTCTCTAACACAGCTCACGCAGCACCATCCATAATCCACTGTGGTGTCCCACAAGGCTCCTGTACTGCCCCCACGCTCTATAATCTTTTTACCAAACCCCTTTTTGACAAACTAGATGCACTAGGGATCACTTATACTAACTACGCCGATGACACGCAGGTTCTCCTTCCCCTGACGGGAAATTATCATCAAGACGCCACTAACCTACAGCAAATCTACTACACCAAACAAGCATGGATGGCTACTAATGGCCTCTGCTTGAACGGGGACAAAACCGAAATACTTATTCTAGGCCAGAGATCCACACTCTCCAACCTGAACCCGCTGTACCTCAACTTCAACATAGACAACTGTACCATCCAAGTTCTATCCTCAGTCAAAACTCTAGGCGTTCATATAGACGCTACCTTATCTATGGACAAAGAAGTCAGCGCCATAGTCTTGGCCTCCGCACTGAGTACCAAACTCATCAATGCTATAAAGCCATTCCTTCCGAAGGACAACTGCCTCTCCATCGCCAGAGCAACCATAGGAGCCAAACTAGATTACTGTAACGCGCTCCTAGCTGGCACATCCAAAAATAAACTAGCGAGGCTCCAAACAACTCAAAACAACGCTCTTAGAGCAGTCCTCAGCATACCGAAAAGAGATCACATCACACAAGCCAAGAAGACAGCACACTGGCTCCCTGTCAAGGACCGTATCTCCTTCAAAATTCTCCAACCACGCATCAATGCATCAACCGCTCAGCACCCTCCTACCTATCTGACACATTATGTAAAACTCAATCCACCAGACCGACCAGATCTCAATACAATAATCAACTAACCATACCACGTATCAACAGAACTAAGGCAGGAAGCATAGGCTTCCCCTTCCTCGCACCCAAGCTCTGGAACTCTCTGCCCACTGACCTCAGAGCTGAAATATATCTCTTCTCCTGACGCAAAAAACTCAAAACCGCCCTTTTCAACTATCATTGTTCACCTGGTTCTCCTTCTGCTCAAATGCATGTTTGTAACTAATGAACAATATCGTCCAATGTAACACCAACGGACATGAACTGTATGTAACTAAGTATAAGCAACACTGTAACAAGCGCCACAATGCCTTCGGTCTGCTGTGCGCTCAACAAATGCGAATAAATAAATAAATAAATAAATATAAAACCCTGCTAGTGGAAAAGAGGGAGATGTTCCGCAAGAAGAAATCTGAGGAACTTCAATTAGCAACTAGAAGGAATAATGCATCTGCTTTCTGGAAGATGGTCTCTGTGCATACTAAGCAGATAACTTGTTCCATTTTGCCAACTATCCCAGAGGAAATTAGTTTTTCCCATTTCAGTACACTCGGTCAGGACCCTGGCGTACAATTACTAACTAATATTGAAGCCAAGGGTTGGGAGGTTTTGTCACATTATGTGATGGACATCCATCTTCTCTCTGGAAGAAGCAATTCTGTCACAGAAGAGGGGTAAGACGCGAAAGCCAGATGCAATACCCGGAGGGCTTTTTAGTATGGAAGTAGGACTATGGGGTCCTGTTTTACAGCATGCGTTTTTAAATATTATGAGTCCCCACCTTACCCCTGATTCCTGGCAAGGTGCAATTATAGTCAGTTTTTTAAAAAATGGTTGATTTTGACCCCTAAAATTACAGACCCATATCATTAATTGACTTGGTGTCTAAAATCTATGGAAAACCTCTACCAAAATGATTGGAGGTCTGAATGTCTCAAAATAATGTTCTTTCATATCTGCAGGCAGGTTTTAGACCTGGCATTGGTCCAGTGGAACATGTTGTTAGGCTATACCTACTCCGTGATAAATGGTTGAGACTTAGAAATCAAAAGCTTTTTTTGTATTCATTAATCTGTGAGCAACTTTTGACTCCATCCCTAGAACAGGGTTATGGTTGAACTTGTTTCTATTGGGGGTTCCAGTTAACATTTTTGTGGCCATACGTAGTGTGCATCTAGGCACTTATGTACGTGTGCGTACTATGGTAGGGGAAGGTCTGTCCAAACCTTTTGCGGTTTGTAAGGGTGTCAAACTGAGCAGCATCATCGCCCCTACGCTCTTCAGTTTATACATAAATCAAATCGCTGAAGGTATTGAATGATATGAAATGGACGCCCCAATGATGCGAAGGAGGACAATTGGAATCCTCTTGTATGCTGATGATACGGTTCTGATCAGTAAAATGAGAGTGGGTATTCAGAAGGCTCTAAAATTGTTTGACCTAATATCATTAAGGCTACGCCTTGAAATTAATTTAATCAAAACCACGGTTATGCTTTGGTCAAAGAGGCATGGGAAGCCATCCCCACTAAGTTCACCTTGTGACCCGCGATCTCAATAGAGTTGAATTTTATGATTATCTGAGGGTTCGTCCTGATGAACGAGGTCAATGGGGGAAATAGGATGAAAAGTCTCTACTCAATTATACAAGTCAAAGGATGGCAGTGTGAGGTTTTATGCTTCATTATGTTGGGAATGTAGTGCCTCAAGCACTGGAGGTTTTGAGGGCTTGTGCTAATTTGTCTGTTCAGTATGGTGTAGAGATTTGGGGCCACTCTGATCTTGGCAGGATGGAGCAGAAGGAAATTACTATGCTGAAAGAACTCTTCTCTCTCCCAAGAAGTGTACCATCTCAACCTCTAAAATTAGAGTTAGGGTTGGATGGACTCATCTTTGATGCTAAGTTGCGCCCCTTATTGTATTGTTACGCACTTTGTACCTTACCCGCCCTGGGAACTCATAAAGAAGCTATTCTTGATGTGCTTGCGTACGAAGGGGCGGTTTGCCTTTGAAGCCCAAGAATATACTGTAAAGAAAGATTGCATTAAGCAGTGGAATAAGAATTGGTGCTACAAGTCTACATTTGTATAGATCAGCTTGTTAGGTATAAAAGTGAAATACTTCAAGCTTAAACACTCCTTTGGCAGAGAAAAATACCTATCCTCTATTGATGCTAAGGGGGTACGCACGCTGTTTTTAAAGGGGAGGTTAGGGATCCTTCCACTTGCGCCAGTTTAAAGCTCCTGGGGCAGAGGTAATTTGTCCATGTGTAAAATCTGTGGGAAAAGAGTTGAAGATCTTACACTCCTTTTGCATATATGCCCCCTGTATAGGAGATTGCGCCACAAGTGGCTTGCCCTGACTTATAAAAAGTATCATTTAAGAGGCACCAAAGAGGCTTTGGAAGTGTTTCTCTGCACATAAAATAGTGCTGAGCTCCAAATTCAATCATACTTTTTGAAAAATGCTAAGCGCTTGAGAAAGAAATACATTATGTCATGTTTGACCTGATTTCTTTTTTATTAGTGTTTTTATTGTTCTTATTTTTCAGTGTAATTGTTATTGTTATATTTGACTTTTGATATTTATTCTTCTTTGGCAACACGCCAAAATAAAGATATTACTACTACTGCTACTACCCCTACAACATGGGGCCCATTGGTCTATAACTTCTCTGGCACTTTTTTGAGATCTTCTTCTGTGTGTTTGTTCCCTTGTTTTACTAACTGCATTAGCATTGGCACCAGTTTTCCATTACTTGAACTGGACTAGGGATCTGTATCTGAAACACCATCTCTCCCTCCTTGTCCATCCGATGCTCCTGTTATAGTCAGTGTTGGGTCAATGCATAGCACTGTGCGCCATTCCATCTTGTCGTTGTCTGTCCCACACAGGATCACCATGTCTTTGTGTATCACTACCTCCTCTAGCTGTAACACAATTGTTGCCCCCTTCATTTAATCCTTCTGGCCCTGTGGTCTGAACAGGAATTCTGAGGCCAGTCGGATCACCTTTCATTGAATCCCCTTAGACCCATCCTAATAGGATCTCAACCCCGTACAGGAACATACTTGGGTACAAGGACTGTGCTTGAAGGGTGCTTTGCACATGCGCCACCAAGAAGAGTGCAATTACACGTGTGCAATAAATCGCTGCTGTGGTGCACACCATCCATTTCTATGTGAATGATATGGTTGTGTTTAGCTTGCTGAGCAAATCTCTCCTTTGTATATTGATAGGAGTGTCTTTGGTGTATAGTAATGGCACTACAATGTGTTGCATCTCTATCGTTAGTGGTAAATCTTTTGTAACTGGAACCATGACCACCACCCTAGAGAAGCCCTTTGTATCCATCACCTTGTTTGATAATGAGAATTCCCCCTCCCTGTTGCAGGATTTGGTTGCTCCTGTGTCTATAAGAATGGAACATTCTCTTGGTCCTATTTTCACTGCTACCTTGGGTTCCTCTTCTGGGTCATCAATTACTGCTAGAACTAGACACGCTCAGGCTTTCTGTGGGCCCCCTATTACTGCATGTTACTGCATGTATGGGACGCTATGTTCTGTCCCTGTCACCACTGTTGGAGGATGTGTCACAGCTGGGGCTGCTATCCCACCATTCATTGTCCCTCCTTGTATCTGTGTCCCATCCTCCAGTGAGGGCTTCTGTGTTGGTTGTGATTATGCTGGAAGAAGCTGCATCTGATGCCACTGCGGCTGTACTGTGCCAAACCCCTGTTGCTGTGCCCCTTAGATCACCTGAGCTTGCTGAATAAAAGTGCAGGTGCATGCCAGGTGTCCCATGTTCTGGCATACATAACATGGTCCAAAGACCCTGTAACCTGACCCTTTACATATCCCCCTCTGCCTCGTTGTGGGTACCCTCTTCCAATTGGAAAATAATCCCCCATGCATGTATTTCCCTTGTGATGGATTCCCCATTGTGGAGTGTATTGCGGCTGCATATAAAACCCTTGCTGTGGCATGTTCCCCATGGGAAACCCTCCCTGAGGGGCAGGTGCCA
This sequence comes from Ambystoma mexicanum, assembly GCF_040938575.1. Lineage (NCBI taxonomy): Eukaryota > Metazoa > Chordata > Amphibia > Caudata > Ambystomatidae > Ambystoma > Ambystoma mexicanum. Next base: position 908,843,321 of record NC_090922.1, read on the forward strand.
CTGCTGAGGCATCTGGCACAAGCATTGCCTCCTCCATTGTGTATTTTGACACTTTCTTTTGCACCAGTTTGTTTTCTGCCTTGACAGCATTTTCTGATGCATGTCTCTCACTTTCCTGTTTTCATTTGCAATAATGCACTATCGTTGCCTGTCATAGGTCATAACTGTCAGGATACATACTTCTCAGACCCTCCTAAATGTGTGCTCAACAGTTATTAAATGGAGCTCTGTCATGTGCCTTTGTGCTTAGTTTCACCCCTATTCATCCTGCCTAGTTCCATATTTTGTCTGCCTGCTCTCCTATGATTGCTGCAAAGAAACGTTTCATGTCCCTGATCACTAATGTCACTCCTGCCAGCGCCTGTATCCATTTAGTGGCCCCTGCTATGAGGAAGGGCAGTCTGCATATTAGATTGTCTCTGTCCATTGTTTGCTGTGGCACATAATGCACGTCCCCTCTTCCTTTCTCTACTAATGGCATTACTTGTGTCTTTGGACCTACTCCTCCTACCACTGTGGCTGCTTGTGCTATTCCCATTTTCACCTTCCCTACCATGTTGCGGAGGTAGGTGGCACAGACCCTGTCGCTCCCGCCAGTGTCCTGTGACTTTTGCTCTTTCCTTCCCTGACTCCTTGGTTTATCAGGTGTCCATTCGTCACTATGCCTGCCACTCCAGACATCCCCTAGCAGTCCTTCATCTGAGGCTGCATCGTCATCGCCACTCCTTCAGCTTCTTTCTTCTTTCTCTCTTCCCCTCTTCCTCCTATTTATTTAATTTGAATGCTATTCTTCTGGATAGCCATTCCCCCTTATATCCCTTGCTTTTTCTTCATACCCCCTTTTCACTCTCTCTCTCTGCCTCAGTGAAAAACACATCCACCTGTTGTGTGCAGCTCCTCCCTTTGTGTATCTCTGTCATTTTCCCCAGTTGTTTTTGCACAATCCCCTCCTAAGGTCTCTCGCTAGGGATTGGTATACCCCATCTAGAGCGTAGACGCCATAGGGTGGGGGTGGTGCGCTTGATCCACTCCCTCCCCTGGTCTCCCTTTTCTCCTTCACCTTTTCCCCTTTTGTCTCTTGGTATAACTTCTAGAGCCCCAATATGTTCTGTCTACTTTTCAATTTGGATCCCTTGTATTTTGTTAATAAATATGAGAATGTATTTTTTATTCTTTTACTGTCAAAAGTTCCCTCTCCTGGCCATGCATGTAAATAATGTCCTGCAGTCTCCTGCGCCCATTGAAACTTGTATTCCAATAGTTTATCACAATACTCGGGTAATTTACGGCACATGTGGTCCAGGGGCTTATATAAATAGGCCATTATTACCCCTTCCCCTGTCGTAGTTTATCCCAATTACCCTGAACTTCCTCTCCCCTGTTCTCCCATTACACACACTCACCCCCAATCTCACCTAGTTCCGAATTCACTCTGGCCCTCTGTACAGGCCCAACCAGGTACTCCACTCGTCACGCTGGACCTCTCCAGAGACTCGACCATTCACTCTGTGTTAGTATCCAACGGCCCTCTCCACAGGCTCACTGTTCCCTATGTTAGAACGTGTATGCAACGTGCCACCTCCTCACTGTCTGCACACACCCGCTGCTAAAATGCCAAGCATATTATTTTACAAAAGGCACCTACTGGTGTTGACTCTTCCATCATGAGTCGAAACCATAAAACAAGACTAGCTACCACAAGGGGCGTCCCTTTCTGGACTCTCTAAACAAAGAAAAACACAATTGTTACACCAATAATGCAACTATACAATCGCCAAGTCTATGCGCATCTCCGGTCTGATGGGTTTTGCCACTTACTGCGCATCCTTCCCGCTCTAACGTGGGTGTGCCCACACTCGCATTCACTCACTATTGGATGGTACGCACTAATATCGAATACTACTACGGCCGATCTTCCTCCCTCCTTAAGGATGCATCCTAGTCACCATAAAAATGTATCCCTCCCTACCACTATGCAGCACGATCTTGCATGGTTATACCCATGCCCTAGAGACCCTCAAGTCCCCACAGCACCGAGCCTACAGCACAGGCTCACCCTTCCCACTGAGCATGGGCAGCGCTCGGAACCTGGCAGATCTTTATGAACTTGGCATCTGCAGAGCCATCAATTTGATGCACGCCTATCAGGTATGCGGTTGCCGGAACCGCGCCCCCAAGGAGAGCAGCCTAAATACCTTTAGCTAACTGAGAGGACTGAGGATCTCGCAGGGGCCTCCAAACATTTACTCAGGGATCCTCTGATCGCACCATATTAAAATCGTTATCAAAAAGGAGCACACACCGGGCAAGAAGCAACACTGTTTATTACAGCTGGGCGAGCACAAATTAAACAGAACAGTTACTAGAACTGATTGATGAGAGCTGACATCTGAGTATTCATTGAACATTAGTATTATACTTTCAAGTACAATGGTCAAGACAATTGGAAACAATTGCAATTCAGCGAGTATGTTCATATTTTTGATGTTTCCCAAGAATTTCATTGGCTAGGCTACGTCATATCCTTAGTGCTAAACGTGTTTGTGAAACATGATCGGAGCAAACAGATCAACAGTATCCCAACTCATCGTTTCCCCATATGGCGCCACATGGATTCTCACCCCTCCCAGGAACAGTTTGCAATTAGTAAAATAACATTTATGCTGACTGCCAGAACTTATAATACTGCCATTGGTCAGCACCATTGCAAAAAGAACACAAGACTCCCTGCTTCTGGTGGGACGGGAGACATTCACACGGTACCTGCCTGATATTGGCCTTCGCAAACCTTGTATTGTATACTCTGAGGCCGGCCACATCCCTGGAACACAGAGACTTACTATTTAACCAATCAAAACTCTTCCTGGTAAGTGCCTCAAACCCATACAGAATAGCAGGGCAGAAGCACTTCTTATATAGGATAGTAATTCTTTCTAGACGGTATCCTGCCTTCTGCTTCGCAAATCGATCCACCAGCATGGTAAATTGGAGTGCTTTCCTGTTTTTAGCAGATATCATGTCAAAATAACCCACACTCACAGTAATCTCTACTCCCAATATGCTTTATGCTACAAAAAGTGAGAGGGACAGGAAGGAAAGATAAAAGAAGAAAGAAACAAGATATTGGAACCTTCCCCCAGCAGTTTGGAACTTTTTCTGTCTACACTAACCCTGTCCCTTCTCTTCTCAATAGATTCAAAGGTCCTTTTGGTATGCAGCACCCTGGTGTGAGGCTATGCCTTTTGTGAATGGGTGTGCACTTGGAGTCCTTTTTTCAGGGCAGGCTACTGATTCAGTAAGGCACGGGTGTACACTTTGCTTCTGGCATGGAGTGTTTTAAAAGGGAGAACCTTTTTGAGATGGAATTATCTGCATCATGTCATTTAATATAAATCAAAAAAGCCAAGGCTTCCACACCCTTGCCAGATGGCAATTCCTCATACCTATGCAGTACTAATTTAATAGCAATCACAGTGTGTTTAAGCTATGTTTGTAATTGTATGTTTTAGTGTCACTGATGCCTGAGGATAACACTAAGAAACATGTTATAAAGTGATATGTGTGTTTTTTTTTAATTGTGACCCAAAGAAAAATAACTTTTATTTGCACAACTGTAAAAATATGCACCATGTGTTTATGTTCAATACCAACATTTAAAAAGAATCCACGTGTTGTGTGTAGGCAAAAATAACAGGTGTATTGACTATTAATGTTGTAAAGCTTAAATAAGACCAATCTTAATAAAAAAGACATCTGCAGATGAAAGTGTTTCACAATGTTATGCTTTTGCAGCTTCTTCACATTCATGTTGCACTTCTGGAATAAAACAAAGAATAATGCTGTCATGTATTTTTTAATTGGCTTGCACTGCTTTTAAATGGCATCAATATCAATACCATCCTCTTTCGTTGCAGTTTTCAATGTCTCAGTTTTCGGAACACTGGCAGTGTTAGAGTACACAACCTCAATATTTTCATCATCGTCGTCGTCATCATTACCAGAGGACTCTTCTTCGGCTTCTTTCAGCCACTTAATAAAGGGCTCTGTTTTGACACGAATCTCTTTGGCAAGCTCCTTGGAGACATATTTTTTGATGCCTTTTCGGCTGATAATCACATTCTCGTTAAAAAGGTCTGCATCATACATGTCTTTAAGACTGCGTGGAATTATAGCCAGAAGCTGTGCTAGATGCATATCCACCACACACTCAAAACATGCAGTAGGTACTTCTGTGCTTTTTTGTTGTTATGACAAAATCGAAGAAAATGGCGCCTGTATTTCTTTATCTGTTCCCAGATCCCTTCATCAAAGAGGACCTCCGTTAGGACCAGTGGGCCCATTGCTTTCACATCAAGCCTCTCAGCTTCTGCCAAAATTCCTTTGTCAGATGAATCAATAACACCTTCATCAATCCTTTTCTTAACAAAGTTGAAT